>NC_054378.1:117954663-119154663 GCF_017654675.1 Xenopus laevis | reverse complement strand
ATTTTTAAAAAAGCACGATTTAATCAGATCAGGGACAAACACCAAAAAATCTAGTTTGTATCCTGAATCGCTCTATTTTTTCCCAAAAAGCCCAAATTTTTCAGATTTTGCCTGAAAAGTCCAAAATAGTCGGATTTTCAGGCTAATTCTAGCGCGGACCACAGAAAATTCCAAATAGGATAGGGACTTTTCCCATTGACTTATATACAACCTCTGCAGGTCTGAGATGCTGGATGCAGCTTACCCAAACTCTTATTATTTTTTCATATATGGTGGACCTGCCCCAAAAAAATTCTGGTCCCAGGTCTCAGAACTAGGGTTGCCACAGAGTTGCGGGCCAGAGAGGGGTGGGGTTGTGCTTGTCTGGGGACGGGTTGTGTTAGTCCAGGGGTGGGTTTTTGAAGTTCCGGGCCAGGATTATGATGTTTTGGGGCGGAGTCACAGACTACGCTCTTCTTGGATTAGGTGAGTAGGTGAGTAGGGGAGAGGGGTGGATCTGAGGCAGGCCAGGGGCAGAACAAAAGGGATTACAAATTTACCGGCTAATACATTATTTTACCGGCTAGGCTGGTGAAATACCAGCCAGTTGGCAACCCTACTAAAGGTGGCCATAGACGTAGAGATCTGCTCATTTGGTGATGTCGCCAACAAGCGGATCTCTTCCCGATTTGCCCACATTGAAGTGGCCGATATCGGACTGATCCATTCGTGGGCCCTAGGGCCCAACAATCGGATCATAATGCATCCAATACGGGCAGCCGGACCGCGGGACCGCATCTGTGTGTTTATGCGGCCCTGCGATCCGACCTCCCGTATCGGATGCATTATGATCCAACAGGATTTTTTAACCTGCCCGATCAAGATCTGGACGACTTTCGACCAGATATCGATTGGGAAAGCCCGTAGGATGGCCCCACACACTTGGTCTGTCGGCAGCTTTTATTAGCCCGTGTATGGGGGCCTCAGAACTGATTGGTCAATCCTTCAATGCTATTTCTACTCTTACCGCAGCTATGGCCCTACTAGGCATATTCCCCAAACATACACGAGAAAAAGTAAAAATAATAACTTTTCAGATCCTATGCGCAAGTAGATCCCTTCTGTCAAGGAACTGGAAAAAAACCACATAAACCAACAGGATCAGACTGGGGGACCCCCTGCCACAACCCTTGTTTACCCCGCCCCCACCTTGCATGCATGCACTGTGTTTTTGCCGTGACTGGCCCGGAGAAGGGAAGTCGGCACCAGGAAGAGGATTTACTCAGAGAGCGGTTTATGCCCAGTATGACCCTGCTCTGGGGTAGTTACAGGACATGGGCAAAAGCAACTTTACCCTTATAATGGCTTCACAGTTCACAAGGGAGGAAGCTCAGTGCTGCATAGAAGCAATAACAGCTGCACGGGAGCCACAATCCCCAGTGTCTTTGCAAGAATCTAATTGGTGTCTGAGTGGATATTAGAGGTCAGGAGGGCAAAGCCACTTTAGAGAGGTCAATGGTGACCCTTATCCGTTAATTACCCTGAAGACTTCACTTCACATGTACTCATAACAGGGTCTGTGCTTGTTATTGCCATAGTCATTAGCACCTAAACATGCCCGTGAGTGTCAACTTCTCCCTTGTACCAATAGGAAGTTTATATAATCGGTTCCTCTAGGGCGGGGACAGAGGCACAAGCGGTCCCTGGAACCCCGATATTAAAGTACTTCAACTTCCATGGTATCAGTTTAGCCAGATTATAGCAGGTCACCCACAATCCCACCTCTGCACATACTCAGGGGTCACAAGACCCCCCATAGGGCCCCTTTACCCCTGGGCACCACCACAGCCACAGGGCTTCCTCAGTAGTTACACCACTGCTCCGGGGAAAGCATAAGCAATAACAGCAATCCATATTTCTGTATATAGGTATGGGACCTGTTATCCAAAATACTTGGGACCTGGGGTTTTCCAGACAAAGGAAGCTTCTGTAATTTGGATCTCCATATCTAAAGTCTACTAGAGAATCATTTATTTAAACCCAATAGGATGGTTCTGCCTTCAATATGGATTAATTATATCTTAGTTGGGATCAAGTACAAGCTACTGTTTTATTATTACAGAGAAAAAGGAAATCATTGTTAGCATTTAGAATTAATTGAATAAAACGGAGTCTATGGGAGATGGCCTTCCTGTAATACGGAGCTTTCTGGATAACGGGTTTCTAGATAATGGATCCCATGCCTCTCCCTTGTTAAGTCACGTACTCTATACCTGTCTTCTGCACAATTCAGCAGGAACAACCCCAAAGCTTATGCATAACCTGTACAGAGATATTCCATAAAAAATGGCAGCATAGTTATTCCCCTGTACTAAGCACAATTCAGCAGGAACAGTCCCCTAAGTTTGCTCATAGTCTGTACAGAGAGATCCAATAAAACTATGGCAGCATAGGTATTCCTCTGTACTAAGCACAATTCAGCAGGAACAGTCCCCTAAGTTTGCTCATAGTCTGTACAGAGAGATCCCATAAAACTATGGCAGCATAGATATTCCCCTGTACTAAGCACAATTCAGCAGGAACAGTCCCTAAGTTTGCTCATAGTCTGTACAGAGAGATCCCATAAAACTATGGCAGCATAGGTATTCCCTGTACTAAGCACAATTCAGCAGGAACAGTCCCCTAAGTTTGCTCATAGTCTGTACAGAGAGATCCCATAAAACTATGGCAGCATAGGTATTCCCCGTACTAAGCACAATTCAGCAGGAACAGTCCCTAAGTTTGCTCATAGTCTGTACAGAGAGACCAATAAAACTATGGCAGCATAGGTATTACCCGTACTATGCACAATTCAGCAGGAACAGTGCCTAAGTTTGCTCATAGTCTGTAAAGAGAGATCCAATAAAACTATGGCAGCATAGGTATTCCCCTGTACTAAGCACAATTCAGCAGGAACAGCCCCCTAAGTTTGCTCATTGTCTGTACAGAGAGATCCCATAAAACTATGGCAGCATAGGTATTCCCTGTACTAAGCACAATTCAGCAGGAACAGCCCCCTAAGTTTGCTCATAGTCTGTACAGAGAGATCCCATAAAACTATGACAACATAGGTATTCCCTGTACTAAGCACAATTCAGCAGGAACAATTTAGGGTATAAACAGACAAATACATATATCAGAGAATATAACAACCTTAAACTGCAGATAATAGTGCAAATTATTAAAACATTAGCTTGTTAAATACCCGACTTTCAAGATGTCAGAGTCATATTGGCCATTTTCAGAGCAGAACATTTTGTCACGATAATGTGACTTATTGCAGTCATTCCGTCTCCCGTAGCCGCATACCAGCGAGCAAGCCGTGACAGTTATGTACCAAAGAATCCACAGGGCACATTTACTCAGCATGATTATTGGTAATTTTACACACTACACAAAAACTGCCTGAGGCAATCTGGGATCTCATTCACGCTACTGATTGTTGTATGAGATAAAGTTGCTTTTTTTCTTCCCATTTTACATATATTTGTACTACATCCAAGAACAGCCTACAGAAGATTATAATACACAAAAGATATTAAAAACCTGTAAGATATAGCCTTTATAAATAGATGTCAGCTGGTATTAAATGCACTTAGTGATGTCATATGACTCGTTTAAAATATTTAAAAAACATACCTCATACTGTAAAATATGAAAATATGAACAAACTCAGAGTTCCCGTGAACATAACTTGAGGTTTATGGGCTGTGAAAGCTTGTCCTCCCTTATTTCCCTAATCCTCTTGTCTGATATCACCAAAAGATAAGGTTCAGTTCCTTGACATGTATAACTCAGCCTTGTGCCTATATATGGTGACTTCTAATATCCTTATCATTTACAGTAGGGGGTACATTATTCCTTATAATACATGAGTGATACTCAGAGTTCCCTGTATAACTCAGCCTGTAGCCTTGTGTCTTTATATGGTCACAGAACAACCCCTCAGTGACTTCTAATATCCTTATCATTTACAGTAGGGGGTACATTATCCCTTATAATACATGAGTGATACTCAGAGTTCCCTGTATAACTCAGCCTGCAGCCTTGTGCCTTTATATGGTCACAGAACAACCCCTCAGTGACTTCTAATATCCTTATCATTTACAGTAGGGGGTACATTATCCCTTATAATACATGAGTGATACTCAGAATTCCCTGTATAACTCAGCCTGCAGCCTTGTGCCTTTATATGGTCACAGAACAACCCCTCAGTGACTTCTAATATCCTTATCATTTACAGTAGGAGGTACATTATCCCTTATAATACATGAGTGATACTCAGAGTTCCCTGTGTAACTCAGCCTGCAGCCTTGTGCCTTTATATGGTCACAGAACAACCCGTCAGTGACTCTAATATCCTTATCATTTACAGTAGGGGGTACATTATCCCTTATAATACATGAGTGATACTCAGAGTTCCCTGTATAACTCAGCCTGCAGCCTTGTGCCTTTATATGGTCACAGAACCCCTCAGTGACTTCTAATATCCTTATCATTTACAGTAGGGGGTACATTATCCCTTATAATACAAGTGATACTCAGAGTTCCCTGTATAAGGCCTGCAGCCTTGTGCCTTTATATGGTCACATAACTATATAATATAATAAGATGAAAGAGCTGGGGGGATGGACAATTACACTCATCAGTAATCAAAAAGGTGCACACTTCACCCCACTATGAACACTGATCTGCAACGTGTATGGAGGTCTCTGCATCCCCCCCCCCTACTGAGCACCTGAAAAAGCTGGAACGTAACAGACTAGTAAAGAGTTCAGTTCAGAAAATATGTTTACGATGTAAATACACCTCATTCCTATGTGTGATGCCTGGAATAATTCGTATTTCTGTTTATTATTGTTTAATGCACTTTTCTGGTGTATTTTAGTTATTCACTAGTTCCTCATTAGGTTTCTCTTTCTTTCTCATCTGCTTGGATATTGGCTACATTATTTTGCTGTCACCGCTAAAGCTCAACCAAAGAGATTGCTGTATTTGTGTTGGCCTGTACTCTTTAGATTCTGTAGGAACAGGCCCCACTGAACTCATAGTCTACACAGAGAGAATATGATACTGTAATGTTGGCATAGTCCACTATTCCAGCGCAGAGGGAACAGCCCCTAAAACTTACTCATAACATCTAACAGTATACTATAGCAGCATAGGTATTCCCCTGTACTAAGCACAATTCTGCAGGAACAGCCCCTAAATTTGCTCATAGTCTGTACAGAGAGATCCCATAAAATTATAGCAGCCTAGGGATTCCCCAGTACAGTGATATAACTAGAGGGAGCAGACCCTGGGATTGTGGGGAGTCTGGGCAGAACTAACACATGGAGTTAGAGGGGTTAGAGTAGTGACTTGGTCATATCATGTGAGAGATTGTCTGGGCTGTGTGGGGGCAGGGCTATGCCTGGGTGACAGTTTTGAATCTAAAAGTCCCAATAACAGCCAAACCAGACATGTGACAACCCTAACTGTGACCCCACCCACTTGCATACCGTGATCTCTGACTCCTTCCAACTTCCCAAACTGGTGTCGGGGGAGTGGGACACACAGGTGTGGGTAGTGAGAGGGCACAAAGCATAACTCCCAACTGTCCCATTTCTCGTGGGACAGTCCCGATTTGGACAGCTCAACCCGCAGTCCCGGATTGTTACTGAAATGTTCCAACTCTCTCTTTGATCTCCTGCACTGAACAGCCAGAAACAGATAAAAAGTTTCTAAAACTTAGTTGGCTTTTAGCAGAGAGCTCAGAATACGTGGCAGGTGCCCTTCAATACTTTTGTAACAATTTAAGATAAGCAAAAAAACAATTGTAACAATTTAAGATAAGCAGGTCTCCTGGGAAAACTGTGATTTGCAGCTTAAAGGGCAATTCACCTTCATTAGCAATACTGTAATAACCCATAAAATCAACAGAAATGTGTTCAAACTTTCATAACCTGCCAAATTTTGTAAAATGGACATGGTAATTAGGGGGTGGGGTCACAAAATGGGTGTGGTCAACATTTTTTCCCTTCACTCCGTGCGGCAAATCTTTTATTTCCTCTTTCTATTTCCTAAAATGTCTGGAGGTATGCACAAAGGTCTGCCAAGCCTAAAGCTGGCCATAGATGTAAAGATCTTTAAAAGATCTTTTTGTTATCGTAAGACCACGATTATCTCGAAACGATCGTTTAAATGTATGATTTGTCCATCAACTAAAAAGACCATATTGCCAGGAAAATTGCAGGGAGCTGCCTGCTTGGGCCTGCAGACATAGATAGATTGCACTGGGGCCGATAAAAATTTTTAAACCTGGCCGATCAATTTTCTGACAGATATAGGACGAAAAATCGTAAGATGTGCGATCGTTCGGATCCCACTAACTTCACGATAATTTGACGGATTGGTCGGATTTCGCTAAAATCGATCGTTCAGCAAAGAAAAATATTTGCGCCTATGGGGACCTTAACTCTTAACATTCAAAAAACAGAGCTGATCTGAAAAATGTCTATTTAAACAGCAATTATAACCACCAATTAAGGATGAAAAAAAAATATATTCATTAGCAAAACTGTAATAACACATGAAACCTGACCTTAAAACCCCCAGATATGGCTCCTCCCACCTATAAAGAAATGCAAAAATGTACATATGAACATAGTATATGGTGTATATGTACATAGTGATTGGCAAATTTGGGGCGTTTCGCCAAAAAATTCACGAAATGGCGCCGGCGTCTCATTTTTGTCGCCGGCATCCGTTTTTGACTCTGGCGTCCAAAAAAAAAACGGTTGACGGTGTCAATTTTTTTTTGATGTCGGTGAATTTTTGCTGGCGAATTTACGGCTGCGGTTTCTCGAATTTCACGGGAATTCGCCAAGAATAAATTTGCCCATCACTACATATGAATAATGCTATACTGATACTGAAGGTTTATACATTTAGAGTATAAATACCCTATACTTCCCTTTAAAGAAAAAGTCCCATGATATGAACATCATTCCCCTAGTTTTTGAGGCATGAATGCTAGACAGCCCCCTGCAGAGGCAAAATACACAATACTTTTATTTCAGACAATGCCCCCCCCCCAATCTCAACAGGAAAACAGATTTTAACAATTAACATACCACGCAGGAACGGCCACCAATAATATTAAATCCCAGGGATCCAGATTCCCGGTGGAGAACAAGAGTCATGGCTTTCGATTCTTCACCCTATAAAGGGACAGATAAAAGAATTTCAAAATGACGGCGCTTAGTGGCTGCGACACCCTGACTGCGCTAAGCTCTGAATAAACTCTAAATACCCGGAATAAAAGAGTTTTTTTATTTACAAAGAGCAAATAAGACCCAGAAAACGCTCCTTTGGCCCGTCTCTGCCCCCAAAATAAATCTTTAGTGTCACTGAGAAAGAATGTCTTGCGGTAGACTGTGCGGAGGCAAAAGGACAACTATGTAAAGTTTAAGTTTTTTTTTTCTCTTGGAAAAACCTGGATTGAATAAATGTGTTGACAAAAAAATATGCAGAAAAAAAAGAAGACAAAGTATTCGTTCCTCAACTGTGTTCCACGAATTGGCTTTAATCTGATGCAGATGATAAGGGTAAGGGCACACGTTTAGATTCAGGGAGATTTAGTTGCCTGGCGACAAATCGCCTTTTCGGGCGACTAAATTTCCCGAAAAGCATTCCTGCCGGCTAGAATCTAAATCGTGGTGGGATGGCACTCGGAGCAATCCGTTTTCCGAAAGTTGCCCTGAAGTTTCCTCGTGAGGCAACTTTGGAAAATGAATTGCTCCGAGTGGCATCCTGCCAGCAATTTAGATTCTAGTCGGCGGGAAGGCTTTTTGGAGAGATTAGTCGCCCGAAGAAGAGGCGATTAGTCACCGGGCAACTAAATCTCCCCGAATCTTCGTGTTTGTCTCTACCATAAAAGTAATTTGTTCAAGTCAGCACCCCAGAGTGATGCTGTAGGGGAGAGAGGGCTAGTAAGCAATATGGCCGCTCTC
Source organism: Xenopus laevis (assembly GCF_017654675.1). NCBI lineage: Eukaryota > Metazoa > Chordata > Amphibia > Anura > Pipidae > Xenopus > Xenopus laevis. The sequence continues at coordinate 119,146,651 of NC_054378.1, read as the reverse complement.
TGGTACTCAAGGAATGCCATGTGTGTGTGCACTGCGAGAGTTGGACAAAAATATCCCTGGCTCATCTGCTGTACAGCAAGGAATGAGTAAACACAGGCTGTGTCTAGAGCAAAGTTGCAGTTTATGTGCTGTACTAACAGCTGTCGGCCAAAGAGCTATCCGTCAGCTTTCGGGTACAACCCCAACTTCAGAAAAACAAGCCGCCCTGCAAAATGGGACTCTCTGCATGAACTTGGATAGGAGGAGATGCATAAAAGTGGAATAAAACTGAGGTTAAACAAAAATTAAAAATATTATTAAAGATTTGTAACATACTATTTTTAGTGAATGCACTCCTGACAGAGGGCTGCTGTACAAGCCTACAGTTACAGTATGAGCCAAGTCGAAAGTGTAACGACTGCCTTCGAAGCGAAGTGAGCAGGGTGCCACCCGCTGTTGATGGTGCAATGCTGTGAGGAAGGTGCAATCATTCCCCAGGGTGTTCCTATTTAGGTGGGGCCAAATTGTGTTGGGAAGATAGTCTTATTCACCTTAAAGAGCAGAACTATAGTGATGGGCGAATTTATTCGCCAGGCGCGAATTCGCGGCAAATTTGTTCGTGAAACGCCCGCGAAAATTCCCGTCAAAAAACGGGCGCCGGCGTCAACAACGAGACGCCGGCACCGTTTCACGAAATTCGGTAATATTTCGGCGAGACGAAACGGCGCAAATTTGCCCATCACTACAGAAGAACCAGCATTTTTACTCCAAAGTACAGGTATATAGAATTCTCTGGACCTGGGGCTTTCCGGATAATGAATCTTTCTGTAATTTGGAACTTTATACCTTGAAGGGGTTGTTTACCTTCCAAACCTCAATTGATTTCAGATTGTTCACCAGAAACAAAGACTTTCTTTCAATTGCTTTCCATCTTTTATTTTTTACCAGTTTCCCAAAATTAAAGTTTAATGTTTGTGTCTCTGATGTTTCAGTCTGGCAGCTCAGTGATCCAGGAGCAGATTCTGAACTGCATTAGCTGTGGAATATTAGCAACCATTGTATCAATGCTATCAATTCAGCTGCCGTAAGGGTCAGGGCACACACTCAGATTCAGGGAGATTAGTCGCCCGGCGACAAATCCCCACTTCTTCGGGCGACTAATCTCCAATACTGTCTCCCACCAGCTAGAATGTAAATCTCCAGCGGGATGGCACTCTGATCGCTTCGTTTTCTAAAGTCGCCCGAAGTGTCCACGAGTGCCATCCCGCCAGCGATTTACATTCTAGACAGCAGGACGCAGTTCGGGGACATCAGTCACGCCGAAGAAGAGGAGATTTGTCGCCGGACGACTGATCTCCCCGAATCTGAGCGTCTGCCCTGACCCTTAATGAAGCTCAGGGATTCTGCTCAGCAGGGACAAAGATAACAAATGTATCAACTAAACGTATCAATTTAGAACAGTTAAAGAGTCGGCGACCCCATCTCCCGGGGAGAAAAAAGGTGAAAAATGAAACTTAACACTTTAATATTAGAAAAACACTCACAAATAGAAAATAGAAAGTAATTGGGAAAAGTCTTAATTTCTGGTGATCAATCTGAAACCAACTGATCTGAAAAAAACAGTTTGAAGGTGAATAACCCCTTTAAGTCTACTAGAAAATAATTTAAACATTAAATAAACCCTAATAGGCTGTTTTTTGCTTCCAATAAGGATTAATTATATCTTAGTTGGGATCAAGTACAAGCTACTGTTTTATTATTACAGAGAAAAAGGAAATTATTTTTAAAAATTTGGATTATATGCATAAAATGGAGTCTATGAGAGTCAGTTTTCTGGATAACAGGTTTCCGGATAAAGTATCCCATACCTGCAGTAACCTTTATCCAACAGAGGCTAAAAACGGAGGCCATAACTAATTGGTAGCTATGGGTTCTATTATAGGAATAACAGGTAGCGCGTTCAGCCATATGGAATTCCCAGGCCTGTAATAGAGCTCTGACTTCCCCGTGTCTGTGCTCCCCAGAGCTTTGTACCCTTGAAGACCTTCTAATTACTTGTAGGACTCAGATCATTGCCATGAGGCATACTGCAACACAAGTGGCGTTCCTAGTGCTGCCCAACAATCGAAACCATTCACATATTCTTGAAGCCTTGACCAATCATTTCATCCATCCATAAACCTAAAAATGAGTTGGGCATGACCTGTATAACTAAAACATATTAGTTACCCTTATAGTCATATCAGATAATGTTGTTCTATTGAGGACGACAGAGAGGTAAGCAATATGGGCCGTGGTGCAAACACATGTGGCCATGGACTCAATGTGCAACATACGCTCTGCTTTTGCATCAACCTATATTTTTAAAGAGAACTTAATAGTAGTGATGGACGAATTTATTCGGCAGGCGCAAATTCGCGGCGAATTTGAGCGATTCGCCACCGGCGAATAAATTCACCAAACGGGCGCGAAAATTCGGTGGCAAAAGTTCGCCGGCGTCAAAAAAAATTGTCGCCGGGCATCGGCGTCAAAAACGGGCGTCGTCGTAAAAAAAACGAAGCCGGCATCAAAAACGAGACGCCGGCGCAGTTTCGTGAAATTCGCGCAAATTCGCCCATCACTACTTAATAGAAGATCTAACCTATTTTCTAAAGCCGTTGTTGAGGAGAACACACTGGGGCTCAAGTATAAACAATTTAAAAATTAGCCCTGGGCAGTAGCCCATAGCAACCAATCAGATGCTGGTTAAAGAATGAATGCATGCATTTGATTGGTTGCTAGGGGTTACTTCCCAGGGCAAATTTGCCTGGTGTTTATAAATAAGCCCCACTGCCACTTTCCATGGGAGGTATGCACTGTGGTCTTGACTACAGTCAACAACTCAATGGCTGCAGGTTGGGAAACACTGGTATCACTATCACCATCTTTGTCCATTGCGGCTACTTTTCCCTATTGGCATCCCTGTTGTTTTTTTTGCCTCCTGTTGCCATGTTGACCTATTAGCCCTGTATTCATTACTTAAAGGGATACTGTCATGTGAGACATTTGGGTTTTTTTTTTCAAAATGAATCAGTTAATAGTGCTGCTTCAGTAGAATTCTGCACTGAAATCTGTTTTTCAAAAGAGCAAACAAATTTTTTTATATTTAATTTTGAAATCTGACATGGGGCTAGACATATTGTCAGTTTCCTAGGTGCCTCTAGTCATGCAACTTGTGCTCTGATAAACTTCAGTCACTATTTACTGCTGTACTGCAAGTTGAGCGATATCACCCCTCTCCCTTTCCCCTCAGCAGCCTAACTACAGAACAATGGGAAGGTAACAATATGGCAGCTCCTTAACATAAGATAACAGCTGCCTGGTTGATCTAAGAACAACATTCAATAGTAAAATCCAGGTCACACTGAGACACATTCAGCTACATTGAGTAGGAGAAACAACAGTCTGCCAGAAAGCAGTTCCATCCTAAAGTGCTGGCTCTTTCTGAAAGCACATGACCAGGCAAAATGACCTGAGATGGCGCCTACACACCAATATTACAACTAAAAAAAATACACTTGCTGGTTCAGGGATGACATTTTATATTGTAGAGTGAATTATTTGCAGTGTAAACCTTGTAATTTAGATATAAAACTACATCATAAAAATCATGACAGAATCCCTTTAAAGATACTGCTCTGAGGGCCCTTCTTTTTACAGGCCCACTTTTTATAGGAATATCAATAAATTCACAGGATGAGTTAAGAGAGGCCCCTTTTATCAAGGATATTTTCCTTATAGGAGACATATAGGATAAGTGAAAAAAACCCTAATTTTATAAGTAATATATGGTGTTGCTTTTACATGGTGCTACAAATTAATATTATCTTTAAAAATATGCTCTTTATTAGAGCTCCCTATAGATGTTCTCTGGTCCCTGTCTGTGTTTCAAATGAGGAGTGGGCGTGTCTTAACGTTCCCTGCCAGAAGCACAGTAGGAGGGGGACAGCCAATCACAGCCCTGTAGTCACACAAGCACAGACAGGCTTCAGTTCCCTATCAGGTCCTGCTAGCTGCTGATTGGTTCCCATCCTACAGTGCAGAGATCTGAGAGCTGCCGGTTCCCCTGCACAGCCTGGGAATTCAGAGAGCAGGAAGTGGAAGAGAAGGGAGGGATTATTAGGGTTTTTGCAGAAATATTCAATAAATCTGCCTGAAACACTACTTTTTAAAGCACAAATCTTCTATATATAAATGGGTATAACACACTGGTACATTCTTATTTTTATTCCCAGAATCCAAACTCTGCCTTCAAGGAAAGCTGGCAGTTATAGTAATACAACAGCTGGAGGAAGGCTGAACACCCCTTGCTTTAGCAGTTTGCATTTAACCAGTCAGGGTTGCCAGCTGGATAGTCAGCCATGACAGAATTGATGCTCACACAACTTTCCTTTAAATTGTTATATTTTACAGGAAAACCGACATCCCAGAACCTTTCAAAGACTTATAGATTTATATGTTGCTTCAGCCTAAGATATCACAGCTTCAAAAGAAACCATGATTTTTTGGAATTCACACAGCCCCTTAGAGCTTCATCCTGCAGAAACAATCAGGGTGACAAATGAAGTCTTCACTGACAGATGAGGATTTGCGAGCAGAAGATCTGAGGGGGCAGAATTGGGCTGAATATGGACTCTATTACCTGGAAAAATACAGGCCAGGAAACAATTTCATGGTAGAAGAGCGGCTCATCCTGAGAATGACTTTTCTGCCAACGTAATGTGCATAAAAATAACAGGTTTTCCCAAATACGGATAACATTGCTACTGTATTTTAACCTGACGTCTTCGGCACATTGCAACCTCTCTAGCTCCTAAAGGGTTACGGCGTTCCTACCAGATGATAGTAAAGCTCGATTGAGAGCTCAAAAATACCCAGACTATTTTATTATGGTGAAATTTCATTATGTTTGTTCCATTAAGGAAATTATGATTCCAATTTCTTTTGCTGTTATTCACATTTTTTTACCCACATTTTTCACCCTCCTCTGCTTAAACCAGACGCTGACCTCATTCCTATTCAAACAACACCAAAACTCTGTATTATTTTTGCTACTCAAAAAAGAAACTGGTTTTTGTTTGCTTGTCTGCTCAATACTAAAGGGTTTCAACGACTTCCTTCATCTGCTGGACACACAGGCAAAGTCTCTATTTTCTTAATGTCAATTATTTCCAAGCTTAGTCTTCATTATCTTTAATTTATATCATTCGTTGTTTTTTTTGGCAGTTTAACCCATTCACAGTCCAGGTGAGAAACAATGAAACGTTCTTTATGGACCTGCATAAAGAACACTAAAGATTAAGAAGATGGCAAGAGGAGCCTTTGAGTGTGGGACTGTCCCATTGAAAAGGATAAGAGTCAGACATAGTGTACACGAGACAGGTATGCCAAAAGTTTAAATCACGCTCCAATGGCACAGAGTTCACCATAACTTCACAATGTTTCTGAAAATGTTAAAAACATATACAGTATATGTACAGGCAGGTGAAAATTGTATTGCGATAGGGGCCTTAAGGTGGCCATAGACGTAACAATTACGATCTTTCTTGGAAAAGAGCTTTCCAAGAAAGATCGTTCGTTTCAATACACATGTGTAGAGCTGAATCGTCAGATATACGGGAAGAAACAATAGAATTCTACCTGTATCTGACGATTCAGCACTAACAATGGCCGATGTTTGGGTCCCTTCAAAGGCACCCGATCAAAATTTTCCGTCCAGTCCGATCGACGAGCCGACCGATATCCAAGTCTTCTGCCGATATTGGTCGGCTCTTTTTCCACCATACACGCAACGAATATCGGACGAAAATTTGTTTCGTACGATATTATCTGTGCGTCTATGGCCACCTTTAGATTGTAAACTAAATTGGAGCAGAGGCTGATGGGAATGAAAAATAGTCTCTGTAATTTGCTGCAGAATAATGAAGTTTCCATGGTGCATACAGTGTCAGACTGGGTCAGCAGGGGCCCACCAAAAAAACTTAGATGAAGGACCCACCAAAAAACCTTAGACCAGGGGCCACTCTCAGTACTATTATTTCTCATCTCCTCACTCAACCTCTATTCTCCTAGTCTCTTTTCTTTACATACTATAATCTATTATTCCATCTATTTAGCCTCTTTTGTTCCCATAGAAATAGAGAATGTCCATGAAATAGGTCAAATGTTTTGCAGCACCAGGGCCCAGTGGGCCAGTCCCATACTTCCCAACTGTCCCGTTTTTGGTGGGACAGTTCCGATTTTGACAGCTCAACCCCCACTTTCTCTTTGATCTCCTACACTGAACAGCCAGAAAAAGATACACAGTCTAACTTAATTGGCTTTTGGCAGAGAACCCAGAATAGATACTTAGATACTTTTTTAACCATTAAAGGGCACCTGTCACAGCCAAAAACAAACACAATCTGACCAGTACAAGCTAAACACGTTTAATCAAACTACATATATAGTTTTTCGAAAAAACTGCAGGTTTTAAAAAAATCCCTTACTTTGTCAAATGGGTTCTTTCACTGAGGGAGGCCATATTGAGACTCTAACAGAGACTCTAATATGCAAATTTCAGGAGCATGCTCAGATTGTAACACTGCTTTGAGTATTCTACCCAGAATGCCTTGTTTTAGTAAACTCCTCCACTAGAAGTATCCACTAGAAGTGCTGCCACCTGCTAACTTCCAGCAGGTGGCAGCACTACTGTACAGCAGCTAACACACAGGTTTGGCTGATTTGAAAATAGCTTAGAAGGGTTGATTAGCAAGCAAGGAATTTGAACTGAGCATGTGCGAGATTTCAGAGCTACAGTTGGCTGGGAAGATATAGGTAGGAGGAGCCAGTGAAATCCAAGATGGCTGCCTCAGCTAGAACTGCAGGGGAGATAGGGGAGATCTTGCAGAAGGAATAGTGAGCTGATCATTTACATTATACAAACAATTCTAACTGTTTTAAAAATCAGATTTCTTGAACTTTCACATAGTGTATTTACTTAGTAAATGATTTTGGTCATGATTGGTGCCCTTTAAGATAAGCAGGTCTCTTGGGGAAACAGATTTGCAGCTTAAAGGGCAATTCACCTTCATCAGCAAAACTGTGTTAACATAAAAACCACAGAAATGTGTTCAAACTTTCATAACCAGCCAAATTTTGTAAAATGGACATGGTAATTAGGAGGTGTGGCGACATAAATGGGCATGGACAAAATGTCACCGCGCTCCACGCGCCAAATCTTTTTGTCCCTCTGTTTCCAAAATGTTGGGAGGTATGCAGTCCGACACTGGGTGCATAGACATTTGGCCATGTCTCCATGTAAGAGCAGAGCCGCATTCTCACCCAAGGCAATACTACTTGGGCCAATGCATAGCTAAGGCTAGAGCCACATGGGAGCAGAAAACCTCTAGCCTAAATCCTCTGGTTGATTTCTGCCCTACCGTAGAAAGTAGCTTCCTCTCTTTTCCACATTGAATTGGTGGATTTAGGCTCAAAATACAGATACTCACAGTTCTTCGCTGAAATCCGCTGAAATCCGCTGAAATCCGCTGAGTTTGTTCCTCCAGAGTCGATTCAGTGAGAGGAGGCCACTGCCCAAATTAGGGCAGAAAACAGCCAGCGGATTTTGGCTGACGCTTGCCCTTGTGTGGCCCAACCAGCAAGGCAACCCCATATTTCTCCCCAGTTTACACACCAATCCCCCTGCCATTTGGTTCATACTAGTGATAGATGAATTTATTCGACAGGCGCGCATTTGCGACAAATTTCTGCGTCTCGCCGCCATCAAATAAATTCGCTAAATTGTCGTGAAAATTCACAGGCGAATTTGATGCCGGGGACAATTCAGACGCCAACGACTTTAATGCGCGTCAGATTGTCGCAGGCCTCAGAATTGTGCCGGCGTTAAAAAAAAATTGACGTCGGCGGCAAATTTCATGTTTCATTTTTCCGCCGTTTTGCAAATTTCACAGGAAATTTGTGAATTTTTTGCCAAAACAGGACCATCAACTAAAAAGACCAATTTACCAGGAAAACAAAAGGGGAGCTGCCTGCTTGGCCCTGCAAACATAACCGCACAATAATTTCGAAGAATTGGTCGGACTTCTCTAAAATTGGTCGTTGGGCAAGGAAAATCGTTGCGTCTATGGGGACCTTTAGCTGCCATTCCCTCCCCCCCTCCAAGGAATGGTGTTTTTTAATCAATCTCTAAAATACTTGCAAATCAATCGCTGGGACCAAAAATCCCTTTAAGCATTTAACAGAAATATTCCTATGATTGCTCATCTTGTTTCAATTTGTAATCGTTTCTTAATGAGGAGTTAAAACTTGAAATGCCCCCATGCTGCTTTGTTTATCAGTCGTGGGATTACTTTGCCTTTGAAGTTGTGTTTCCAGAACAATCAGAGGGGAATAAGGCGCACATCTAGCTGCCAAGGAAAAGGGATTACTTTGATTAATGCATTTTATATCAGGTTGGAAAATAAACACATTTTCATCGGTTTTGCCACTGGAGGGTATTGGGGGGCTTTACACAACCCTGCTGAATGTGTCATGGCTGCACATACACCAGTGCAGTCAACAACTGCTAATGAAATGATCACTAAAAAGATCTATATATATATATAGCTGGGTGAAGGCTCTTTGCTGTTGAAAACATCATTTCAATTTAAAAGAAGATACTGCTGCTTTGCAGCTCTGGGGTCTGTCGTTCTGCAAGAAATTTGTATGTTCTCCCCATGTCTGTGTTGGTTTCCTCCCATACTCCTAAATATTCAGGCAAGTTAAGTCACTCCTGATATAATGGAGACTAATGTGAATTATAAATAACCTCTGCAAAGCGCAGCTAAATACATTGGCAAATCTATAAATAAAGACTAATTATAGTGTTTGTCAATTTGGGGAATGTCAACAAAAGAGGCCAATCATCTGGCCTAAAAATAACTCAATGGGTGCCAGTGGGTTTTATATATAGAGTGCTCTGATTGGCCATTTGTCCAGAAAAGTGTACATTTAAATACTATGATTGGCTACTCGTCTAGTATTAATGCAGATGTCATGGTCCCTAACTAGTGATGGGCAAATTCGTTCCGTTTCGACGATCAATTTGCGAATATCCCATGAAATTCGCAAAAACGCCAGTTTTGATGCCTGCGTCAATTTTTATGCCTGTGGCAATTTTGACGCTGGCGTTAAAGTCAATGGGTGTCGGAATAATGTTGACATGTGATGGTTTTGACGCGAGCAACTTTTTTTAAGCACATCCAAAATTTTATAAGGCCGGCAAATTTACGCTGCAGTTTCGTGAATTTATTCACCGGCAGGAAAATGCAGAAATTCGCCACCAATTCACACCTGCCGAATTTATTCGCCCATCACTCTCCCTAACCTGTCCCTTTTCCCCAAATTTTTTGATCCACTCCACTCTCTGGTCACAAATAAGAAGAGCATGGGTGGGAGAGGGGAGGAATATGGATGATGACATTACCAGAGTTGTTGACATAAAGGCAGTGACATCACTGAAGAGGAAGACCTACCACTGGCCGTAACTTGGCCTCAACCTGACAGGCCCATGCACATCACTATTGCCTATGTCTGTGGACATCCTAAATCTGCCCCAATTTCTGGACACAGATACAACAGGTTCTGAAGCCCTGGTGAAAATAACTAAAATTGTATAATTTTTTTGATTGGGTTGATCTGATCGTTGGCACAGTGGCCACCAATTAGATTAAACTGTTGATCTACATCAATGAGGACCACATCAATGCATGCGATGTAGTCCTTGCCTGATGGGATTTTCAAACCTTCTGAGATATCTGGCTGATATTGCCCACCTATATGTTGGGCAGGGGTGCCCTGGGACCCAAACACGGGCCAATAAGATGTAAACTCATTCTGGAGGGGCCAAGTCAGCAGCTGTTCGGTATGGCCAGCTTTTGAAAGCACAGAGATTAGTATAACTGATCAACGAGGAGAACAGAATAAAACATCCCACTCATCTGGTACCACAGATACAAATACAGATGCAGCAAACAAGATGCCAACATCAACAACGTATCTTGAATCCCACAAGCCAGCGACCCATTTAGCAATCCTATAGAATATGCAAAGAAGCCAAGGAACAGAGAGGGGAAGCTGGAATTTCATGGGTAGAGTCTCAGCCGGACACCGACAGCCTGGTTTCTACCCACCTTAGAATAACTGTTAAAAATAAGAGGTGTTGGACTTGGCAGAGGAATGTCACATGGAGCAGGATAAAGATGAATTTCATGATCCGGGGGAATCTGGATATTTCCCCTCCCTTGGAAGGGAACAATGAGGCAGTGTTAGTGCTACAGATGTTGATTCTGTATAATGAAAGCGCTTACATAAAGATACTGATGTTCTTCTAACAACTGGAGCTTCAGTAAAGGGCTAGAAAAATAATAACCCCCGCTGGGCCAGGTGGCCTACATATTCTCTTACAGTAAAGCAAAGGGGGGCTCTGCCTAAAGTTTTATTTATGCACAACCTAGTTGTTAGGAAGCACAACTCCCATCATGCCCGGCAGCTTTTGGCTGGATATACAGAAGGGATGGACAAGCCCTGGAATGGGGATAGGCACTAAAGATGGAGTCCCCCATGCTGCAGAAAAGCAGCAACCAGTGCCATAAGTATGGGAGGTGCATGACTAGGACACAGTTGGATGGGGGAGCAGTTTTCATCAGGGGAGTGTGGGCAAGGGTTGGGCTGTCAGGTCTTGGGCCAAGAAGAATTGCATGGGTGGCAATACTTGTTGGCCCATCTTTGTTCCGAAAACTGTTTAGATGGCCGTACATGGGCCAACACTGATCCAGACCAAGTTAATGGGTTACTGTGTATGTAGGTCAAAGTAAGACTTCCTCAAAAGATCTGCAGATGGCTTTTGGAAGGTTGCTGGGAGTTGTAACTCAACAAAAGCTCAGGCCAAAGGTTGGAAATACCTGTAACCCCTAAAGACCGGGGCATCCCAGCAGCTGGTATCACTGGTGGGCTGTGGGGCCTTGAGGTTCAACAACATCTGCAGAGGCAGCAGTTACCCAATATTCTATTCTGTTATACTTTGTTTGTACTGGAATCAGTTACTTGAATGAGCTCTGATACATCTGCTAGGAAAGGAAGCCTCCCTATATGATATATTGGATATAACTGTCATTGAATGTCTGACACCCAACTGCTGCATGAAGACGGAATGAATGAGATACAGATGCTGAGAGAGGAATAGTGAAGATAATTATTTTAGAAACAATGTAGAATGTTTAATTGATTGTATTTAGAAAGTTTCTTACGTCAATATGAGGAAGCTAAAATCACATCTTCATTTTCACGATAGTGATAGACCTGTCAGTTTTACCCACCCCTCTGTATTTTATCGGAGTGACCTGTATTTATACCCCCAGCAGCGTCAGAGCAATGGGTGAGGCCAAAGCATGTCTTGGATGTGGCTAAAGGTGGCCCATACACAGGGAGATCCACTTGTTTGGCGATGTCGCCAAACGAGCGTATCTCTCCCCAATAGGCCCACATTAAGGGGGTGGTATCGGGCTGATCTGATGATGGGCCCTAGGGCCCAACGATCAGATCAGAATGGAGGGCATACGGTGATGGGATTTTTTATCCTGCCCGATCGGCATCTGGCCAACTTTCAGCCAGATATCGATTGGGGATGCCCGTCGGATGGCCCCACACACGGGCCATTAAGCTGCCAACTCGGTCTGTGTACTTTATCAGACTATGCCAAGCCATTGGCACTGACATTAGCACCCAAGGAGCACTCTGAATGACAGCCTGGAAGAGAAGGGTGCAGAGATACAATGGAACTTGGTTAATAAGGGTGTCTACTAAAAGGTGCTTTGTGCAGAACTGTGCTGTCATCAGTGTACAATGAGTATATTTCCTACACCGTCCCCTACTACTAGAGAATCCTGGGAGTTTGTAGGTCAACGAGTAATAACTTCCCAGCCTTCAGGCACAAGCTGCATCAAGGGTTAAGTCTCCTTGTATACAGAGTTGTTATTATAAGCAGTGGCCTCTGACATTTCTTCATAAAGCGGATCCTGCCTCCTTAGAACTGCCCCAGTGCCGAGTTGTAAATATTTGCCCCTTGCCAAATTTTGCTGGTTGCCCAACACACACGTCTGTAGGCAAGAAGGAATAAGTGTTTTAAAGTATTCCCAATTCCAAACCTTCAATATAAGTCATCATTAAAGGGGAAGTAAAAGGAAATATACCTGAAAACAATTGACAAGAGTAACCTATCAGAACACTTGTTGGAGTTATAAGTCAGGGGTTTAACTACAGAGGAAGCAGACCCTGCAGCTGCAGGGAGCAATTATAATGTAACATGGCAATCTTTGGATATGTTGGGAGCCCTAAAATGTATTTGCTGTGGAGCCCAGTAACATATAGTTACGACACTAGGGCAAACAAATATTTGGGTTAAAATTGGCTAAAAAAATTCTCTAAATATTCTAATAAATGATTGGTATTAGAGGCCCTGCGCACCTGGCAATTTACTGTATTTCTATAATTGGAGGGAGGAAGGATATTTTTAAGATTTTGGTGTTGGCAGATCATGGTCTCCCCTCTGTATTTAGTATAAGGCTGACATTAGCAAATCATTTTTCTATCTGTTATTAAGAGCCTATAATTGTGGTTTGGGACATGTGTTACCATGGCATTAACCCTCTCGCTGCCTCTGGCTACAAAATATAAAAACTGAATTTTAATGATGTGAAGCAACTAGCAAAGAATTGTTCCTTGAGGATAGGACGCAGGGGGCAGATTGGGCTGACAGTACTGTTATGCACTGAGCCTGATGCAGCTTAAAGGAGAACTAAACCCTACAAATGAATGTGGCTGAAAATGTCATATTTTATATAATGAACTTATTGCACTATCCTAAAGTTTCAGCTTGTCAATAGCAGCAATGATCCAGGACTTCAAACTTGTCACAGGGGGTCACCATCTTGGAAAGTGTCTGTGACACTCACATGCTCAGTGGGCTCTGATTGGCTGTTGAGAAGCTAAGCTTAGGGGTCGTCACTAATTATCCAGCAGAAAATGAGCTTCCCCTGTAATATAAGCTGATGCTACAGGTTTGCTGATTATTAAATTCTGATGCTAATTGCACTGGTTTCTGTGCTGCCATGTAGTAATTATCTGTATTAATTACTAATCAGCCTTATATTGTGACATTTCTATTCTATGTGTACTGTATATTGTGAGTGGGTCCCTAAGCTCAGTAAATTACAGCAGCACAGAGCATGTGCAGTGAATCAGCAGAAAAGAAGATGGGGAGCTACTGGGGCATCTTTGGAGACACAATCTTTACTGCTAAAGGGCTGTGGTTGCCTTGGGCTGGTATAGAAGCACAAAACATAATGTACAACATTTCTAGCTACTTCTTTAGTTAAGCTTTAGTTCTCCTTTAATCCAATAAATGCTGGAGAATTCCTGTAAATTAAAAACATTGATTGCAACACATATGACTTGTAACAAGGATTTCACCTAAAGCAGCAGCTGCTTAAAACTATATCTCCCAGCATCCTCTCTAAAGGGCGAAGGGGAATTATACGACGGTGATCATCGGAGTAGTGATTATGCTAAATGTTAAAGAGGCAGAAAATATTACATACAGCAGTCGTTCCTTTAAAAACATACTCTTTTTACATTAACCCTTGCAGTACTGCTGTGCTACGTAGCCCTTCCTAATGCCAAGCTGTGCTTGAGCTCAGATTAAGGGTGGAATAAATGCAGAAGAACAGATCAGTGAATAGCAGCACTCAGTCCCATATCCTGGGTCGGGGAATAGAGAGAATAGAGGGAATAGAGAGAGCGCTGTTATTCAGTAGCCCCAGGGAAAGCCATTTAACTGGCCCATATCACTCACAGCTGTGTTTTTTTGACTTCATGTGTTCCAGCCACAGGGCGAGGAAGTGAGGAGTGCAAATAAAAGCCCCCGCCAGTCTGCTACAAAGGGTAAACTTCCTGCAAGAATCACAATGTATGATTGGAGTAGCACTCATTGGATCAGGGATCAAGGCTTCTAAAAACCCCAAAATAAATAGTTATAGTGGGATCTGAAAGGTCCCCCTCCTCCTTTCCCCCCACATACAGTACAGTTCTGATATATGTTCTGTTTCATATTCTGTCCCCTGGAGCCCATCAGATAACAAACTGATATCAGTCATTTAAAGGGCAAGTAGTCAGCCACAGGGATAAAGCAGGAGAACTCCCAGCTGCTGGGAAACGTCACAGCGACTTATCCTGCAAACTCCCATTCTGTTCCTGCAAGTCAAACACCCTTGGTGGGACGAGAAGCAGAGTTTTCAAGATGTTCTGCACCATCTTTGTCTGTTTAGTTGCACATATTTGGGGTATACAAAGGGCTGATCATTGGGAATGATTCAACTGTCATCTGCCTGTCCCTTGGCTGCTGGACGGGGTGGGCTCAAGGTCACAGTGCATGTTCAGTCTAGACCTGTAGGGGTGTCTCCAGCTGTAACACTACAACTCCCAGCATCCTTCAACAGCCTTTTGACAACTGGATTGGCACCATAAATAAGCCGCAGGGTGTTTTTCCGAAAGGCTTAGTGTTTAGTAGCTACGACTACTACTAGTAGGTAACCAGACCCAAAGACAATCACTGGGCAATATCCTGTTCTATTCAAATCAATGCATTTTGCCTTGTTGGTGTCACACTGGCAGCAGTTTGTTTGCAGCAGTTTGACAGTAGTTACTAATGGTGTTGCAATGAAGGTCCCCTGCCAGTGCTAATTGCTGGCAAACTATTATTATAAGAAGGGAACTGTCACCACCCTTTCATATATTTAGATGCTCTTATGGCCATGGTTCTTATAGCCTGACTACCTCCCAACATTTTGGAAATAAAAAGTTGGACAAAAAAGTTGCCGCGCGCGGTGCGGCTATTTTTTCTTACCACGCCCATTTTTGTGGTCACACCCCCTAATTACCATGTTCATTTTACAAAATTTGGCAGGTGTTGAAAGTTTGAACATATTTAATTTTTTTTACATTTTTGCTAATGAAGGTGAATTGCCCTTTAAGCTGTGAGTCTAACGTCTCCCAAGAGACCTGTTATCTCATATGGTTACAATTACTTATTTGCTTACCTCAAAATTGTTACAAAAGTATCTTATCTGCAGCTGTGGCTGTTCTGGGCTCTCTGCCAAAAGCCAATTAAGTTAGAAACATTGTTTCTTTTTCTGCCTGTTCAGTGCAGAGGAAATCGGGACTTTCCAGTACAAACGAGGGACTTTAGCTGTTGAAAGAGGGACTGTCCCTCTAAAAACTGGACAGTTGGGAGGTAGTCAGCCTGAGCCCTGTGCTTACCTTGCCTGGCGAAGCCACAGCTTTGGTCAGGGAGTCCAGGCGGGTGCTATACTCTGTGAACTTCTTCTGGTAGCGCAGAGCTGTCATCTGCAGTTCATTCTGCACGGCTGACAGTTGCGACAACAGTGACTTTTCCCTCTTGCCGGACCTCAGCGCCCTCTTCTTGAGCTCAGTCTCCAGCCCGGAGATCTTGCTCTGCAGGACGCTGTTGAGCCCCTTGAGAGCTTTCAGGCAGCAGTGCTCCCCCAGCCTGTGCTCCCTGTGGGTGATCATGAGCCCGCAGCCCTTTTGGCAGATCCCAGCCGCCCTATAGTCGCAGTGTTCCCGCATGTGTGCATCCATATCCCGCAGATTGAGCACCTCGCTGCAGCCCTTGTTCCTACACTTGGCCGGTGAGAAGTCGCACATCTCAGCATGCTCGGCCAGGCTCTGCAGCTTCACCACTTTGTCGCAGCCCCTGGAGTAGTTGTCACACTTGATATCCAACTTAAGGATGAGGCTTTTGAGGGGCAGCACATGGTTGAGCTCCTTGGCAGAGATCCGTTGGCATTTAACTGGGCAGCTGCCCTGTTGCACCACCCAAGGCAAGACGCAGCCAGCGCAGAAGACGTGCCCGCAAGGGGTGGTCAGGGGGTCCTCCAGCACTCTGTTGCACAAGTTGCATTTGAAGTCGGGGTCCACCTCCCCATTGAAGCGATCCAGTTCAAAGCCCATGGTCGGTGCCCGTTGGAGTGCCTAGCAGCGGGCTCCTGCTTCAGCATTGGGAGATCCCAGACTGGCTGGCTGCAGGCTGCGGCTACTGACTCATATGGGGGTGGGGAGCCTACAGCAGCTGTACTGGAGGCAGGGACTGGGGAAGGAGGGGCAGGGGGAGGTACAAATGTCAGTGCTGCAGTTAGGGGGGCTCACACATCATTCCTGCACTCACCGGCAGCCTCAGCTGCTGCTGCACAGCTTCTCCTGCTCCAACTCTCATTTTAAAGGGGAATTATCGGGAAAATGAAAATTTAATATAAGCTTCCTCATACTGAAGTAAGAAACAATCTAAATACAATCAATTAAAAATTCTGTACCGTTTCTGAAATAATCAAGTTTATATTCACTATCCCTCTCTCAGCATCTGTTTCTCTTCATTCTCTCTTCATGCAGGAATTGGGTGTCAGATGAATGATCCAATATATCTTATAGGGGGGCTTCCTTTCCTAGCAGATGAATTAGAGCTCACTCGAATAACCGATTCCAGTACAAACAAAATCTAACAAAATAACTGCCTTTTGCACAGATCCTGCATGTAGAGAGACATGATGTCTGGTGAGTTTAATAGAGTGAGCAATAATACATCTTCTAGGCAAAAGGAGCCCCCTATTAAATATATTGGATTTAACTGTCAATGAATATCTGACACCCAACTGCTGCAAGAGAGAATGAAGAGAAACAGACGCTGAGAGAGGAATAGTGAAGATAAACTTGATTATTTCAGAAATGGTACAGAATTTTTTATTGATTATATTTAGAAAACTTCTTATTTCAGTATGATGAAGCTAATATTAAATTTTCATTTTCGCTATAGTTCTCCTTTAATTGGTCGTTAACTTTTAGTATGTTATAGATTGACCAATTTTTAGTAACTTTGTCTTCATTATTCATTTTCTTATCGTTTTTTAATTATTTGCCTTCTTCTTCTGACTCTTCCTGGCTTTCAAATGGCTTTTCACTGACCCCATCTAAAAAACAAATACTCTGTAAGGCTACAAATGTATTGTTATTGCCACTTTTTATTTCTCATCTTTCTATTCAGGCCTCTCCTATTCATATTCCAGTCTCATATACAAATCAGTGCATGGTTGCTAGGGGAATTTGGACCCTAGCAACCAGATTATTGGAACTGCAAACTGGAGAGCTGCTGAATAAAAAGTTAAATAAGTCAAAAACCACAAATAATAAAAACCAATTGCATTTGTGTCAGAATATCCCTAAAGGTCAACTCAAAGGTGAACAACCCCTTTAACTGGCACTCAGAGTGGCATGTGCAAGGGTAACATGGCACAGCGGCAGTACAGGGGTTAATCCAAAATGCCATTTCTTTAAAGAACAGTGTCAGTGGCATAACTAGATGTTAGTGGCCCCCACCATATCTGGAGTTTGTCTTGTTTTACCTACATATATTGAATTTGTTCATGAACTAGGGCCCTCCTAAAACCTCCTTGGCCCCCCTCTTTATATTCATCATATTTAATGCTTATATATATCAGAGATTTGATGTACCCTCCTACCCCCCCCCCCTCCATGGTGTGAATATCAGCTTCTAGAGAGGATTCTGGGAAAAGTAGTTTCAAACAGCTTCTGCTTTAGACGTTTGTTTTACTATCTCCTTCTTCCATGGGAATTGACTCCAGCATATATTGGGTTAACACACATTCCTACAAAACAGTCAGGGGATATCCCCTACTCTGGACCCCCCCCTCTGCCCTTAAAAGGGTGGGTCACCTTTAAGTTACTGTTTGGTAAGTTATAGAATGGCCATTTCTAAGCAACTTTGCAATTGGTCTACATTTATTGTAGTTTTTTTCGAATGGGGGGTCACTGACCCCCTCTGTAAGGCTACAAATCTCTTGTAATTGCTATTTTTATTATCCATCTTTCTATTCAGACCCCTCCTATTCATATTCCAGTCCAGGGTCGGACTGGGGGGTCGAGCATGCGCAAACTCGCCCAATGTTAAGAAACTTTCATATGGGTGTGGATCTGGGCCCAGAAGAGCCAGGGGCCCACCAGGTTTTTTCCCCGTGTCCCGCAGGCCCAGTCCGACCCTGTTCCAGTCTCTTATTCAAATCAATTCTTAGTTGCTAGAGTGATTTGAATCCTAGCAACAAGCTGAAACTGCAAACTGGAGAGCTGCTGAATAAAAAGCTAAATATATCAAAAACCACATATAATAAAAAAATGAAAACCAATTTCAAATTGTCTCGGAATATCACTCTCTGCATCATACTAAAAGTTACCTCAAGGGTGTGCAACCCCTTTAAATTGAATGAAACGTTTTTCTTTTCTGCAACATACGCATCACAAACCACAATTATAGGTTCTTAATAACAAATAGAAAAATTCTTTGCTAATGTCAGCCTTATATTAAATATAGAGGGGAAAGACACTGGCCTAGGAAACCATGATATTCCGACACCGCAACCTTATAAATATCCTAACCCCTCCGCCCATAGAAATAGATGCCATATCCATGCAGGGTCTGAAATACCTATCATTTATTGTAATGCTTAGAGCAGGGGTCCCCAACATTTTTTTACGGTGAGCCAAAGTCAAAGGTAAAAAGAGTTGGGGAGCAATAGAAAAGTTGCTGGGAAGCCAAATATGGGCTGTAATTGGCTACTGGTAGCCCCTATGTGGACTGGCAGCTACAGGAGGCTCTATTTGGCAGTACAGTACATGTGTTTTTTTTATGCAACCAAAACTTATCTCCAAGCCAAGAATTTAAAAATAAGCACCTGCTTTGAGGCCACTGGGAGCAACATCCAAGGGGTTGGAGAGCAACATGTTTCTCTCAAACCACTGGTTGGGGATCACTGGCTGAGAGGAACAGTTTCTTGCCAAGTTTTAACCCAAAAAGCTATTTCCAGTCCTGCACTTATAACTTCGACAAGTGTTCCTATAGTTACGCTCAGGGCCGCCATCAGGGGGGGACAGGGGGGACAAGCGTACCGGGCCCGGGCATGAAGGGGGGCCCGGCAGCGCTGCATTTTTTTGAAGATCCGGGCCCCCCTTACGAGCGCCCGAGCCGTACGTCTTGCCTCTTCAGTGCCGAATGCGGAAGTGCCGAAAAGCCGAAGCCGATGCGACGAAAAGACCCGAAGTCACGGAAAAAGCCGAAGTCCCGAAGTCACGAAGCGCCGAAAAGACCCGAAGTCACGAAAACAGCCGAAGCCGAAGTCCTGAAGCAGCGCAAAGACCCGAAGTCACGAAAACAGCCGAAGCCGAAGTCCTGAAGCAGCGCAAAGACCCGAAGTCACGAAAACAGCCGAAGCCGAAGTCCTGAAGCGGTGAAAAGACCCGAAGTCACGAAAGGAGGCGAAGTTGAAGTACTGAAGCCATGAGTTCAATTCTACTGAACACCAGTTTGTGTTTTTTTTTTTTTTAATCCCCTGGCCACCAATGTATTATTTTAATATTCTATAGGCCCCTGCCACCAATCTTTTTTTTAAAACTTTTGTTTTTGGGGCCCCAATTTTTTTTTTAACTCGTAAGGGGCCCCTTGCCACCATTGTTTTTTTTTGGGTTTTTTTTTTTAAAAAAAAATTAATTTTCTTTTTGGTGGCCCCAAATTTTTTTAACTTGTAAGGGGGCCCCTGCCACCAGTTTTTTTTTTTTTTCAAAAAAAAATTATTTTTTTTTTAAATTTTTTTTGGGGCCCCAATTTGTTTTTAACTTGTAAGGGGGCCCCTGCCACCATTTTTTTTTTTTTCAAAAAAAAATTTTTTTCTCCAAATTTTTTTTTTGGGGCCCCAATTTGTTTTTAACTTATAAGGGGGCCCCTGCCGCCAATGTTTTTTTTTTTTTTCAAAAAAAAATTAATTTTTTTTCAAATTTTTTTTTGGGGCCCCAATTTGTTTTTAACTTAGAAGGGGGCCCCTGCCACCAATGTTTGTTTATTTTTTAGTTTTTTTTACATTTTTTTTTGTTGGGGCCCCAAGTTTTTTTTAACAGGGGGCCCCTGCCACCAATGTTTTTAAAAAAAAAAAAAATTTAATTTTTTTTTTTTTGGGGCCCCAATTTTTTTTTATAAGGGGGCCCTGACCATCAATAGCTTTTTACAACTTGTGTGGGGGGGGGTTACTTTTTTAGCGCTGATGTCTGTGTGGTCTTTTAACTGCGATGTGGGCGGGATATGGGGCGGAGCTTGGTCGTCAGTGTGGGCGGGGCCCAGGGGGCCCCAAAAATTTTGTTGTACGGGGCCCCGTGATTTCTAATGGCGGCCCTGGTTACGCTAGATAATATTTCTTTCTTTCAGATGTTTTTAATTTCACTTCCCCTTTAATGATGAATTTTATTAAGGGTTTTGGTTTGGGATTTTGCCTACAGACGAGAGTGTCAGCTGCAGTGTCGAGCATTCAGCGAGGTTTGGGCAAATATTAAGAGCACGGCAGGGTTACTGGGGCAGTTCTAAAGGGGCAGGATCTGCTTTATAAAGAAATGTCAGAGGCCACTGCTTATAATAACAACCCTGTATACAAGGAGACTTAACCCTTTGACAGATGCAGCTTGTGCCTGGAAGGCTGGGAAGTTATTACTCATTGCCCTGCAAGATGTTGTTGGGAAGACTTAGTGTAACAGCTAAATGCTGGCCGAGGATGCTGGGAAAGTACCCAGCCATGGAATTCATCCGAATAAATGATGTGCTGGACAATCTGAGCCGTGGCGACAACTCAGTGATTTGCACATCCAGGGATTTACATGTCAATCAGTTAGGCAACTCCTGCACCCCTTCTAGCTGTGCCAGTCATGTGGGCAGTTTTTTCCCTCACTTTCCCCTAAATACAGTACAGCTATTATTTATGTTCTGTCTAGTGATGGACAAATCTGTCCCATTTTGCTTCACAGAAAAAAGCACGACTATTTTGTCCAAATGCATTAAAGTCAATGGGCGTCAAAATAATTTTTAAAACAAGCTTCACGAAAACATGCGCGGGCGGGGAAGCACAGAAATTTGCTGCAGATCCATGCCCAGCGAATACATTCGCCCATCACTATTCATATCCCGTCATTTAAAGGACAAGTAGTCAGCCACAGGAATAAGGCAGGAGAATTTCGGTGTCCAGCAAACTCCCATTCTGTTCCTACAAGTCACCCCCTTGGTGGGAGGAGAAACAGAGATAAGTGTGTGACTGAGCTTTATTTCCAAGATGTTCTGCAACAGGTCTGTCTGTTTAGTTGCAAGTAAGGATCTATTTGTTATATACAGAGAGAGGGCTGATAACTGGGAACATCAGCCTTGGATAACTCCTTGTGTGCCAGACAGGGTAGACTCAAGGTCACAGTACAAATTAAAGCTGAGCCTGCAGGGGTGTCTAACATGCAGTGCCCAAGACCCAGTTGTTATTACACTACAATTCCCAGTATCCTTCAACAGCCTTTGGCGGTTGTCAGTGTAAGGTTAGAACTGCAGCATGTAGCGTCTGCATCCAACAGTTGTGTCGTGTCGGATGAATGCTGCGACACCATTCGACATTGCTATTGCTTACCTTATTTTCCACCTGATTTGACGCCTGCGTTTTGGCGCATCGTGTCTGATCCGCCGAAAACGCATAGAAGTCTACCTTTAGACTGGAGTTGTACTATAAACAAGCAACAGCTGGAGAGCTCCCGGGTGAGCAATCCTGGATTATACATCCCGACTAGGAACAAAAAAAAACATAGCAGGTGCTGTTTTTGGAAATTTTGCACAAGGATGGTGCAGAGCAGGTCTGGACTGAGATTCAAAATAGGCCCTGGCATTTGGGTAGCCAGTGCCGGGCCACGCTGGGTTGGCGCCCATGGCAGGCCATTCAGTTGAGGCACCTGTTTAGCGGGCGCGAATTTACGCTCGCGTGCGCATTTGCAATATAGTGTGCATGCGTGAAGTTTGCGCGAATGCGCAGAAGCACAAAAAGCAGGAAGAAATGCAGAGAGTCTGGCAGAGAAGGGAACTGGACTTGGGGTAGGCGACAGAGGAGGTACATGCCTGGCGCCCACCCAGCTTTGCGCCCTAGGCACGTACCTACTCTGCTGACCCCTAGTTCTGGCCCTGCATACAGCCCACACAGGAGCCCAAACAGCTCCCCCCAGCACAATAAATAGTAACTGTCTATGTCAATTTACAGCAGCCCCTCTGGGCAAGGTTGCAGAGGTCGGAATGCAATTTTGCACTGGGTGCAATGCCCAGATGAGGTTTCACTAAAAGTGTTCCCTGCTTGTTCAGTTCCTACACCCCTGTGTAAATTAAGAGTGCCAAAGAGCATCCACAGTTACAGAACCCTAAGTGCAAAGTTGCTGCATTGGGCACCAGTCATTTCTCTGCCCCTGTATAACACACAATACCATTGTGCTGCCAATTCTCTATCTGGTGATTGTCTATATGACACTGAGTGACACAGCTACAGGGGTGCAGGAGTCGTCTAGGAGATTGACATGTGAATTCGGGGATGTGCCAATCAATGAAGCCACAGCAGAACAGTGACAATTGTCCCCACGGCTCACAGTTGCCTTCCAGCTTGCCAGGACCCCACCAGAACCACAGGCCCACTCTCCTCACTCAACCTCTTTATTCTCCTACACTCTTTTCTTTACATACTATAATCTATTCTTTGTCGTCTCTTCAGGGTCGGACTGGGGGGCTTGGGGCCCACCGGGGCTACTGGCCCAGGGCCCCCCTCCGGCCCCCAATCCAGCTCCCACTTTGGCGTGCTGCATCAGGTATGCCGGATAACTACGTATGGGCACCATGCTAGTATGCATGCGCGCGGCACAGAGTTTGTGTGCATGCGCAAAATTTTTATTTCACCGTGACCCCAGACAAAGGGGTTGCAGCCGTGCAACTAAGAAGCGGATCTGGGCCGGCGGGGCCCACAAGAGCCTGGGGCCCACCGGGTTTTATCCCGGTGTCCCGCCGGCCCAGTCTGACACCGAGTCTCTTTGTTCCCATATAGAAAAAAAGAATGACCATAAAATAGGCCAAATGGTTAAAAGCAGGAGGACCCATTGACACTTGGGCCCATTGGGAATTTTCCTGGTATTCTGATGGGCCAATCTGACATTTTTGTGTCCGACGCAGCAGTCACTGACCCCTGTCTAAAAAAACAAATGTCCTGTAAGGCTATAAATGTATTGTTATTGCTACTTTTTATTACTCATCTTTCTATTCAGGCCTCTTCTATTCATATTCCAGTCTCTTATTCAAATCAATGCATGGTTGCTAGGGTAATTCGGACCCTAGCAACAAGATTGCTGAAAATTGCAAACTGGATAAAAAGCTAAATAACTCACAAACCACAAATAATAAAAAAATGAAAAACAACTGCAAATTGTCTCAGAATATTAATATTACTCTCTACTTCATACTAAAAGTGAATCCAAATTTGATCCAAGTTGATCCAAATTTAATAGTAAACAACCCCTTTAAAATGCCTGGGGGGAACCTGTATGTTTTTTTTCTTTTATACAAACAAGTCCTGTTTATATTATATTTTATATTTGCATTATGAAATTCATTGTTTATTAGAACTGGTGACACAGTATTGTACAGTTAATGTCACATTTCAAGGAGAAGTAAACCTTTCATTTAGCTTTTCTTATTTTGCAGAAGGAATATTCCATGGAACTATTTATTCGGTGACCCTACGACCCAAAAGGGCAGATTTGTAGATTGTAAGCTCCAATGAGTGTCTAAGGTAAACTAGGGTAAATTTCAAACTTCAGAGAACAAAAGAGTTAAATACAACAAGAAAACCCCAAAGCCTTTGTGCCTCAGATCTGAACATAAATCCTCCTTTGTCCTTTCTTCCTTGAGGGGGAATCTTCCAGAGACTGAAGACGTCTCATTCCGCACCTTTTATACACCAGGTGGACACCTGACAAATACATTACCAGTAGGGCCCCCTAGTGGCCAGACACCAGAGAAACTTGGACTTAAATGTAAAGGGTAAGTTCTTCTGCACATCTAGTAAATAATTTTCTTGGACTCATTTTTTAGCCTTATGACGACTGCATGCGGTAACACAACTACTGCAGAGTAATATGACTACAGATAAGCCAGACCGTCCATAGCATGTCATGCAGGGACAATCTCTTGGCTCACAAGCGTAAAAGAGATGACAGAATGTTGATAAAACAAATCACTTGCTGAAGGCCTGATAACAGGCACATTCCTAAGTCAGCGACAGTTCCTCCTATTATACCAGCATTCCACCCTACTACTAAATTCTAACACTATGGACAAGGAGGCTCACTATCTCTAGCTGCTCTCAGGGCAGAGCACTGATACATAGTGATGGGTGAATAAAGTTACCTGGCACGAATTTGCGGCGAATTTCCACATTTCGCCACAAATTCGTGAAACTCCTGCGAAAATTCATTGGCGTAAAAAAGATTTTGAACGTGCATCCGAAAAGTCGATTGTTCAAAATCGCCAAGCATCCACACTATTCGGGCGCCCATTGATTTAACACCGGCGTCTGAATTTGTGCGAGCATCATGTCAAAATTGATGCGGGCATCACTTTTTGAGTTTCACAAATTTTTTGCCGTTTCGCCTATTTTGCAGGAAATTCACAATTTTTTTGGTGAAGCGAAATGGGAGAAATTCACCCATCACTACTGATACACAGGGCCGCCATCAGGGGGGGACAAGTGTGGCATGAAGGGGGGCCCGGCAGTGCTGCACTTTTGAAAGAGCTGGAGCCCCCTTACGAGTGCCGAACATTTGCGTCCATTTTTGATTCCAAACAGCCGAAAATGCGCAGTGCCGAACAGCCGAAGTCCCAAAGCGGCAAAAAGACCCGAAGTCACGAAAACGTCTGAAGCCGAAGTCTCGAAGCGGTGAAAAGTCCCGAAGTCACGAAAACAGCCGAAATTGAAGTCATGAAGCGGCGAAAAGACCCAAAGTCACGAAAGGAGGCGAAGTTGAAGTCCTGAAGCCATTTCTGAAGTTCCACCAATGTGTGTGTGTGTTTTTTTTTAATCCCCTGGCCACCAATGTATTATTTTAATATTCTATAGGCCCCTGCCACTAATGTTTTTTTTAAAAAATATTTTGTTTTGGGGCCCCAATTTTTTTTTAAAATATAAATTTTTGGGGGCCCAATTTTTAACGTCCAACGTTTCGGCACACATTAGGGCCTTGATAAACGTTGGACACGTGAGTGTTTAATAAAATTCACTTTGATTGAATAGTTTGGAGTGCGGATCTCTGAACCAGTCTTCCATGAACGTGGGTGCTGGGTCAAAGTATTTATGTAAAGTTCAAGAGGACCCGCACACCTTGGTTAGTGAACCAAAAATTTCTTTATTTTTCAAACTTGTGCATCCAATTTGTGGTTCACTAACCAAGGTGTGCGGGTCCTCTTGAACTTTACATAAATACTTTGATCCAGCACCCACGTTCATGGGATGCACAAGTTTGAAAAATAAAGAAATTTTTGGTTCACTAACCAAGGTGTGCGGGTCCTCTTGAACTTTATATATATATATATATATATATATATATATATAGATATAGATATAGATATATATAAAATCATGCCAATTAACTTTAAGGAGCAGATTTACATATGGTCGAATATCGAGGCTTAATTAACCCTAGATATTCGACTGCCGAATGTAAATCCTTCGACTTCGAATATCGAAGTCGAAGGATTTACCGGAAATAGTTTGATGGAACGATTAAATCCTTCGAATCGTTCGATTCAAAGGATTTTAATCCATCGATCGAACGTTTTTTCTTTGACCCCATAATGGTCAAAAGAGACAGTACTTTAACCATCGAATGGTCGAATATTCGAACGATTTTTAGTTCGAATCGTTCGATTCGAAGTCGTAGTCGAAGGTCGAAGTAGCCAATTCGATGTTTGAAGTAGCCAAAAAAACATTCGAAATTCTACGTTTTTTTTATTCTATTCCTTCACTCGAGCAAAGTAAATGTGCCCCTAAGTATGTTATGGAATGGCTAATTCTAAGCAACTTTTTAACTGGCCTTCATTTTTTTCTTTTTTATAGTTTTTGAATTATTTGCCTTCTTCTTCTGCCTCTTTCCAGCTTTTCAATAGGGGTCACTGACCCCTGTCTAAAAAACACTAACCTACATATCTTTCTGCCATGGCTTAACTATAAAGTAAGGTGACCCCTTGTTCTGGCGGGGGGGGGGGGCAGGGAACAGGGGAGCCCGGATTGGGCGTCAGCACCCTCTATAACTCTAAAGAATTCCACCCTCTCTAGGAACTCACCTACCTGTGAGCAGGGATGGAGGACGCAGGCAAGCAACACCAGCGGAGAATGGGGAGCGGGCAGGTAGGGAATTTTGTGCAGCGGACCCCTACAAAGTATTTTTTGTGCACACTAGTTACACCGCTGTCTTTATATGAACACTGGAGGTGCTTGTTTCATGTCTAAGAATTTGGTTTCTTCCGAAACACCTGTGGGTACAGCTTTATGACCAAATTCATACAGTATGTGAGACTGAACAACTGCCAACCCAAATCAGCTCTACGTGCTAAGGGCTGCATCTTAAAATAAACACAGATGTGGGGAAATGTGTTCGCTTCAGAAATCCAGAGACTGAACGGATTATCCTTGGGAGTTAAAAATAGTTAAATAGTGACACTCCTGTGCAGTGAATAATCCTTTACTGTCTAGGCACTCCCAGGCCTTGCTATTCTAGGATTCAATGGGACATAAATGCTTCTTGTACAGTGGCATATTTCCCCTTTAAGTCTGTGTTAAAAGATTTAATGAGTTGACTTGACTTGGTCTATTATAAGGAAAGAATTCCAAACAAGGGCAAGCTGACAGCTCTGTGGCTTGAAGCTCCAGTTTATCCTATGAATATCAGTAGACGTTGCACTTTACCTTTAGAAACAGACTGGGCTGGTAAATAAGGAGCTGCAAGGCCTGAGCCCCCGCAGAGTTTCCCAGCAAGGAGAGCTGTCAATGAAAATTACAGTTCGGGAATGTTCAGGCTTCATGAAACAGAACAGTGATGGACAGATTAACTTATCTAGAAGTTCAACAGTAGCTCTGGGGCTTTTTGCTTACTGTAAGTGGCTGTGTAGTTGCCAGTTTGTCTTACATGTTGGATGGGGATTACTCGATCTCGGCTTTAAAAGACCGGAAAATGCATAATGCACAGACTGAGGCTGAGCCAAGTGTTTTGTGTATAAAATCCCATGTAAAAATAACATTTGCCAACCCATTAAATAAAATATCCAAACCAACAAGGAGCAAATAAGTACAACTTGTACTGAAAATGTATATTCTGCTTATTCATTAACTTCCCCAAAAAGTGTATAATTTCTTACTTTTTAATAAATATTACTACTGGATTGTTTGACCCAACCCCCTGGAATATGCAGTTAGGTAAATGCAGGGCCAGAACTATGAATAGACAGAAGAGGCACGTGCCTAGGGGGCAGTGGCAGAAAGGCAATAGGCCGGGCCGGCGGGACTAGGGTTGCCATCTTTTCTGGATAAAAATACCGCCTTCCTATATAGTTATCTTTTTTGCCTATGAATAACATTGGGATCAACCATCATTTTTACCGGCCAGGTCGTAGGCTGGTAAAATACCGGCCAGGTGGCAACCCTAGGTGGGACACCGGGAAAAAACCTGGTAGGGCCTGGCCCTTAAGGGCCCCGTAGGCCCAAACCCACTCCCTGATTGGCTGGCACCATTAAAAAATTAAATACGGCCTAGCGGCGTTCGTAGGGTTGCCATCTGGTCGCTATTTTACCGGCCTAGACGGTAAAAATTATGGTTGATCTCAATGTTATTAACAGAAAAAAAGCTAAATATATGGAAGGCCGGTATTTTTTTCCAGAAAAGGTGGCAACCCTAGGTGTTCACTGCGGGGGCCCCAGATGTTTGGAACCTGGTGTGCCCACAATGGTCCAGTCCGACCCTGCATATACCTCTCCTGCCACCTATCCATGTTCCACGCCTTGTCCCCCCACTGATTGCTGGGTATTCTCCACACTGCTTCATGCCCCTGGGTTGTTGTGTGGTCAATCATGTGCACACATGGGCTGCGGTTGGGGCTTAACAGCTGGGAAGCTAGGTTGCCTAGGGCACCCTGCTGGCTTGGGTAAATGGATACTGTAGTCAAGACAGACAGTGTTTACCTACTACAGAAAATAATAGGGAGGGCAAGGAGCAAGAACAAGATCAAGCCACCATGTTTTTTGTACTTTGCACCCTGCACCACCTTCAGTAGTGTTGGCTGCAGTTCTGGAGTGCAAGGACCTGTGTTTCCCCTTTGAACATAGCACTGCCTATGATTACCAGCACTGTATTCATTAGGGGGGGACAGGGTCAGACATGTAGGTGTCCCCTCTCCCACCTTCTACTCGCCTCATAAAAATATTCATGTGCATGTACTCCTACTGATGCTGGAGAACCCTGGAGTTGCCACCAACCTGAATATGGTGGTGATGTTTAAGGTCTCCAGGGCTGAATTATCCATATAGGAACCCTAGGCCCCATGTCTAGGGCAGTAGGTTTAGGGGGCAGCCCTTAGTGCCTAAATGGTCAATAAAAATTATGGAAAAAAAAACCTCTCCCCAATCCCTGGAGCTGATGTCTTGTGTACATAGAAAATATTTCCTAAGCCTTCAGACATATGAAGGTCTCTAAAAAATTAACTTTTTGCCCTCTAAAGAGGTTAGAGTAACATTAAGAGAGCAAAGCCCTGTGCCAGGAGATGATACTAGCTTGTGAACATTGCCTTATAAATGGGGCCCCTAGTCAGATGCTGACTTTGGGAATATTCTCAGTTCCTGAATTCTTTGGTCTTATGCTGCTTTCATTACTTGCCTATCTTATGCTTGGCTTGATCCTAACAAAGCTCTGGCAGGTAATAATGGCTTTCCACCATCGGCGCCTGCAGCAGATGTCTGGTCTTATCTGTACTTTCAATCACATGGACCCTTTCTTTTCTCTTTTCAAACTTCCAACGAGATCAAGAGGAAGAAAAGACTGAGCTGCAGGAATGTTCTCCTTACTGCAAATGCGTATCCTTTGGGGTTAGCAAAAATAATGGCGAAAGGGCAACCTCCTGTAGGAAAACGAAATATATCCAAATGCCTGAAAAATAGTTTTCTTTGTCAGATACATCGGCTTTTTGCTCTATTATTCTCATTTCTGAACTGATACAGAGAGAGCTGCAAAGGAGATGCCATGAGTGATTCTGTGATAGTGTTTTACACTAGGCAGATTATGGATTCTAAATAGGGCTCCATGGAGAAGGGTCTACATAAGTCTAATTTGTGGGACACGCACTCACATCTGACCTGCAACCTGCTTGTGCCACCTGAAATGAAACACATTATTATAAAGCCTAAAGTGAAATAATTCAAGACAGAATCATATGGCAAGTGTCACGATGCCCGAATATGTGCACAATACCATTGTCACACCTTTTAGACACCACTGTGGAGTCTCTTGTTGCCAATTCATCCATATGGTGCCTTTTTGGTATAACTATCCATTTGCTGCAAGGTATGTCTTGTTTAATCTGGATTCTGCTTACTCACATACTGTCTACACCTGTTTTGTATATCTGGTTTCTCATTATAGACCTTGATCCTAGCCAACTGTCCTGAACTCCAACCTGTCCCTGACTACGATTTTGTCTTATCCATGTCTGCACCATATTTACTCTGCTCTGATTCCAGAAGTGTACTGGTTCCCTCTCAGTCCTGCCCTAAAAATACACTGATGAAGACCAATGCTGGCTGGGGTTTTCATGTTCCACAAAGGAATAAGGCCAAACTAGCTGCCTCCCTGGCTTCTTGGTAACCATGCTGTTTGTTATATAGACTAGTGATCCCCAACCAGTAGCTCAGTAATATGCTGCTCACCAACTCCATGGATGTTGCTCCCAGTGGCCCCAAAACAGGTGATTTTTTTTGAATTCCAGTCTTGGAGGCAAGTTTAGGTTTCATAAAAAACAGATGAACTGGCAAGTACAGCCTCCTGTAGGCTGCCAGTCCGCATATTATGGGTTTATTTAATGTTTACATGATTTTCTAGTAGACTTAAGGCATGAAGATCCAAATTACAGAAAGATCTGTTATATTTGTCCTAAGCATTCTGGATGACAGGTCCCATAACTGTACCTTGTACTTGATCCCAACTAAGATAGAATTAATCCTTATTGGAAGCAAAACCTTATTATTGGGTTGATTTATTTACACGATTTTCTAGTACACTTAAGGTATGAAGATCCAAATTACGTAATTATTCTTTATCCGGAAAACCCCTGGTCCCAAGCATTATGGATAATAGGTCCCATACCTGTAGTAATATTGCAAAAATTTACAAAGAAAAAAAATACTCTTTATAAAGCAGTGGTTTCAGGAAAGACATTGAGAGGGGGTAAAGACTCTCTATTGTGTCCCTATTTAGTTCTACAGCCCCCTGTGTTTTCATGCTACTAATCTTCTACTATGAGGACGTTCCCAGGCAGCCTGCGGCATTTCTCTGACTGCTCATACATATCCTATACACAAGGAGCCAAGCCAATCTCAAGGGAGTTTTCATAACCCGCTTGTATCCAGTTCCCAAGTACTGCTGCGTCTGTCATAGCCCATTAACAAAGAAGAATAAAGAATGACCCCGTCTACTGTACATGGGATTTGAGATGGAGCGCTGCCGATTTAAATACAATATTTGTAAGAGAGCCTGCCGTGGTCCTCGGATAACAATACCTGCTCTTTCCTCAATCGTATTTGGGGGAAATATTCACACAGTCTGAAATATAAATCCCGGGATATGTTACCCACATCAAAAGGACATGGTAGGGGGGGAATATCCAATCCGAACTGGACGAGGGCATTTGCCAACTAGTGTAAATGTTGTTATGCAGAGAAGAATGCAGAATGTGATCACCTCCTTTTGTCCCACCTTCCGTATCATCATCAGATTTATAACAGAGTGGTTCCGTTTCACCGGAATTAAAGATAAAACCATTGCTACTGTATCTAGTGTAGGGTTACTTTGCTTTCCCATGAAATGGGGGGGGAGGGGGGAGGGGGGTAGAGATGGGAGTAGGACAGACAGTAAGGGCATCAGTCAGTGGACTTGCACATCATTACATTTTGTGATAATTCTTAGGACTTCTTGTGTCTTTAATGATAACCCAAGGTATCAGTATCCTTTCAACCTCCATTTACAGAAGTGCAACCTGGTCATGCAACAAGGAGGGCGATGAGATATAAAAAGCTGAAGCAGGGCAAACAAAACCAATATGCAGTGTGAGATATGGGACCTGTTATCCAGAATGCTCGGGACCTGGGGCTTTCTGGAGAATGGGTCTATCCGTAATTTGCATCTTCATACTTTAAGTCTACTAGAAAATCATATAAACATTAAATAAACCCAATAGGCTGGTTTTGCTTCCAATAAGGATTCATTATATCTTAGTTGGGATCAAGTACAAGCTACTGTTTGATTATTACAGGTATAGGACCTGTTATCCAGAACACTCGGGACTTGGGGCTTTCCAGAGAACGGGTCTTTCCGTAATTTGGATCTTCATACCTTAAGTCTACTAGAAAATCATGTAAACATTAAATAAACCCAATAGGCTGGTTTTGCTTCCAATAAGGATTAATTATATCTTAGTTGGGATCAAGTACAAGCTACTGTTTTATTGTTACAGAGAAAAAGGAAATATTTTTTTAAACTTTAGTTTATTTGATTATAATGGAACCTATGGAAGACAGCCTTTCTGGATAACGGGTTTCTGGATAACGGATCCAATACCTTTAAAATACTTGAATGAATTCTGAACCTTGATGAGGGGTCATTCTCACAGCGTCTCCCCTGTATCTTTTCAGCACCACCTTGACTGTTTTTTTCACCACTTGGGTCAACAGAGTTGATGCAGGGAGCAAACATGAGGCATGGAAATAACTTCTCTTTGTTAGACATAGGCACCCCTCAAGCTTCCCAGACCTCTGTTGTCTTTAAAACATCTACATCTTGATGATGATGATTTAGATGTTGTCCAAGATTTCAAATGCCATTGGCCAATTGTCCATTATTCATATGTATTATAAACACTGCAAATAGATCTATAGACCCCCATACAAATGGGTCACACCCAGCCCATGGGTGATTAAAAATGTTGATTAAAATGAGGGGTCTTCCAATCTGTGATGCCTTCTTTGGTTCCTTCAGTGTTGAAAATGGATAATTTTCATCAATACTTTGTCAGCAGTCCAGATTCAGATTTTATGAAGAATTTTAACCATTGCCCCTGCATGGTCCTCTTTTTTTTAGTGGTCCCCACCCTGCCCCGAGGTATTTTATAGACATCTGATATAGGACAGCATGGATTCAACAGCATTTGGCCCACAAACGCCTGGACCTAGCGGTTAATCAGCTCTCCACATGGAAAAGGCCAGATAGCGCTGCTATAAACTATAAATTTTATCTGCAATTACTTTTGAACTATTTCCCAGAAATACCAAAACCTTTGTTCTAATCAGCTGGAGGAGCGCAGAAACAAATCCATATTGAGTAAAGAAACGGTGTATCAGCGATGAGGTGATACAATCTCTTTAAAGTGATGCTATTCCGCCAATTTTTTTAATTCCTAGTTTCTAGAACAGCTTTCTGTAACTATATATAAGTACTAGATATCCTTTAGTTATAACATAACTAAACACAACTTCTGTGAACTTTTCTTATCCGTGTCTCTCCTGTCTGTTAACTAAGTTGCCCAATCTGGCCATATCTGATGTAGCTTGAGTTAAAGGAACAGTAACACCAACAAATAAAAGTGTATTCAATTAATTAAATTATAATGCACTGTTGCCCTGCACTGGTAAGGGCAGAGACACACACTCAGATTTGGGGAGATTAGTCGCCAGGCAATAAATCCCCCCTCCGTGCAGATTCTGTCCAGTGGAGTTCACGGGCGCCATCTTCAGCCACTTCGGTAATTTTCAGAATGAGACCGGCACTTCGGCAATTTTTCGGTGTATGAGCAGTTGACGCAAAACAGAAAATTGCTCCAACTGCGCGATCCGGGCTCATTCTGAAGCTTACCAAAGAGAAGAAGATGGCGCCGTGCAGTAACATACCTAGAGGGAGGCGGAGCCCTGTCGCGGGACGCGCAGCTGGGCCCCCTCCGTATGCCCGGAATCGCCTGGAAATGGGTTCGTGCTAGCTGCCGGGGGGGCCCCAAGGGCTGCTGGCCCTGGCCCAATCGCACCCCCTGCTCCCCTGGTAGTTACGCCACTGGCGCCGTGAACTCCACTGGTCAGAATCTGTAAGGAGGGCTAAGTAAAGACTTAGTGGCATTTGCCTGGGGCAACAGTTAGGCTAGGGGGAGGAGGCTCTATGTAGGGTAGGGGGGTAAATAGTTACAGTTGTATCTTTGCTTAACTTAAATAGTTACAAATGTATAAAAGTGCAGCTGCTGAGTGTTTTGGTCTCTCTGCCTCTTAAGTTTCAGAAATGCTGTATCTTTTACTGTCATCAGTGCAGGAGAACAAAGAGAAACTCAGAACGTTTTAATAAAATCCGGGACTGTGGGCTGAGCTGTCAAAATCAGGACTATTCCATAGAAAACGAGACAGTTGAGAGGTATGGTGTAGAACCAGAAGGCCAGGATCTCACAGTGTTGAATTGATTTCACACACTGCCCTAGATTGTAACAACTACATTCTGGTGGGTGTCGTCTATTGGACATTCTAATTGTTGGAGTTCAGAACTGCACTTACTGCGCTTGGAGTACAAACTGTCTATAGCACAACGTGCGCACTAAGGGGGTTGCTTACTAAATTCCAACAATTTCTCTTTATTTTAGTAAATCCACTTCAACCAAACTCCCATCCACAATTTTACCTTATTTATCAATAAATGAAAAAATCTGATTCGGCAAAATACTTGAAAAAGACTTGATAAAAACAAATCTGAAACATACAATATCATTGGATTTGGTGTCCAAAAACTCAGATTTTTTCGGATTATCACGCAAAAACCACAAATTATTCGGATTATCATTAGGGTTCCCTCCCTATTGGTGGCATTAAAATTACAAATTTACCTGTTATGTAGTTGTAATTTGTATTACCCTTAAAAAAAGCCCTTGGCCCTCCAGTGAAACTTACCTTTTCCTCATCTTCTTGCCTACGCACAACGTGGTCCCGCCCCTTTTGCAGCATGACCCGCCCATGGCCCGGCCCTTTTCATCATGGTCCGCCCATTTTGTGTCAGCCCACCCCTTTACTTCCCACCACCACTGCCCAGTAAAATTTTCTTGAAAAGGCGGCAACCCAAATTATCATACAAAACTCAGATCCTGATTTCTTCCAGTTGTAAGAGGGACATCTGCCACTGACTTCTACATGACCATGGTAGACTTGAGATGGAGGATTTTCTTTATTCGGACTTTTAGCAGCCTCTGGGTTTAATACATCTTGAAGATTTTGAGATGTTTTCCCCTTTAAAACTCCGACCAGAAATAAATCGGACTTTAGTATGTAACGCCTTTGTGTGCTATAACAGGATCTACCTGCCACTACCTAGATGCTCTCATTCATGGGGTGCTGCTCCCTGAACTCCTCTAAGGTGTCTGGCCTACCTTTGGGCCTGGCTTCTCCTCACAGAGGCCTCCTGTTTCAGGTTCTCCAGCACATCCACCTTATACTTTGAGCAGAGTCCAAAGTGGCTGAAGCTTGAGATCCCTCAGATAGATAAGGGATCTTCCATAATAAGATAGGGTCTCTTTCACCTTCAGGGCGACTAATCTCCCCAAACTGCCTCCTGACGGCTAGAATCGAAATCGCCGGCGAGATGGCACTCGGACTGATTCCTTTTCCAAATTAGCCCGAAGTTTCCTTGTGAGGCAATTCTAGCCTGCAGGAGGCATTTCGGGGAGATTAGGCGCCTGAATAAGAGGAGATTTGTTGCTGAGCGACTAATCTCCCCGAATATGAGCGTGTGTCTCTGCCTTACTCATGGCAGAAGTTCTTCTGAAGTAAGGAACCGAAAAACAGTTCAAAACCACAAAAAAGGGAATATACAGTAGGTAGGATGTGTGATGGTTGAAAATAACTTTACCTCCAAATCCTCCTAGATTATCTATTTGTGTTCATGAGCTGTGTTCTGGATTCATGTATCTGTAGATCAACAATATAATCATCTAATTATGTTGAGCCAGTTGCCTCCTTGTGTTTTATTAGAAGGTTCCAACAGACAAGCTCCTTCTATTTATCTGATTTACTTATGAATGGCAGGAAGGATCAGGAACAAAGCTCTTCACTAAAAAATGCCAAGTTACCTGCAGACCCAAGTGCTGATAGATGAGGGTGTTGCCGACTGCAGAGATTATGTCGATTTTGTGAGGTCTTTGGTGGTGTCCTACATAGAGCACAGATGAGCAGCTTGGAGTGACTGAAGCTGAAGACTCTCATAGATAAACAGATATATCTATGGCTACCTGCTTTTTAGACAACATCAGAAAAGAATGTTGCAACCACAAGAGAGCTCAGAATGTGGAAAGTGGAAGCCACTGTGTCAATTATTTGTTACAACAGGTTGGTCATCTATCTCCAAAATGTCTTTGATCCCAATTTGTCTGCTCCTGGTATCCCGTCCAGGGTACCACAAAAGGTTAATATCTTGAAGGTTGGTTGGAGACAGACGAGGACACGCAGTAATAATGCAAAGTTCATTTATTTAGACACTACAGTACTACAGCATAGTTACTGCGTGTCCTGGTCTGTCTCCAACCAACCTTCAAGAAGGTGGAAGCCAGGCTGGACTGAACACAGTGCAACTATTTTTTGGTACACTCTATGATTACACTCCAAACAACAGCTCCAAGACACCACTATTTATTTATCTTGGCATATCCTGGATATTTCAGTTTCCTGATGGACATGATTTTTTTGGCTATTCAGCACAACATCATCACTGCAGGGTAGCCAAACACTGTGGCTATAGAACCCCATTGTCCAATCCAGTTATGTCAAAATTCAAAGCGTGTTATTACTGTAATGGATCCAAAAAACAATAGTAAGCAATGCATTTACACAACTGCAACACTGGTAAGTTGTATTTGTTGTGGTTCCTGGATCTGCTTTCCAGTTGCTAGGGTATCAGTCACCTTTGCGGCCAGGCAGCAGTTTGGAAGCCAGAAGGTAAGATGAATCGGAAAGGGCCTGAAATGAAACAGAAGCATCACAAATAATAGCATTTAACATTCATAGTCCATGTGTTTTTGTTTGCAGGGGGTCACTGACCCCATCAACCAAAGATATTGTAGTTGATATCCAGTTGCAGGCTGGAAATAAAATAGGGATTCCAACCATTTCAAAATCAAATAGACCAACTGAAAAGCTGCTAAGAATATTAAAAGTGAATTTAATCAACTTTGATCTATATGTGCTCAGATCGTAACCTCTTTGGTTCAGGGGTTATATATACAGTATAGCTGGTATGACTACTGGTTGCCGTATCCATTCCCCCTTTGCTCCTCGGCTGTTGTCACCCACAATATCTGTGTCGCTGTCCATTTTGCCCCATTGCTACTTTCACCTGCCGCTGTTCTCTCCCATAATGGGCAGGTCTGGACTGGGATTCAAAATAGGCCCTGGCATTCCAAGTACACAGAGGCCAAACCAGCCCACTTAATAGTCACATTGTATGGCATCTTACAGCCCCTCTGGCATTTGCCAGAACCCACAGATTGCCAGTCCAAGCCTTATCATTTAATAAGTGCAGGGCACGGTGCAAGGTGCAAGAGTAAGGGGCAGATCTATCAAGGGTCGAATTGAAAATTCTAATTTTCAAGGTTTTTTTTATGGTCAATACTGGCAAATTCGACTGGAGATTTATTCAAATTCAAGTTTTCAAAAAAATGTAATGAGATTTTCGAGATTTATCATATTCTGGCCCTTTAAGAATTCAAATTCGACTATTCGCCACCTAAAACCTGCTGAATCGCTGTTTTAGCTAACTCAATTCTGAGATGTTTGCAGCCTTCCTGACATTCAAGTTTCTTTCGGAGAATAAACTCGAATCAAATTCGATTTGAGTTTTTGGGTCGATCCTATTCACCTGAGTTTCAAAAATTCGATTCTTACGTATAATAAATTTAGATTGATCGAATTTAGAGTTCATGGGAGTTTATGGGAGTTTTAAAAAACTCACATGAATTTGAAATTCAACCTTTGATAAATGTGCCTCTAAGTGTGTAATCTGCCATGTTTTTGCACTCTGCCCCGGCCCGGACGTAGGCCTCTGTATTTTTAAACCAAAAGCAGGCACCCATGTTCAGCCCATGAATACAGCTTTGCCTGTATTTACCAGTGCTGTATTCTTGAGGTGCAAGGGAAGGTGTCAACCTACCTTTCCCCTACCCACCCCTAGGGTTGCCACCTTTTATAAAAAAAATTACCAGCTGCTGGGGATGGGGCCTCAAAAGGGGTGGGGTGTGACATCAAAAGGGGCAGGGCGTGACATCAAAAGGGGCGTGGCCACGTGACAGAGACCCGCGGACGATAGAAGAGGCAAAAAAAAAAAAGGTAAGTTGCAGGGGATTGGGGGCAGGCCGAGGGCTCCTTTTGATCGTATTACAAATTTACCGGCAGCTACATTGCCGGTAAATTTGTAATACCGGCCCCGGGCGTGGCAGGTATTTTACCGGCTAGGCCGGTAAAATACCGGCCGGGTGGCAACCATGCCACCCCCTAACTTGTGTGTTATTTATAAAAGCAATTTAGGAAGCACAGGCTGCAAAGGCCCCACCTTTTGAAAATTTTCTTACCGGGCAGTGGGGGTAGCAACTAGTCATGTGCCGGTCGGGATTTCACTGACCCGCACCCGACTCTAATCCGCCCTTCCTTAGCCCGCCTTGCCCGCATCTGACTTCGGGGTTCCTTTTATTGAACTGCACCGAACCCGCCCCGATGGTGACATCACAAAAGGGGCAAGGCAGGCGCATAGTCTATAAAAGAAGAAACCGGAAGTCGGAAGCCACCATTTGACGGTGGAGGGCAGGGAGAGCAGGACAGCTCAACCCGCACACGACACCCGTGAAGAAGAGTGCAAGGTCAACATTGGGATCAACCATCATTTTTACCGGCCAGGCCGGTAAAATACCGGCCAGGTGGCAAACCTAATTCCGGCACCGGCTGGTGTTGGCAACCCTAACTGGCTGCCCTATGGCAAGTGGTAAGGACAGTGTTGCTCTACACACGCTGGTGCTGTGATCTGCACCTAATGCCTAAATTCTGATTTGATGCTATGTGCAAAGGCCAATGCAGAGATATTATTTACTTTAACCCCAGATGCACATGCAAAAGTGCCAAACTTAGTGTTCATTGGCCTTGGGACCCAGAACACTCAGCCCCCGAGCACCAATAACGCACGTCTGGGTATGAGCTGCATGTACCTGTAACACGATTTTGGGCTATACAGGCCAACGGGGTTAATCACCAGCTAGTAAACTAGAGCATGGATTACACTTGACTCCAACACTAAAGGCAGGGCCTTCACAAATTGGAAAAAGTGAAGGTGCGGTGTAGTTCAACTACAACTACAACTCCAACCGGCTATTGTGCATAAACCAATAAAGAAATGGGAGCCAGGAGGATCTTGCAGTTAAACAGAAAAAACTTTTATTTTTCAGAGACAAATGATTCACAGGGATGTACTTACAAGCCACAGAAGCCCCAGCAGATAATCATGACATGGCTACAATATGTCCCTCAGAGACAGCACAGTGGAACTCCCTGAGATCATAGCGTAACACCGGGATAGATACACCCTCAGCATCTCAGCACCCTCACCTGGATCCCACATGTTGTATTAGGGAACTCACTAGTCCTAATTCCCTATTAGGCTGTGTCCCTATACTACAGGTCAGTCTTGCCTGATGGGAGAGCTACCTCCTTGGTGTCCCTCCTAGTTGGAGCCAAGCTGCTCTTGCTACTTAACCTGCCTATCTTACTCTCCTAGAGAGTCCTATTACAGGTTGTATCCTATCTCTAGCTGGCCTCATTCACGGGGTCCCTGCTCCCCGAGTTTCAGTTCCCTCTAGGGCAAACAGGCTTTACTGGGCCTTGTTGTACCCAGGCTCCATGGAAACACCCAGCTGGATCAGCAACCAGAAGCCAAAGAGAAAGATCCACCCCTTCTTACTCACTATACCAAAGTGTGACAGGAAGTGGTCACAACACCTCTTGGCCAATAATACAACTATGCAAATTACAACTAGCTACATGGGCATCTACACAGCAACTATGGAGATCAGAAAGTGTAGGGATATAAAGCCATAGGGGCACATTAACCCTATGGGCCCCTACATACCTGTTATAATTTAAAGGGGGGTTCACTTTTAAGTTAACTTTTAGTATGTTATAGAGCTGCCAATTCTAAGTAACCTTTCCATTGGTTTTAATTATTTAATAAGTATAGTTTTTTATAATAATTTGCAATTTTCTTCTGACTCTTTCTAGGTTTCAAATGGGGGTCACTGACCCCATCCACAACAAATGCTTTGTAAGGCTACACAAGTATTGTTATTGATACTTTTTTATTATTCTTTTCTATTCAGGCCTTTCCTATTCATATTCCAGTCTCTTATTCATATCATTGCATGGTTGCTAGGGGAATTTGGACCCTAGCAACCAGATTGCTGAAATTGCAATCTGGAAAGCTTCCGAATAAAAAGCCAAATAAGTCTAAAACCACAAATAATAAAAAATGAAGACCAATTGCAAATTGTCTCAGAATATCACTCTCTACATCATACTTGGAGGCACATTTACTTAGGGTCGAATATCGAGGGTTAATTAACCCTCGATATTCAACCGTCGAAGTTAAATCCTTCGACTTCAAATATCGAAGTTGAAGGATTTAGTGATATTCGTTCGAAGGAATAATCGTTTGATCGAATTGAACGTTTCGAAGGATTTTAATCCATCGATCAGAAATTGGCTAGAAAGCTTATGGGGACCTGCCCCATAGGCTAACATTGATGCTCGGTAGGTTTTAGGTGGCGAAGTAGGTGGTCGAAGTTTTTTTTAAAGAGACAGTACTTCGACTATCGAATGGTCGAATAGTCGAACGTTTTTTACTTCGAATCGTTTGATTCAAAGTCATAGTCGAAGGTCGAAGTAGCCAATTCGATGGTCGAAGTAGCCAAAAAAATACTTCGAAATTCGAAGTATTTTTTATTATATTGCTTTACTCGAGCTAAGTAAATGTGCCCCTAATAGTTAATTTAAAGTCGAACAACCCCTTTAATGCCACCATCCAGGGCTTTAATTTGAGATATTTTAACTTGGCATTTTTCCAGTTTAATAATAAGTCCGTCATGAACACGCGCCAGCTCTATAAATTCTACTTACCTGGAAATTTGAAAACACCTCATTTTAAATTTTCCCATATGCTGCTTTTCATGCAAGTAATCAGTGAGCCGGCCTAGCTGTACTAGGAAGCTGCCTATAAATCAGGGCTGACATTTATGATCTGCACTCAGCCCAATGGCTTTAGTTACGGCAGTCTGGTGAATGAATATTAATTGCCACTGGCCAGGCAAAAAACCCTGAAATGTCGATTAGTCAGCATTCCTATCTGAAATAAGAAGCCATTAATGCAGCAGGCAAGATTTAGGGACACGGAGAAGAAAAATGCACCCAATTAATAAATGAACCTAATAAATATATGTTTAAAAAAAACGAGGGCACGGTTTATTGTTTTAACTGTTTATATTCTGGCAGCCATCTGACTTTAACCTAAATCTGTTCAGATGGACCAGACTATATCATACCTCCCAACTGTCCCTTTTTCAGAGGGACAGTCCCTCTTTTGACAGCTCAATCCGCAGTCCCTCATTTGTACTGGAAAGTCCCTCTTTTCTATGCACTGAACAGCCAGAAAAAGAAACAAAGTTTCTCACTTAATGGGCTTTTAGCAGAGAGCCCAGAGCAGCTAACAGGTGCAAATAAGATACTTTGTAACAATTTTGAGACACAAAAACACAGTTTAGATAAGGAGAAATATTTTCAAACTTTCATAACCTGCCAAATTTTGTAAAACAAACATGGTAATTAGGGGGTGTGGCCACAGAAAGGGGTGTGGTCAAAAATTGCTGCGCTACGTGCGGGAAAAACAGTTTTTGTCCCAAAATGTTGGGAGGTATGCTATAGGGAATTTTATTGAAAGTAAAAACATTACAGAAAATGATATAAACATTTCAGAAACAGAAAAGCATCACATTATTAGCCAATGAAAATCAGAAGAATCACAAATGAAATGTACATTTACTGCAAAATGCATTTAATGAAAGTAAGTTCTCTTATCATTAAATCCTGTTCTGTTTGTGCCTGGCACCACCACTTTCCTCACCCCTCCTTTTTTACCTGGAATTTTGGGGTACTCTCCTCACCCTCCAGGTCAAACTCAGCCTCCTCCTTTAGGGACTGCCTCTCCTCCTCTCACAACCTCTTCCCCACTCTCTTTTCTCTCTTTCCTCTTTCTGTTCCTTTTTCCTAAGGCCCTAACCTTCCTCTTCTCTCTCTTTTCTTCATCCCTCAGCCTCTCCTCCTGTTCTTCAGCCAGATCTCCCCAGCTCTTACCTGGCAAAACAAACCTATTGTCTGTTGCTAGCACTATTTATGGGGAGATGTCTTTCCTTTTAAAGGGATACTGTCATGGGAAAACTAATTTTTTTCAAAACACATCAGTTAATAGTGCTGCTCCTGCAGAATTCTGCACTGAAATCCATTTCTCAAAAGAGCAAACAAATTTTTTTAATATTCAATTTTGAAATCTGACATGGGGCTAGACATTTTGTCAATTTCCCAGCTGTCCCTGGTCCTACCACTTTTGTTTTTCACTTCAGATGTTGGGGCACCCTCCTTCACAATCACATTCCCTGGTCAATTTCCTCTTCTAAATTAGGGCGATCCCTAACAATGTTGTGCCAGGCATCAGGGCAAGAGTGGTGGGCATGTCTAACTTCAAGCACAAATTGCAGCAGTAATCAGATAAAAGGGGACAGCATCTATGTCTAGTTTTGCCACTGGAGAAGTGTCTGCCTTGGACCAATGCCCAAAGGGATCCTGTGCACAATGGATTTTCCAAATGGCCTGAATCTGCCCAAAGCTATTTCCTTTTAACATGAATACAGTATACACTGCCTGTAAAACTAGTTGTGTTGCACTGTATCATTCAGTAGTGTAAATGGACCTCCCAGCCCCCCTACACAGGGCATAACCCTCCAAGAACGTATACATCCAGGGGTACAGTCATTGGCCGGGGTTAGTGGCAGTTTGTGGATCATTTCCGCCCAGGCTTAAATTACAAAATTTTCTGGTGCAGTTAATTTCACACACAATTTCCCAGTTTAGCCAATAGTCTGGATTTGTAATTATCCCTTGTTTTTATTACAGTTCCAAAGCTTATGTGACTAGTTACACATTATCAGGGTTATGCTGCAGTACTTACTCATTTTCACTAGTCATGCATTGAAAAAACTTCAGCCCCCACAGGTTTTAGGCCAACCCATGCATCTCTAAATCTTCCCAGGGCGTTTTACGGGAACTTAGAGTTTACTCATCCCGGACGCAAGTGATAGAGCACTAAGGGGCACCCTTTAGAGCTCATTCAGTAAGGAATTGTGTCCCTGGCTGCACCTGCATATTGTGCCAGAATAAAAATATGGCTCTAGATACTGTAGGTCAGTCGGTAAGTGCAGAGCTCCTTTGCACCTGTACCCACCAACGCTCCCTAAACATGTGCATCTAAATGGTGCTTCATTACCCTTAAAGCTGATTACAGTGTGCTTTTATTGGAACAGAAGAGGCAAGACAATTTATTGGCTTTACAAAGAGAAGTGAATGATAATATCTGGACTTCAAGCAGGCGAGGATTGTGGTACAACCCCCTTCCAAGTATTTCATTTTCGCCTCCAAATATCACTGGACCAGAATAAGGTGAAATGATCATTTGCTCCATGGGCAAATGACTGGATCATAAAGTGGAGCTGTGCAGACCTGTTGTAAAAGGACAACATCAACAAGGCCCGATAAACTGTCGACTAGGGCTGGATGGGTGAAACTGGCAGGTTATGGTCATCTTTAGGCAAAGGCTAAACCTGCACTTGAGACAATAACCACTTAATAGAAACTATATAAAACAATAGGAAAATATTTATTTCAAATTAAACATATACAGGGGATTGTATGTTCCTCTGGGACTGATGTCACCACAGTATAATGTGCATATATATCAGCCATATCTAAATAAAGGATAATAATATCAAAACAATTTAGCTGTAGCGCCCCTTTAAATTCCATTACGGACAACAACTCCCTGTTGAATATCTGGCATCTCCTTATTCTTCTTGGTCAGAAGGGAGGGTCTGAACCACTGGCTTTTGCCTATATACAGTATTAGAAATTGATTCAAGGAAAGCAGTTATGTTGTTCCCATTTGAAAATAAATTGTTTATGCCAAAACTCACTTAACATGAGGCAGCTCCAACCCTTCCATTTCAAGTCCTCTCTGTCAGAACAACACGCATTGCCTTCTGGAAACTGGAATGTTAAACAATCTCAGATTCACCTTGTGCTAAGAAATCAACACCCCAGATGTATACGAAACAGATGGTCTGCTTTATGCGGCTCAGCCGGAGAAATCTGCCCTCCAGAACCCTGACATTTCATATTTACAGCCTTAGAGTTTATTTGGTTTTTAGCTTATTTTGTTCACCAAGAGGCAACTGATATGACAACTCACACATGCATCTGGGTATCACTCATATCACTAGACAGTATATAAAGGCACAAGGCTGCAGGCTGAGTTATACAGGGAACTCTGAGTATCACTCATGTATTATAAGGGATAATATACCCCCTACTGTAAATGATAAGGATATTAGAAGTCACTGAGGGGTTCTGTGACCATATAA
Organism: Xenopus laevis; assembly: GCF_017654675.1. NCBI lineage: Eukaryota > Metazoa > Chordata > Amphibia > Anura > Pipidae > Xenopus > Xenopus laevis. The sequence continues at coordinate 119,102,589 of NC_054378.1, read as the reverse complement.
AGGCACAAGGCTGCAGGCTGAGTTATACAGGGAACTCTGAGTATCACTCATGTATTATAAGGGATAATATACCCCCTACTGTAAATGATAAGGATAGTAGAAGTCACTGAGGGGTTCTGTGACCATATAAAGGCACAAGGCTGCAGGCTGAGTTATACAGGGAACTCTGAGTATAACTCATGTATTATAAGGGATAATATACCCCCTACTGTAAATGATATAGTGAATAAAGTACCCCCTCTTGTAAAATATAAGGATATTATAAGTTACAGAGGAGTTTCATGACCATATAAAAACACGAGGCCGAAGGCCGAGTGTTTTTATACAGGTCATGGAACTCCGAGGTAACTTCTAATATCCTCATATTTTGCAACTGGGGGTACTTTATTTATTATAATACACAAATTTCAATGAGTCATGTGACAGAAATGACATCAGAACTCACCGTTTATAACTGATGACATCAGAACTCACCGTTTATAAGGATATAATTTACAGGATATTCATGGCTTTTGTGTATTATAAAGATATTAGAAGTCACTGAGGGGTTCTGAGAGTATCACTCATGTATTATAAGGGAAAATGTACCCCCTACTGTAAATGATAAGGATATTAGAAGTCACTGAAGGGTTGTTCTGTGACCATATAAAGGCACAAGGCTGCAGGCTGAGTTATACAGGGAATTCTGAGTATCACTCATGTATTATAAGGGATAATGTACCCCCTACTGTAAATGATAAGGATATTAGAAGTCACTGAGGGATTCTGTGACCAGATAAAGGCTCAAGGCTGCAGGCTGAGTTATACAGTGAACTCTGAGTATCACTCATGTATTATAAGGGATAATGTACCCCCTACTGTAAATGATAAGGATATTAGAAGTCACTGAGGAGTTCTGTGACCATATAAAGGCACAAGGCTGCAGGCTGAGTTATACAGGGAACTCTGAGTATCACTCATGTATTATAAGGGATAATGTACCCCCTACTGTAAATGATAAGGATATTAGAAGTCACTGAGGGGTTGTTCTGTGACCATATAAAGGCACAAGGCTGCAGGCTGAGTTATACAGGGAACTCTGAGTATCACTCATGTATTATAAGGGATAATGTTCCCCCTACTGTAAATGATAAGGATATTAGAAGTCACTGAGGGGTTCTGTGACCATATAAAGGCACAAGGCTGCAGGCTGAGTTATACAGGGAACTCTGAGTATCACTCATGTATTATAAGGGATAATGTACTCCCTACTGTAAATGATAAGGATATTAGAAGTCACTGAGGGGTTCTGTGACCATATAAAGGCACAAGGCTGCAGGCTGAGTTATACAGGGAACTCTGAGTATCACTCATGTATTATAAGGGATAATGTACCCCCTACTGTAAATGATAAGGATATTAGAAGTCACTGAGGGGTTCTGTATCCATATAAAGGCACAAGGCTGCAGGCTGAGTTATACAGGGAACTCTGAGTATCACTCATGTATTATAAGGGATGATTCAGAAACAAGGCACAGTTAAAGGGCAAGTAAAGCTAGGTTAAAATGTATACCAAATACTTTCTCTCACAGGTCTGTGTTCCAGTATAGTGTTCCAGAGCAAGCTGTACATTTGGCTCCCAGACTTAGTACAGAAAGTTATGTTTGGGCTTCAGCTTTACTGTAAATCTGTTTCTCAGTGAGTTGCTGAACACAGAACAAAGCATTTTTACTAAGAGCCAATGTGCCTGATTGTTCCCACCATTAAGGTTTCTTAAAAATAAATAAAATTAATTGTAAAACCAAAGACTGACCTGTTCCACTGATTGGGCAAAGGAAACATTACTCATGTCTTGAAACTGCTGCTAATTTGTCACTGCTAAAGTATTCAGTGCTGCAGTGTGTCAGCTGAAAAGGTGAGATAAGATAAAAGTAGCACTGAAGTTATTATGTGTTACTGCCATCTGTTACTAACAATATAACACTGTGATTCACATATTACTGTGCAGGTATAAGAGATGTTGCCTATAGTAACAGTGTGATAATAGTCTCTGGGAAGGGAGTGTGACTGTGGGATAGCAGGTATAGTAGGGAGAGATAGTGCCTATAGTAACAGTGGATAATAGTCTCTGGGAAGGGAGTGTGACTGTGGGATAGCAGGTATAGTAGGGAGAGATGGTGCCTATAGTAACAGTGGATAATAGTCTCTGGGAAGGGAGTGTGACTGTGGGATAGCAGGTATAGTAGGGAGAGATGGTGCCTATAGTAACAGTGGATAATAGTCTCTGGGAAAGGAGCGTGACTGTGGGATAGCAGGTATAGTAGGGAGAGATGGTGTCTATAGTAACAGTGGATAATAGTCTCTGGGAAGGGAGTGTGACTGTGGGATAGCAGGTATAGTAGGGAGAGATGGTGCCTATAGTAACAGTGGATAATAGTCTCTGGGAAGGGAGTGTGACTGTGGGATAGCAGGTATAGTAGGGAGAGATGGTGCCTATAGTAACAGTGGATAATAGTCTCTGGGAAGGGAGCGTGACTGTGGGATAGCAGGTATAGTAGGGAGAGATGGTGTCTATAGTAACAGTGGGATAATAGTCTCTGGGAAGGGAGTGTGACTGTGGGATAGCAGGTATAGTAGGGAGAGATGGTGCCTATAGTAACAGTGGATAATAGTCTCTGGGAAGGGAGTGTGACTGTGGGATAGCAGGTATAGTAGGGAGAGATGGTGCCTATAGTAACAGTGGATAATAGTCTCTGGGAAGGGAGTGTGACTGTGGGATAGCAGGTATAGTAGGGAGAGATGGTGTCTATAGTAACAGTGGGATAATAGTCTCTGGGAAGGGAGTGTGACTGTGGGATAGCAGGTATAGTAGGGAGAGATGGTGCCAATAGTAACAGTGGGATAATAGTCTCTGGGAAGGGAGTGTGACTGTGGGATAGCAGGTATAGTAGGGAGAGATGGTGCCTATAGTAACAGTGGGATAATAGTCTCTGGGAAGGGAGTGTAACTGTGGGATAGCAGGTATAGTAGGGAGAGATGGTGCCTATAGTAACAGTGGGATAATAGTCTCTGGGAAGGGAGTGTGACTGTGGGATAGAAGGTATAGTAGGGAGAGATGGTGCCGATAGTAACAGTGGATAATAGTCTCTGGGAAGGGATTGTGGCTGTGGGATAGCAGGTATAGTAGGGAGAGATGGTGCCTATAGTAACAGTGGATAATAGTCTCTGGGAAGGGACTTTGACTGTGGGATAGCAGGTATAGTAGGGAGAGATGGTGCCTATAGTAACAGTGGGATAATAGTCTCTGGGAAGGGAGTGTGACTGTGGGATAGCAGGTATAGTAGGGAGAGATGGTGCCTATAGTAACAGTGGATAATAGTCTCTGGGAAGGGAGTGTGACTGTGGGATAGCAGGTATAGTAGGGAGAGATGGTGCCTATAGTAACAGTGGATAATAGTCTCTGGGAAGGGAGTGTGACTGTGGGATAGCAGGTATAGTAGGGAGAGATGGTGTCTATAGTAACAGTGGATAATAGTCTCTGGGAAGGGAGTGTGACTGTGGGATAGCAGGTATAGTAGGGAGAGATGGTGCCTATAGTAACAGTGGGATAATAGTCTCTGGGAAGGGAGTGTGACTGTGGGATAGCAGGTATAGTAGGGAAAAATAGCACTTTAAACTTTGTATTTGTTTGCTTAAATATACTGTCTGTGAAAGCTTAAGCATGTATGTGAGAAGAAAGTATTTGTTTATGTGTGGTGGTTTCTGCAATTAAGTAAAATGACTGGTCTGGGCATGAAATATTACTGTCTGGATGAGTGTTTAAAATCAGATTCATTCATGTTACCATAGACTCTGTATTTCATAAATCACTTCCTTATTAAGCCGCCCCACCCTATTTCCATATGAAAGGGAGAATATCAAGGGGAAAGTTGGATTCTCAGATCATTTACAGTAATACAGCGAGACTCCGTCCCCATTGGGCTATAGTGTGAGGAATAGGAATTACATTGCACTGCTGATGTGATACCCCTAGACTAATTCATAAAGTAATATTTGATGCATGTTTCTAAGCTGAAGACACATGAGATAATAAAGTTGGCCAACTGGGCATATCTCAGTATCTCTAATTTGAGTTGATGCCAAACAAGTGGCAATTCCAATCCATTCATATGTCACACAAAGGAATTCATTGCAGTATCCAGTTGGTTGTGACTAGTCAGCTGCCGAATCCTCTCCTTGGTTCTGTTCCATGATCCAGGCTGTAAACGCCATCTCTGTGCCCATAATATTAAGATATAAAAGGATGATTCATGGACTGGTGGCTGATAAACCTGAGGATCTTGTGCTGTATCACAGACAGAGTGTCACTGATTCTGGAGATAAGAAAGTCGGTCTTGTCTCCCTGGCAAAGTGAGACCCTCTCAGTATTTGGTAGCCCCCCATATTGATTCTTTAAGTTGCAAGGTTGACCCATAAAGATATAAATGACTCCTTTGTTTACACAGAATAACACTGCGCCCTTCTGGAATTTTTTTGACCACAGCTGAGCCCATAGATTTCTTGGACAAGGTCCAGTCCCCGGTTCTCTCTGTAGGGAAGGAAAATTTTGCAGACCCTTAAACTCCAGAGGAAGTTATTTAAGTAACAGAATCTGTTTCCAGCAGGAAAATGCATTGACTAGATACTCTGTCCATGGACTCATACAAATACCAACTTCCATGTGCTCCCACTGCGCTACAGAGAATTCCACTCCAAACATTTGCCATTGGCACAAAATTAATCCCTCTCCAACCAAAGTAATATGCCAGGCTTTCTCTCCATAATGCCAATCTGCCAATTACACTCCAACCAAATGTGCCAGGCTTTCCCCCACCATAATGCCAATCTGCCAATTCCACCCCAACCAAAGGAATGTGCTAGGCTTTCTCCCAATTATACCCAGGGTCGGACTGGGGGGCCCGGGGCCCACTGGGACTACTGTCCAGGGCCCCACTCCGACCCCCCGCCCCTCTACTGTGATGCGCCACCCTACTATGACAAGCTAAGCACGCATGCATAAAGGTGCCACTCGGCACTCCTGAGTGAATAGGTGCCACACACATGCGCAGATGGCTCTGCGTCCATTAAGGGTCGGGCCCACCGGGTTTTTTCCCAGTGTCACGCCGGGCCAGTCCGACACTGATTATACCAACCTGTCAATTCCACTGAAACCAAAGGAATGTGCTCTGCCTTCTCTCTAATATCCCAATCCTCTAATCCTACTCCAACCAAATTAATGTGCCAGGTTTTCTCTCCCTAATGCCAATCTGCCAATTCCACTTCAACTAAAGGAATGTGCATGCTTTCTCTCTATAATGCCAATCTGCCAATTAAACTCAGACCAAAGAAATGTGCCAGGCTTTCTCTCCATTATACATATAATTTCATATTTCACCACAACCAAACCAATGTGCCATGCTTTCTCCCCTAATGCCAATCTGCCAATTCTACTCAAGCCAAAGGAATATGTTCTCCCTAATATACCAATCTTCTAATCCCACTCCAAAAAAGAAATGTGCCATGCTTTCTCCCCAAAATGCCAGATTGCCATTCCTGCACCAACCAAAGGAATTAACCATGCTTTCAACTCATAATGCCAATCTACCAGTTCCATTCCAACCAAAGGACTTTTCCATGCTCTATTCTCAAAAAATCAAGTCTGGCTTTTCTCTTCTTCATCTTTTCAGTTTTAAATGGGGGTCACTGATCTTGACATCCAAAAAACAATTGCTCTATGAGGCTACAATGTTACATAGTTAAGTTGAGTTGAAAAAAGACCAAAGTTCACAAAGTTAAAACCGCTCCAAATCAACTCCAGAGCATATAAATATATACATACAGACCTATCTATACACTCATATATATATAAACTATTGTATACTATATACCAATAGTTATACTATTTATAGGCTATATAGTATCATAGTAGCCTTTGATATTATGCTTTTTCGAGAAATTCTCCAAGTCAGTCTATTTTCCTTATTTAGCTTTCTATTCAGGTTCTCCCCCATTCCAGTCTCTCGTTCAAACCATTGCCTGGTTGCTAGGGTAATTGGACCCTAGCAACAAGATAGCTGTTGAAATTCCAGACTGCAGAGTTGCTGAATAAAAATTGCAACCTATCATGCCATGGGCTGATTTTAGTCACCAGTGCTATATTTAGCCTGCTTGGTGTTCTGGGTTATTATACGTGCAATTGGCCCTGGGACATGAAGGAATCTGTGTAGAAAATATGAATGTTGGCCAATGAATGTTGCAGAGAGTAGGAATATATTAAAGCCTGAGGGCATGTACTGCATCCCTGCATTCCTGCGCATTCACAGCATTTTACAGGTCATATTGCAAAGTGATCATAAAACTTCTCTCTCCCACCAACATGATTCACGGAATTTCCAAACTTTCTAAATCACTTCTCACAATATAAATATGGCAGTGGCCTCGGTTCCCCATAAGCACAATGTTATCCTTTTCCTTATCTGTGGCCCACTTTCCAGCAACTCCCCCCCATATGAACTGCACAATCAGGGTTCATTTGTGTGGACTCAGAACCCCAGTAGGGAAAGATGCTTTCCATTTGCCCTCCAGCTGGAAGCTTTTTCCACATCTGCAGAAGTTTATACAGTTGTCAGACTTAACATGTCACAGAGTAAGTGGAATGCTAAGAAAGTAAAATATTGATTTTAAGCCAAATTGTGGTCGCTGGTAGGGCCTTCACACAAACACAGGACTGTAAAATTCCATCATAGGTGTGGCTGGATATCAGTATATAATGATAAAACCCCTTGTGCTTATAATGAGAAAAAGCAAATGCTCGCAGCCTGGGCAGAGAGTGCGCCTGTGTAGGCATTACCCTGTGCAATAAACATGCCATTTTTTGCCCATTTTTTGCACTTTGGACCCTGCCCTACATCTTCCCTATGAGTTTACAAAATGCTTAGTGTGTAGGAAGAAGATGTAGGGCAGGGTACAATGAGCAAAAATTGGTCAAAAAGTGTCATGTTTTTTGCACACTTGCTCCCTGCCCTGAAAAATGAAGTGTGGAGACCTGTGTGTGGCCAATGAATACAACACTGCCTGTATTTGGCATCACTGTATTCATGGGGGATCGTTGGAATAGGTGTTCCACCTCCTGTCCCTCTAATTTGCATTTATTAAGATGTGCAAGTTAGGATGTGTCAATGGGTGTAACCAGGGCCAGGCCGGTCACCGTAGGCAATACGGCCGGCCACCCCGACACCCTCTCCCCCTCCGGCACACGCGGGGAGAGCAATGAAGGGGAGAGCGATGGAGGGGAGATCAACAGAGGGGAGAACAATGGAGGGGAGGAAGGGGAAAGCGGCAGAGGGGAGAGCGACAGAGGGGAGGGGTGAGCGACGGAGGGGAGGGGTGAGCGATGGAGGGGAGGGGTGAGTGATGGAGGGGAGAGAAATGGAGGGGAAGGAGGGGAGAGTGATGAAGGAGAGGGAGGGGTGAGGAACGGAGGGAGGGTGAAAGGAGGGAGAGCAACGTAGGGGTTTGAACACGGACTAGGGGTAGGCAGAAGACAATTTTAGAAGTAGCTGCCCCCTATCATTGCACACTAGGCAGCTGCCTCTTCTGCCTACCCCAAGTTCCGGCCCTGAGTGTAATACACAGGGTTATGGTTGGACACCGGGAAAAATCTTGGTGGGCCCTGCTTACCCAGACCTGCTCCATGAGGATGATTTGGATGCTTTCTTGCCCATTAACAGCCATTAATAGGAGGAAGGAGGTATATGCTATTTGGTGTGGGCAGTTTGTGCAGGGAAGGGGGCCCTTGAGGTCAAAAGGGGAGCCCTTCAGGTTGCAGCCCCGGACACCCCAGTCTGACGCTGGCAACACACAACATAGTCCTGTACTTAGCAGTTAACCTACAGCTGCCTTGCACCCAGCTGCACAGTGTCTGCACCTAGTGCTTTTATAGTGGGAACCAAGGGGTACAGATTTTGCACCTCTCAGTATTCAACCACTTACATTGGGGTCCTAGTAAATGACCCCTTCAGTCTGTAAAAAAAGATCCCATAAAACTATGAAAGTGCAGGTATCGACCTCAGGTACTATGTACAACTCTGTAGGATGGTTTGTATCATCTAGTTTCCCTAATGTGGACATCATTCTCTAGAGCATATATATATATATATATATATATATATTCTAGGGCTACCAAATAGTCAATCACAGCTCTATTTATTTATTTAGCACCCAGGAACTTTATTCATGCTTGTGTTGCTCCCCAACTCTTTTTACATTTGAATGTGGCTCACGGGTAAAAAAGGTTGGGGACCCCTGCTCTAGAGATTGCCAGAAGTCCTGTCGTGGGGCGCGAGAGCTGACAGTGCTGATGCTGTTAATCGTCTGACATTTTTATCAAGGCAGTTGGTTGCGCCAAGTTTTGGGATATTTGCAGCTTAATATATGGTTTAAGGCTAAACATGTGCTTGGAGCAGAATGTACAGCATGTCAGCAGCTTCCTTTATATCTGTGATCCATCTGACGATATCAATGAATGACAATGAGTCACTTCGTCATTTGTCAGACATAACTTTCATATGATTACTATCAAGGGCAGAACATCGTCTGATTTGTTCTTTTACAACTTTAATTAATCTGAAAGTTTAGTGGCAGGTCGGGAGATTGGGACGTTCGATCAATACAAGATACAAGGGTAACATCTGCACGTTTATATTCAGCTTTAGTTAGAGGAATCAGCAGTTACAAAGGGGGATTGTGAGTATTGTAGCGCAACAGCAGTTGCAGGTTTTCTGCCTTTGGACTCCTATTCCCTATATATATATCTATATATATATATAAGATAATCAGGAAGCCGGCACAGCACGTCAAAAAGTCATCGCTGCCTGGGTGCAATATGCCCAAAAATTAAGTAGAGAAGTGAAGAAGCTCGTGCGAGCTTCTTCACTTCTCTCTATATATATATATATATATATATATATATATATATATATATATATATATATATATATATATATATATATATATATATATATATATATATATATATAACATTGGGCTTTAGGAGACATTGTCTGACTTTCATCCCCATCGCCAAAGGAGAAAGGGAGGGAAGGAACAGACATTTATCCAGTTTACTCTCCTTCTGGGAATGTCAAGCGACATGTCTCCATTAATCTCCTGGCCGAGAGCTGATCCATTTTCATGTGTCAGAAACCTTCTGTAATCCCATCACGTCCATCCTCAGCTATGTGAGCAATTCAGTCTTGCCTCTTGTCATTGTCTGACAATACGGCTGAGCAAGGTTATTCCTATGGAAAGCAAGAAAGCTAATTGTTGGGCCAGTCTAGTGCCAAGATACACATATATATATCTTAGTGGAAATAAAATGTCAGTGTTTTTGTGTCTTTGATTAATGACAAACGATGCTGGAATGAGTACTGGTACTGCACTTCATATTACACTTCCAACTGTAAAACAACTGCACTATAACTGTACTACAACTGTACTATAACTGTACAACAACTATACTACAACTCCTCTATACCTGGACTATCACGATATTGTAACTGTACTACAACTGTTTTCTAACTGTACTACAACTGTACTATAACTGTACCACAACTATACTACAACTCCACTATACCTGTACTATCATGATATTGTAACAGTACTACAACTGTACTACAACTGTACTACAACTGTACTTTAACTGTACCATAACTGTACTATAACTGTACCACAACTATACTACAACTCCACTATACCTGTACTATCACAATATTGTAACTGTACTACAACTGTTTTCTAACTGTACCATAACTGTACTATAACTGTACCACAACTATACTACAACTCCACTATACCTGTACTATCACAATATTGTAACTGTACTACAACTGTGCTTTAACTGTACTACAACTGTGCTATAACTATGTTACAACTGTACCATAACTGTACTGCAACTATACTACAACTCCACTGCACCTGTACTATCACTATACTGTAACTGTACTACAACTGTGCTTTAACTGTATTACAACTGCACTATAGCTGTGCTACAATTGTACTATAACTGTACTATAACTGTACTAAAGCTGTACTATAACTGTATTACAACTGCACGAGAACTGTACTACAACAATACCATAATTGTACTACAACTATAATACATCACCACTAAACCTGTACTATCACTATACTGTAACTGTACTACAACTGTGCTATAACTGTGCTACAACTGTACTATAACTGAACTAAAACTGTACTATAAACTGTTCTACAACTGTACTACAACACTATAAACTTTACTACAACTGTAACATAACTATACTACAAATGTGTTACAACTGAACTACATCTGCACTATAGCTGTACTATAACTATACTACAACTCTACTACACCAGCTCTATAACTGTACTACAACTGTACTTTAACTGTGCTACAATGGCATTTTAACTGTACTACAACTATACTACACCAATACTTTCACTATACTACAACTGTACTTTAATTGTACTACAGCTATGCTATAATGATTAAAGGAGGTGAGTTATGACTATGGGGAAATTATGGCTTTGATTGGTGTAGCTGGGAGTCACCACCAGGTTAATTAGGGTAACTGAGTAGAATGCTTGGCTTTGTAATGGTGTTGGGAAACTTACACAAGTCCATGGAGGACACACAACTTCATGCAGCTAGTTCTGAGGTCAGAAACAATCCCAAAGCTTCAGCACTGCCAGCCAACGTGCCATAATAAGATTCAGAGACATAGGGCCCCCCAGGCCTGGACTGGCAATCTGTGGGTTCTGGCAAATGCCAGAGGGGCTGCTGTAAGGTCCCATAGAAAGTCAGTATTTAGTGGAGTCAAAAGCAGCTTTAACAGTAGAATCCTGCACTGATCCTGAAATTAAATGGTTAAAATAAATGTCATCTCATTTGGCTCATACACAAAATGACTCATAAATGGAGGTTATTAAGAATTTGCTGATTTTGTCCCCAGTAACTCAGCTTGAAATTGACTTTGTAGGAAATTTGTTCTAACTGATTATGACAAGTTACGCATCCAATGGATATTGGGCAACTCTGGGCTGGGGAGCCCTATAATAAGCACAGGGCTTCTTTTCTTAGGCTTCTCTGCTGGGATACACAAATAGAGGAGTCATCAATAAACCCACTCAAATAAAACCAGGCTGTCTCTTAAAGGGGAATTTAGGCAAAATGTATTTTTAGTTTGTGAACAGTAAACTGGCTGCAATTTTATTAACAGGGGCATCTCAAGCCAAAAGCAGCATTACTATAATAATGAAGAAAAAAAAAGTCATTTTAAGCAACTTTTCATTATAGATTAATTAATAAATATCCATGGTTTTATAGTTGTACAGGTATGGGACCTGTTATCCAAAATGCTCGGGACTTGAGGTTTTCCAGATAATGGATCCTTCTGTAATTTGAATCTTCATACCTTAAAGCAGGCCATAGATGCTGAGATTTTTAAAAGATCCGATCCTCATCGTGAGACCACGATTTTCTCAGAACGATCGTACGATCATATGAATTTACCATCAACTAAAAGACCAATTTGCCAGGAAAACAAAGGGGAGCTGCCTGCTTGGCCCTGTAAACATAGATAGATCACACTGGGACCGACAAAAGATTTTTTGACCTGGCCGATCAATTTCCTGACAGATGTCGGCCGAAAAATCGTAAGATGTACGATCGTTCGAATCCCACTAACCGCACGATAATTTCGAAGGATTGGTCGGACTTCCCTAAAATCGGTCATTCAGCAAGAAGAATCGTCACATCTATGGGGAGCATAAGTCTACTAAAAAATCATGTAAATAAACCCAATAGGCTGGTTTTGCTTCCAATAAGGATTAATTATATCTTAGTTGGGATCAAGTACAAGGAAATCATTTTTAAAAATCTGGATTATTTGATTATAATGGAGTCTATGGGAGACAGCCTTTCCATAATTCTGAGCTTTTTGTATAACGAGTTTCCAGATAGCAGATCTCATACCTGTAATTGCATTTGAAAGCTGTATTTGTTTATCCCTGGTATTCAGACCATTTTCTTGATGCTTTTAAACATGTGACATTGGTTTTGGTAGCTAATAGGCATTGGGACCCCAGTGTCTGTACATCAATGCTGTGTAGCGCCCTTTAAAGTTGTATTGCACAAATGCAAATGTGCATGGTATACACTTAATTTAGCAGGCTGCTGCCACCCTTCCTCAGTTACAGAGTGAAGGAGAGTCCACTAGCACCGAGCATTTGCTCCATTCTATTCTGGAGATGGAAGCAGGTAGATATATAGGGGTGTGACTAGGAAACTGGTGGAGAATGCGGGGTGTTGGGTGTTGTTCCTGCCCCTTACCCAGCCTGCCTCTCTGCCTTAAAGGTAAACTTAAACATACAGACATTACTGTGACCATACCTGATATATAGCTACTAAATCTCACATATTACTCATGATGTTATGGGGAACTAGGAACTTCTATTTACCCCAAATATTGGGGTGACTTGAGTCTAGGAAGATCTGCTGAGCAATATAATGTATTTTGCAATATCCCTGGACTGAATAGGTACAGTCAGAGCTGCCACCATGGGGATACAAAGGGTTCTGCAGTTAGGGGCCCCAAGGCAGAGGGGACCCTAAGAGATGTTAAGGGGCAGTGCTTCTGGGAGAGTGAGGATTTTTGGTGGTTTGTGTCAGCAGCCCCGGATTTGCAGAAAGGCCCCAAAGGCCCGGGGTCTAGGGCGGAATAAAATAAGGGCCAGAGTGCCGCCCAGCCTGGTGATTTGCATGCACGTTATCCTTTGGGAGGGAGGAGGTGATGGAGGTCTCTGGTCCCCTCTGGGCACCCAGCCAAGGTGACTAATGGGTAAATAACTGGGGCCTACCCTGTGTGCGGGGGGGGGGCACTGCTATCTTAGGGGCCCCATGATTCCTGACAGTGGCCCTGGGTACAGTGATCAATTTATGTTCACAGTAAAGCAAAAGCTTTTGTAGACCTACATCCCAAATACTTTCAATTGAAAGGAGCCTCAGATGGATAAATTAGCATTTAGCTGTATGGCAGTCTCTATAAAACTGTAATAAAATGACAAATATCCAGATAGAAACACCTAATCAAACATAGCAATTTGGGCAAAGGCCCCTGGAATGTGGGCAGTGGTGTAACTACAGAGGAATCAGACTGGAAGGGCCTGGAGAAAAGGGGGCCCGGACACAGGGTCTGCTCCCTCTATTGCGATTCTTTAGCCTGGAAACCTGCAGTAGATGTTGGTCCAAGTCAGCAAAGCTGCATTAGTGCACATGGGGCAGGAAAGTTGCTGCACACACTGACCGGTACCAGCTTGGTACACTTTGGTTGACAATTTTGTGTCTATGGTGGGCCAATGTGAAGCCATTCAAAGCCCCAGCCCCACCTGCAGCCAAAGAGAGCATGAAAGAGAGGAATAGATATATAACACCCAAACAGCTGGAATCCATTTCCCTTGACCTCTGTCATCGCTCTTCTCTCCGATAACACCACCCCTTCATATGTGCTCAATGACAGGAGGAAGGTACTGCTCATTTCTCCATTAGCCTTATAGCAAGTATATTTAGGTTACTGTGACCCCTGTTAACTAAAATCATCGGGCGTAAAAACCACCTGTCATAACCAGTAACAGGTTGTTTCCATTCATGTCAGTAACAGGAGGCATGGGATGTTGTTTCGGCAGGAGAAATTCTATACGTGCCATTAGTCTGTCACTTCTGTAAACACCGATAATGTAGTGGAAGACCTTGTAAGACCATTAATCAAATGATCATTCAGCCTTGAGCTTGAAACAGTGAAGGTCCTCAGATGGCATATGAATTTCGTGTGTCTCCCCTGTCTCTTGTGTGTATTGTCTCAGCCAGTGCTTAATTTGTTGGTTTTTGAAAACAATGCCCTGAATGGGATGTTGTGGGTTCATTTAAGGTCTCCTATTCATGGACTTTCCCTAAGAACAGCGTGTCTCCCACTCATCTTATCTTGGCCTGTTGCCACCATCCATATTGCCCCCACTGTTTTCCGACAGCAAAGCTTCTCATTCTGAATGCTGGTGTTTAAAGGGGATTGTCTTGTTTAACCAGTCCCATGATTTATCTGTATTCTATAATGGGAGTGAGTGGGCAATCAATGTCAGATGTTCCATACTCTGCTTATGTTCTTGACCATATAAGATCTCCATTTGGTGTCTTTAGTCCCATCCATCTTTGTTAGGCATCAGTAGAGTGCAAGATTACCCAAGAAAAGACATTCATCTTCTCTGCTTATACTGTATGCTTCTCCATAAAGATAGAGAGAAAACCAGATGAATTGGTAGAGGTTTCCACTCGCTTAACATAGTGTGATCTTTCCACGTCAATGTACAGCGTGTGAAGGCTTCCCAAAATAGGTTTGGTACCTACCTTATACCAGAATTAACCATGATGCTTGGGTCGCAGGTTCTATGTGCAAGGGAACAGCCAACCATTAGCATCCTCTGGATCTCCTGCTTCACCCTCTTGAATGATGTACAAGTTAGTAGTATTCCAGGGGTTGCCCTAACCACGTGTTGGCTAGATACATTGACAGACGCAACTGTTTCTGGTTTATATTTTGAGCATAAATAGTTGTGTTTTTAGGTGGCCCACACAAAGAGCAGAGGAGAGAGGTGCAAAAGTAGGGATGAACTTTTTTCAGTTTTTTTTCAGCCTTAGGCTCTCTAAATTGCTGCAGGTCTGTGTGCTCCATTTCAGCGACAAATGATTTTGGCCCCTGCACACCCTACACACTGGGCAAAAAAGAGATGCCTGGTGCACACAGGAGGAGGCCCAGCAGCCTCCCAAAAATAACTCTAGTCGAAAAAATTCCAATGGCACACAGGTCTACTGAAACACCTTAAATGTTTATTGCTGAGTGCAGTGCAACATTTCAGGGCAGACCCGTTTGAACTGCACTCCGCAATAAACACTTGAGGTGTTTCAGTAGACCTGTGTGCCATTGGATTTTTTTCTACTAGTGCTCCATTTCAGAGAACATTGACCTATGGCGTCTCCCATGAATACAGCACTGCCTATGTTTGGGATTAAGCAGTGGGAGGCACTTAAGAATCCTTTCTCTTTCCCCCTACTCATCTTGTGTATCTGAATAACCAGATGACACTATTCGGAATGAGCAGCGAGGATGTACTGTAAGGATAGGACTGGTCCGCACCCACCAACACTGTGCTCTGCCCCTAACACCAGATTTTTTATTCAGCAAAAAACGTGCCTCCAGACACACACTTTTGTACCCCTAAGTGAGAATAGGGGTCATTGTAAATGAACCTCATGTGTCCAATATGTTACTAAATTCACACTACCACATACGAGGCAGATATAAGCAAATGTTTGAAGTCAAAATGCCTTTGATTTTTGTACACGTCTGCCTGGAAAATGTTTGATATTTGGCTTAATCATCTTAAAATATCCAGGTGATTAATATGATTTTCAATCCTCTTTAAAGCCTCTGATCTAATAGGTTTTTGGATGTTTTGGCACACACCTTATGCTAACACCTTCAGCTCTCGGTTAGGAGTATAATCCAGATTTTAATATCGTACAGCGCACAGAATCTGTTGTCTCAGCAGATTCCCAAATTCCCCTGCCTGCATGAAATTTCCAGACCAGGAACATTTACTGCTTATCCTGAATGTACCCGTGAGCTATTCATTCCGTTGAAAAGTACAAAAGGGAAGAATGTTGGTGCCTGAGTACTTTCCAGCAATCGGCCTTCTCTATCCATGAAAGAACAATAACTAGGGATGCACCGGATCCTGGATTCGGATCGGGATCTGGCAAGGATTTGGCCTTTTTCAGCAGGATTCGGCCGAATCCTTCTGCCTGGCTGAGCCAAATCCAATTTGCATATGCAAATTATGGGCGGAGAGTGAAATTGCGTGAGAAAAGGAATAATTTTTCCCCTTCCCACCCCTAATTTGCATATGCAAATTAGGATTCAGATTCGGTTCGGTATTCGACCGAATCTTTCGGATTCGGGGGTTCTGGCCGAATCCAAAATAGTGGATTTGGTGCATCCCTAATAATAACCTGTAGCACTTTGATAAAATATTCCGGTTATATGCTGGAACTTTAAGGTTTGGCTGTTGGTAAGATACAGTTGCTTACTTGAAAGAACAGACTTTACTGTTCTTTTCATCATCTGCAAATAAGTTGTATTGTACCAACATACACTACATGTTTCTGGTTGTTTCAGGGTTTCCCCCTGCCATAGGGCAGACAGTAAATACAGGGCTCAATTGTGATCTGTGCCTGCCAACACTTAGTAACTTGTATCTTGAATGATCAGGCCCACATTTGTGACGAGGCCACAATGGCCCGGGCCTAGGGTGCCAAAATTTCAGGGGCAGCATGCCGCCCAGCTACATTGTAGGGAGCACCAGGGAGCCGCAGCAATCTGGCGCATGCGTGTGGAGGACGGTGCATGCCAAAGCTGGCAGCTCTAGGACCTGGCGGACTAGGGGCTCCAAATAAGAAAATCCAGGCCTGCAAATGATGTGCAAGTCAGGGGGAAGATGTGGGCTGTTGCCTACTTGCCATGGATACAGTAGTGCTGAACACAGGCAGAGCTGTATTCATAGGGTGAATGGAGTGCAGAGACCTAGCGGATCGCACCTGTATTTGGCCTGCCCTATAGTGATTTGCCCTGGCTTTTTCCACTTTGCAACATGAAAAATAGGCCCCATATTACTTTACTACCGTCTTACCAATATACAGGCATGGAATTGGTGATCTGGAAACTGGAAACCTGTTACCCATTTTAATCATATCATTCCAATTTTTTTTAAAAATGATTACCTTTCTCTTTCTAATAATTAAACAGTACCTTGTACTTGATCCCAACTTCCAATCCTACTGGGTTTAATTAATATTTAAATTATATTTAGTAGAATTAAAGTATGGAGATACATATTACGGAAAGACCCCTTATCTTGAAAACCCCAGGTTCAAGGATTCTGATAACAGGTCCCATACCTGTATAATGAGTTCCTCAATCAAAGGTTTTTTTTCTTGCTAAAACCTGAATTTCTGGGTCTATCAAGCAGATTGCATCAGGGAGCATGCTTGTGGAACACTACGGCCCATGGCACTGGCGGCAAAGGTGGATTCCATACAAGTAAGCTTCCCATCTGCTGAAAGACACCAACAGAGAATATTCTCCAGGTATATCAATATATAATTTCTTCAGCACACCGCTTACTTTATTGAGGTGCATTCAGCTTCTCAGGCTACTTCCAAACCGGTCATCATACTTGATTTCCCATAGGGAGGAAGCACGCCAATATCTTCGGCAATGCCTTTAAATCATTTATTCAGCAGAATGTAACACAAGCTTTTGGGGGTCAGCCCCTTTGCACCTGAAGAAGGGGTTGACCTGCAGAAAGAAAGTCGGCAAGCAATCCGGACACTGCTCGTAAGGATAAAACGTTGACGTTTTATATTTCAGTAAGTTAAAGTCATCAGCATCCTGGCACGATTCGTATCACAGATACATAATTATAGACATGCGTCAGGATGCTGATGACTTTAACTTACTGAAATAAACTTCAACGTTTTATCCTTATGTAGGGACCCTGAGATTTGGGTTAAATTACTCAGGCAGTTCCCCTTTAGTATTTGGACACCTAAGGGTCCTTTAGTTAACACAGGCAGCTATGTTCCTTGCTGGGTCCACATTAGTTCACAGAGTTTGTCCACTAGGTGGCACTATATGATAATATAAAGGGGTTTAGCACCATGTGGTCTGGGTCTGTCGTGGGACTTTGCCTCACTGAGAGGTACTACAGGTCCAGGTCTGCCGGTGTGAGTTAGTGATAGTGAATACGGTAATAGTCACTCTAGGAGTGAGAGTCAGCACAGGGTAGCTATTGAGCAGATGTGGCTCCAACGAGGAGAAATAGGGGTGTTAAGACCCCGCGGTATGTGAACCACTAGAGCAGGGACTACAGTTGGTGAGTTGAGGACCAGATAGGGTGCCAAGACCCAAGATCCCAGGCTGAATACAGTGGGTGAGGTGAGGACCAAGTCCCGTGCCAAGATACAAGACCCCAGTCTTAGAAACCCAAGCCTTAGTCTTCATCCGGAGGGATAGTGTCTAGTGAGAGTGGTAACTACTGTATCTCCTAAGTCTATTATTGCTGTTACTTTGATATATTGGATATTAGCTCACCTGGAGCACCTTGTACCCCCTGGAGGGAATATTGCTGTTTGAAGCTGTTCTATTATGCCTGTGACCATCTAAGTACCTGTGAACTACTCCATTGCAACAGATCTCTGTTAATAAACAAGTTTATGTTACTGCAAAGAAACTTGTCTGGCTGATTATCCTGCTGCATTGATCTACACCAGGTACCGGGAGTTGCACTGGGGGTCTGGGGCACACTACAAGCAGTTTGAGCCTGGTCATACACTGCCTTAATACACAGCAAAAGTACACTCAAGGGTGTGCTACACTTACGAGCAGTGTCCAGAGTGCTTGCTGACTTTCTTTTTGCATGCCAAGAATTTCCCCTTAAGCTACGGGTTCGGGGCGACGAGGGGACCCTCGTTTGACTCGGTGAGTGTAACTCCTTCCTTCCTTTAACTCCTTCCTTTAAATGAAAAGTGATGCTACATAGTGTAAATGTTATCTGTTTAACCTTCCATTGTGTATGAAACAATATGTTGGCGCTCTAGAAATACATGTTAATAATAATTGGCAAAGTACAGTGGGTGACTGGAAACCATGCAGCCTAAACTGCTTCTTAATAGAAAAATAGTAGGGTCAATCATTTTTTTTAGAAACAAGTTAATTTTATGTTTGTTTGGAAATCTTTTTTAGGTGATCATGGGATAAGTATCGGCTGATTAAAAGAACTAACAATGCCACAGGGCAGCTCTTTGTGTAGATCGATGAGTAGATCGGTGAGTAGAGGGAGGTGAGCTCCATAATAGTGAGTAGAGAGTACGCACACCCTGTGACTGCTGGGGACCTAGGAGGGCAATGACTGATAAAAGTTTCAATATATGTTTATGAAAAACACTCTCTAAGTTTGGGTGGGGGGCTATAAAGTAATTTCTAGTCATGCCAATAATTGAGCACCTTACCCTTTTTGTTTAGTCATTCAACTCTGGCATTGTCCTGCTTTTCACAGGGTTCTTCTTGGGGTGGAAGATAGCTAGGGGTGTTTCAGCCCCCATTGCTGGGGCTGCCAAAGTGATGATGCCCCCCCAAGCACTGTTGTGCTCATTTTTATATCCTAAAGGGCCCTTGTGATGCTGGGAACCCAGGGGCCAAATAACCTTTGTGCCTTCTCCTTAAGCCAGACCTGCCCCTTTAATCGCACAGCAAAACGTTTTGGCCCTTAAGATACAAAATAACTTTGAATGCACTGTATGAAGTCCAAATAAGAGTCATGTTTATAATTAAACAGAGGCCGTACTCTAGGTACCTTCTTAGGGCACCTATTACCTGAGGGGATACTACGTTTACTGGTTAAACACTGACTTCATTTTATCCTGGTCACATTGTTGAGGTTAAGCACAGTGCACTAGACAATCTGAGCGCTTGTTGAAGACACGGGAGAAAAATGAAAATAAAAATAGAATGAATGAAGAATTTGTGGTGAAATTATTGAAAGGGCACCAGAAATCTCTGGAATACAACAATTTTCTAAGGATTAAAATAATTACAGTATAAAGGACAGAATGCGTCAACAATTGAAATAATTATAACTCAATTAACTCGACACATTGACTGTACCTTATATGGAAATTAATTATTCAATAGTAGAGAGTACAAGACATATATATAAATGGGCACATCCCAACAATATTGGACTGGGGTTTCCAGGGCCCACTGGGTTTTTTCTCAGTATTCCACCAGCCTAGTCCGACCCTGCACCCCAAGCTGATTAAATTAAAACATAACTTTTATTAGTTCTGTTAAAACCCTTTGTTATAAAACCCAAAAGCCACTTAGTTGCAGCTTTAGTTTAGGTTCACTAATAACACAGGGCTTCTTTTCCCTGATGTGTTTGAGTTTAGATCAGCACACTTGCACCTAATTGGTTCTATAATTCAGTCCACCCTTGTAATTAGTTTTGAGTCTGGTGTGCCATTTTCAGTATTTTAGTGCAGGCGGTATAAATATGACCAGTATTGATCTATCAAAACTACGTAGGGGAACCCAGATCTTTCTCAAGGATTAGATCTGGCTGGGGTACAGAGTCATCATTGACCACGTTAATATCAGCCAGTTAGGGGCTATTGCATACTGGGTCAGGCAAAATACCAGAAAAAAATGTACAGTGACTGGGTGTCTACTTCTTTAAATAGTATTTCAGCACTAAACCCTGGACTGTAATGCCCACATACAGTGTTTGTGACCAGTCTATCATATCATTCCCACTTCATTGGAAGAGAGTTACAAAACCCGCTCCCAACTAGGCAGTACCACAAAACCCCCTTACCTTTGCATATAAGCACAAAAGCCCACTCCCAACTCAAGCCCTTATGCTTCCCAAAAGTGTGCACACACAGGAACTTTGCAACCCTTTTGACAAAGGAACAAAAGGTCCCTTCGCTTGATATGTCCACTGACCGGAAGACCAAATCCATATGATCCAGTCATTGGCCCAAGGACCAAATGGGCTTCTATGTGATCCATTTGTTGACCCAAGACCAAAACACGTCCTCTATTTGATCCTGAGGGCAAATTGGTCCCTTGTCTTTATTCAATTATTGGCACGATGTCAAAATAGACATTTCATCTTATTATTGACCTGATGACCAAATGGTCTCTCTGTGTGATACAATCATTGGCCCAAGGACCAAACAGGTCATCCGTGTGGTCTAAGAGGATCATATTGTACCTAGGGTTGCCACCTTTTCTGGAAAAAAAATACCGGCCTTCCTATATATTTGATTTTTTTTCCTATTAATAACATTGGGATCAACCATCTGACCATGCCGGCCAGGTGGCAACCCTAATTGTACCTCCATGTGATCTGATTAATGACCCTAGAACTTCACAGTATTGATACACAGACTTCATCTGTAGGGAATTATATAAGTTGTAGTTGAACATCTGGCTCTGTATGTTGTGGCAATTGTAGCTGAACAAATATAGGGCCACAAGTTTGATATCTTTGATGTAGGCAAATTTGGTTGAAACTTGATATCACTTGATCATTTCTTTAAGTGCACAGGCAGTGTTAGCATAATCTCATACACACGGGAGGTTTGGTTGCAGTCCAGCTTTCTGATTTGTTAAGCTCTGGATAAGGGAGGAAATTGTTGCTTGAGGCTGGGTTCGTGGGAGGTGAGATTCCCACTGTAATCGTAGAAATGGATGGAGTGAATGTTGGCTTGTTCTGGATATAATGATGTGGCTGCACCAGAAGCAGAAGTACTGACTGTGACTAAATATATTCTGTATCAACGCCTTTTCGATGGACCTTCCCTTGCAATGCACGATGGGAACTGTAGTTCATGTCATTTGAAGTGTGCGGGGGGAAACGCTACTGAAGGGCTGCAGACTGTTTAAAAGTGAGCTGGAAAATTTTGCACTACACTCGGGTAAGATAGAAACAGTGTATATAGCAACAATGGCAGGTGTGAATGCCTTGAGCACACCAGGAAGTATTTGATTTAAGCCAAATAACCATAGTAACTTCTCCTTTTATATTCTTTGTTATTATTGTTGCATTTATTCTTATATTGTTGTGCACATGATTATTAGAGCACAACAAGTCCCTGATCAGTAGAGCATACTGGTTTGCCACATAAGCCATAAGAAGTTGATGTTGCCTCCAGGGCGATAAACATACTAACTTTGTACTCTCCGCTTGACCAATCTCTAACTTTTGCTTCTTTCATCACTTCCCTTAGTTATCTCCTCTTTTCTATATATATATTTCTCTCTACTTGTTACCTGTAATACTCTTCTCTTCTCCTATACCCAACAGCCTTCCTTTTGCCCTTAAATATTCCCATCATCTGCTCCTGGGGTTAGAGCAAGCCTCTAGACAAGTAGAAGATTAGACCAGTCACAGCAACCGAGTACAGTATTTAGACAACACAATGCATGCAAACCACAGGAACAGCAACCAAATGTTGCCACTGTATGAGACTGTGATTGTATATACAGTATATATATATATATATATATATATATATATATATATATATATATATATATATATATATATATATATATATATATATATACAGCTATGTAGTCTCTCCCCTTCCCTCTTCTGTTCCCTTTTCAATATAGATGAAAGCTTGAGGTGGTCATACATTTAAAATATGACCTGCACGCTCCCTTACACGACAATCTTTGCAGATTAGGCGACCCAGGGCCCAATGTTGTGGCACTATGGAGACCTATTGGGTGAGGGCTACTTCAAAGTGCCAGTTTGGCCATTCTCCAATGGCATTTTCAAATCTGCAATCTGAATGCACTCACGGAGATAAGTGAAAAAAAGTAGACAAAAAGGGTTTGAGAGGAGAAAGGAGAGGCTCTGTTTGGCAGTGCATAAACTAGACGTTGCAGCGCACTCCAAGGGGGTTATTTACTAAGCTCCGCATACCCAAAATTCACCGAAATCCGAAAAATTCGTGATTTTTTTGTGTTATAATAGGCTTAAAAAAAATTTTAAAGAAAATTTTTCGGAATTTACCCACCAGGGCTAAAAAGCCCAAATATAAAAAAAAAGGCATCTCAAACCTGTCGAGGTTGCATAAAAGTCAATGGGAACAGTCCCATTGATTTTTGGTTGTGTCGGGGGTTTCCGGCAATTTCACAATGTTTTTGGCAAAAATTCACGAAAAAAAACGTGAAAATCAGAGCTTTTTCTACAAAGGTAATTTTTGGTAAAATGTAATAATAAATAAGCGTTAAAAACCCGAGCTTAGGGTTAGATCGGAGTTTGTAGCAGCCGATATTGAGATAAATTCGGACCTTGATAAAAAAAAACCAAGTGGGTAAGCCAATTCAAATTTAATCGCTTTTGAGGGATTGAACATTGGGACTGCTTTGTTAACCGGTGGATTTTCCCAAAGTTGCAAGAGCCGCGTTCGGGCCTATGAGCACCTTGAATTGAGCAACTATAGAGCCCAGTGAGCTCTGTTAAATTAAATACGAAAAAACTCTGGAGTGGAATGTTGGATTTTTTGTATATATAATTCTGTTTGGCAGTACACATGGATTTTGTGCAACTAAAACTTGCCTACAAGCCAGGAAAAAACAAGCACCTGCTTTAAATGGAGGCAACGTCCAAGGGGTTGAAGAGCAACATGTTGCTCACGAGCTACTGGTCGAGGATCACTGCACTAGTGATCACTGCAGATAAAATAGTATCGGCTGGCGATTAATGTATTTGTATTCAGTCATTTACTTGTATTCCTGTCTCAACTGAATTTTTATTTTTAAAAGAAACTTGCACAAAGTCTAGTAACTAAAATGTCTTCACGGTGTTAATGATCCCAGAGGGGCATCGACCTTCTTTTCCAGGTACAGAGGAATGAGAAGAAGAAGAGACATGGACCAAATAAAACAAAAGGCACACATGTATTTGAATCACAACCTTTGGAAAGGAATATTCTCAAATCATGTACTGTATGAAAACCGAAATGAATGTATTAAAGTTAAATGTGCATGCCTTGTTTGGGTGTAAATCACCATCCCTATATTGTACAGGTATGGGATCTGTTATCTGGAAACCCTTTAGCCAGAAACCTCTGAATTATGGAAAGTCTGTCTCCCATTGGCTACATTATAATCAAATAATCCAGATTTTTAAAACTGATTTCCTTTTTCTCTCTAATAATAAAACAGTAGCTTGTACCTGGTCCAAACTAGAAAATGAAAAACCAGCAAAACCAGCCTATTGGGTTTATTTAATGTTTATATGATTTTCTAGTAGACATGAAGATCCAAATTAAAGAAAGATTCTGGATAATAGGTCCCATACCTGTGTATCGCTTTAGTTCATTACATATAGGCAACATCACTGCCACAAAGTCATCAAGTCTAGGTAGCCATACACTATAAGATCCGCTCGTTTGGCAAGGTCACCAAACAAGCGGATCTTAACCCGATATGCCCACTAACGGTTGGGCATTATCGGAAGAATCCGAACATTCGGCCCTGGGGCCGAACAATCAGATTCCAATACTATGAATAGGCTCTGACAGGTCGCAGGACAGGACCGCATCAACTAGCCAATGCGGTCCTGGATAGTAAGAAAAATCAAACTTGACCGATCGATATCTGGCCGATTTTTGGCCTGATATCGATCGGTTGGACCCGTCTGGAGCCCCTACACATGGGCAGATAAAATGCCGAATCGGTCTAAAGGACCGATATCGGCAGATTTAATCTGCCCGTGTATGGCCACCTTAAAGGAAAACTATACCCTCCAAACAATGTAGGTCTCTATTAAAAGATACTGAGTAAAACAGCTCATGTGTAAAACCCTGCTTCATGTAAATGAACCATTATCATAATAATATACTTTTTTAGTAGTATGTGCCATTGGGTAATCATAAATAGAAAATTGCCATTTTAAAAAATAAGGGCCGCCCCCTGAGACCATAAGATTCACTGTGCACACATACAAACCACATGTAAGGTCACATGAGCCAATTAACAGACAGCACACAGACCATCACGAAATGGTGGCTCAAGGCAAGAGATGTAAAAGGGCAATATTTATGTAAATATATATTCCAGTTTGGTAAGATTCTTTAATATGTCATTCAATTTGATATAAACTATCTGTTGCTTAAGTATTCATTTTGGGGGTATAGTTTTCCTTTAAGACTTAGGGTACGGACACACTGGGCGATTTGGGGAGATTTAGTCGCCTGGAGACTAATCGCAGCGACTTTTCTTCCGGAATGCCTCCCCTCACTCTGCGCCTACATAAAATGAAAAGTCGCCGGCGCTAATCACACGCGGCGATTCATTTTCCGAAGTCGCCCGAAGTTGCCTCACGAGGAAACTTCGGGCGACTTCGGAAAACGAATCGCCGCGTGTGATTAGCGCAGGCGATTTTTCATTTTAGCCAGGCGCAGAGAGAGGGGAGGCATTCGGGGAAGATTGGTCGTGGAAAGACGCGGCGATTAGTCGCCAGGCGACTAAATCTCCCCAAATCGCCCAGTGTGTCCCTACCGTTAAATAAAGGAAAAGGGAAACGGCTATAAATATTGCACTGTATTTCTTGCTTCTGGGTTGGAACCTAGAGTGTACTGATAGATGTAGCATTATATAACCACAGAAGGCATTGTCATTGAGAAGAGTAACTTCGCTGCAGCTATAATTGGACAAACAAGATGTCTGATTTATCATTCAATGTCAGAGAGAAAGTAAGTCATATATTATGTAAGCGTGACTGAAGTCTGCTAAATGGTTCACCAATGGGGTTTAGTTTAGGACTGGCTAATCGTAGGGTTAGGAACTGGATACAATAACCAAAAAGATTTAAATGACCTCCAACTCAAAAGCCCCATAAACTTATTCAGAAAACATCTTTATATTTCTATAAACTTGATCAGACGTGTACCACTGGTTAATAATCAAGCCAAGGGAAGAGAAATACAAAGCCCTGCTTTAGCAGAACTTCAAATTAGACTAAAAAGTATCTCCTTAAATATCCCTTTAAACAGAGTAACAGAAGAGGCACAGGCCATTCTTTACTACAGTGGTCCCCAACCAGTAGCTCGCGAGTAACATGTTGCTCTCCAACCCTTTGGCTGTTGCTCTCAGTGGCCTCAAAGCAGGTGCTTATTTTTAAATTACTGGCTTGGAGGCAAGTTTTGGTTGCATAAAAACCAGGTGTACTGCCAAACAGAGACTCCTGAGGGCTACCAGTCCATATAGAGGCTACCAAACAGCCAATACCAGCCCTTATTTGACATCCCCATGCACTTTTTCATGCTTGTGTTGCTCCCCAACTCTTTTTTACATTTAAATGTGGCTCACGAGTAAAAAAGGTTGGGGACCCCTGCTTTACTACTATCCATATTAGCAGTGAGCTGCCATTATACCCACAAAGGATTAATTAAACATGAAAATTGCAATAACATCTGGACATAACTAGATTTTGATGCTGCTGTTATAGCTTTTTGGGGAGTTGCCCAGACAAGGCAAATAAAATGGCAGTTTTCACTCAATGGGGCGACACTAGTTAATACAAAACATGAGCCATGAGCATAAATAGACTTTATATTTAATAATATTCATTGGGATTATCTAAACTAAGATCCTTTGGCTGTTGCTGAATATTTAAGCTTGTTGCTATCTCTCCTCTCCCAACTGCCATATTTTCCTTGCCTTTTCTTCTCCTTTAATGTTGCCATCTTGCCCTACTGGTGTTTATGGGGCATCAGGATGTTCAACAAGCCAGGACTGGCAATCTATGGATTTTGGCAAATGGCAGAGGGGCTGCTGTAACATGCCATAGACTCTCACAATTTATTGGGCTTGTGGGGGGCTTTTTGAGCCTCTGTGTACTTAACATGCCAGGGTCTATTTTGACTCCCAGCCCAGAGCTGATGTTTACGTTACACTACATTCAACCCCCTTTGGCTCAACTAAACACAGCTCTGCACACCTATATTTATAATTGAATAATTATAAAAATATATAATATATAATTTAAGACTATGATAAATGGTGCATGATTTCATATGTCTCTTCTTTCTACTTACAGTAAAATATATATATACAGAATATCAGAATGTTGCCATTCAGCTCAGTGTCGGACTGGCCCACCGGGATACCAGGAAAACTCCCAGTGGGCCCAGGTGTCAGTGGCCCCTCATGCTGCTAAACATTTGGTCTATTTCATGGCCATTCCCTATTTCTATGAGAACAAAGAGGCTAAATAGATGGAATAATAGACTATAGTATGTAAAGAAAAGAGACTAGGAGAATAGAGGTTGAATGAGGAGAGGATGAATAATAGTCATGAGAGTGGCCCCTGGTCTAAGTTTTTTGGTGGGCCCCTGGTCTAAGGTTTATGGGTGGGCCATTGGTGTCCGAGTCTGACACTGATTCAGCTAAATTACTTTTGATCAGGTTGTTAAATGTTTCCTTTCCTAAGAGAAGAATAAAAAAGTGTAAGGAACGTTGCCCTAGTGAAAAGCAGCACGGGCAGTTCCAGGCATTACTAGGAAGGATACAGGTTCCTTTATCTTCTATTAAACAGTCCCCAGAGGGCCACTAATCCTTATGTGCCTTTGAACTGTGCCTGCAGTCTGCCTCCATGGAAAGATCTTTCTCATCCTTGTATCATTATGAAAAAGGCTAAATTCCTGCAGAGCAACAACCTCAGACCACCACGAGGGGCCGGCGACACACTGCGTCACTGTTGGTTACATTAAACGATTGCACCCCATGGCTAATCTCCCCTTTTCATCCAAAGACTTTTATCTCTCTGCCGACGCACGGGAGTCCATCAGACTCACAAATTATTCACTCAGCTACTGACTAATTATTAATAGATCAGAGATACTGGGGCGCTAATCCTGTTGTCCTATTCTGTGAGGTGATTGGTTTCTGTTATGATGATCATCTTCAAATTGGTTTTGCCTCCAATAAGGATTAATTATATCTTAGTTTGGGTCAAGTATAAGCTACTGTTTTATTATTACAGAGAAAAAGGAAAGCATTTTAAAAAATGTGGATTATTTGTATAAAATTGAGTCTATGAGAGGCAGCCTTTCGGTCATTTTGAGCTTTCTGGTTAACGGGTTTCCAGATAATGGATCCCATACCTGTTTAATGGAGTCAATTTTTTTTAAAAGGCAGAGATTTCAAAAGTGATTTCAATTATGATGGTGTTTTTTGCAATTTGGGCCCTCTGACAAATATGCCAGTGATTGAGGAAAATATCAGTCGGGTTTCTTTTTTTTTTTTTATTAGCCTTCCTGAGTAGTCTTGCTATGGAATGGAATTCAGTCTTGATGAAGATAATGAGGAATGATTTGTTGGGGGTTTTAAAAATAGACTTTAGTTAGAAATGGGTAGCTAAGAGCAGGGCCGCCATTCTAAAAGTTTAAAAAAACGGTGGCAGCAGGTCCCCCCATTTTTTTAAAAAAAAAAACATTGGTGCCAAGGACCCCCATAAAAGTTTTTTTAAAAATCATTAGTGATCATGAGTTAAAAAAATGTTGGTGCCCGGGCCCGTCTTACAAGTTGAAAAAAAAGATTGGGGCCCCAGAGAATATTTCTTTTTAAACAAACAGTGGTGGCAGGGGCCTGTAGAGTATTAAAATAATACATTGGTGGCTAGGGCTTCAAGTTCAGCTCCTTTCGTGACTTCGGGTCTTTCTTTGGCTTTAGGACTTCAAGTTCAGATCTTTCTGTGACTTCGGCAGTTTGGAACTTCGGCTTTTAGGCGGTTCAGGACTTTCAAAGAGGCAGCACGTTTTTGGCGTTTAGGCCCAGGACCTTTAGGCCCCAGACCAGTAGACTTGTGCCCCCCTGATGGCGGCACTGGCTAAGAGCATTACATAAAAATGAGTAGTAGTGACACTATGAAGCTACTAAAAAACCTTTTATCCCTTTGTGAAGAACCTGTTTCCTAAATAAGGTGGCCGAGCCTCCACCTGTGTGCACCAGGCTTATCTACTCCATTTTACTCGTAGGGTGTGAGAGAACACACAACTTCTTCTGGCTAAATAAAGTTAGTACAATCCTATCGGAAGGCGTACAGTATATTGTCCAAGTTAACATCTCAGTATACTGGCCAAGAGCCCATGTCCTATATTGATTTTGATATTTTGGATATTGATGCTGCAAATAATCTGGCAATGGAGCAGTCCTATCGTAGTAACATAGTAAATTACGTTGATGACACACATTCATCTGTTTTTTTAAAACAAGTTATTAATTTTTTTTATTTTTATGCAGAGCTCTATCACAAGAAATAGGATTACTGTATTAAAAAAAAAACCCTTACATAAGGGCTCTATCATTCACCACATGGAACAACTACCAAACACAGGGGCGTAAATATAGAGGAAGCAGACCCTGTGGCTGTAGGGGGGCCCAGGTAGGGTTGGCAGGGTTCTCTAAGATTGACACTCCAATTGCAGCGTCATAGCCCCACCTCAATGTCATGGTCCACCCTCTCCACATCATAGCCCGCCTCCTGCCCAGTCTTCACCGGGCTAAAAGGTGGCAACCCTAGGTCCGGGAGGTATAGGGCCCCCCCCCCAGGGCTGGCACTAGGAGTAGGCAAAAAAGGCACAACATAGGGCACGAAAGGAGCCAAAGCTGAAGACCCAAAGCAGTGAAAAGACCTGAAGCCACGAAAGGAGCCAAAACTGAAAACCCAAAGCAGCGAAAAAACCTGAAGCCACAAAAGGAGCCAAAGAAACTGAAGGTAAATTTATTAAACACCTGGCCACCAACGTTTTTTTTTAATTTAAAGGGGGGCCCTGGCAATCAATGAATTTTTTAACTTGTAGGGGGGCCCTGACCACCAATGGCTTTTTATAACTTGTGAGTGGGGGGTTTACTGTTTTTAGCATTGGTGTCTGTGTGGACTTTTTACTGTGGTGTGGGCGGGATCTAGGGTGGGGCCGGGCTGGGATGGGCGGGGACAGGGGGCCCAGAAAATTTTGCTGTACGGAGCTCCCTGATTTCTGATGGCAGCCCTGTCTAAAGATTACATTTTGTTTGACTTTATCTGGGCATTCAGTATTGTACATATATTGTCCTTATATTTAAAAGACAAAAAAAACTGTATAATTAAAGTCCTTTTCAAATTAAACATGAAATCCTATTTTTATTAAAGAATTCATAGCTGTTGTAAACTCATTTATAAATCTCAACTGTCTATCAAATATTGTCTGCCTCTCCTCTATGTCTAAAGGTGGCCATACACGGATAGATCCGCTCGTTTGGCGATGTCGCCAAACGAGCGGATCTCCCTCCGATATGCCCACCTTGAGGTGGGCAATATCGGGCTGATCCGATCGTGGGCCCTAGGGCCCAACGATCGGATCCTAGCGTTCGCCAAACGGGCGGTCGGATCGCGGGACCGCATCTACGAACAGATGCGGCCGCGATCCGACGGGATTTTTAACCCCATCCGATCGAGATCTGGCCGACTTTTGGCCAGATCTCGATCAGGGAAGCCCGTCGGGGGCCCCCATACACGGGCCAATAAGCTGCCGACTTGGTCTGTCGGCAGCTTTTATCGGCCCGTGTATGGCCACCTTTAGGCAATTACTTTCACTTTCCATTCAGCACTTTCTAGATGTCACTGCTCTCCCCACATTCCCCTGTTCTCTTCACTGTTTAATTGTGTAACCAGGACATGGGGATGGACATCAGGTCCCCCATTCTGGTGCAAAAACAAGATTCTGAGATGATACAAGAATTGACTTAATAACGGTGCACAAAATGGCTCCTGCCTGTTTTCTATAATTATGAATTCCCAGACTGAAGGAAACAAAAGTCAAATCATTTATATAGTGTAATTAAAGTTAATTTTGCTTGACTAACGTGATAAAACAGGATTTTGAATATTTTTTTTTGGGTGATGGGTCCCCTTTAAAGGCAAAATAAAGTGAATCTGACTTAAAAGAAGGTTATAGTTCCCCTTTAAGTCTGTCTCTACCCAGACCAAATGAAATGCACAGGATCAGTTTAGATTTACATAAAGCTATCAGCGCCCCCTCGTTCTGTGTAAGTGAGAAACAGCAGAAATTTAAAGGAACTCACTGAAATAATCATGTTCCTCCTCTGTTCTGCAGCGCAGCCCTCTGCCCAGAGACAGATTCAGTTCTTGCACAAATATACTCAGTGTAAACAGAAGTGTAGATTCAACAATGTCTTAGGAACGACATGACAGGGACAGCAACAGACCTGTATGTTTTTGTCTTGTAGTTGGTACAGGAATTGTTTTCTTACATGAAAGGCGGTCTTTAGGGCTTGCAGACTGGGACAGAAAAGGCTTTGTGTGACTCCATTGCTTATAGAAACTAGTACTGTATAGCCTGTGGAATTTCATCTATTCTGCCATTATCCCACTGTTACTATAGGCAACATCTCTCCCTACTATACCTGATATCCCACAGTCACACTCCCTTCCCAGAGACTATTATCCACTGTTACTATAGACACCATCTCTCCCTACTATACCTGCTATCCCACAGTCACACTCCCTTCCCAGAGACTATTATCCACTGTTACTATAGACACCATCTCTCCCTACTATACCTGCTATCCCACAGTCACACTCCCTTCCCAGAGACTATTATCCCACTGTTACTATAGACACCATCTCTCCCTACTATACCTGCTATCCCACAGTCACACTCCCTTCCCAGAGACTATTATCCACTGTTACTATAGGCACCATCTCTCCCTACTATACCTGCTATCCCACAGTCACACTCCCTTCCCAGAGACTATTATCCACTGTTACTATAGACACCATCTCTCCCTACTATACCTACTATCCCACAGTCACACTCCCTTCCCAGAGACTATTATCCACTGTTACTATAGGCACCATCTCTCCCTACTATACCTGCTATCCCACAGTCACACTCCCTTCCCAGAGACTCTTATCCACTGTTACTATAGGCGCCATCTCTCCCTACTATACCTGCTAGCCCACAGTCACACTCCCTTCCCAGAGACTATTATCCACTGTTACTATAGGTACCATCTCTCCCTACTATACCTGCTATCCCACAGTCTCACTCCCTTCCCAGAGACTATTATCCACTGTTACTATAGACACCATCTCTCCCTACTATACCTGATATCCCACAGTCACACTCCCTTCCCAGAGACTATTATCCACTGTTACTATAGGCACCATCTCTCCCTACTATACCTGCTATCCCACAGTCACACTCCCTTCCCAGAGACTATTATCCACTGTTACTATAGACACCATCTCTCCCTACTATACCTGCTATCCCACAGTCACACTCCCTTCCCAGAGACTATTATCCACTGTTACTATAGACACCATCTCTCCCTACTATACCTGATATCCCACAGTCACACTCCCTTCCCAGAGACTATTATCCCACTGTTACTATAGACACCATCTCTCCCTACTATACCTGCAGAATTCACACAACATGTTTCAAGCTTTACAGATCTTTTTCAAGTTTCCCACAGACAAGGCAGACCAATAGCTATTATTCCCACTAACAGCATAAATAAATAAATATATAGTGAGTTACTGAGCAGTTCACCAGTCTTTCCACCTACAATCACTGCCCTTTAGGAGCCAAATGTGAGCCAGACCCATTGCCATTGCCCTGCTTGAATTCCCTACTAACAAGAAGGATTTACAGTGCAGTAGTCTGCTGAAAATAATTATATTGTGCTGTAAAATCTCTGGATATTATTATGTTATTTCGTAACTTTCATGTTCAGCACTCACTTAATCCATGATATTAATGCAACGAGATGTGAGGGTCAGTTCCCAGTTACTTCACCCTGAGGGAAGTTGTGCAGCGCAGGATAAAATTACCACCTCCTGAATATACAGAGATCATCATAGAGAAGGGAGAACCTTCTGAGCCTGCCATGGGGTTATGATTTCAACTCAGGCAGAGCAGAACAATTCCTGGCCTGGGTTTTATTTATTGGTTAGGTTTATACCCTGGAGATTGTTCAGCAACAAGCAGGACAGGTCTCCAGCCAAGTTTTATACTCAAACACCAGGTTTTGCTTTAAAGCCAATAAGCTGATTCACTCCACACCCATTCTGCTTTACTCAAGCGACATATACAAGCGATATTAGTTTGGAAATTATCAAGTATATAATAATAATTAAAATACTGCCTGTACACCTTTAAAAGGTTCATGATGCCCCAGATACTTGTCTCTAATCACACGCAGCAGTTTGGAGGCAGTTTCCTTAGGGCAAGGCCAGACGTGGTGTTTTTACGTTGCGTTTTTAAAAAAGAACAGCCAGGCGTAAATATGCCACTGAAACCACATGCAACCGTCAACATGTGTTTTTCAGCACGTAGGATTCTTTTTCCAACATGCACTTCTCATTGTTCTCATTGTTCTCATTGAGAATTTGGACGCCATATTTAAAATACGCTGTGTATTTACGCAAAGTGTGGTTTCAAACTTGCAGATCCCATAGAGTCTATTGATTTAATAGTTTCTTGACGTATTGGCGTTTCTGCTAAAAAACGCCAATACTGGCGTCCTGTGGCGGATTTCAGCTTACAAGCGCCCAGTCCGAATTGACATAGTGCGTTTTCCATTTGTTTCAGTGGTAGTGCAGTTTATGCGTATTTATGCCTGGCTGTTCTTTTTTAAAAACGCAACTTAAAAATGCTGCAAAAATGCCACGTCTGGCCTTGCCCTAAGGCACACTTATGCGACCTGTATCCAGCAACTCAGCCTGCAGTCTTGTTCCTTTATATGGTCACAGAACCCCTCAGTGACTTCTTATACCCTTATCATTTACAGTAGGGGGTACATTATCCCTTATAATACATGAGTGATACTCAGAGTTCCCTGTATAACTCAGCCTGCAGTCTTGTTCCTTTATATGGTCACAGAACCCCTCAGTGACTTCTTATACCCTTATCATTTACAGTAGGGGGTACATTATCCCTTATAATACATGAGTGATACTCAGAGTTCCCTGTATAACTCAGCCTGCAGCCTTATGCCTTTATATGGTCACAGAACAACCCCTCAGTGACTTCTAATATCCTTATCATTTACAGTAGGGGGTACAGTATCCCTTATAATACATGAGTGATACTCAGAGTTCCCTGTATAACTCAGCCTGCAGCCTTGTGCCTTTATATGGTCACAGAACAACCCCTCAGTGACTTCTAATATCCTTATCATTTACAGTAGGGGGTACATTATCCCTTATAATAAATGAGTGATACTCAGAGTTCCCTGTATAACTCAGCCTGCAGCCTTGTTCCTTTATATGGTCACAGAACCCCTCAGTGACTTCTAATATCCTTATCATTTACAGTAGGGGGTACAGTAGGGATGCACGAACCGCTGAATCCTTCACGAGAGATTCTGACAAATACCGGGTGGGGTGGGAAGGGGAAAACATTTTTTACTTCCTTGTTTTGTGATTAAAAGTCATGCGATTTGCGTCCCTGCAAATTAGGATTCAGATTTGGTTCAGCCGGGCAGAAGGATTCGCCCGAATCAGAATCCTGCTGAAAAAGGTAGAATCCTGGCTGAATCCCAAACCGAATCATGGATTCGGTGCATCCATACTTCTAATATCCTTATCATTTACAGTAGGGGTACATTATCCCTTATAATACATGAGTGATACTCGGGGTTCCCTGTATAACTCACCCTGCAGCCTTGTGCCTTTATATGGTCACAAAACCCCTCAGTGACTTTTAATATCCTTATCATTTACAGTAGGGGGTACATTAATCTTTATAATACATGAGTGATACTCAGAGTTCCCTGTATAACTCAGCCTGCAGCCTTGTGCCTTTATATGGTCACAGAACCCCTCAGTGATCTAATATCCTTATCATATACAGTGGGGGGAAATAATCCCTTATAATAATTTAAGTGGTACTCAAAGTTCCCTGTAGAAAACGATTTGCCGTTTATATGGGGAGACTTACCCTTCTCTTGTTTCACAGTCCGACACCACAAGTTAGTTTTAAAACTCTCATTTCAAATTCCTTCCCAGAATTTTTACTTTTAATGTAAAAATAAACTTGTGGTTGGCCATGACAGTCGTGAAAGTTTTCTCACTAAACAAGACCCTTTTAAGACCCTCTAGTTTCTTACGCAATAAAGACTCGCAGTGTATCTCTGTCATTGTTTTGTGGATATTTCAGGCCGCTGGAAGTGAAATTCTTGAGTCGGTTGCTTCTTGGAAAACCTTTTAGCTCTGAAGCAGGAAAACTGATAGCAATGTATATGTTTTTATGAGGCAGAATGGCCGGCTTTATTCTACATTTCCAAGGGAATGTGGGTGTGCAGATTTTCTTTGGAATGCGGCAGGTTAGAGGAGGAAATTAAAAATGTTTTACAGGAAATAAGGGTTATCCCTTCAAGGATCAAAAATAGAGGGATGTATGATGAATCAAATGCTTTTCTGTTAAATAAACGGCAAGAAAGAAACTGTTATTGTGGCACAGGGGTCCAGAGACACTTACAGTCAGCAGCCCTACCCATACAAGTCTTAGCCCCCAGTCTGCCCTGGGTTCATATCCAGCACTACCCTAGGTTCTAGTGATGACCCGGACCCGGCCTCCCTCCACCCGCGACGCCCACATGCGCCTTCCGGGTTCCTTTTATAGACCCGCACCAACCCGGCCCTCTGATGATGTCACAAAAGGGGCAGAGTGAGCAGGCGCTCGGCTATAAAGCTGGATGCAGGAAGTCTGAAGCCGGCCACCCGCGAAGAGGAATGCGAGGACGGCCCGAACCCGCCCAATCCATGGGTCCCACATCACTACTAGTTTCTCCTCCCCTGGCCCTTACACTCTTCCATCTGAATGGTGATATACTATTAGTTATGGGCATGGGCCTATGGGTCCTGGAAAGGCTACCCCCTTCACCTCAGTCCAGATACCAGAATTAACAGTGGTTTACAAAAAGTAGGGAAAACATTTTCATTTCTCTATGGCCATGACCCCCTCTGAAGCTGCCCCCGAGCCACTAGCCTTCAGGTACATTTATAGAGAAAACTTTCTTGCCCCTAATGTTAACTACCAGGTTCCACCACAGTTGGCCTCCATCGCCTGTATAGTGGGGTTCTGCACATGTGTGGGGCACCACCACTTGTCTTAGGTGGCAGCAGCGAGCAAGTTAACAGGAGTGGCAAAAAAGTGGCTCTTGGTAACTTAAAGGAAAACTATACCCCCAAAATGAATACTTAAGCAACAGATAGTTTATATCAAATTGAATGACATATTAAAGAATCTTACCAAACTGGAATATATATTTACATAAATATTGCCCTTTTACATCTCTTGCCTTGAACCACCATTTCGTGACTCTATCTGTGCTGCCTCAGAGATCACCTGACCAGAAATACTACAACTCTAACTGTAACAGGAAGAAGTGAGGAAGCAAAAGGCAGAACTCTGTCTGTTAATTGGCTCATGTGACCTAACATGTGGTTTGTATGTGTGCACAGTGAATCTTATGATCTCAGGGGGCGGCCCTTATTTTTTAAAATGGCAATTTTCTATTTATGATTACCCAATGGCACATACTACTAAAAAAGTATATTATTGTGATAATGGTTCATTTACATGAAGCAGGGTTTTACACATGAGCTGTTTTACTCAGTATCTTTTAATAGAGACCTACATTGTTTGGGGGGTATAGTTTTCCTTTAAGGAGCTGAAATTCCGAGGCGGAATACCATGCATGTGCAAATTCCAGGATTTAGAGAAGGAAGGCTGTTGCCCTGGAAAGTAAGTTGGGGCAAGTAAGAAAGAAAGTAAGTAAGAAAGTAAGTTGTATAGCAGCTGCCACTGGAATGGGGTAGGGTAAGGCTTTATATTCTTGCTAGATAAAACAAAATATGAAGATAAAAGTTAACCACCCAAAAATAAGGCATTTCTGAAATGATTTACATTGAATGGTGCCGAAGAACGAAAGATTAAATCTATAGTAGACACCTCTCAAGGGACTGTTTTTTCTAGGGGAAAAGGGAAAAGCAGATATATATTAAAATGAAAAAGAGAGGTCACAATGGAAAACTCCCATAGTGTATCAACATTTAAGTAGATAAAGGAATCCAAGTAAAGGTGGCCATACATGCTACAATTACAATCTCTTCTACATCCATTGGTCATATGAAAGATCTTTCTTCCACACTAAGAGCTGAATCGTCGGATATGCAGGCAAGAGCAAAAAGAATTCTTTATCTGATTATTCAGCATTGACAGTGTGATGTTCAGGAACCTTCAAAGGTGTCTGATCAAAATTTTTAGTCCTGCCCGATCGCCGAGACGACCGATATTCCAAGGCTTTTTACCGATATTGGTCACCTTGTCTCCTACTACACACGCAGCGATTATCGTACATGCTTTCATACGAGAATATTGGTGCATCTATGGCCACCTATAGCTGTTTTACCCCCTAGTAAGTCTTACCCCTTGTCACTGGCCCTATTACCAATCTAGTTCTATCAATTCCTGTAAGGCACCTTCCCCTATCACTCCCTGCCTTTTAATATCTAATGGCATAAAGGGAAAAGAGTTTTAATTGAAAACTTACAACATTTGAGGAATTCCTAGTTGGTGGTTGATGCCTTTAGAAACTTTTCTTGGAATCCTGCCCAAACTACAAGTATTCTGCGGCTGAACTTAATTCACAATTTGCCTCTTGGTGCACGTTCCTTCTCATTGCAGCTTGAGGAACTGGAAAAGGGCCATAACAGAGCAATGGAAGGGGATGAAGTCGCAAAGAATATGAAAAGACCCCCTGATACTGGGGCTGAGTGGCAGTTGTGGGGTAGTCTGAATCTCTATATGTAAAGCAAATATAGAAACAAAGACACAAATACTTTTCAGAAAGCAGCACTTTACAAGGAGAACCTACTACAAAAGTATCATTGCTACTGCCATCTACAAAATCTTTCTCTTCACCCCCACTATAATATGTCCATTTATTATAGTAAGTTTACTGTGATTATTCCAGCAAGAGATTGTTGGTGGCAGGAGGATATTTATAGGAGAGCTCCATCCAGTTAAGTGAGAATATCTTTCATTTTCATGAGTGCTGAGGGGTGCTCTTCTGTCCTGTGAGTGGAGGCACAAAGACATATTGTAAATATGATTTAAGAGCGTCTCTGCTACTCTCTGATCTTGTCGTCAGATGTTCAAGCTGGAATTGTCTGTGCATAAAATGTAGAAGGAAAACAGATTGAGAGAGGGAACCCTTGCACCAAATACTTTCCTTACTCCCATGGAAACTGGGAAGGAAAACTTGTTACACCACAATTCATGGCAGAAACAAAAAGGCCTCTATTTGCGGTTTTGCTTTGCGCACCTAGGGCTGTACTGTGGGAAAATTAGAGCGCCATTGGAAATATTGCTTTGTTTTGTTTTCATGGACTGTGTATTTATTGACTGTCTACTTCTTCCAATAAACTGCTGCCCTGCTCCATGAATAAGATTCTTTCTCCATGGACCAGTGATCCACAACCAGTGGCTTGCAGCAATATGTTCCTCACCAACCCCTTAGATGTTGTCCCCACTGGTCTCAAAGCAGGTGCTTGTTTTTTTAAATCCAGGCAAGTTTGGTTGCATAAAAAAACAGGTTTACTGCCATAGAGAGCCTCTAATAGGCTGCCAGTTCACATAGGGGCTACCAAATAGCCAACCACAGTCTTTACCCCAGGAACTTTTTTCATGCTTGTGTTTCTCCCCAACTCTTATTTACATTTGAATTTCTCTCATGGGTTAAAAAAAAGGTTGGGAACCCCTGTCCTAGACTATCAGGTCACACAATTCTAGGATCCTCTGTCTGAAAAATTGGTAAAAACACCATAGCAGGATTTAAAGGTGATGATCCCATAATTAAAATGCATGGCAGGCAAGGTCAGACTGGGGGGCCCGGGGGTCCACCAGGGCTGCTGTCCGGGGCCGGCTCCGGGCCCCACTGCTGCAGAGTCCGTACCAACTCCCCCCACACATGAGTTTGTGCGCTTCTGCACAGACGCACACGCGCACTAGGTTTTATGCTGGTCATGCCAGGAAGGAGCATGAAAATCACACAGGAAGGAAGATGCATGAAAAAGACCCTGCCTCCAGGGCCCCTGTGTGCATGCGAAAACGCCAGCGCGTGGAGTAAGCTGTTTTTATGGGGGGCCAGGCAGATCAGGGGAGGGGGTCTGGGTCGGTGGGGGCCCATGAGGGCCAGGGCCCACCGGGTTTTTTTTCAGAGTCCCATCGGCCCAGTCCGACGCTGATGGCAGGAGTGGCCCTGAGCACAATCTATGGCAAGATGCATATTGAAAGTTATGGGGTGATTCATTGACTTGTATGAAGGCAATTCTAGGGCAGCCAAATGTTTTTACCCTTTGACAGAAATTGAGGCTTAAAGTGGACCTGTCACCTACACATAAAAAACTGCATAATGAAAGTCCTTTCCAAATTAAAATATGGAACCCCAAAAAATGTTTTCATTAAAACATCCATACCTGTTATAAAGGTGTTTAAATATCTAAACAATCAATCAAATATTACCTGCCCCGCCTCTATGCCCGTGGCATAGAGGAGGAGCAGTCAGTTACTTTCACTTTCCATTCAGCACTTCCTACATGTCACTGCTCTCCTCACATTCCCCCTTCCCTCCTCAGGCTCTATAATTGTGTAGGGCA
Source organism: Xenopus laevis (assembly GCF_017654675.1). Taxonomy (NCBI): domain Eukaryota; kingdom Metazoa; phylum Chordata; class Amphibia; order Anura; family Pipidae; genus Xenopus; species Xenopus laevis. The sequence continues at coordinate 119,063,169 of NC_054378.1, read as the reverse complement.
CTGCACATGGACATTAGGTCCCTCATTCTGGTTCATACACAAGATTTTGGGGTGATACACAATTTCCCTTAATAACCGTGTCCACAAAATGGCAGCTGCCTGCTTGCTGTGATTGTATAATTCCAAAACAGAAGGAAACACAATTTACATAATAAATACAGTGTAAGTAAAGTATATTTTGCTCAACTAACATGATAGAAAAGAATTTTAAATGATTTCTTAGGGTGACAGGTCCCCTTTAAGGGGATTCTGTCAGGATTTTTGTGGTGTCATTTTTGTTTCTAAATCATACTCTTTACACTGCAAATAATTCAATCTACCATCTAAAATTTAATTCCTAACCCAATAATTGTAATTTTTAGTTGTAATATTGGTGTGTAGGTGCATCTCAGGTCATTTTGCCTGGTCATGTGATTTCAGAAAGAGCCAGCACTTTAGGATGGAACTGCTTTCTGGCAGGCTGTTGTTCCTCCTACTCAATGTAACTGAATGTGTCACAGTGGGACATGGATTTTTACTATTGAGTGTTGTTCTTAGATCTACCAGGCAGCTGTTATCTTTTTACCTTCCCGTTTTTCTGCTGATGAGCTGCTGGGAGGGAGAAGGGAGGGGGGTGATATCACTCCAACTTGCAGTACAGCAGTAAAGAGTGACTGAAGTTTATCAGAGCACAAGTCACATGAATGGGGACAGCTAGGAAACTGACAAAATGTCTAGCCCCATTTTTAAATTAAAAAAAGTCTGTTTGATCTTTTGAAAAATAGATTTCAGTGCAGAATTCTGCTGGAGCAGCACTATTGTATAACTGAGGCTTTTTGAAAAAAAAAACATGTTTTCCGATGACAGTATCCCTTGCACTGTATCAGAAGGGGAAAAATATGAGAAACAAGGAGGACAGTGTTTTGTCGTTGATCTCTATACTGAGCAGAACCACGTGCTTTTCTCTGCAAAAGTCATAGGACACATAAAGTACTGATCAAAAATGCCCAATTCTTCAGATCAATGAATAGAATGTTCTTTCTCCTCATCATTCAACTATGTTGGAATTATGTGTTTTGAGTTCTACTAAAGACCAATACAACTTGCGAAGAACCAACCTTACGTTTTACTTATTCCACTTTAATTCCACCCTCTTAAATATTGTAGATGTTCCACAATTTATATCGCAATAGTTTAGGGTGTGTTTATATTAAATTAAATGATTTTCATGTAGGCTATAGTTCTGAATATCTTCAATTTATTGCAGCCCAGACCCCCCAAACAGAGGCCTACTACTTAGGGGGTGAACATTTATAATATGGGCTATTTCTAAAATGATGCTGTACTGCCAATAGGAAAAAGAGGTAGCCAATATTATTGTCAGGAATGGAGGATACTGTATATCAACTGTAAAAGGTTTTTCAGAACTAGCATTTAGAAGAAGGTTGTTTCCTACCGCACTACTTTGTTTCAATTAAATAGGGATGCACTATTTTGGATTCGGCTGAACCTCCGAATCCTTCCCGAAAGATTTGGCTGAATACCGAACCGAATCCGAATCCTAATTTGCATATGCAAAAATATTTTTTACTTCCTTGTTTTGTGACAAAAAATCACGCAATTTCCCCCTGTCCCTAATTTGCATATGCAAATTAGGATTCGGATTCGGTTCGGCCAGAAGGATTCAGTTCGGCCAGAAGGATTCGGCCGAATCCTGCTGAAAAAGGCCGAATCCTGGCCGAATCCCGAACCAAATCCTGGATTCGGTGCATCCCTACAATTAAATGAGAACTAATGCTTAACTAAAGAAGTAGCTAGAAATGTTGTACATTATGTTTTGTGCTTCTGTACCAGCCCAAGGCAATCACAGCCCTTTAGCAGTAAAGATCTGTGTCTCCAAAGATGCCCCAGTAGCTCTCCATCTTCTTTTCTGCTGATTCACTGCACATGCTCTGTGCTGCTGTCACTTACTGAGCTTAGGGACCCACTCACAATATACAGTACACATAGAATAGAAATGTCACAATATAAGGCTGATTAGTAATTAATACAGATAATTACTACATGGCAGCACAGAAACCAGTGCAATTAGCATCAGAATTCAATAATCAGCCCTGTAGCATCAGCTTATATTACAGGTAGGGATGCACTGAATCCACTATTTTGGATTCGGCCGAACCCCCAAATATTTTGCAAAAGATTCGGCCGAATACGGAACCGAATCCTAATTTCAGCAGGATTCGGATTTAGCCGAACTGAATCCAAATCCTAATTTGCATATGCAAATTATGGATGGGAAGGGGGAAACATTTTTTACATACTTGTTTTGTGACAAAAAGTCACTCAATTTCCCTCCCCATCCCTAATTTGCATATGCAAATTATGATTTGGATTCAGTTCCGCCGGGCAGAAGGATTTGGCCGAATCCGACTCCTGCTGAAAATGGTTGAATCCTGGCTCAATCCCTAAACGAATCCTGGATTCGGTGCATCCCTAATTACAGGCCAACTGTATTTTCTGCTGGATAATTAGTGACGAGCCCTAAGCTTAGCTTCTCAACAGCTGCTCAGAGCCCACTGAGCATGTGAGTGTCACAGACACTTTCCAAGATGGTGACCCCCTGTGACAAGTATTGACAAGCTGAAACTTTAGCCTCATGCAATAAGTTCATTATATAAAATATGGCATTATTATACACATACATTTTTAGGGTATAGTTCTCCTCTAACCTGGCCTATGTTTGGGGATACCGTGAGGATTCTTAGAACAGATAAAACATTTCTGAGTATCATATATGTAGTGGGAAGGAAAACTATTTACAGAATTGGATATTGACATCCCCTCCCCTTTAGAATTGGTAAAACAGGAACTTGTATTAGTGCTTCATATGGACCGGTCTATAAGAATCCTTAGTAGAAAGGAAAGAACCAAAAATGACTGGTTCTTTCCAATGCATTTGAGATGCTTCTAAGGAGCCAGTGGGCAGAAACCCCCCTTACCCTTGATTAGAATTGAGTATATTGTAAATGGAGGGGTACACCAGTCACAATAATTCAATAAAGATCTTAGAAGTGACAGTTGGACTATCCTGTTATTGGTGTCAGTAAAAAACACTATTGTTGTTCACCTTTGAGTTCACTTTTAGTATGATGTAAAGAGTGATATTCTGAGACAATTTGCAATTGGTTTTCGTTTTTTTATTATTTGTGTGTTTTTTTTAATTATTTAGCTTTTTATTCAGCAGCTCTCCGGTTTACAATTTCAGCAATCCAGCTGCTAGGGTCCAATTTACCATAGCAACCATGCATTGATTTCAATAAGAGACTGGAATATGACTAGGAGAGGAGATGAAAAGAAAGAAAAGTAATAAAAAGCAGCAATAACAATACATTTTAAAAAATTACATGGGGTCAGTGACCCCTATTTAAAGCTGGAAAGAGTCAGAAGAAGAAGGCAAATGATTCAAAAACTATAATAAAGAAAAAATGAAGGTGAATTGAAAAGTTGATTAGCATTAGCCATTCTGTAACATACTTAACTTAAAGGAACAGAAACACCACAAAATAAAAGTGTTTTAAAGGAATCTCAATATAATGTAGTGTTGCCCTACACTGGTAAAACTGATGAGTTTGCTTCAAAAACTCTACTATAGTTTATATAAACAAGCTGCTGTGTAGCCATGGGGGCAGCCATTCAAGCACAGGATACACAGTAGATAACAGATAATTACTACTATAGTTTATATAAACAAGCTGCTGTGTAGCCATGGGGGCAGCCATTCAAGCACAGGATACACAGTAGATAACAGATAAGTACTACTATAGTTTATATAAACAAGCTGCTGTGTAGCCATGGGGGCAGCCATTCAAGCACAGGATACACAGTCGATAACAGATAAGTACTACTATAGTTTATATAAACAAGCTGCTGTGTAGCCATGGGGGCAGCCATTCAAGCACAGGATACACAGCAGATAAAGTCCTAAAGAATCCCATTATATACTACAGAGCTTATCTGTTATCTGCTGTGTATTCTGTGCCTTTTCTCCTTTTTTCAGATTTGAATGGCTGACCCCATGACTGCACAGCAGCTTCTTCATAGACATTAAACTAGAGTTTTTAAAGCATACACAACAGGTTTATCAGTGCAGCACACGTACAACACTTTCACTTTTTGGTGTTACTGTTCCTTTAAAGGATTTTAAAGAGGGTGTGGCTTTGTGTTGTCAACTGATAAAAGATGGGGGAGCACAGAAGCGCTGATAACAAACAACTTGCAAAAAAACAAGAACTTCTACTTTAAATAAAAAAGTTTTACAGAACTGAATACAAGTAAATAGTGTTTTGGGTAAAACTAGTAATCTCCTTTTTTTTGTGATTTTAGTCCTTTAACCGAAGATAATACAGATTATTTCTTAAGAAAACACAATACACCCGGGAACCATATTTGTTACAGTGATAAATATGCTGCCCTTTTGCTACTCATATCAAGGCATACAGGGTAAACTGGCTGTTCTTAGAATAGAAGCTTTGTGTAGAAAATATTAATTTTTATGTTCTTTTTTTTTTTTTTTAAATAACTATCATCTGATGTGACGTTTGAACTCATATAATTTGCCTCCTGGAAGAGAAGGGGTTTGCCAGTGTGGATAAGAAGTCTTTCCCAAGACTCAGCTAAAGAATTTTAGAGCCTGGGGGACATAGACCCATTTAGGGAACGTTAGGGCCATTTTGCTGGGAATTCATTGAGAGATTCTATAAGGCTCTGTGTGCGTCCGGCTCTGGGCTGTAACAAGACCTCTTGCTTCAGCCACATTAACCCTTTCTGCCCACTAAACATCCGCTTCTCATTCAACTGCAATTGGCTGAAAGACTCTCCAGCGCTGAATGGTTAATATAAAAAAAAAGCTGATCACAGTCTTGGCACACAGCATTTGGTCTGTTGGCTAGCTGACATATAAAAATGATTCCGCAGCTAAAATCCTCTTATACCTTTCCCAGAATGGAGCCATTACAAGTGAATCTGAGATTATGACCTTATTTTCCCTAAAAGGCTGCCTATCTTTCTGCAATGCTGAGCCTTTTGGCACAGCTGCCGCGCGACTAAACTGCTGATTATACATATTTTCTCAAAGCAGTTACCAGTGTGCGCAGTTCTACAAGTTTATTTTAGTGAAAATGTAATTCAAAGGGAAGTTAGACGCTTGCATAGAAGCTGTCACGGTTGGCACCCTAATTCAGAACCGATGCTAAGCACCCTGTTCTCGGCTCTTGCTTCTGCCTTTAACAGCCGCCTTTCACCTCAGGAGGAGCCCTTGGCTAATCGGATGCCGCCAGGTCTTATTAAGAGAGGTGCAAAGCGAGGGGTTCTGAACAAGCACAGGGGCACAATGGTAATTGCAAAGTCTTTGGGCAGAAGGTCGCGGTACAAGGCTTAGGCAAAAGAGTAGTCAGATCAGATCAGGTCGGGGCAGGCAGAGTGCAAACGGAGTCAGGCAGGCAAGGGTCAAACCAGGAGATCAATCAGAGAGATATAGAAGTGGTATATCAGGCAGGGATCAGGATACGGAAGTCAGAATGTCAAAAAGCCAGGTAGGGTCACAACAGGAATTCAGAACCAGATAAACAAATAGCAACAGCTCAGAAGCTCCAGGAACAAATCCTATAACGGGCAGTGAGGGTAGTGTGCTGCGGCTTTAAATACCCTTGAATTTCGCGCCACTGCATGCTGGCGTCAACACGCCTATAAACAACGCAGATTCGCGCCGCACACGCCCTAAGGAGCAGCAGTCCTGAAGGCAGAGGTGCCTCGTGGCATGTGCCCGCCGAGGGGGAGACAGGCGTTCCCTCTAGACCACCTGGGTGAGTTGTCACAGAAGCACATCATTTTGAAAGTAATGAAACTGAAGTGGGCGATGATCCCCTACGCTTTTCATCAGTTGTTTTTCTTTGGTGGCCACCTTGGTCATGGTCAGACTTACAGAAAAGGGGTTGCCTGGCCAGTGTTCATCAAAAATATAAAATGAGGAGAGCACTCAGAAGAGCAGATACTGCTGCGATCAAAGTTTTAATGGCAGACTACATGATTAACACACTAACATTAACGTTTCGGGCCTTGCGTGCCCTTTCTCAAGTGTTACACATAATACAGAACGTGAAAAACTTTTTAAACACACCCAATCCCGTCCTCCAACCACAGTTCAAAGTAGTAATTAGTGACATAAGGGGCAGATTTATCAAGGGTCGAAGTGGATTCGAGGGAATTTACGAAGTAAAAAAATTCGAAATTCAAATTTTTGGATACCATTGAATAGGCTACTACGACTTCGACTTCGAATGCAATTCGAAGTAAAAATACTTTGACTATTCGACCATTCGATAATCTAAGTACTGTCTCTTTAAAAAACTTCGACTTCAATACTGTATCCTCTGATTTTTTATATCCTTTAGGCATACACAAAAGTTGTAAACATTTTGTCATAAGCAACATTGTTTCTAAAAAATAAAGATCTTTTGTTTTTATTAGTAACTGACACCAGATTGTTACTGTTACAAAAATACTAAGCAAGGGGCTTGGTCAGTACTGCACATGTATTCATGACTACTATGGCCCGAAACATTTTTTCTTATTGTACTGAACTTATTATATCTAGTACTATCTAGTTTAACACCAGCATACATAGCTTTACATTACTTTATTCGTCTATGCTGCTGTTGATTCTATATTCAGGACCTTCAAGTTTGAAAGAAGGAAAATATTTTATGATACAGTGCTGTTGGATATTTTTGCAGAAAAAGGTTTAAGAATGCAAGAGTAGGGATGGGCGAATTTTTTCGCCTTGTTTCGCCCCAAAAATGATGCCCATAGACTTGTATGGCGTCTTGCGTCAAAAAAATTTAGCCGCACGACAAAATTTTTTTGACGCACATAGACTCTAATGGGCGCCTGCGAAATTTCGCCCATCCCTATCCAAGAGTGATTCAGCCAATCTGGGAATAGTGTGTTCAGTCTTTTTATCCATTTACCTTCAGCTTGTAGTAATCGTTTATGCCTATCCCCTCCTCTTTGTCATAATTTCTTCTACTACACACCATTTCAGTTGCATTGCATTATGTTTAAGCTCATTAAAGTGTCTTGAAACCTGTGTGTCCATTTTAGTAAGTATACAACATACGGGGGGGACGCACACCGTGGCTCCGGCGTGGATGCCTGCCGCATGCGTCCTATCTCCTTGTGTGCCGGTTTCCTTATGGCGTGCACGCTTCCAGGTTTATGCGCCAGCGTGATGACGTCATGCGCAATGGGGGAAATCCAAGAAGTATTTAAAGTGGCTTTTGTAATTTACACATTGGCTGTTGTTAGGTTCTATTAGAAAAGTTCCTGGATTATATCTGATCTTCTGTGTATTGACCCTTGCTTGCCTATTCGACTATTCTGATCTCTCCAATCCTGACCTTAGCCCGCCTGATTACTCCGAACTCTCCAATCTGACCTTAGCCTGTCCTCCAACTCTCCAATCCTGATTTCTGACCTGTCTGGTGATTCTCTGCTTGTGCTGGCCCGGCCTGCCTGTTCTTGGTGGTGTTCTTCCTTCCAGTATCCTGGTGAAACGATCGTGTCCCTTTGCTCATCCAGAACCGTTAGTTTAGCTCCTCTCTCAAATAAGACCTGGCGGCATCCGATTAGCCGAGAGCTCCTCCCGAGGTGAAAGGCGGCTGCTAAAGGCAGAAGCAAGAGCCGAGAACAGGGTACTTAGCATCGGTTCTGAATTAGGGTGCCAACCGTGACAGTACAACAGGCCCATGAGACGGAAGGAGATGGAAGAAGCTCCCGCTATTCCACAAACCTCTGAACTGCTGAACTCAACCCTCCTCTAGTGTCTAGATAAACAAGAGGGAAAACAGAACTATATTATTCAAGGTTTGCAGTCTCTCTCCGAGAGGTTGGATGCAGCTCTGCAATCCTCTTCTACGATTCTACGAGGTCTGTTCCGTCATCTACTCTGGGTAATAGAGGTTTTACCCATGACCCCAAAATCCCCTTCCCTGATAAGTTTAGTGGGGATAGGAGTACATTTTTTGTTTTTCAAGAGGCATGTAAGTTATACCTCAGTTTTTTCCCTCCTTATGACCTTACTACAAGGTGACCCACAAGTCTGGGCACTAAGATTACCCCCCTCTGACCTTGCTCGTCTTTCCCTAGAAGCAATGGCCATTTTATATGATGACCTGGATCATGCTAGATCTGCGATTCCGCGATTCGTAAACTCCGTCAAGGGAAGAGAGTAATTGAGGAGTATTGTACAGAATTCCGCCGCTGGTCAGTTGAGACGGGGTGGAATGATACAGCTCTTCATAGTCTATTCCGGGTGGGTCTTTCTAGCTCAGTCAAAAACAGCCTGGTTAATTACCCTCCTTCATCCACTTTGGATGACCTCATGAGGTTAGCCATCCAAATTGATAGGAGGCAAAGAGTGAGACGGGCTGAGGGGGATACAGATTTCCATATTATATGTAATGATGAGTCACCACCTCCCTCGTTTCCTAACCCTCAGGGGGAACCCATGCAATTGGGGGCTACTCGCTTGTCCCCTGAGGAAAAGGCCCGTAGGCGATCCCTGGGTCTAGGCATATATTGTGGGGATTTTCCTTAAAAATTCCTGGAAGTCCTCAAAACTGAGGTGGAGAAGGGAAGCTCCATTTGGGTAGAGAGAGTTCCTCTTCCCAATTCGCCTCAAAAAACTTAGTACCTGTAGTTTTGTCCTGGCCTGGGGGTTCAGTTAAAGTTTCAGCCTTGGTGGATTCTGGGGCTGGGGGAAATTTTCTAGATGCTGCCTTCTCAGAATAGAGAGGTATAATATTCCCCTTATTCCCCTCACACCTCCTATGAGGATTTCTGCTATTCATAAAAGCCCACTGGGGTCAGGTCTGGTAACCCAAAAATCCAAGGCATTACCCATGTTTGTGAACAATTTGCATTGTGAAAAATTAGCTTTACACGTTCTTGATGGTTCCTCGTCCCCGTTAATTCTGGGGTTACCGTGGCTACAGGTACACAACCTCCATATTGATTGGGTAACTGGGGAGGTTATTCAGTGGGGTTCCAAGTGCAAAGACTCATGTCTAGCTTGAACTTTATTGGTGGCAGTTGCTTCCCTAGAGAAACTCCCTTCTGTTGAGCATTGCTCTAAGTCTCGTTCTGGGGTACATAGTTCCCTATCGGCAGTTATTTCCGCTCAGAAAAGAGAAGTCGATACGACCCATAGGGAGGTATCCAAATATCAGGTTGGGGACTTGGTTTGGCTATCCACAGGGAATATCAAGCTTAAAATCACATTTCTTAAGCAGGGGCCCAGATTTATAGGTCCATATCCTATTGTGGAAATTGTGAACCAACCTCTGTCCGTCATGAGTTACCTGAGATGTTTATGTTTTCTAACCTGTTTCATGTCTCTATGTTAAAACCAGCCATACAGGTTCACCAGCAATCCTGTCCTCCTCCAGTGTTGGCAAAGAGTCTGGCCACATTTGATGTCAATGTTAACCACTTTAGGAGACAGTTCCATCCTAGGCCTCCTGGTAAGCTTGAGGGTCCAGTGGCCCCTCCTCGAGGGGGGGTAATGTAAAGAATATCTCTTACCCTGGTGGTCTAGTGGCTTGCGGGGACGCATGCAGCGGCTCCGCCGTGGACGCCCGTCGCGTGCGTCCTATCTCCTTGAGTACCAGGTCACTTAGGGAGTGCGCGCCAGTGCTCTTCCAGGTTTATGTGCCGGCGTGATGACGTCACGTGAAATGGCATGAAATTCAAAAAAGTATTTAGAGGGGCTTTTGTAATTTACACATTGCCTGTTGTTAGGTTCTATTAGAACCTCGCCGGTTAGTGAATTTGCCCCTAAAAGTCAACTCAAAGGTGGACATTCCCTTTGGTACCTAGAGTCCTGTATGACCATATCTTCATTCTCTCAACAGACACACACTGTTATGGACACTAGTGTCCTATTCCAAGGAGCATTATTAGAGACTTTATGCCTCGCTATACCAAGCCTCTTGGCTTTACAACACTTGCATAGTATGCTGATGTTAGTTCTTATATTAAACTGTCATATCAAGCTAGATTAGCTATATAAAAGAACAGCTGTATGCTGGCAAATGTTTGTTTGGTAAAATGGGAGACCTAGAATTAATTGCATTCTCTAAAAATTATGATATAATTGTTATCACTGACACCCGGTGGGATGAAACATGTGACTGGATTGTGAATTTAAATGGTTACACCCTTTTTAGGAGGGACAGAGGGATTAAAAAGGGTGGAGGAGTGTGTTTGTATGTAAAGCCTGAATTAAAGCCATGCGCTAAAGAAATAACAATAGCTGGCACTGGTGAGGGTGTAGAATCACTCTGGGTAGAGATTTTGACTGGGCAAAAGGTTACAAAGAGAATTATCATTGGAGTATGTTATAAACCACCTCGTATAAGTGTCGAGTATGAAGCCCAGCTACTCTTGCAGATACAAGCGGCTTCACAGCTGGGTCAAGTTGTTGCTATGGGTGACTTCAATTATCCAGACATTGACTGGGGTAATGGGGTTGCTAAGACAGAAAAAGCTAGTAGGTTTGTAAATATGCTGAATGACAACTTTTTATTCCAGCTCGTTCAAGAACCTACTAGGAATAACTATCTTTTGGACCTTGTAATAACTAATAATACTGAACTAATCTCTAACATTTGTGTGGGTGAGCATTTAGGGAATAGTGATCATAACATGGTCTCCTTTGAGATTCTGTTGCAGAAGCAATTCTATAAGGGAGTAACTAAAACACTAAATTTCAGACGTGCAAACTTTGCCAGTATAAGGGCATCTTTGCAACATATTAAGTGGGAAATGCTTTTCACAGGGTTAAACACAGAATAAAAATGGGAAGTCTTTAAAATCCTGCTTAATAAATATACTTGTCAGTATATTCCACTTGTAAGCAAGGAACATCGTTGCAAAGCAAAACCTTTTTGGTTCAATAGAAGCGTTGGTGTTGAGGTGGGTAAGAAAAGATGTGCTTTTAAGGCTTTCAAGTTAGCTGGTACAGCCGAAACATTTATAAGGTACAAGGAGGCCAATAAATCATGTAAAGAAGCTATAAGGCAGGCTAAAATTGATATAGAAAAGGATATTGCAGCAAGCAGAAAAAAAAATCCAAAATTATTTTTTAAATATGTTAATAGTAAAAAAATGAAGCAGGAAGGTGTGGGACCCTTACTATCAGAGGGGGGTCAGCTGGTTGATGAAAACAAAATAAAAGCGCAGATTCTGAACTCATATTTTTCATCTGTCTACACAAATGAGGAACCAGTAAGTGAAGGTTTCCTTCTTAACAGTCCCAATTCCAGTAATACAACTAATGATGCATGGTTCACACATGAAGAAACATGTTAAGATTAACAAAGGTCCAGGGCCAGATGGTATTCATCCCAGGGTAATTAGTGAGCTTAGCTCTGTGATTGCCAAACCTCTTTACTTAATTTTTCAGGATTCTCTGGCATAGTGCCGAGAGACTGGCGAATTGCTAATGTGGTGCCTCTATTCAAAAAAGGATCCCGTTCTCAGCCTCAAAACTATAGGCCAGTTAGTCTGATGTCAGTGGTAGGAAAGCTTTTTGAAGGGTTAATAAAGGATAAGATACTGGACTTCATAGCAAATCATAATACTATGAGTGTATGTCAGCATGGTTTTATGCGTAATAGGTCTTGCCAGACTAACTTAATTTCTTTTTATGAGAAGGTAAGTAGAGACCTCGATTCTGGGATGGCAGTGGATGTGATTTACTTAGACTTTGCTAAAGCATTTGATACAGTACCTGGATAGAGAACTGGCTAAAAGATAGACTACAAAGAGTGGTGGTAAATGGAACATTTTCTAATTGGACCAGTGTTGTTAGTGGAGTACCGCAGGGCTCTGTACTAGGTCCCTTGCTTTTCAACTTGTTTATTAATGACCTGGAGGTGGGCATTGAAAGTACTGTTTCTATTTTTGCAGATGATACTAAATTGTGCAGAACTATAGGTTCCATGCAGGATGCTGCCACTTTGCAGTGTGATTTGTCTAAATTGGAAAACTGGGCAGCAAACTGGAAAATGAGGTTCAATGTTGATAAATGCAAGGTTATGCACTTTGGCAAAAATAATATAAATGCAAGTTATACACTAAATGGCAGTGTGTTGGGAGTTTCCTTAAATGAGAAGGATCTTGGGGTTTTTGTAGATAACAAGTTGTCTAATTCTGGGCAAAGTCATTCTATGGCTACTAAAGCAAATAAAGTTCTGTCTTGTATAAAAAAGGGCATTAACTCAAGGGATGAAAACATAATTATGCCTCTTTATAGGTCCCTGGTGAGGCCTCATCTGGAGTATGGGGGCAGTTTTGGACTCCAGTCATTAAGAGGGATATAAATGAGCTGGAGAGAGTGCAGAGACTAAGTGCAACTAAATTGGTTGGAGGGACGGAATACTTAAATTATGATGGTAGACTGTCAAGGTTGGGGTTGTTTTCTCTGGAAAAAAGGCGCTTGCGAGGGGACATGATTACACTTTACAAGTACATTAGAGGACATTATAGACAAATGGCAGGGGACCTTTTTACCCATAAAGTGGATCACCGTACCAGAGGCCTCCCCTTTAGACTAGAAGAAAAGAACTTTCATTTGAAGCAACGTAGGGGGTTCTTCACAGTCAGGACAGTGAGGTTGTGGAATGCACTGCCGGGTGATGTTGTGATGCTGATTCAGTTAATGACTATAAGAGGGACTTGGATGATTTTTTGGACAGACATAATATCAAAGGCTATTGTGATACTAAACTCTATAGTTAGTATAGGTATGGGTATATAGAATTTAATTAAAAGTAGGGAGGGGTGTGTGTATGGATGCTGGGTTTTCATTTGGAGGGGTTTAACTTGATGGACTTTGTCTTTTTTCAACCCAATTTAACTATGTAACTATTTGGTACATTCACATAAAGTGGTACTTTAGTATATACCCAACAAAACCGTTGAAGAACTAGAGGTCCCGAAATTTCATTACAGTACTTCAATACATTTTAAAAACCAAATGCTTTTTTGAACTGGAGGTTGCTCTCCTATAAGTGATGGTCCTATTCCTAGATGACCATAAGTGGCAACATTGGGTGACCAAGCTTCTTCTCTTGAGGAGACAGAATAGTATGGTTCCTAAAGGTCACATGTACTCTACCAAGTTTGCTATGGAAACTGAGGATTTTCAAGCTTTACAAGAAACATTTGGATACGATGGCAGGTAGTACAATGAAACATTATCCCAGAATTCGATTGTTGGGATGTTTTTTTATTTATTGTTGGGTATGACTACAGCAAGAATGAGCATTACATTAAGATAATTAACAGGCAGAACATACAGAACTCAGTCCTGTGCTAGTAAATTAATGGTTCAACTAAATATTACTACAGGTAGTAGTAACATGTATTTATAAGTACCACAGTGTTATACAATAAATGGGTATATGCAATGAATATAAAGATCCAACACAATTGTAACCCATTCTTGGTAGTAACACTTTATTTCAGCTGCTCTTAGGTAGAACACGTTACAAGGCAACCGTCTTTCTCAGCTGGGCCCTTGCAAACTAGTGTAGGTAAAGGTTTAGGAAGATGACTTTCAAACTTTAGCATTTTATGAAAAGACATTGAGGCTAGAGTCCTGCATCGGGTCGGGTACTCACGGAATACCTGCAAGGTTGTCGGGTTTTGGGTGGAGAGACTGCTGTCCTCTGGCAATGCCACCTGTCCTTGTGTACCCTACCTGGGTACTTGGTCAGATTGCAGGCTCCATTCCCCCCACCTCCTGTTCTTAAATATAAGGATTTAATCCTGACCTGGTTAATGTGCACTCCAGAGTGATGTTATAGAGGGCCAGCGGGACCGTATTCAGCTCTCACCCTGGTTTTACAAAACAGATTATGCTGATTGGAGTACGAATCCAGGGTATATAACCACAACATTGTTGTGCAGGTCAATTTGAATTGAGAAAGAAAATGTCTTCAAGGAAAAAGATAATACAGCAAGTCCAGTTTGACTTATAGATAACACAACACTACTACTGCTAGGTGGAATCCAACACTTCTCTTGCTAACGTGTCTAATTCACACCAATGACAAAATCTGCTATTCTCTGTCTTTACCTCTTCATGGGGTTCCTGTTCCTCAACTTGATGGTGATAATCACCTTAGAATTTGAAGCTTGATACTAGGACCTCATTGTCCAGATTCCCACCACATCCACCCCTGCTACTAGGTGAGACTAAAAACAAAGAGCCATGAGCTCTATCTCACTCCCATGATATAACCTATGGGCAGGAACTAGTAACAAGAACTCAACACATTCTGAGCAGTTATGTGATCTAACCCTTTGGGTCCCCTCACACAAATACCGTCAAGAGGTAAACAGGTGTGGCTCAATGATATCAGTAGAGCCCTAAGTTTGGATTCTCTGCCATCACTGCGGTTTATTAGTGCGATGGTCATGACCAAATTCTCTAGCTTCCCAAGAAGAGACAACTAATGTTGATGTTAGCACGGCAAGCCAGAATAGACAAGTGGTTGAGCCTATAAATTAAGTGTCCATTTAGGCACGAAACGCATTAGGCTAATGCATATCCTAATAAAGTATTTTTAATTTTATAATTACTTGGGCTACTGCTTTACTAGTAGTGGGTCTCTTCCCATTTGAATTTTCCTATACTCCAAAAACTATTGGTAACCCTTGGACTGGGGGTTTTCCTGGGATGAGACCACTATATTACTTTTCTCTGTTTATTTAATTTATGATTTTTGCTCAAAGAACAGAGCCACACAACATTGCTTATTTATAAGTATGGTTATCTAGCTATATAGTATGGGTTGGACATTTTGGGGCAAATTCACTATACGCCAAAGTGCCTAACGTTAGCATCAATTCGCTAACGTTGGTCATTTTCGTTTAAATTCGCTAATTCACTAACGAACGCTGGCGTAAATTCGCTAGTGTTACTTCGCACCCTTACGCCTGGTGAATTTGCGCAACGGACGTAACTACGCAAATTCACTAACGCGCGCAGTGTACTGAACGCTACCTTTTACGCTAGACTTCCTTCGCCACCTCAGACCAGGCGAAGCGCAATAGAGTAGATAGGGATTGCTTCAAAAAAAGTTTACATTTTTTCTAAGTCCCAAAAAACGCTGGCGTGTTTTCTACATTATGGGTGATAGGCTGAAAAAGATCGAAAACATTTTTGGGGCTCCCCTCCTTCCCCCCTACATTTCCTAACTCATGGCAACTTAACTATACAGTGGGCACATGTGTAGGGCAAAATAAAATTTTTATTTGCTGATTTGAAGGTTTCCCAGGCATTTGTAGTGATTGTACGTATTCCTCCATTGAAATTTGAATTTGGCGCCGTATGCAAATTAACCATCGCTAGCGTAACTTCGCTTCGCTTAGCGAATCAACGCTAGCGCAACTTCGCAAACTTACGCTACCCCTGAGCACAACTTCGGATTTTAGTGAATTTGCGGAGCGCTGGCGAAACTACGCCTGGCGAAGTGTGGCGAAGTTACGCCTGGCGCAACTACGAATCTTAGTGAATTTGCCCCATGTGAGGGTAGTAAATATGGAATAAATCAAGGAACTCTAACCTTGGGTTGCCCTTAATCCAGATCTGCATAGAGGAGTAAAAGGTAGTCATTGTGGGAAGAAAATGTAAATGACAGCAAAAGTAACATTTACATACAGTATGAATATTGGCCACTTAATGTCATTTTGGAACTCATGCAAAGCACTCTATGAGAAAAAAGCTCTGCATAGAATAAAATGCTAGTAATTTGCAATAGAAACTGAACCCCAAAACCTACAGAGCACAACTGACATGTGATTTTTACAAGCAATTGTGTGAGCAAACCCTCAGGATTAGTCACGATACAGATGTGACCCGTTTGTGTCTTACGCTGGCACCAAAATTGTTTATTAAGATTAACACACACAGCAAAACCACCAGGAGGAATTCCTTTCCAAATCCACTGCGATTTTTATTTACCCTAATCAGATAAGCTGGAATATAAACATTTTCTACTTTCGTTATTGCATTTTTTCATTTTCATTTAAATTGATTAAAATTTTTCGGGGAGGGGGTAAAAAAAAAAAAAGCTTAAATTGAGTTAAATTGTTATTATGTTGATAAAAGAAAGAGTCATTATTTTGGCAGACAAAGGAGCACTATCTTGTTTCATAAATCTTCATTCCCAAGGCAAAGTTTCTTGTCTGATTTAGCCCATTGCTTTGAACTTACATACCATCATTATTTTTGGTGTTTTATTTCTGCAAAGAAAAATATATGTCCAAACAAATTAATAAAGAATTGAAATTGAGTTATTTGGTGGGGGGGGGAGGCAGCTGATACGATTGAATCCAGAGAGGGTCTAGACTTCTTCTAGAGTTGAAATATTGCATATGTTATTGTGTTACAAGTCAAATTCCATTCTAATCAGGGAGATTTAAAGGCTGAATAAACTCAGACATGACACAAGTTTAGTAGAATATAGGAGAAAAGCATTTTATGCTCCAGACTACTTTCAGATTAGTTATTCCTCAGATTTGATAACTAAAGCTCTAATTCGAGGATTTATAAATCACTGTGTTCGAAATTTACTCCAGATATCCCTCCTTTCAATCTTACACTATATTATAATGTCCAGTTGGAGGCCTGTAGCACACAAAGGGACAAATTTACTAACTTCCGAAAATTCTCCAGCGACGGCTTCGCTCACATCGCAGCACTTTGCTAGGTGTAGATTCGCCAGGACAAAGCTAATTCACTAAAATCTGAAGTTGCGTCCAGGGTGCCGAATGCTGGTGAATTGCGCTAGTGTTACTGCGCCAAGCAAAGCGAAGTTGCGCTAGCGTTGGCTAATTTGCATACGGCGGGCTTGTGTAGTACACTACACAAGGCCGGGAAACCTTAATAAAAGAAAATAGAGTTGTTATATTGCCCTACACATGAGCCCAGTGTTAGGAAATGTAGGGGGGAAGCCAGTTACCCCCAAAAAAATGTACGCTCTTTTGCAGCCCATCACCCTGAAAAAATGAAAAGATGCCAGCGTTTTTTTTCAACTAAATTTGGAGGAAGTCCTATCTACTCTATAGCACTTTGCCTGGTCTGATGTGGTGAAGTTCAGTTAAATCTGCATCTTAGTGAATTTGCGTAGTTACGTCCATTCGCCAGAGCCCAAATTCGCCAGGTGTTAGGGAGAGAAGTACCGCTAGAGTCCTTCTCCTTCACTAGCAAAGTTACGCCAGAGACCGTTAGTAAATCGATGAAGCACTGAAATGACGCCACACTGGCGAATTTTCGCCAGCGTTAATCACTTCGCCCATTAGTAAATTTGCCCCAAAGACTTTACTGAAGTGCAACTATGATTAGAATAATTCAGTCAATGTAAAAACACGTTTTTAACAAGGTTTAACAAGGTACAAGGAAAATAAATGACTTTATGGCTCATACATCTGCCCGAAGAAGTGCAAGCTGTTTATTTCTTTTCGTCAAGTTCAAACTAAAAGCCTCTGTGCAAATTGTTTTTTTTTTTTTTCTTCGAAAGTGGGTGGGGGGGGGAGTCATTTCTCAGGGGTTTCTCTTTATTTGCGTTGTCACATTGGGAAGGTTGAAATTATAGATGTGCTGTGAACGAAACATTCCAGAATGAAAAACAAATACCACAGAAATAAAACAGCTCTTGGATTCCAATCTGTGCCATTTCCCTGCCAGGCCTCTCCAGCCAAATAAAACGAGCAAGAAACCGTATGGCATATAAATAAACATAAAATGAGAAATATTGCTTGATAATAAGGTTCACTTGAGAGTAAATCTGCTGTAAAATTATTTGTTGAGCTGATTACATTGGATTCAAATAAAGGGCTTTAGATCAAAAGCTATTGTGGTTTAACAACGACCACGTCACTTGTAGTACCAGCTTCCTACATAAAGCTCCTCAACAATCAGTTTTAGGCAGTTTAAGGGGGTTATTTATCAAAATCCGAATTTTTCAAAAAAGTCCAACCAAACTAGAATCCACGATTTGATCTTATTTATTATTTAAAAAAAAGCTTGATTTAATCGGATTGCGGTAAAACTCGATAAAATCACGCGAAAACCCGAATCTCACTATGTTTTTCCCAAATCACTCAATTTTTCGGGCTTTTTCCAAAAGATTTTTGCCTGAAAAGTCCAAAATAGTTGGATTTTTGTGCTAATTCCAGTGCAGACCACATAAATTCCCAAATAGGATTGGGACTTTTATACAACCTTGACAGGTCTGAGATGGCGGATTTTCAGATTGAGACGTTTTCCATCCTCACGGTATAATAAACTCAAAAAATGCAAGTTTTTTGTTCCACTAAAAAGTTGGATTTTATAGTTATAAAAAACTCTTATTATTTTAATTTTTGGTATTCGGACTTCAATAAGTAACCCCCTAACTGTTCCAGTTCTAAAGCTACAGGTATGGGATTTGTTATCCGGAAACCCGTTATCCAGAAAGCTCTGAATTGCGGAAAGTTTGTCTCCCATAGACTCCATTTTATCCAAATAATCCAAATTTTTAAAAAGGATTTCCTTTTTCTCTGTAAAAATAAAACAGTAGCTTGTACTTGATCCCAACTAAGATTTAATTAATCCTTATTGGAAGCAAAACCAGCCTATTGGGTGTATTTAGGGGCACATTTACTTAGCTCGAGTGAAGGATTAGAATAAAAAATACTTAGAATTTCTAAGTATTTTTTTTCGACCATCGAATTGGCTACTTCGACCTTCAACTACGGCTTCGAATCGAACGATTCGAACTAAAAATCGTTCGACTATTCGACCATTCGATAGTCGAAGTACTATCTCTTTAAAAAAAACTTCGACCACCTACTTCGCCATATAAAACCTACCGAGCACCAATGTTAGCCTATGGGGAAGGTCCCCATGTGCTTTCCTAGCTTTTTTGGAAAATCGTTTGATTCGAAGGATTTAATCGTTCGATCTAACAATTTTTCCTACGATAGTTCGAACGAACGAATTGCGGTAAATCCTTTTTCCTTTTTCAAAGGATTTTACTTTGACGGTTGAATATCGAGGGTTAATTAACCCTCGATATTCGACCAATAGTAAATGTGCCCTTTAATGTTTACGTGATTTTCTAGTAGACTTAAGGTATGAAGATCCTAATTACGAAAAGATCTTTTATCCGGAAAGTCCCAGGTCCCGAGCATTATGGAAAACAGGTCCCATACCTGTACTGGGATGAAGATTTAGAGCATGTGAGCAGTTTACTACTGAGCAAGCAGATAGCACAAACAAAGCAATCGATCTTGCGATCTTTAAAGCCCAGGGACTGAGACCAGGGAGAACTTGTCTCCTCATCCTCATCTCCTTGGCCAGCTTGGGAAAGGTGTTTCAGGTCCTAAATTCTAGATGATCTTAAATGGATCTTTTTGAACCCTAGATATTTAAGAACCACACTAGTCTGTAGGAGGTCTAATGATTCTCATCTTTGGTGAATTTAGATGTATTGTAGGTGGACCCTGGATCTTCAGGAACCTGGACAGAAGAAGATGTTCCAGTAGTATCACATGACTTCCCAAGATGAAAGCATAATGATCAGACTTCACAGACATCAATTGAGTCAATTTAAAATAACAAGTGCATATAAAAGGAAGTTGAATAGTAACGTGTCTTCAGAGGAACTTGCTGTAGAATCCTGGGATGAAGATGCTGTAGAACTGTAGAAACTGCAGAACCAGCAAAAAAAAACTTCTTGACATTAGCCCAAAAAAGAAATATAACTTTTTCAAATATATAAACATTTTCCAAAACCATAATACCTTATATTTTATAGTTACTGATTGTTTTGAGAGGCAATTTAAAACGTTTTATTTAGCAGCTTTTAAGGGGTGGTTCACCTTTAACTTAACTTTTAGTATGTTACGGAATGGCCAATTCTAAGCAACTATTAGTTTGGTCTTCATTTTTTATTTTTTATAGTTTTTTTAATTATTTGCCTTTTGACAGTGTCTACTAATTTGCTACTTTTTATTATTTGTCTTTCTGTTCAGGCCTCTCCTATTCATATTCCAGTCTCTTATTCAAATCAATGCTTGGTTGCTGGGGGAATTAGCAACCAGGTTGTTGAAACTGCAAAATGGAGAACTGCTAAATAACAAGCCAAATAACTCAAAAAACACAAACAATGAAAAATGAAAACCAGTTGTAAAAAGTCTCAGAATATCACTCTCTACGCTGTACTAAAAGTTAACTCAAAGGTAAACATCCCCTTTAAGGGCAGAGACACACGTGGAGATTCGGGGAAAGGGTAAGTCGAGTTTCTAAAACCTTGGGGTATCTCTAGTCTTACGTTTGCAATTTTAGTTTCAAGGTGAGATGCGCTGCTAGCCAGGGCCGCCATCAGGGGGGACAGGGAGGACAAGTGTCCCAGGCATGAAGGGGGGCCCGGCAGTGCTGCCTTCTGAGCGCCAAAGATTTGCGGCCATTTTTGTTTCCGAACAGCCGAAAATGTCGAAGTGCAGAACAGCCGATGTCCCGAATCGGCGAAAAGACCCAAAGTCACGAAAACAGCCGAAATTGAAGTCCTGAAACGGCGAAAAGATCCGAAGTCACGAAAGGAGGCGAAGTTGAAGTCCTGAAGCCACGAGTTCAATTCTACTGAACACCAATTTGTGTTTTGTTTTTTTAATCCCCTGGGCACCAATGTATTATTTTAATATTCTATAGGCCCCTGCCACCAATGTTTTTTTTAAAAATATTTTTTGGGGCCCCACTTTTTTTTAACTTGTAAGGGGGGCCCTGGAACCAATGTTTATTTAAAAAAAAAAATTCGGGGGGGGCCCTGGCACCAATATTTTTTTTAAAAAATTTTTTGGGGGCCCCAATATTTTTTAACTTGTAAGGGGGGCGTGGCGCCAATGTTTTTTTGAAAATAATTTTTTGGGGCCCCAAATTTTTTACTTGTATGGGGGGCTCTGGCGCCAATGTTTTTTTTTAAATAAAACTTTTTTATAACTGTGTGTGTGGGGAGTTACTTTTTTAGCGCTGATGTCTGTGTGGTCTTTTAACTGTGGAGTGGGCGGGGTCTGGGGCAGGGCTTGGTCGCCAGGGTGGGCAGGGGAAATATTGTTGTATTGTTGGTGCCCCGTGATTTCTAATGGCAGCCCTGCATGGACACTGCCAGCAGTCGTTTGCATCTGCCATAAATGTAACTGTCATAAAATATTATCTTTTTCATAATGTATATAAAAGTAGTTGCCAGGACAGTCTGCAGAAACATAAAGGAGCTTCCACGGTTCTGTAAAACTAGGCATAAAATTGTGTTTTGCTAAAGACATGATTACTAGCCTCAAATTATGGAGTAATTATAGAGCAGTGGCCAAGAGCACAATGAGCGGTGACTTTAAATTACAGGGAACGAAATGACCTTTCTGTCATAGTCAGTGGTTTATCATGTGGCATAAAGCGGCCGCTGTGGCTAGCTACTGGAAAATTAGCCGGCGTGGAAACAGCTTGTTTGTTTTATGGCAGGAATAATTTCCGACAGGGCTGAAGTCTCTGTCTCTGTTGTAATGGCAGCGGAATGATAGGGAATGCCAGGGAAATATGCTTTTTGGTGCCTGCAAACTTTTTGTGGTTTTTGTCCTGTTCTCTATGGAACAGTTTCAACAACATTATTCCTGTATCTTATTGAAACATAACATGAATAGTGTAGCGCATGGAGCAAAAAAAGTAAATGGCAGACCCAGTGGCTGCCGAGTGCCAAGTATCAACACTTAAATCAAGTCCCCGGAGCTGATTCTCAGATTGTGATTGGTTTCACCCATTAAACATCTGTTAACAGAATGCATTGCCTGACACGTCTCCCTGTATAAAATCTATTAATATCCTTTCAAAGTCACGAGGCAGGAAATATATGTGCTGCCAAGGACAGACCTCTTGAGATATACTAATCTCAATTCCATCATACAATCGCAACTAAAACAAGCTTAGCAGGCGCAGCACAACATCCATCAGATGCACCCCATCATTCAGGCACTAGCATAGCTCCTCCAACTCAATTTTCCGATGACAAGCAATAAAACTTCTGTTTTCCAAGGAAACAAGCAACATTCTTCTACTCCATCGAATCAGCTTCTATCCAAGTGATCAACCTACCAATATACAGGAGGGTTGTGGAATCACGTCAATGCTAATTAAGGTATAAGTAAAGTATAGTAGAAGGGATAGTGATCTGGCCAAAACTGCTCTAACCACAACCCAAAAATGGGAATGATGAATGCACATTCCTTAAGTGCTGAAAAACTACTAAAAGTGTTACTTAAATAGTTACTAACAATGTGAGGAAGATACTATTGTTTAAGATTGTCCTAGGCCAGTGATCCCCAACCAGGGGCTTGTGAGTAACATATTGCTCATCAACCCCTTGGATGTTGCTCCCAGTGGCCTCAAAGCAGGAGCTTATTTTTGAATTCCAGGCTTGGAGGCAAGTTTTGGTTGTATAAAAACCAGCTGTACTGCTAAACAGAGTCTCCTGTAGGCTGACAATCAACATAGTGGCTACCAAATGTCCAATCACAGCCCTTATTTGGCACCCCCAGGGACTTTTTCGTGCTCTTTTTACATTTAAATTTGGCTAATGGGTAAAAAAGTTTGGGGACCCCTGTCCTAGAGGATGACCAATAATCACATTAATTTTTTGTCAGTAAAGCACCCCTTAAGCTAGATTCCTGCATGGGTCCATTTTGGGCAAACCCATGCCCAATCAGGACCCGTTAATTTACAACCCAACCTGAACCAGCTGGACTGCTATCAAGGGCCCTGTGCCTGTTACCCAAACCTATCCAAAACTTTAACTTGACCCGGGACCTGCACAATCCAGAATTTACTCTGTCAGTGTGAAGAACTAATATCACTCTGGAGATGGATTGACTAAGTAAGGGGGAAAATTACTTTTTATTTTTGAGAGGTGGAAAGGAGATGTTATGAGTTTTTTTAATCTTCCTCTGGACCAGCTCCCACTTGGACAAGTTTATTGGTCAAAAAGCTTGAACTTGATGGTGTCTCTTTTCAACTTCAGTCACTAGGTTACGAAGTTACTACGTTTTCAAAAACAGGTAAGTGAAAGTCTGTTTTGGAGATACTATTTTCATACTGGATAGAAAGGAAACCATTAAAATGTGCCAAAAATATTTTAGTATAAAGCAATTGCTTAAAAAGTAGAAACAACTAATGTCTAGCAATGTTATTCATTTTATGTGAAATCTGTCCAAAAAAATAAAAGGATCGTCATGAATTCATCATTTATTTCCCGATGTATTGGTCTAATAAAAATTTTAAGTTTTGAATGCATATTTATTTTATGTTTGCTTTATTTCTCTAATTTTCTACGAGGGTGTTAGTGGTTCAGCCTACAATGTTAGCCTTGCCTAAGCAGCAGGGGTGTAACGTGAAGCCTCTTCCCTTAAGTCGTGAAATGTGAACCCTCTGCTCCCCACCTCCCATATTAGTTTGTTTTTATAAAACGTATTTTCTCAAGGCCCTCAGCCACGGGGCTGTCTCTTTCTATTTCTACATCACTGCTAATAATACATTATCTTCAGCTGGATCAATCCAAACCCCCTTATAACATCTCACAACCCATTTATTTATTACAAAGTGCCAACAACTTATGGAGTGATTTATATTAAAAGGCATGTAAAGTCTAAAATAGAATGAGGCTAGAAATGCTGTATTTTGTATACTAAATATAAACATGAACTTACTGCACCACAAGCCTAATCAAACAAATGATTTATGCTTTCAGAATTGGCCACAGGGGGTCACCATCTTGTAACTTTGTTATACATCTTTGCAAGACTAAGACTGTGCACATGCTCAGTGTGGTCTGGGCTGCTTAGTGATCATCATAAACAAAGCTGCTTGAGTTCTGCATGGCTGGGAAGTAAGGCGGGGGCTCCCCCTGCTGTTCATAAGTATGATTGTTTCCCTGCAGAGCAGTTAGGGACCGTCTGACAATTCCTATCCACAGCAGTAAATGAAGGGAGCATTTCACTGCATACAGTCAGGTTTCTTATAAAAACGGTACACATTTTTTAATTAAAGAATATTGGAGATAGGTTTCTTTTTCATTAAAGAAAGTAAAAATGGGATTTTATTTTTTTGCCTTTACATGCCCTTTAACGTATAACGAACAGGGGTCATATCATAAATTAACGATAAATACAGTGCTAATTCCATATATTATTGCCCTTAGAACACATGGAAGGTTAAATACTGTATTAATTACATGTATAATACCTCCAGAACATGTTGCTGGATAAACACAGTGTTAATTCCATATACAATGCCCCCAAAACACACAAGCATACATACAGTGTTAATTCCAATGCCAATACATTGCTGCGGCCAGGATTTAAAAGTGCAGCAAGCCTTGGCTAAGCAAACCTTGGCTGTTGAACTGCACCTCCCAAAGACTGGGGACGGAGGCTTGGAGCTGTAATGTAGCATCCTAAAAGTTACCCATCTCCACCTTATGCAGTAAAGGGTTAAAATAGATGCAGTTGATGCCTACTCTTTGATGGAGCATCAGCCTGTAAAGTATACGGCAGGGAGAATTTCAGTTCATTTACTCGCTCAGCCTTGGATACAGAAGCATCATTGTCTTTATCCTAAAGGGCAACCATTCTCAACAGAGCAGTTTAATAACTCCTTAATTAAACCCCCAACACATTATATGCTAGGAATTTCCCAGTACAAACTTATATATCTATAGCTCTTTCCTGAATTTGATTTATCCTTGAGCCAACTCCCATCCATAGTTATACAGGAACGGCTACAGGCAGTGGTTGGAATAGAACCGGTGCTTTACTAATTGCACAGTACAGTCACTTTCTGTTTCTTCTGAGCTGAGGCTCTGTACCCATGAGTCCTCACCCTTGCACATTACAAGCACCTTCATCTGCAAAATAAAGTGGGTAGAGCCGTTTCATACAAGTCTGTTTGTGTGTCCCGTTTTCTGCATTGCAACAGCTGCTGTGAACGTCTGCACCAATGACATGTGCCATGACATGTGGGCATCAGGGCTGGATTTAAAGCTGGTGCACCCCTAGGCAGTTTCATGGGCTGGCACCGGGAAAAAAAACCTGGAGGGCGCCCTGCTCTTGCGGGCCCCAAAAGCCCAAACCCGCTCCTTGCGCAAATCTTCCTTCCAGGTCATAGCAAATACAAAGTGCTGGGGGTAGGGTGGCTCGGCGGTGGAACTAGGCAGGGGACCCGGGAGGGTCATCTACAGCAGCCCCGATGGTCCCGGGCCCTACAGTCCGACCCTGCCCCTAGGCCACTTGCACAACAGCCTCACCCCCCTGCTCAAGTCTCTCAGTGCCTTTCCCCCAATCGTCGGCACTGGGGACTAGTTGGGCAGGAGATTCAAACTACTGTCAATATCTCCCACCCAGTTGTCCCCATTCAGATAAGGCCATCGGGCTGCATGCCATCCCCCAAACTGCTGCCCTGAACCCAGCCTGTGGCCTGTCCACAAATCCGGGCCTCTAGTGTAGTTTACCTTCAGTTTACTCCTGCTGAATATAATATGGGGTTAGGGTTGCCACCTTTTCTGGCCTTACTAAATTCTTGCCATTTTTTCCTATTAATAACATTGGCATCAAG
Source organism: Xenopus laevis (assembly GCF_017654675.1). Classification (NCBI taxonomy): domain Eukaryota; kingdom Metazoa; phylum Chordata; class Amphibia; order Anura; family Pipidae; genus Xenopus; species Xenopus laevis. Next base: position 119,037,428 of record NC_054378.1, on the reverse strand, counting down.
CATAATTTTTACCAGCCGGTAAAATACTGGCCAGGTGGCAACCGTATATAGGGTGTTTGCCCACTAGTTAGCCTGCGTGGCCTGTAGATTACTAAAGAAAATGTAAACATTAACTTAACAATCATAGATTTAAGATTAAGTAGGGAAACTTTTACCCCATATCTCTTCCAGACTGACCTTTAAACTGGGTATTCAGGACTATATAGAAAAGCATTGACATTCCTAATTGGGCATCAGCCTGGGTTCCCCTGGAGTTCTAGCCTCATAGTCTGAGTGCCAGTGCAGTATGTAGATGAACATTAACACCAGGGCCTGATGAGTCCACATGAGACTGAGATTGAAATGCACTTCCAATTGTACCCAGTGGCCCTGCCAAGGATGCTGATAGGCTGCAGGAATTAATTATATTAAAACAATAGCAGTGAGGCAAAGCTCCAATTGTAGGAGCTGGTATAATCCAAGTCAGATGGATACGTCTTTAAACTGTCATGTTACCAATTTATGGGCAGGAGCAGTGGGAGAAAGAGAAGACAGGGGCTGATAGTATAACTGCAATATTGTTTCCTGCAAAAGGACAGGTCTTTTCTCCTCCATTATCAGCAGGGGACTTTCAGGGTCAAGGAAACCCAGTGTGTGGAAGCTGCATTCTCTCATGCTAGAGGCACGGGATTCTCTTTAGTAAAGGAGACAATTGTAACACTTTCAGATTTTATATTTTTTGTTATTCTGCAGCAGCCTGGGCTAAGTGGTTTTTACTTGTGCTGGTAACTGCTTAGCCACTAAATTACCTACTAAGAAAAAAAAAAGGGGCTCATGTAACTGTGGGGGAAAGAGGTCCCTTTAGGGCCCTCTCCCCCTGGTAGGTATGTGCGTGGCTACAAGTATGTTTGCCCCCAGCTCCCCCTCGGGTAGGACAATAGGTAGCCACCTTTTGGTGGGAAAAAGGGGGGCAGGCTGGGGGGTGTGATCGGGGGTTTGGTGGGGGCTGAAAGTCTTCTTAAGGAGAGCCCAAGTTCAAGTCAGGTATACTCACTTTTGTCTCCCACCCTCCAACCCTAGGTAAAAGAAGGATTCGAAAGACAGTGCTCCAGGGGTTCCAGTAACCAATTGTCTGAGGTATCTGAGAGGCTGGGTTAGCGCCATTAATGCACATGATGGGGAACAGGATAATGGGCTAATGGTCGGTCACAGAGTGCGATTTGCCCCGGAATCTCTGCTCCCTGAAATTTTGTTACGGTATGGGCAGAGGCCCATGTTTGATGGTAGGAGCCGCAGCTGGGGGTCAGGGTGTACCTAGTCCTGTACAAATTTGTTAAATAAAGAATGTGACCACAGATTTTTGCCACTATACAAGTCTCTGTGTCATTATTATGGTTGTATTGAGACAAACTGAAAAGGGGTTGGGTGATCCGTTGCCTATGTATTTGAGCAGTAAAATTCCAGTCTTTTGTGAGTATCCTCTTAATACTGAGCATCATGTCACAGAACTGAAACCAGTTGAAACCATATTATTTTAAACACCCACAACATTTAAATACTAAAAACTGAGACAACTGAGTCACACCCCTGAGCTGCACTTATTACACCCCCTTTTGCCAATACCCGAGCCTTTTTCAGTTTTGCCCTTTCCCTTGGAGGTCTGCGATTTGAGATTGGACTCCCTAAATTGGGATGGTAATGGATTGATTTGAGCAATGTTGATGGAAGACATTTATTTATACACAGGTAAGATCTCAGTACATGCCAGCATTCCTATTATTTCTGAAGTGAAATTTAAAAAAAACCTTACGCTACATGTGGGGTTTTTCTACGGCAGAAATACACAACGATTATATCCATGCAGGTTTTGCATTCAGCCGATTCTTCAAACTGTTGAAAACAACAAGTCGGAAGGATGCGTTCAGTCCAAAATAAAAGACTAAAGAAAACAAAGGCATTTCCAGAAGGATTAACCAGGCTTCCCACTGCAAATGGAGTATAAAGTATACAAAGCATTTGTTACACAACAACCACAAAGATGAGAAATCAAGAAGCCCTATACACACACCCACTGTACAGACATAATAAAAGTACTGGCCTATATAAAGAAGATACTGTATATAACTACAAGCTTGTCATGGCTGGAGTTAGGCGAAAAGGTTACCCTCACAATGAAGAAAAGCTATAGCCCCTTATCTGAAAGAAAACAAAATGAATTATATTAGGGATGTCCAACAGGTGGGCCTCTAGCTTTGTGACTACACACATCCCACACTTTATTGCATGAAACCTGTCCATGTGATGTGTCATGGAGGCACCCATAGGTAATACAAAAAAATACAAGCAAGGGCTAAATAGAGAATATATTTTATAATAGACTCACATAAAAACATTGTGTGCCTGCGTGTGGCCTCTCTGCCCCTAATGCATTATATTGTATTATGAAATCACAGACAGTACATTGACTAGAGAGGCTTGAGAGAAGATAATAATTATTAAAACAGGGAAGAGGCCACTGGTAGAGCCAAAACAATACAGCTACATAGCAAAGCAATTTCCAAAATCCTTTCTACAGGTGGCCATAGACGTAGACATCCGCTCGTTTGTCGCCAAACAAGAGGATCTCTCCCCGATATGCCCACATTGAAGTGGCCGATATTGGCCTGATCCGATCGTGGGTACTAGGTACCAACGGTCAGATCATAATGGATCCGATACAGGCGGTCGGATCGCGGGACAGCATACACGCATAGATGTGGTCGCAGGATTTTTAACCTGCCTGATCGAGATCTAGCCGACTTTCGGACAGATATGGATAGGGGAAGCCCGTCGGATGGCCCCACACATAGGCCAATAAGCTGCCAACTCGGTTTGTCAGCAGCTTTTATCGGCCTGTGAATGGGCGCCTTACCATCCAGATGCAGGCAGGATGAAAGAGTACTTGGAACAGGCCCGAATTTGTGGGAAGGCCAGAAAGGCCCGGGCCTAGGGTGGCAGGATTTTAGGGGCAGCATAACACCCAGCCAAATCCTCATTTGTTTCAAACCACTGTGTATGTGCAAGAGATTTGATCATTTTTAAAATTTCTCACGTGCAATCTCCAGTGCTCCGGACGCAACACAGGAAATTTGTGCATGTGCACACATGAAGGGGAAGGGGTGGGGTGTCCGCTATGTAAATACGGCCCTGGGGGGGATACAGTTTTACTGTACCGGGACCCTTTGCATTAGTGGAGTCTTCTTCTCTTATATTTGGGCACAGGAAAACATCTGCAAGTCTTGGAGAACACAGGCTGATAAAAAAGTGTATTTCTACATTTAGTCAGGTGGACATTGATTAGTCTGCAGAAATTTTAAGCACCCAGGTCAGCTCCTGCATAAAGAAAAAAAACCCTGACATACATTTAGGGCAGTTGGTAACGGGGAGATTTTTTTACTTTGCTGCACAACCTATATGAACAATATTAATTACCAAGGTCCATGATAACTATTATAATTTGTTATTTAAAATATCATAATATACAAATAATGTCAATTAAACCTCCATAACCATCCTTGTCTTGTTTTTTCTCATTACCATTAGTCTACCATCATGTGAGTTTGTGATTCTTTTCCCAGTCCCTTAGATCCTCCTTTTGTTCAGGAATTCCCAGTGTATCTCACCTTCCCCGACTACTGCCCCATGTTCTTATCATACTACTTGCTGCCCTTACCAACCTTATCTTGTGTTCAACCTAGGAAATCCCTTAAGGTCCCCATAGACGCAAAGATTCCTCGATTTTTTGGCCGACATCTGTCAGGAAATTGAACGGCCAGGATAAAAAACTTTGTCGTTCCCAGTGCAATGAATCTATATTTGCAGGGCCAAGCAGGCAGCTCCCCGCAGTTTTTCTGGCAAATTGGTCTTTTTAGTTGATCTCACGATGAGGATCGGATATTTTAAAAATCGAATCAATGGTCAATTTTAGTCTTCCTTTTGCTCACATTTTGAAGGTTTCTCAATTATCCTGTAACACCACATTCTCTCCCCCAAAAGATCTGCATGACTACCTCCTGTCTGGTTTTAATCTACAACACTCTGCCAAGATTGCACTAACATATCCTATCACTTGCTCCCTGCTAACTTCAAGGTACAGGTCAATATCTTTAATTTGCAGCTCAGATTATCACTTCTATTACAAACACATTTTGGGTTTTTATCTTTGTGACTCAGCCCTAGCTAGTTATTTTTTATCATCTGAAACGTAATGTAATCTTTTCTCCTGCATTACTTCTTTTTGTTCTGTTAGTTTATCCTGAGGTACAGTCATGGGTTCATTGCTTCTGTGTATCTTTACCTTGGATATCAAAACATGACCTCATGGTTCTTCTTTTCTTATCTTTGTTCCAGCCGATTAATTCTGATTTTATAGGCACAATATGTAAAGCCAAACACTTCTCAAGTCAACTGTATCCCCAGTGGTGTTATCTCCACCATAATTAAAGCTTATGCCACATGGGGTAAAAACTTCACCTGTTGAAAACGCAGGCTGAGAATCAGCCCCTACATAGGATAGCCACCAGCCTTTTGCCTGCACCCGGAACCATTGCATCCAGATGCAGGCACACATGGTGAATTTCGATGCCAAGATGCAAAATTGTTTTTCAGCAGGCAGAGTTTCAGCCATGTGCGGCATAATCCTAAAAGTTTGAGCATTTGGACATTTTCTTTATGACCCTCCTTACCTCTTAACTTCTGTGGTTCATTCATAGGTAGAATTTGTGGCACAATTTTTGTCTTGATAAAACACTTATGATGGTCTGAAACGTTGCCGATTATTTGGGTCAGAACCCATGTTTCAATAAAGGCATTTTTAAGAAAAGAAACTCGTGATGGTGCTGTCCATGATACAAAATTTGCTGTAACAAGTTGAAGGTGGAAACTGTTGGATGTGCACCAGATTCAAGCAATTAAGAGGGTACAAGTACTGACTAATGAACCTGTAGAATTTGTGGCACAGCCTGTTCCTTTTGGGGCATCCATGGCTATGGTATAAAAGGAAAAATTAGTTGTCTCATTAAAGAACAACAACCCAGTTTGCATTTGATACAATGCCCCACTTATGATTGCTTTCGAAACTAAGGGCTGTTGGTCTTAATGGAGAACTAACGCTTAACTAAAGAAGTAGCTAGAAATGTTATACATTATGTTTTGGGCTTCTGTACCAGCCCAAGGCAACCACAGTCCTTTAGCAGATCTGTGTCTCCAAAGATGCCCCAGTAGCTCCCCATCTTCTTTTCTGCTGATTCACTGCACATGCTCTGTGCTGCTGTCACTTACTGAGCTTAGGGACCCACTCACAATATACAGTACACATAGAATAGAAATGGCACAATATAAGGCTGATTAGTAATTAATACAGATAATTACTACATGGCAGCACAGAAACCAGTGCAATTAGCATCAGAATTTAATAATCAGCAAACCTGTAGCATCAGCTTATATTACAGGGGAAGCTCATTTTCTGCTGGATAATTAGTGACGAGCCCTAAGCTTAGCTTCTCAACAGCCAATCAGAGCCCACTGAGCATGTGAGTGTCACAGACACTTTCCAAGATGGTGACCCCCTGTGACAAGTTTGAAGTCCTGGATCATTGCTGCTATTTTTTTTTTTTAATCATTTTTATTTATTTAGTAAAGATGCAGTGACAATGACAAAGAATAATCATTTAAATCCGTAACTTGGATAATGGGAGCAAACAGTAATTAATAACAATAAAACAATGGAGAATATGGAAATTAATTTCACTTGTTTAAGTAGAGTCATGTCTCAGAGTAGCACTTGTTTGAATAGCTTGTATTTTAGTCCTTGTATTTTAGTGAAGTTTTCTGCCCGATAGAAGCACCGGCCCGGGGTTACATGTAAGTCAATACAATCACTTGGGAGTGTGTAACATTTTGCACCCAAGTGCTAACAGACTTTCCTTCTCCTTTAAGTTGGGCATTTCTGACATGTTGTATTAGGAGTATAAGACTCCTAATTGAATTTGCTGCTTCTAGGAACAAACCCAACCTGATCTTTGTGTATTATGTGTGGGAAAAAGTAGTTAGTTCTATGGGCGAGAATTTTCCCTAATAACTTAATTTCTGTATTAAATACAGAAATAGGTCAGTATTTTTTGAGAGTTTCAGGATGGAGTTAGCCCTCATTTTTAAGAGTATTCAACATAGAAGTCAGATAGGAGCATGGTTCCTGGAGAAATGCCTTGTAATATTCAAGTTGACCAAAGACACAAAGATTTAAACATACGAATCTCCATTTCGTACGATTTTTGGGTCGTGTGTAGAGTGTCCCGACATTTTTCGTGCCATGTCGATCAGTCATTCAGACTAGGGATGTAGCGAACAGTTCGCCTGCGAACTTGTTCGCGCGAACTTCGACCGTTCGCGTCCGCCTAATGTTCGCGAACGTTTGGGAACGTTCGCAATTTGAGTTCGCGGCCATTCGACCGCTAAAATCGAACGATTTCCATTCGTTCGAACGATTTCCATTCGTTCGAACGATTAAAATCCCTCGACCGTTCGATTCGAATGAAAATCCTTCGATCGAACGATGAAAATCCTTCAAACGTTCGAATCGAACGAAAAATCCTTCGAACGTTCGCGAACACCAAAACGGCGGTTCGCTACATCCCTAATTCAGACGATCAGACAGGTTAGAAGATTTCAGTCGGATACCGATAATATCTCTGCATGTATTGCCGATCTGACAATATCAGTGGGAGACTGTCACCAGTCCATTTCGTACGATTTTTGGGTCGTGTGTGGAGTGTCCCAACATTTTTCGTGGCCATGGCGATCAGTCGTTCAGACGCTCGGACAGGTTAGAAGATTTCAGTCGGCTACCGATAATATCTCTGCATGTATTGCTGAGTGGGAGACTGTCACCAGCTTTTGTCGGACATAACTTTCGCCTGATTGCTGTCAGGGGCAGTAAAACGTCATCTGTTCTGGCAGGTCAGGAGATGGTACAGAACGATCGTCCTTCCGATATGAAGGTAAATCTGCACGTCTATGGTCACCTTAAGATAGCCCATCTAAACCTGGAGTTTGCTTTCTATCCAGGGTTCAGGGTTCTTAGTAGTGGTTTTCAGACATGGATTTTGGTTCAGACCCTACTTTAAGGTCCACGTTTTCATCAGGGCTCATAACTATGTAACAAATATTTAAAAACTTTGCTGTAGCAGCAAATCTCAAATACTGTCCAAAATATGTGTTTACCCTAAGCCACACTGTTAAGATGTCATTCCAGGAAAAAAAAGAGAGAAAATGTTCCCTAATTCTCTCTAATCTCGACATAACTGACATTCAGGCTGGGCATACCAGCCACTGCTGTGTGCCAGCCCCACAATTTGGGAACCACTGACTCAAGCCGAGCTGTTAAGCCATGTAGTGTCCAATACATGTTTGTCAATGAATAGGCAACACATATTATAGGGGTGCGCAAGGTGATTTACAAACTGCCATGCAACTTTTTTGATGGGTATAGATTTTATAGTTATGCTTCAGTCCTGCCAAGTGTTTGCCTTAAATATGAATTATCTAATATAGTAAAAGTTCCAGAATTATCATGCAGGCTAAGGGAAACTGAAAAGTCCCTTGTAGGAAGTTTTCCGGCTTTGCAGACTGCCACTTCTTGCACTGAGCCAAGAACTTTGCAGGAAGTAATGCTGCCATCTTCTGTTCATTTACAATTACTACTCTTGAATCTTACTTTGCTGGCATCTCAAAATACTTGAAACAGAATCACCAAAAACTGGCAACCTTAGATTTGTGGGAAGGCCACAAAGGCCTAGGGTGGCAAAGTTTAGGGACGGCATGCTCCCCACATATTACAGTAACAGGGAGCTGCACCAGGGACAGTGCCAGGTTTAACATCTCCTGCCCTGATGTGGCTCCTGTGTCTTCATGTAAAGTGACTTGTGGGTTGGGCGCAGTCCCCTATGGGTTCTTTCTTTCATGCGAGCACATGCCTGCATCTTTCAGTAAAAAGGGGCGTGAGGCTGGAAAGCAAACATCAGCCTAACTTTGAAATCCGGCCCTGGAAACCGGGACTCCCCAGGATCCCTCAAATTTACTTAAAAATAACAGCACATGTAGCCCTATTCTGCTACGGAAAGAAATCATTCACTACATCCTTCTTTTTGGTGCTGCAGGAGCTCTGTGTATCTGCTGTATGGAGGAAGCAGATACACAGTAATTTGGAATGCCTCTATCCAAGGTCAGGACAGACTGGGCTGTAATGCCCCTCTCTGGAAACTTTTCCACCATCACACACACATAGATAGATTTGATTTTCAGGACACTGTGCCTTTAAAACTTGCATAATACAGCCTGACAGCCAGGAGCAACTTCGTATAATGGTCTGAGCTGCTTCTGAGTCCTGAGAAGGACTCCCTTTGGCTTTCCGGGCCCTGAAATAAGCACCCTTTGTTCTTCAGAGCCCTGAGGCCCTGACAAGGACTCACTTTCCTTCCACACCCTAAACAGAGTGCACTTTTCTGGGTCACTGGAATCCCCCACTGACTTTCCACACACAGGAATATCTGGCATCTTCAGCACCAACTTTCTCTCACTCTCCCTGCTTCTCTACCAGCACTTCCTCTGCAGCACTTCCTTCCTGTCAGCTCACAGGGCTCCTCCCACTTCCTGCACACAAGCAGCACAAAGAATGGGACAGATACCGTAGTTACTGCCTTAAAACTAAAACATGTCATGTGCATTTTTAACCAGCAACATTTATTGGCTTATGCATTCAGAATTGTGCTTAATGGTCTTAAAGGAGAAGGAAACCTTTACCGGTACGGATCTACTGCGCATGCGCCGAATGTCACGAAGTTTTCTGATTTCACTTCATGACATTCGGCGCATGCGCAGTAGATCCGTACCGGTAAATGTTCCTACTGCGCATGCGCCAGAAGACGCCAGTCAAAGCAGGAAGAAGACGCGCGTGGGAGAAGATGGCGACTGTGAACTCCGTGGACAGGACCTCCGCAGAGCGGTGAGTAACAAGTTAGGGGCATTTGCCAAGGGGGACAGGTAGGCCAGGGGGAGGAGGGAGGGGGGGCAACACAGGGGAGGGGTTTTGCGCCCAGGGGGTTTCCTTCTCCTTTAATGTCGATGAGATCGAAACCATAAATAGAGCTCTGTCTCTATAACTCTGGAGTTGCCTGAGGAACCTACAAACATATAGTTACATAGTTACATAGTTAATTCAGGTTAAAAAAAGACAAAGTCCATCGAGTTCAACCGCTCAAAATGAAAACCCAGCATCCATACACACACCCCTCCCTACTCTCACATAAATTCTATATACCCATATCTATACTAACTATAGAGCTTAGTATAACAATAGCCTTTAATATTATGTCTGTCCAAGAAATCATGCAAGACATTCTTATAGTCATTAACTGAATCATCATCACAACATCACCCAGCAGTGCATTCCACAACCTCACTGTCCTGACTGTGAAGAACCACCTACGTTGCTTCAAATGAAAGTTCTTTTCTTCTAGTCTGAAGGGGAGGCCTCTGGTACGGTGATCCACTTTATGGGTAAAAAGGTCCCCTGCTATTTGTCTATAATGTCCTCTAATGTACTTGTAAAGTCTAATCATGTCCCCTCGCAAGTGTTTCCAGAGAAAACAACCCCAACCTTGACAGTCTCCCCTCATAATTTTTAGTATCTTATAACTTTTAGTATCTTATAGAATCGCCAATTCTAAGCAACTTTTCAATTGGTCTTGATTATTTATTTATTTTTTATAGTTTTTTTTTAATTACTTGCCTTTTTCTTCTGACTCTTCCGGCCTTTCAAATGGGGGGTCACTGACTCCATCTACAAAACAAATACTCCATAAGGCTACAAATGTATTGTTATTGCCACTTTTTATTTCTCATCTTTATATTCAGGGCCACGTTTATTCATATTCCAGTCTCATATTCAAATCAATGCATGGTTGCTAGGATCATTTGGACCTAAATAACTCGAAAACCACAAATAATAAAAAATGAAAACCAATTGCAAATTGTCTCGGAATATAACTCTCTACATTATACTAAAAGTTAACTCAAATGTGAACAAACCCTTTAACTGTAACTGTATCCAATATGCCCTTTCATCTATGGTTCACCCAAACAACCAGCCCAGCTGACATTCCATTGTGCCCCATGTCTTTTTTTGGCTAATGTTTCTTTTCTTAGGAAAATATTACTTTTTTTTCCAACCATGTTTAGTTTTGCCTCTCTGACAAGCACAACGCAATTACAACACCTGCCATATAAACCGCGTCATTCACAGCTCGTGCCCTTGCTATAGACAAACATATTTTTTTAGGCCTTCTGGAAAAAAATGAGTCAAAAATAGAAATTTTTCTTGAGTCCAGGTTCCACCTCTTCTTTTAATTCTTGCCAAGAGTGTCTCTCGCAGCTTGTGTTTATAAGTGGCTGCGTACAGCTAGAGGTTAAAGGATGAGATCCTGTGCCGATGGAGCCCCCGTCTTCTTTCTAGTGAGTAATGGATTTTTGTCATGCCGAAAAAGGTTGTATGGGGTCATTGGTTCTAATAAAAGATCCATCACCCATCAGCTCAGGATCCCAATGCAGAGAGACATCCGACTGGGGACCTTTATACACGTTGATAACAAACATATGTATTTTGGCAAGGACTTGCCATATTATCACAGAGGGAGACTTTAACCCAACACATTTTGCACCCATCTGGCGCCATGATAACAGATTTATAATCGCAAATCTCCTACAGCTCCGACAAGGAACAATAAAAAGTGCCCATATGGGCAAATCTGTAACTTTTGAATCCTGGCACAATATCTGACATGGCAATCCCTCTTGATTACTCCTTTAATGCAACTTCATAAACCATCCAGACTTGATCTGGCAACGGTAATATCACATCAAAGAAAAATTAGCTCTGGCTTTTATAGCATTACAGCATGCCGAGAGACGCACAAATAGGATTTGATTGCTGGCAGATTATGGCGAATCTTGTTTGCATTACGAGTACAGTTATTAGGTGTATGGAGCAAAGCATATTTATTATTAGCATCCCGTTTCATCTGGATCTTCCCAGCTATTCACTATGAACGGCTCTGGTAACTTTCTAAGACTAAGTACTCTTATAGGGCATTGTTTCTTAGCTTAGGGCAAGTCATTAGACTGTCTCCTTGAGTTTGGCAAAAATATACATCTGAAAAATCCCTTACAATGATCTGGAATGCACATGCACCATATAGCTTGTAGAACAGTCCAGGCCTAAATAAAGGGCAACTATAGACTATTGTTGCCCTGCACATATACTAATACATAGGATGTTTTATTCTTATCCTTTTATACGTATATCTTTTTCTATATAGGATATGGGGCTGTTCCCAGGGCCAGATTTCTTCCACGCCCGCCCCTAGGCCGCGCGGTCCGACCAGGCGGCCGCGCGGTCCTAGCGCCCGCCTTCCCAGCGCGCCGGTGAAAAAACGCCGGCGCAGCTGGTGTAGTTGAATGGGGACGCGAACGTCCCCATAATGCGGCATGCCGCCCCTATTTTTTGCCGCCCTAGGCCCGGGCCTATGCGGCCTTGCCGCAAATCCGGGCCTGGCTATTCCTGCTGAATTGTGCTTAGAACAGGGGAATATCTGTGATGATGTGATGTTGTGGTATCTCTCTGAACAGACTATGAGCAAACAGGGCAGCAGCAATAGCAGACTTGGACAGGGAGAGCCACGAGAGCCGGGGCCCACTGGGTTTTTTCGCAGGTGTCCTGCCGGCCCAGTCCAACCCTGCAGGTGTAATTTGTCAGTCTGCACCTCTGGGTCACACAAGCCAGACTACCAGTGCTGCTCCGTACTTATGAGTTATCAGGCCCCTCATGCCAGTGGATCCCAATCATTAGCCTACTGGTCAGGCCTCTGATCTGCACCAGCCATGCCCCAATTATTTTGTATTTCGCCCTTGATTTCACTCAAGCCCCACCGACTACCCTTGCCTGTTTTGACGACCTTGAATATTACCTTTCCAGCTCAGGTCCCCACTTGTCAGCCCATTCACCACTAAAGAGCTGCCATATTTTTGTGATATAAGGACGTACTTCCCAACATTTTGGAAATAGAGCTTGGTTAATTTTTTTTACCAATCCCCTTTTTGTGTCCACACCCCCTAATTACCATGTACATTTTACAAAATTTGGCAGATTATAAAAGTTTTAACACATTTCTGTGGTTTCTATGTGTTATTACAGTTTTGCTAATGAAGATGAATTGCCCTTTAAGATGCTTATCTTAAATTGTTACAATTGTTTCTCTGCTTATCTTAAATTGTCACAATTGTTTCTTTGCTTATCTTAAATTATTATAAATGTATCTAAGTGCACCTGCCATGTATTCTGGGCTCTCTGCCAAAAGCCAATTAAGTTTTAGAAACTTCTTCTGGCTGTTCAGTGCAGGAGATCAAAGAGAAAGTCAGGACATTATAGTAACAATCTGGGACTGCAGGTTGAGCTGTCAAAAAAAAAAAGGAGCGCTCTGTTATGCAAAAGGGGTGGAGCCATGTCATGCGATGGCCAAAAGGCCAAAAAAAAGGTAAGTTTTGAGTGAATTGGTGGTGGGCCAAGGGCTTTTTTTAAGGGTATTACAAATTTCCCCGGAAACTACATTGCCGGTAAATTTGTAATACCGGTCTTGGCAGGTGTTTTATCTGCTAGGCCGGTAAAATACTGGCTGGGTGGCAACCCTATATGTAAGGAGTTGCAGAAATATTGGGAATGGGCTTGTTACAGTGAGAGCTGTGGAAGATGTGGATTTTTCTCCCTGAATCAGTGGTACATGCTGATACATTAGATAGGTATAAGAAGGGGTTGGATGGTGTTTAGCAAGTGAGGGAATACAGGGTTATGGGATATAGCTCATAGTACAGATCCTGAGCAGGGCCGCTCCTGCCATGAGGTAAGGTGAAGACCCTAGCAAACAAATTGATGAAACTGCAAACTCAAAAACCACAAATAATAAAAAATGAAATCCAATTGCAAATTGTCTCAGAATATCCCTCTCTACGTCATACTAAAAGTTAATTTAAAAGGGAACAACCCCTTTAAATGTAGGTACCAGTTACACTGAAAGCATCCGGCGTTTGCAGCTGAATTCTGGGAAAGAGTCTTGCCTCCATTTTTTTACACTTTTTTTACACTTGTTTGGTAAATAAATCCTAACATCATTTAGAAATTGCAAAATCCTTAATTTTAGTTAATTACCTGCCACTATAAAAAAAAGTTCCAAAGCCTTATTCTCTACAAGACATCATAACATTCACAGAACAAAGATATTTACATAGGTCTCTTTCCATGATGAGCTCATTCTGTAGACGCAAGGATCGACAGCCAATGAAAACATGTTTTTGTCAGTGGCTGAGAATCTGAAATAAAAAACAGCTGGGAAAGGGTTTTTTTTTTTTTTTCAATTTTCCTTTTTTTTTTGAAGACATAAGGAAACTACTTTGAACTATGTGGACAATGTTGTTTAAGCCCAAACAGATGTGGCTTAATCTTGTTGCTGATCCTAAAGGAGATTTTTTTTTTACCTTCAGCTCCATGCTTACATTTATTAATAACGACTTTCAGATGCGTATATAATATTATTTGCTTCAGTCAGACTATCACCTCAGAGCATAGATCATATACATAATATAAACTGAAGACAACATGAACATGAATATCTGGCAAGGGTTCCTTACTGCACCTAACAGACTGAAAGCATATGGTTCCTATACCAGTGAAACTGCACCCACTTGTCCAAAAGGGAATGAACCTGTAGCTGCTGATGCTAAGCTCTCAGCAGACACAGAATGGACCTTAGGCCTGAGTCTAACATCTAAAGGCCTCATACAGGGGCTGATAAAAGCTGCCGACAGACCGAGTCGGCAGCTTATTGGCCTGTTTGTGGGGCCATCCAATGGCCGTCCCCGATCGATATCTGTCCGAGAGTCGGGCAGATGCTGATCGGGCAAGGTAAAAAATCCCATCAGATTGTGGCCGCATCTTTTCGTTGATGCGGTCCCGCAATCCGACCACCCATATGGGCTCCATTCTGATCCGATCGTTAGGCCCCAAGGCCCTCGATCGTATCAGCCCGATATTGCCCACCTCAATGTGGGCATATCTGGAAGAGATCTGCTCAGGGTCGGACTGGGGGGTCCGGGGCCCACCGGGACTGGTGTCCAGGGCCCCCCTCTGGCCCCAGCTACCTACTTGTTAGGCGAATCCTTGCTCGGCGCCCAGGTGGCGCGTCGCGCATGCGCAAACGGCGCGCATGTGCAAACGGAAACGGCGCGCATGCGCAAACGGCGCTGCTATGCGCCGAAATTTTTTTTATTATTTTTTTAAAAACTGTTTGGGAGAGGGGGACTGGCCCGGCGGGGCCCACTAGGGTCGGGGCCCACCAGGTATTTTCCCGGTATCCCGCCGGGCCAGTCCGACACTGGATCTGCTTATTTGGCAACATCTCCAAATGAGCGGATATCCCTGTGCATGGCCACCTTTAGGCTGGACATCTTGGGTTACTAACAGCTTCACAGAACTATCTGCAGGACTTGGCATTTCCCCTTGTGTAAAGTTGGCCACACACAGGTTGCACCAGATGTAGATGTGATCTTGTTAAAGTTCTTTAAACTATGACATCAGATACTGGTGAATAAAAGACAGGCACTTGAACAAAGAAAAGGAGTTTATAGTTCAGCATTAAACCCTCCGGAAAAAGACACTGATGGCGGATCAGCTGTAGGCAGCGTAGGTGGAGGAGCCCCAATGGGACCAGGAAACTGGGAGGCCAGGGGAGTGAGGGTGAGCGTTGGTAAGTCTTGGGTGCTGGGGGAGATTTTCCACTTGAGGTCAGTTCTCATGGGCAACATAATGGACTTTACTAGGGTAATAAATGCTCTGTCTCAGCTAACATGGAATGGCTGTGGAATGCTTACCAAGCGACAGACTTCAAGCCCTGGTATAAATGGCACCCAAGAGGTTTATTGGATTTCTCTGCAGGTCTGCGTCCCAGATGATATTGTTTTTTGTTTCCTGCCCTACATGCCCATCCAACACAGCTGTGGAGGGTGACTGGCACGGCAGGCAGATGCTACACAATCGTTCTAAGTTTATATTAATTATATGCTTTGTTAATAAAGCTGTGGTCGTTTACATCTCAGATCAGTGGTATTCTTGTTTTATTCGTGTATTAAGGAGGGCGGTGGCCAAGTGTAAAGGGATTGGTTGGGCCAGACAGTACCAGTCATGCAGCTGCTAAGGCAAATAAAACCAAATACTTGCAAAATGCATGTATGGTGGGAGACAAATCAACCAATATTGGCAGAAGACTTGGATATTAGTTGGCTCGTCGATCACTTCTTCTGTGTGAATCAAATCTTTGGTACAGGGTTCAGTTTGAATATTCAAGAAGATCAAGGGAGGGCAGCCAGATCAATTAAGGGAATGAATTATATTGTTTACTCCACATTATGGGGAATGTGATCAATTCAAATGTTGGACTGACCCACCAGGACACCAGAAAAACTTCAGATGGGCCCTCCTGCTAATCAAACCATTTGGTCTTACATGGCTATCCCATGGCCATTCTCTTTCTATATGAAAACAAGAGAAACTAGAAGGAAAGATGGATGACCATATAGAAAACAGACTAATAAGGAGTAATTTAGTCTAGAGAATGGCATGGCTTTCTAAGGTTTTTTGGTGGGTTTCCGGGCACTCCAGTCCAACACTGCTAAGATGTGATCAATACAAATATACAGTATTATACTGCCTGCATTGTAAGTACAGAGCTCCCTTGTACCTAACAGCAGCTGGGTCTGTACCTTGTGCTGAATATTTAATCTGGGCCTAAAGTGTAGAGTTCAGGCCACTCGAAGGATGAGTATGATCACAAATGCAAGCGCTTATTGTTAGCTTGCGCCCCATAGAGCAACTGAATTCTAAGAAATAGTGTTAAGTTCAATTACTTGTATTGTCTGAGCCCCTGAGTATTTTTTCCAACTCACAATGTAGCTGCTGCAGGACATCTTATCAAGTATGAAATCTTGGGTATAACTACACAATGAATGCTAAAGCTCTGTCCCCGCCGCCACCACCAGTCTGTCTGATAATTTTTTACTGTTAAGGTGGCCATAGACATTACAATTATGATCTTTCTTGGAAAAGATCTTTCCAACAAAGATTTTTCGTTTCAATACACACGTGTAGAGCGGAATTGTCAGATATACAGGTAGATTTACAGGTAGAAACAATAGAATTATATCTGTATCTTACGATTCAGCTCAAACAATGGCCAATGTTCGGGTGCCTTCAAAGGCGTCCAATCAAAATTGTCCGGCCAACCTGCTCGACGAGCCAACTAATATCCAAGTCTTCTGCCAATATTGGTTGATTTGTCTCCCACCATACATGCACAATATCGTATGAAAATTCAATATTATTGGTTCATTTTTGGCTACCTTTACAACAAAGGCAGGCTTTCTCTGCCCTTGGCCTTAAAGGGATATTTACTGGTTGCCATTGTGGTGCTTAATGGGTGCTTTGTCAATGAATCTAAGAACTGGTTCAGGATAGTTTTAAGAAGGGGTTGGATGACTTTTTAGCAAGTGAAGGAATACAGGGTTTTGGGAGATGCTCATAGTACAAGTTGATCCAAGGATTGGTCCATTTCCCCATCTGAGGCAAATTGGAGAGGCTTCAGATGATATTGGTTTTTTGCCTTCCTCTGGATCAACTGGCAGTTAGGCAGGTTAAAAAAAGTAAAAAGGTTGAACTTGATGGATGTGTTTCTTTTTTCAACCTAACTTACTATGTTACTATGTTACTATGTAACATAAGAAATATTTTACGAGCATTGCTGCACTCCGTTTTCAGCCAAACTATTTTTTTTTTAAAGTTTTTATTTATGCTTTAACAGTTACAATAAGAACAAAAAAACAGATTAGGTAAGAGGGAAGAAAGGGAAAGGACGAAAAGAAGTAAGGCTAAGCAAGCATTTGCAAGTCATATCTATTTATACAGATTGAGCATTCAGCCAAATGTCCCAAATTGCATTAAACTGAGCTGGGCATCGTCTAGACAAGTAGACCAATTTTTGTTTGGGTAACACATTATTAATTCATTTTTTTAACAGGGATTTGGCTCTAATCAAGTCATTACTATGGTAGTTGAATGACAATGAATTATAGAACTTGGTTAACAGAAAACAATTAAAGGGATACTGTCATGGGGAAAAAAAATTTTTTTCAAAATGAACCAGTTAATAGTGCTACACCAGCAGAATTCTGCACTGAAATCCATTTCTCAAAAGAGCAAACAGATTTTTTTAATATTCAATTTTGAAATCTGACATGGGGCTAGACATTTTGTCAATTTCCCAGCTGCCCCTGGTCATGTGACTTGTGCCTGCACTTTAAGAGAGAAATGCTTTCTGGCAGGCTGCTGTTTTTCCTTCTCAATGTAACTGAATGTGTCTCAGTGGGACATGGGTTTTTACTATTGAGTGTTGTTCTTAGATCTACCAGGCAGTTGTTATCTTGTGTTAGGGAGCTGCTATCTGGTTACCTTCCCATTGTTCTTTTGTTTGGCTGCTGGGGGGGGGGAAGGGAGGGGGGTGATATTACTCCAACTTGCACTACAGCAGTAAAGAGTGATTGAAGTTTATCAGAGCACAAGTCACATGACTTGGGGCAGCTGGGAAATTGACAATATGTCTAGCCCCATGTCAGATTTCAAAATTGAATATAAAAAAATCTGTTTGCTCTTTTGAGAAATGGATTTCAGTGCAGAATTCTGCTGGAGCAGCACTATTAACTGATTCATTTTTAGAAAAAAACAATTTCCCCATGACAGTATCCCTTTAATACTGAGACTCGTCACAGATAAAGAAGTTCTGTTTTCACCAATTACTAAATAAATACACACACACACACAAAGAAATACCAGCGATCATTGGTTATATCCACCTGCATCTACAGGAAAGGAAACTTTCAGTTTTGGGGGTTTTTAGCTGAAAAGGATCTTGGAATTGTCACGAAGACCAAACCCCTGCAGGGGAATAATGACAAGTCATCACGCGGTCTCTGATTTCCAGAGTGTGTGAAACTTGGCCAGTGGGTAAAGGGCAATGTAAAGATGTCTCTTCCTTTTTCCATTAACATCTGGAAGTTAAAATATCGTCCTGGCTCTTTTGATGCTGCATTAGGGAGAAAATGTCCTGCATTAGATCTAAATGAAAAACACATGATTTTTTTTTGTCTTGGAAAACAGAAAGCGAATCATGTTTTTCCAGCAACTTTTACTTCTTCCTTAAATCCCTAGTCATCTGACTCTGCCATGTTTCCTTAACCCTTTTACTTGCTTGAGTGGATGAGCAAAATTTCAATGTTGAAGCTATTTCTTTCTTTATATATCGAAAACAGTATTTGTCAAATGATTTTAAGGTCAAGCCTCACATGAGGGTCCAACGTTTGGTCATGGCTCCTCCTAGCTCTTCACATGAGTAGTTATAGGAACGTATTGTTGTCTCCGTCATGGATTCAAGAATATCTAGGACAGCAAATGCATATTTGACCCACATCTCACCATAAACAATCTTTAACTAAGGTATTTTAACATTTGTAAGATCCATTTTTATTTATTTTAAATGTGAATATGCAATTTGTTGTAAAGAGATGCTGGGATACAAAGGATTTTTGTCATAACCAAAAAAGTCTGAACTGGTATATTAAGCCTTACAGTAAAAAATAATTCATAATCCCTTGCTCCCATCCAGAGCATTCATTCAGAAAATAAAATGTATAGGTACTGATACAACAAGGCTCAGGGATACTGCTGCAAAAATTATTCACCACCAGGGCCAGAACTAGGGGTAGACAGAAGAGGCAGCTGCCTAGGGCACAATGATAGGGGGGCACTTGGCAGCTACCTCTAAAATTGTCATCTGCCTACCCCTCAGTCTTATTCCCCTTCCTTCTCTCTGTCACCCTCCCCTCCATTGCTCTCCCCTCCCTCCTGTTGCCCACCCCTCCATTGTTCTCCCCTCCCTCCTGTCACCCTCCACTCTATCAACCACCCCTCCATTGCTCTCCCCTCCCTCCTGTTGCAGACCCCTCCGTTGTTCTTCCCCTCCCTTCTGTTCCTCTCTCCTCCGTCGTTCACCCCTCTCTCCCCTCTGCCACTCTCCTCTCCAACTATCCCCTCCATCGATGTCCCATGCCTAACCTCCGTCACTGTCCCCTCCTTCCTCTCCAGGCCTGGACTGGCAATCTGTGGGCTCTGGCTAATGCCAGAAGGGCTGCTAAAGGTGCCATAGAAAGTCAGTATTTAGTGGGCTGGTGGGGTCTGTTTGGGCCTATGAGTGGGCTGATTGGGCCTCTGTGTACCTGAAATGCCAGGGACTATTTTAATTCTCAATCCGGACCTGCTCCCCTCCATCTCCTCCCCTCTGTCTCCTCTCTTTCTGTCGCACCCAGTGGGGCGCACACATGTGGGGTGGGGGTGGCCGGCCTGGCCCTGTTCACCACCACAACATGTTTCAAGCTGCATGGATTCAAGTGTTTCAAACATGTTGTGGTGGTGAATAAAGGCATTTTCGTGAAGCAGTATCCCTGCGACTTGTGGCATCAGTACCCATACATTTCATTTTCAGATTTTTGGCATAAAATATAGCATACATGTGTACAGTTTATGCAGAAACAATATTTGGTACTTCTTCTTGGACACGTCCAGTGTCGGACTGGCCCACTGGGATACCAGGAAAACTCCCGATGGGCCCAGGTAGCAGTGGTCCCTTATGCTAGACTATTTCATGGTCATTCCCTATTTCTTTATGGGGAAAAAATGCTTAATAATGGAATGGAAGTAAGTAATACAAGACTAAGAGAATAAAGAGTTTGAGAGAGGAGAAATAATAGTTTGAAAAGTGGTCCCACAGTCTAAGGTTTTCTGGAGGGCCCCTGGCATCCCAGACCAACACTGGACACGTCACTGTCATTCAATCTCTGTCCCTGGAAATGTCCCTAATTTTTAAAACTGATCAACCCTGTGAAATAAAGAAATTTACTTTTATGTCCATGTTTAAGTGTCTGTTTTCAGTATATACAGATCTATAGAAAATGACCGGGTGTTTAAACTGTCTTTAATCCCCTATAGCCTTGTCATATGTGGGACACAGTAGCCAATTTGTTCCATTAAGTGCTGGGCTTAGTCAAGCAGGCAGGGGTTTTTATGGAGTTTTTTGGCTCTCAAATGCTGCAATTGCACTCTCTGCAATAGAAGAGCCGAAATTCTGATTTAAAAATCAGAATTTTGGCTCTTTAAGTTACCAGGAGAGGCTGCTGTGCCTACCCCTAGTTCTGGCATTGGTTGTATTCATGTGTGTTTTATTGCTTTTTTTTATAGATGCAACATGCTGCATTGTCTTGTGCTTGACATGTGTTCAAAAGAATTAAACTGTTGTTCTTAGAACTCGTAAAAATGCATTTGTGTTTTAACAATTTTTCATGTTCAGCATACAACTATTATAAATGCCCCTGGTGTAAGAGCCAAGTCTCTATATTTATACGAAGGCTAGTCACCCATATAAAAGGGGTTGTTCACCTTGGAGTTTACTTGGCCTTATATTCAGCAGCTCTCCAGTTTGCAATGTTTAGTAGTCTGGTTGCTATGATCCACATTTCCCTAGTAACTATGCACTGATTTGAATAAGAGACTGGAATATGAATAGGAGAGGCCTGAATATAAACTGGAGTAATAAAAAGTAGCAATAACAATAAATTTGTTTTAAGATGGGGTCAGAAAAGACTCATAAGAAACTGCAAAGACTCAGAAGAAAAAGGCAAATACAAAATAAAAAATGAAGACCAATTGAAAAGTTGATTAGATTTGGTCATTCTATAACATACTATAAGTTATCGTAAAGGTGCACCGACCCTTTAACTAATCCAAATCTTTTTCCTGCTGATTGGTTGCTATGGGTTATTAGTACAAACTCATATTTATTATTTTACCCCAGTAGTGTCCCCCAAAAATAATTTGCAGACGTTGGCAGTGATGCCATGGCAATTGTTTTCAATATAACTAGGCCTGATCGTGTTTGTACAGCTGGCAGCTGCAGGATTAAATACAGTTGATTTTTTGCAGGATTGCATCTTTTGCTTTTATCATCAGACAAGGCCTCCCATCCAGCTTTAACCACATCAAGTAGTACTTTGTGTAGTTATGTACACGCTTCAGATAATTGGGGAGGGGAGTAGTGCTGTATCAAAGGCCTGGGGGCAGGGACATTTATGTAAAGGCAGAGACACACGATCAGATTCGGGGAGATTAGTCGCCCGGCGGGGATATTAGTCGCCCGAAGTTCCCTCGTGAGGCAACTTCGGGCAACTTCAGAAAATGAAGCACTCCAAGTGCCATCCTGCTGGCGACTTACATTCTAGCCGATGGGAAGGGGGGGTTTGGGGATATTAGTCGCCCCGAAGAAGAGGAGATTTGTCACCGGGCAAATAAATCTCCCCGAATCTGACCGTGTGTCTCTGCCCTTAGTAGCTCACTCTGAAGACTTGGAAGAAAAACCTTGAACCCAAATTGTGATCCTTAAACAGCTGTGTTTTAAGAGCCATAAACTAAACATTGACGTTTCCATTTTAATAACACTGAGAATGGAGATTCAGGTCACTGTACTCCACCCAACATGGGTCTGCGCTGCCAAATACGGATTTCAAGGTCTGGCAAGCAAAGGCAACAAGGATATGGGGAAGAAAGAGTTTAGAGCCGTGGTATTAACTTCAAAGGGGTTCTGAGGACTCTCTTCCTATTTCAGGCTTTGGGAATTTTGCGTGATGATCTCAGCTGTTTGGGCGAATTTACAGCAGAAATATTGATATTCGTTAATGTGGTGAAAACATAACAGTCAATATAAGAAGCTGGGGCGATGGATGTGATGCACTGAAGACTAGCAGACCCTTGTCATGTTACTTTAGAGGGGGCAATCAAGGACAAGAGGGCATGCTTTTGGGTGACACTTAGACTACGCTTAGTGAAAATGACATGTAATGAATGTTTACTCAAGTGTAATAACCCATAACAGCCAATAAGATGTTTGCTTTTAAAGGAGAAGGATAGTCGTTAACCCCTTGGGGGTGCCAAATTTTAGGCACCCCCATGGTAAAGCATTTACTTACCTGAAACCCCGGGCCGGTGCTCCTAACAGCAGAAAACGGCACCAGCCTGGGGTTATACCAGTGAGCACCACGGAGCGATCCTCTTCCGGCTTCTTTTTTCTTCTAGCGGCTGCGCATGCGCATTAGAGTGAGGCACGGAACTTTAACTAAAAAGTCTGCTATTTCGTTCAACTGCGCATGCGTCTGCTCCGGGAAATTTGAAGGAAGAAGTAGCCTGAAGAGAAGTAGCCTGAAGAGAATCGCTCCGTGGTGCTCACGGGAATAACCCTGGGCCGGTGCAGTTTTCTGCTGATAGGAGCACCAGCCCGGGGTTTCAGGTAAGTAAATGCATTCACTTGAGGTAGCCTAACATTTGGCACCCCCAAGTGGTTAATTACTTTCCTTCTCCTTTAATTTCAACAGGTGACTTGAAGAGCTACCTGCTAATAAGTTGATATAGGTAATAAGAGTATATTTTAGGGTTGCCTCCCATCTAGATTTGACCCGGAAGGGCTGCAGGGTCAAGACCAGGCAGGATCCCCCTTGATTGACAGAAATGTGGCAACCTTAGTATATTTAGGGTACTGAATTGGGCTTAGTACAGGGGACTACCTATGCTGGTATGATAGCTATCTATAAAGACAATAAGCAAACTTAAGTGGCTGTTCCTGCACAACTATGCATAGTACATGAGAATATATATCTGATGCCATATCTCTTTGTCTCTAGAAGCACAAACAGGACTAAGGCCAGGGGCAGGCCAAGTTGACTGGGCAGCCTAGGCAATGTCACATAATGTCACCAGGGTGGAACTGGGGGGCCCGGGGCCCACCAGGGCTGCAGTTTTAGGGCTCCCCTCTGGACCCCCCCCTGCATCGTGCGCGCGTGCTTTAGCGGAATCGTGTGTGTGTGTCACCGGAAGCGTGTGCATGCAGGAAGAAGAAAAGCAGCGCAGGGTGCAGATCTGGGCAGGCAGGGCCCACCGGGTTTTTCCCGGTGCCCCTCCGGCCCAATCCGACCCTGGAAGTCACATGCAGCAGTGTAGGGGGTAATGAGCAGAAAAGAGACATACTGGTAAACCCGGGAGCACGCAAACCCAGTCTAGGGGTAGACAGAGGGCCCTTCAGCACCTGCCCTGCTCAACCTCATTGTTGCGCCCTAGGGCAGCATAGATTTAAGGGGTCAGCATGCTGCCCAGCCACACGGCCATTTAGTTTAATTCAAGAAGAAACGACGTGCATGCGCGCTATCCTTTAAGAGGGAAGGGGCGACGTAGAACGCCGGCCTCCGGGCGCCCTCACTACAAATCCATCCCTGCCTAGACAGGTACCTCTTCTGCCTACTGTAGTTCTGGCCTTGACTATGATGGATTCAATAATGATTTGTTTGGTAAAAAAAATATGTTTGGCCCTATTGTGTGAACGACCACAGTTTTCCAAACAATAAAAAGGACTTGCATCCATAACAGTGGTATAACTATTGAGGAAGCAGACCGGACCTGGAACATGTGTTCAGCCTTCTCTATAGCATTAAAATCCCCCCTTCCCAATGCTCTTCTCCTTTATATTGACACACTTGCCTTCGTAGGCCTCGGCGGGGAGGGGTCTCAACCAGCAGAGCGGCGCAAGGTAATGCGCACCAGGCCCATCCAAAATTGTTTTTGGCCAGGGGGGCCTACATGGTCTTGTTTCACCGCTGATCAACAACATGCAAATATAATTCAAGATTCAACGTTTTATTGTCGTATGTACAGCGTACAGAGCAGTACAATGAAATTCTAACTTAAACTATAAGTAAAACTTTAAAATAAGTGAATGTAAAATTGATGAGGGGTTATTCTAAGCACATTTGCAATTTACATTCATTATTTATTTATTTTTAATTCCGTGATATTAAAGGATGCATGTACTGTTAATATGAATGAATTTTATTACAACAGCGCCACCTGCTGGTCATTTTCGAACCAGTCTGACCATCAAGTAGCCAAGGAAGAAGTTGTCAGGAGAAAGAAAGAGACTGCTCTGATGTTCTTCTGCTTAGGAATAAAATTAGAAACCTTTCTCAAATCTTTCCTAAGCAGAAGAACATCAGAGCAGCCTCTTTCTTTCTCCTGACAACTTCTTCCTTGGCTACTTGATGGTCAGACTGGTGGGGAAATGACCAGCAGGTGGCGCTGTTGTAACACAATTCATTCATATTAACAGTACATGTATCCCTTAATATCTTGGAATTAAAAATAAATAAATAATGAATGTATATTGCAAAGGTGCTTAGAATAGTCCCCTCATCAATTTTACTTTCACTTATTTTAAAGGTTTACTTATCCTTTAAATACCTTCTTCACAGACCAGACAATTAACACTCAGTGCAACATTATGATAATAAAGTTCTGTTCACACTAGCTGTATACAATAAAGTTACAAAAAGGTCTACCTTCTTCTAAATACAGTAAGGTTCTATCTACAACTCAAATTTCAATTTGAATGTGAGATTTATCACACCTTGAACCTGGAAACCGTTCTAATTTGACTATTCTCCACCTAAAACCTACCAAGTTCATGTAGAAGTCAATGGCTTTTTAATCCTTTTTCAGCAGGATTCGGCCGAATCCTTCTGCCTGGCCGAACCAAATCCGAATCCTGATATGCGTATGTAAATAAGGGGTGGGGAGGGAAATCACGTGACTTTTTGTCACAAAACAAGGAAGTAAAAAATGTTTTCCCCCTTCCCACCCCTAATTTGCATATGCAAATCAGGGTTCGGTTCGGTATTCGGCCGAATCTTTCGCAAAGGGTTCAGGGGTTCGGCCGAATCCAAAAAAGTGGATTTGGTGCATCCCTAGTTTTTAAATAAATGTTGCAAAAGCTTCTTCGGAAAAGACAGATCTGTTAGTCAACTGCTTCAGTTATGCATGTATCAAACGTCGGAGGTAGAGAATAGAATGACAGGAGAGAAGCTGCTTATACTGTATTTATACCAAAAACTTTTAAACCTTTGAACATTTTTAATAATCGTATATTAGAAAGCTGCTCAGAATTCCATTTTCTTTGATTAGACACAATTGTACAACTGAACTGACATCCCCTTGAAAGTATTAAATAGTATATGAAAGTTGAACTTGAAAATGAATTTATATTCAGGATCTGAGCAGTCTGACCACTAGGGGGCACACTTTAAACATATTTAGTAAAAGAGTTGCTTGTGTTCTGCTTGCTGAAGAAGAAGCTGGTTTGTGCTGCTGTTGCTAATAAATCGGTGGCTATTTTATACCGGTCTAAATGATGTGTTCTTCAATAGTGTTGCCTAACAGCTTTATAAAGTATTTATGGATTGATCCTACTTAAAGGGGCTGTTCACCTTTAAATTAACTTTTAGTTAATAAAAATACATTTATAGCCTTACAGCAGGGGTCCCCAACCTTTTTTACCTGTGGGCCACATTTAAATGTAAAAAGAGTTGGGGAGCAACACAAGCAATAAAAAGTTTATGAGGATGTCAAATAAGGGCTGTGATTGGCTGTTTGGTAGCTCCTAAATGGACTGCAAACCCATAGGAGGTTCTGTTTGGCAGTACACTTGTTTTCTATGCATCAAAACTTGCCTGGAAGCCTGGAATTCAAGAATAATCACCTGCTTTGAGGCCACTGGGAGCAACATCCAAGGGGTTGGGGAGCAACATGTTGCTCGCGAGTTACTGGTTGGGGATCACTGCCTTACAGAGTGTTTGTGTTTTTGATGTGGGTCAGTGACCCCCTATTTGAAGGCTGGAAAGAGTCAGAAGAAGAAGGCAAATAATTCAAAAACAATTAAAAAAAAATAAAAAATAAAGGCCAGTTGAAAAGTTGCTTAGAATCAGTAATTCTGTAATATACTAAACGTTAACTCAAAGTTGACCCACCCCATTAAATACATTGGATGGAAAAATTCTAATGATAGTGTATCTGGGGATATTAAACAACAGGATACCAGGAAAACTCCCGGTGGGCCCAGGTGTCAGTGGATCTCTTACTTCTAACCGTTTGGCCTATTTCATGATCATTCCATATTTCTATATGGAAAAAAAGAGACTTAATATTGGAAGAATAGAGTATAGTAAGTAGATAAAAAAGTCTAGGAGAATAAAGAGGTTGAGTGAGAAAATGAGGAATAATGGTTTGAAAAGTGGGCCCACAGTCTAAGGTTTTCTGATGGGCGCCTGGCAATCCCAGTCCGATACTGGCTCGTGGGTTTACGGAACATCCATGTATGTAGAATGAATAATTAGAATATCCTGCACCAGAGTTCAGCTAAAACAAGGTAGTTGTATACTTTAATCTTATGCTTTCCTTTCACAGGCCCTACAGATGTAAACTAGCTTTAGGTAAGGTTCCACAGGTAAGTGAAGTTATTGATTAGCTATCTAAAGACTTTTACCTGCCAAGAACCATTTATTTTCTTAGTGCATGTATAGAATACGCAAATGTACAGCTTTATGTTTTCTGGCAGTTTATTAACTGTCCCAGTTGACAGATTAGAAGTAGCACACTCATCATTCATTAAGCTTCTTTTACAAAAGAAACCACAGTGTGCACAGCATATGAATGTTGGGCAATAGCATCATTTTATAGCATGCAGTATATCATCTTGTGTGCGCCCTTACTCTTATAAAGGTGGCCATACATGGAGAGATCCGCTCGTTAGGCAATATCGGGCTGATCCGATCGTGAGCCCTAGGGCCCAACGATCGGATCCTAACGATGCCTAACGGGCGGTCGGATCGCGGGACCACATCAATGAATAGATGCGGCCGCGATCCAACGGGATTTTATGTCCCATCCGATCGAGATCTGGCCGACTTTCGGCCAGATCTCGATCGGTGAAGCCCGTCGGGGGGCCCCATACACGGGCCAATAAGCTGCCGACACGGTCTGTCGGCAGCTTTTATCGGCCCGTGTATGGCCACCTTTAGCCAGCAGATGTCATCAAGCTGCTCCAAAATCCTTCAAGGACCTTGACAAAGCCCCTAATGTCCTAATGATGTGGGCTGAAGTATGGGTCCTTCTGAAGGCTGTATAAAAGGTGTGATGAGCAGTATAGAAGTAAGGTACAAAGCCATTTACAGAACTTCATAGGCATTTCATATAATCTTTAGCATAGAGTTTGTTTGTTTACTAGGTGGTCTAAAATTATGCCTGTCCAAAATATTATTACAAAAACAAAGTTATTTATTTATGAATATGTTCAACTTAAGTCTCTACTCTTCTGGAAAGTCTTTTCCCTAGATAATGTTGGCCAGTGATAGTGGCCAAGTCAGCATTCTAATTCATTCAACGGAGCTTCAGTTGGGTTAATGCAAGGCTCTATGGAGGCCATCCAAGATCTTCCAATGATCTCAGCAAACCCAATCTCTATATACCAAATAATTGTCATTATGAGTATAAGTATGAAGCACAGAATCGTAAAGAATGTAATTCTATTTTGTAGAGTTAAGGTTTCAACTTCCCCAAATTATTGTCACAAAATAGGAAGCACAGGTTTGCTTTCAATGGAACCAGCAGCCCTGGCCGAAACCCAAAAAGATTATTATTCTTGCGTCAACAGCATTAAAGTAAGCATTACACATTTCAGGCAGGTAGTGGTCTACTGCGGTTTATGGATGTCAGTGGAAAGGTTAGGTTTTGAGTGCAAATTACTGACAGCAGGAGACCTGTAGCTGCGGGTGAGGGGTGAGTAAATTAGGGTGACTTCCAGAAAATAGGGTTTTGTTGACATGTCTGACTATGGAATAAAGACACTGGGGCTCATTTATCAACACTGGGCAAATTTGCCCATGGGCAGTTACCTATAGCAACCAATCAGTGATAAGCTTTTTAAAGCCAGCTGCAAGTAGAACAATGAATGCAGCAATTTGATTGGTTGCCATGGGTTGCTGCCCATGGGCAAATTTGCCCAGTGTTGATAAATGACCCCCAACTGTCTTGGTTCTCCTGCAACAGTCCTATAGCTGTGGGACTACAACTCCCAAACTCCAACAACACCATAAAGTCAAAGCACAGGTTAAGGCCTCTGAGTTGATGACCATGGTCAGACTGGGCTGCAGGGGCACCTGCTCCCCTTACTACTGCACTCCCTGACCTCCCCTACTGGCCCGAAGAAGAAAGAAAAGGAACGCACATAGCGGGGGGCTGGCAGAGGGAGGATTGCGTCTGAAGCAGGGGCCTGGGAAGAGGGGTAACCCTGAAAAAAATGTGTCTAACGATAAAGATAATAATACAGGTAGTCCCTGGGTTACATACGAGATAGGGTCTGAAGGTTTGTTATTAAGTTGAATTTGTATACATATAAATTTACTTATTAAATGAAATTTAGACAGATGTTTGTCTTAACATAGTATTTATTTTTACCTTTCTGTGCTTGTGTATTTTTATGTTTCTGTGCTCTGCAGTAGATAACAGATGCCAATGGGGATTGTGGCAGGTGGTTTATTAAAGCTTAATGCTAATAAAGGCCAAACCACAGTACATTACTGTAATAGCCTCTGTTTGTAAGTATGAGTTGTATGTAAGTTGGGTGTATGTAATTCAATATTTTAATACATAGTTAACAATTCCCCTTTGAGAGGCTGGGATCCAGGGCAAACCCTAGAGCAGTGATCCCCAACCAGTAGCTCGTGAGTAACATGTTGCTCTCCAACCCCTTGGATGTTGCTCCCAGTGGCCTCAAAGCAGGAGCTTATTTTTTAATTTCAGGCTTGGAGGCAAGTTTTGGTTGTATAAAAACCAGGTGCACTGCCAAACAGAGTCTCAATATAGGTTGACAATCCACATAGGGGCTACCAAATAGCCAATCACAACACTTATTTGGCACCCCAAGAACATTTTTCATGCTTGTGTTGCTCCCTAACTCCTTTTACTTCTGAATATTGCTCACGGGTTCAAAAGGTTGGGGATCCCTGCCCTAGAGTAAAGCTACTTCTTATTTAGAGTAACTTGCATTGTTCTCCCATTGCATGCTATATAAATACATTAGCAGGGCGGAAATACTCAAGGCAGGGGAAGCATTTTTTATCAGAGATATGACAATAACCAGTAAGGAAGAAGACTGACGCCCACAGCCTCCATTATCTTGCCATGCAGATGAGGAAACGCCTACACTTTGCCTTGTCTACAAACGACAGAATAAGGAATTTAGCATAATGTGTTAGTCCAGCTCCTTCCCGCTAAGTAACAAGTCCCACAATCTACCTGTGATAGGAGAACTCGTCAGTCGGACCCAGTCACAGAGCCGCACAGGACAGGAACATACAAATCATCTGGAAAACCCAGAAAACATTCAAAAAGGTACAAAATAAACCCATTGCCATAAAAATTCTAAATACTTGAACACATTCATTACAATCAGTTTTTAGCTCATTTATGATCTAGTTAAAATGTAACCAAACATGATTAAAAGAAGATTTCTGTTTGGTCAGGGCAAACCCTCAGATTCAGGGAGATTAGTTGCTCGGCAACTGCCTCCCGCCTGCTAGAATGTAAATTGCCAGCGGGATGGCACTCGGAGTGCTTTGTTTTCCAAAGTCGCCCCAAGTTTCCTCGTGAGGCAACTTTGGCCAACTTCGGAAAACGAAGTGTACCGATTGCCATCCTGCCGGTGATTTACATTCTAGCCGGCAGGAGGCAGCTTGTGGGAGATTAGTCGCCCCGAAGAAGAGGAGATTTGTTGCCGGGTGACTAATCTCCCTGAATCTGAGCTAGTGCCCTGACCCTAATAAGGGTAAGGCCAGACGAGGAGATTCGGGGAGATTTTATCGCCTGGCGACTTATCGCCACGTCTTTTGCGCGACTATCTCCCCGAACTGCCTCAGCGTTTTTTCCCCATAGGCTAGAATGAAAATTGCCTGCGCTAATGCACACGCGGCGATGCGTTTTCAATAATCGTCCAAAGTTGCCTCACTGAGGCAACTTTGGGCAACTATTGAAAACGCATCGCCCCGTGTGCATTAGCACAGGCGATTTTGCGCTGTAGCCTATGGGGAAAAGACGCTGAGGCAGTTCGGGGAGATAGTCGCGCAAAAGACGCCACAAAATCTCCCCGAATCTCCTCGTCTGGCCTTACCCTTAGAGTTACTGATGGATATAAGCAAAGCTTAAAAAAATATGTTGAGTTTAGCCACAAGATGGCTCTGGTTTCTAAAAAATTTAAAAAAAAAAAAAAAAATAGGCCATTTCTGCCAGCTGCTAGTATTTATCTACAAAGCCATGAAAAATATAGTAATATATTTACAGGTATGGCCAATCTTCA
Organism: Xenopus laevis; assembly: GCF_017654675.1. Classification (NCBI taxonomy): domain Eukaryota; kingdom Metazoa; phylum Chordata; class Amphibia; order Anura; family Pipidae; genus Xenopus; species Xenopus laevis. The sequence continues at coordinate 119,006,931 of NC_054378.1, read as the reverse complement.
TGACCTTCTTGAAAATCAATGGGTGTAACATTCTTATAGTCACATAATGTGAAAAGCAAGGTCACAATGCCAATGGTTGCCTGTGTGTATTTGTTTGCCAATCATCTGCCTGTTCTGGGACTGGGGGACAAACATTCCGAACAACATATTCACTACATATGAACTACAGAGCTTTAATTCCAGAAAAAAACAGAAAAAAAAGAAAATGTTCCGGCTGCTTTGTTAATCAGCATAAATGTGGGTTTAGGGCAAGGGAAGGAGTGGTTTTGCTTGATTATTGCCCCTGCACCGTATCTGTGGGCAATTCCATAATGTAAAAGACTTGGCACCAAAAACAGAAAGATTAAATTCCCTGGTTGGACCTGTGCCAGCCCTACACTTGTATTTTTAACTGTTACCCGACCAGCCTCCAGCCTCCTACCCACTGTAAATTCAGAATTGGGTTCAATATAAAAAGGAAAAAAAGGCTTCAGCCAAGAAGATGTCAAGAGACAAAAAATCCTCTTTTGTGATCTGACCTGGACCTGCAACCCCAACCCGTATCTGCATTTAATTGCCCACCCAATTCCTCCTTGGTCTATCTCGTTTCCTCTGTTAAAATTTACGGTGTAATTTACATAAGGGCTTCCTTCCTGTTCAGACAGTTAGTAAATTTAAGGGGCTGTTTCAACTGCATCTATTCCAGCTTAAAGGGGAACTATCATGAAAATGAAAAATTAATATAAGCTGCATCATACTGAAATAAGAAACTTTCTAAATACAATCAATTAAATGTTCTGCATTGTTTCTGAAATAATCAAGTTTATCTTCACTATTCCTCTCTCAGCATCTGTTTCTCTTCATGCAGCAGTTGGGTGTCAGATATTCATTGACAGTTACATCCAATATATCTTATAGGGGGGCTCCTTTTGCCTAGAAGATGTATTAGAGCTCACTCTATTAAAATCACCAGATATCATGTCTCTCTACATGCAGAATTTGTGCAAAAGGCAGTTTTTTTGTTAGATTTTGTTTGTACAGAAATCAGTTATTTGAGTGAGCTCTAATACATCTGATAGGAAAGGAAAGCCCCCCCCCCCCCATAAGATATATTGGATCATTCATTTGACACCCAACTGCTGCATGAAGACAGAATGAAGAGAAACAGATGCCGAGAGGGGAATAGTGAAGATAAACTTGATTATTTCAGAAACAGTACAGAATATTTAATTGATTGTATTTAGAAAGTTTATTATTTCAGTATGATGCAGCTTTTATTAAATTTTCATTTGTGCGATAGTTCCCCTTTAAAACTATTCTTCACTCTGCCAAATGATTTTTAGGTCATGCCCCTTTCTGCTCGGACACTTTCCTATCGGGCTGCGTATAAGTGCTTTATGTCTTTACAGATGGGCAGTGAAGGGGATAAGGATGGTTGTGGCCAGACACACAATGAAGAATGGAGGATTACACAATACTAAGACTGACAAATTGACTACAACAGTATATATATGGCCATGTCAACTTTGCATTAAGCTACCAGGCTCTTTACTTTTTGGCCATTGAATGCATGAATCTGGGATGGAGGGTAGTGGTTAAAATACTATGAGGGGGATCTAAGTTCAACTTTAAGGGTGGTGGCACACGCTGCAATTCAGGGAGATCAGTCGCGCTTCTTTGGGCGACTAATGTCCCCGAAATATAGTATGTGAATCGCCGCCAGGAAGCCGTCCGAAGATTCCTCGTGAGGCAACATTGCGTGACTTCGGAAAGTGCCATCCCACCGGCAATTCACATTCTAGCCAGCGGGAAGGAATTTCAGGGAGATTAGTCGTCCGAAGAAGAGGAGATTTGTTGCTGGGCATCTAGCAGCAGCAGGTGCCATCACCCTTACTGGGAAGGGAAAATCTGATTTAATATATTCCCCTTATCAAACAACTGCTATGAAGAACAAAGGGTGGAAATCACTAGTGGTGACATATGTTTCAGTAGCAGAGAGAGGCCAGTGATGGGCTTTTCTCCTCCAGGCGAAACACATTGGTAGACAATACACAACGTGTGCCTAAACCAATTATTTTCAAAGCAGGAATTCCTTTTGACCTGCAGCTCTAGATGTATGGATGATGATCAGGTTACACAACACTCATCAGTCTTCTTCTTATTGTCAAATCAACACAAACCTGTTCTTCTTGTCTGGAAATTGCCTGGATATAGGCTCTCGGCAGCCTCTCCCTCATTTATCCCTCCGCACGGCCCTAAGAAGGTTCATGGAGGCAAACAGTCAACAACAGTAAGTTCATTCTATCAGAAAACGCTTCTTGGGAGGCAACTGCATAAATCAGTAGAGTAAAGAAACTTAAATGACTCGGTCTACAATGGGAGTTGTAATATTGTATTTAAGTTGTATTGCATGTTGTATTACTGAGTTTATTAACCCCCTCCAGCAGAGTATATATATATATATATATATATATATATATATATATATATATATATATATATATATATATATATATATATATATATATATATATATATATAGTCATATTATTCACCGGCACTCACCGTCGATTGATCAAATCCCGGGTGCTCCTCAAAAGGAAGCAAATAAATACAGTTAGGAGCACTCATGGGTATCGTGGTAAAGAAGTATCTTTTATTGGAGTGTTACAAACTACCCCACATAATGTAATGTAACACTCCAATAAAAGATACTTCTTTACCACGATACCCGTGAGTGCTCCTAACTGTATCTATATCTATATATATATATATATATATATATATATATATATATATATATATTCACTTTTTTCTATTTGTATATTTTATAAAGTAGCTCTGGGGGGAGGGTCGCCGACTCTGTAACTGTTCTAAATTGATACATTTAGTTGATACATTTTTTATATGAACAGAATCTTTGGGTAAATATTGCAATTTATCATGTACTGTCTCTTTAAAAATTCGACTTCGACCATTCGCCATCTAAAACCTGGCGAATTGCTGTTTTAGCCTATGGGGGACCTCCTAGAACCTATCTAGAGTCAATTGGTGGACTTTGAAAAATCAAAGTTTTTTTTTTGGGAAAAACTTCAAATCGAATTCGATTTCGATTCGAAAGATCGAAAATGGACCTATTCGAGCAAAAAAAATCTTCGACTTAATTTCGGTTGGTCTTTTTGAATTCGATTTTCAAAGTTTTTTCAATTCGAAATTCGACCCTTGATAAATATGCCCCTAAATGTAACAAATTGTAACAGATCAGATGCTCCTGGATCAATGAGCTGCCAGAATGAAACACCAGAGACAGAAACATTAAACTTTAAACTTCAATTTTGGGAAAACTGTAAAAAATAAAAGATTCTGAAAACAGCTGAACTGAAAAAAGATGTAGGGAGTGATATGCTAAGACAATTTGCAATTGGTTTTCATTTTTTTTTATTATTTGTGATTTTTGAGTTATTTAGCTTTTTATTCAGCAGCTCTTCAATTTGCATTTTAAGCAATCTGGTAGCTAGGGTGCAGATTACCCTAGCAACCATGCATTGATTTGAATAAGGGACTGGAATATGAATAGGACAGGGAACAAAAAGAAAGATGAGTAATAAAAAGCAGCAATAACAATACATTATGGGGCACATTTACTTAGCTCGAGTGAAGGATTAGAATGAAAAATACTTCGAATTTCGAAGTTGTTTTTGGCTACTTCGACCGTCGAATTGGCTACTTCAACTACAACTTTGACTTCGAATCAAATGATTCGAACTAAAAATCATTAGACTATTCAACAATTCGATAGTCGAAGTACTGTCTCTTTAAGAAAAACTTCGACCACCTACTTCGCCACCTAAAACCTACCGAGCACCAATGTTAGCCTATGGGGAAGGTCCCCATAAGCTTTCTAAGCTTTTTTTGATCGAAGGAAAATCCTTTGATCGATGGATTAAACTCCTTCGATCGTTCGATCGAAGCATTTGCGGTAAATCCTACGACTTCGATATTCGAAGTCGAAGGATTTTACTTCGAGGGTCAAATATCGAGGGTTAATTAACACTCGATATTCGACCAATAGTAAATGTGCCCCCTAATGTATCAGCCAAATTGCCTGATTCTGAAAAAATAAGCCTCAAATACACCATATAAGTGGGTGTGAGGGGCATCAGCAGATGCAGAAGTGAATGGGCTAGATGCCACACAGAATTGGCTGAATCTCCCACGGGGGTTTAATTTTTTTTGGCAGGGCTTTCCTTAGCTCACTACAGGGTATATATACATACAGGGTACAGTAGAAAATAGACAGTCTGGCATAGAGAATAAGCATTTATATGGCCTAGACACCAGGAAAGAATTGTGATTGCTCAAAGCAGTTATTATTATTATTATCATTATTAATAATATGTATTTCACCTGAAAACTCAGATTTTTGCCCGCAAACTTCTGGGTACTACACGAAACCCAGCACACATCAAAAAATCATTGGGACGTCTCCCATTGACTTGTATGCAACCTCGACAGGTCTGAGATGCCGGATTTTCAAATTCGGATTTTTATATCCTCTGGGTTTAATAAATTCCCAAAGAATCGTGATTTTTTTAAAAGTTTGATTTTATTTAAAAAATTAATTTTTCGTGATTTTTGCATTCGGAGTTAAGTAAATAACCCCCTAAATGGTTGCATACATGGCACATACTACATATTACTACATATTACATACAAAACACAATGGATAAAGAGGTAAAGACTCTTCCCAAACATTTATTATTATTATTATTATTAACATGTATTTATATAGCGCCAACATATTGCGTAGCACTGTAAAGTAAATGTGATTATACAACTACATCACATGAATTACATACATAGAATATATGGAGTAACAAACATCACAATCAATACAGGTACAAAAGGTGAGGAAGGCCCTGTGCATAGGCATACAGTCTAAAGGGAAGGGAGTAATACACAAGGTGTGGGAGTGGGCAAGATCGAAGTAAGTGGGTGAGAAATGTGGTATTGCGTTTGGTAGTTAAGCAGAGTGAGGGTAGGCTTCTCGAAAGAAGTGCGTTTACAATATAAAAGTTCAATGCAGTTTCATTCATTAAACATGTCAATTCATTGAATACTTTCCTGACTGGGGAATATGTACCTGACAGTATCTGCTAATGTGAAAAATTGCAAGTGCTGTGAATCCGTCCCTGAAGGCAACATAAACTCGTTTCCACTCCATTATCAGTATTTGCCTTCAGGAAGAAGATTTTTACAAGCTGCGCTCTGCATTTTTATATGTGAATCATACATAAAAGGTAAAGTTTCCATACACAAGTATATTGAATATCAGTGTCCAGAAATAGAAACATACCAACATAGTATTATTAAGAACTTGCACTACCCATCCAGCCACCATGGAGTTGCACCTATTTGCTCTGCTTGGCACAGGATCCACAATAAACCTCCTCTTGAACCAGACTATAATTATAAAGTTGCCCATACATCAAACAAGATGCCACCTAGGCCCCTCCAGACGGATTCAGCAGCTTATTGCCTGTGTATGGATGGCCTGCACCACCAATATCTGGTCAAAAATCCACCAGATATCTATCAGCAGGTTTAAAAAGTGCATTAATTATGGTTACCTAGAGCCACCAGATGGTCCAGGCGGGGGTGGGGCAGTGACATCATGGGGCGGGTTGGTAACGTTCCAGGGCAGACTGTGTGATGTCATAGGGCTGGCCTATGACATTGATTAGTGATCAACAGTTGGCTGATCGCATGTCAGTCTATGAGAATTTTGCTTGGTTTTCCTAACCAGCCAGGCAGTTTTTACCCAGGCAGCCCCAAAAACTGGGCTGTCCAGTTCAAAACCATACAAGTGGCACCCGTAGCGTTGATACAGTTTTCTCCAGACAGGTCTCCCAAGGCCTCAATTAATATCTGATAGTTGGCTTTGACCTTGTCAAATAAGCAGATCTTACTGTTCATGGTCAACTCAATAGTTACATATACTATAGATAATTATACCACTGCACCACCCATACAGCAATTCAGTCAAAACTTGGCAGGCGCTAATTTTCATTTATATACAATATATATATATATATATATATATATATATATATATATATATATATATATATATAGTCACATCAAGTATTGGCGCTCACCCAAAATCCAGCGGAGTCCCAGGTGCATCTCCCAAAACGTATATCAATACTTGTAGACAGTGGAGGCGCTCACGGGTCTAAATATTGATGAATTTATTATGTTTTTTCACAAGTTCCCCCACATCAACGGTTCGAAAGGAACCAAAACTTGTTGATATGGGGAAACGTGTAAAAAAATATAATAAATTCCTAAATATTTAGACCCATGAGTGCCTCCACTTTCTACAAGTATATCTTTATACATTAGGGATGCACCGAATCCACTTTTTTGGATTCTGCCGAACCCCTGAATCCTTGGGAAAGATTTGGCCGAATACCGAACCAAATCCTAATTTGCATATGCAAATTAGGGGTGGGAAGGGGAAAACATTTTTTACTTCCTTGTTTTGTGATAAAAAGTCACGCGATTTACCTCCCTGCCCCTAATTTGTAAATGCAAATTAGGATTTGGATTCGGTTCAGCCTGGCAGAAGAATTCGGTCGAATCCTGCTGAAAAAGGCCGAATCTCGGCCGAATGCGAACCCTCTTGAAAAAGGCCGAATCTCGGCCGAATGCGAACCCTCTTGAAAAAGGCCGAATCTCGGCCGAATCTGAATCCTGCTGAAAAAGGGTGAATCCCGGCCGTATCCTGCTGAAAAAGGCCGAATCCCGAACCGAATCCTGGATTCGGTGCATCCCTAATATACATACATATATATATAACTATATATATAGATATATATATATATATATATATATATATATATATATATATATATATATATATATATATATATATATATATATATATATTAGGGATGCACCGAATGCAGGATTCGGTTCAGGTTTCGGACAGGATTCTGCCTTTTTCAGCAGGATTCGGATTTGGCAAAATCATTTTGCCCAGCCGAACTGAATCCAAATCCTAATTTGCATATGTCAATTAGGGGCAGGGAGGGAAATCGTGTGACTTTTTGTCACAAAACAAGGAAGTAAAAATGTATGCATTTGCATATGCAAATTAGGATTCCGATTTGGTTCAGTGTTCGGCCAAATCTTTCACGAAGGATTCGGGGGTTGGCCGAATACAAAATAGTGGATTCGGTGCATCCCTAATATATATGAAGAAGCAGGATCAGCACACAAAAGTTGATTTCATCCATTGGATAAAATGCTTCTTTCTATGGAATAAATAATCACCTTTTCATCACAAACAGATCCTGCTGATCCTGCTTCGTCATGTATACAATATATTGATCGTGCACCTCTGGCAATCAATTATTTAATCATAAGTGCAGTAAATATAAATTCATCTCTTTTACAGGGCTGTGAATTTTGCTTTCAGCCATAAAAAGCAATTTTCATATGCAATCTCCCAAGCTTTTTTACTTGGTGGAGCAAAATAGTACACCTACACGTAAACATGACTCAAAGTAATTTTTCTGGGTGTACCTGCACCCATTATTTAAGAAGGATAATTGGTAATGGAAGACGAGAGCTATTTCAGCCTAAGGCTATGTAACCTTATACAACTGTTCTAGGAAAGAAGCAAAACAAGACTGTGCTTGTGTTGCAGCGATTGTTTCTCTTTCCTAGAGTGAAACTATGAAACTTTAATTTACTTGAAATAGGAACAGGTTCGGACTGGACTATTGGGGGTCCACCAGGTTCTAAATTTCGGGGGGCCAGAGTGCATGCGCGAATGCTGACCCAACGGGCCCGGTATCCAATCAAAATTTGATGGTGGCCCTGTTAAAATACCTTGGTTGTTTAGTTAAATGGGTGGTTCACCTTCAAACAACTAGTTGTTTTCAGATAGATCACCAGAAATAAAGACTTTTTTTTCAATTATTTTCTAGTTTCTATTTGTGACCGTTTTTCTAATATTGAAGTGTAAAGTGTCATTCTTAACCTTCTAAAGCATCTATGGCAGGAGAGGGTCGCCGACCCCCAAACTGTTCTAAATTGATACATTTAGTTGATACATTTCTTATCATTGTCCCTGCTGAGCAGAATTGTTTCATTAAAGGCAGCTGTTAGAATTGATACAATAGTTACTGATACTCCAGAGATGCTGCTGAGAAATGTATCAACTAAATGTTGCAAAATTGTAACGGTTTAGAATCTGCACCTGAATTACTGAACTGCCAGACTCAAACACCAGAGACACGAATATTCAACTTTAAATTTAGATTTTGGAAAAACAGTAAAAAAAAATAAATACTGGAAAGTAATTGAAAAAAGTCTTTATTTCTCGGGAAGAATCTGAAAACAACTGAACTAAAATAAGTGTTTGGATAGTGAAGAACCCCTTTAAGTCACTTGTATGGGAGTTTCTGTATCATTAGAATATGACTCGTACAATTACTGTAGGTAATAATTATAGCAGGTTGAGGCAGGACATGATTCATTTCATAAAAGGGAAATTCCACCAATTATTCGGAAGTGTCTAATGACACTGTGAATAAAGATGAAGCAGGAAAATGAACAGGTTGAAATGTAAGTCGACCTGGTAACAAGTAATAATGAGCAGTTTAATGACCAGTCATCAATATCTCGATTGGGTAAAGCAAGTGACTAATCAACTAATTACGTTGATTATGCTGATTTGATGATATTAAAGATGTAAGTGCTATGAGGATTAGGATATTATCCTACTGATATAGACGGTGGATGTAAAAGCCTCCTCCTCTAATTAAGCAACTTTGACTCAAACTCCAAGTGTTTGTTACCCAGGTGCTCTACACTAACACAATCTTCCAGAAGCTCCAATAAAACCATGCTCCAGTTGCCCAACAATGAACTTAAAAAAAACAAAAAACTTAAAAGCCTTCTTGGCTATCTGAGTTATCATTTCTAATGATGTTTTGGTTGTGGCTTACGCCACCATAGATCACACGTCACACACTCAGAGATGTGCTCTTGCATATTTTGTTAGATAGTATGGATTGAATTTTGTTGGATTTTGACCAGTGTGGGTCAAAATTGACAATTCTGGTCAATACAAGTTAGTTGGCGATACATACAGGCGGTAGATCTTGGTTACGGTATTTACACTTTTCATGTAAATCAGGGAATCACCTTAGTCTACTCCACTGGATTTCTGAATTGGTGGGTTACTCATGTGGGGTACTCACTGCACTAATGTTCCTCAAAAGGGACTATAAGATATCCACTTAGTAACCCAGGCCTGGACTGGCAATCTGTAGAGTTCTTATGGGGCTGCTGTAAGATGCCTTAGACTCTAACTAATTAGTGGACTGGAGGGGGGCTGTTTGGGCCTGTGTACTTGAAATGCTAGGGCCTATTTTAAATACCACCCTAATTACCTACACCTAACCTACCTATGGTTGGTCTCCAGATCAAGGAAGCCTCTGCTATAAAATTGGCTACTTGCAACTTGCATAACTGGGACCCCCTGCCTGGTCTACATACATCACCCTCACCCCCATAGGTGGCTTTTATAAAGACTGGGGGTGGGGGTTCTCTCCTGACACTAGTTTGGTGGTCTCAATGGCCCCTCTAATTGTTGTGTGTACAATGTATTTCGTGCCAAACCACATAATAATGTACTTATTCTGACCCTCCTAATTCTTTGCGCACAACATTTTGAAGTGCCCCCCCCCCCCAAAAAAATTGGAGGGAACATTGTCTTGTACCCCAGGGGAAAGTCCATCCTCTGTTGAAAATGATAATATGTGGAGGCTTATTTATTAAAGGTCAGATTTTTGTGCTTTTAGAGGTTTTTGAAACCACAGCTAAGCTCACAAATTCTACAAATATCACAGAATTTATTAAAAAATCCGAACAGAAAAAGTATGAAGGGAAAAAAGTGCTGAACCATGCTCTAAAAGATACGAATACCTCGAAAATCTCCCGTTTTCAGACAATTCTTAGCGAAAAAACTAATTATAAAAAGTCCAAATGGATTAGAAGAGGTCCGATAAGATCAGCGCAGCTCCTATTGACTTCTATAGGACCTCGACAACTTTTACAAGTTTTGCATTAGAGGTTTTTGTGGTATTTACACTTAATACATCTCACATTTTTAAAGCTTTTTAGAAAGATAGGAAAGCCACACATTTATTGATATTCGTGGAAAACAGGGCCAGAACTAGGGGCAGGCAGAAGAGGCACGTGCCTAGGGTGTAAAGCTGGGAAGTTTTACATTATTTAGGGGCTTAACTTGTCCTTAACTTGTTCAACAAACATTTTCAAACACCTAAGCACATTAAGCGATTATGAGAATTACTCTCTGTAGTTCAGCGACACATTTACAGACAGGAAGGGGAAGGATCAAGATGAAATTGTGACTTGCACCACAAATGCACCACAATGTGTTTCACGTGTTTATTCTTCTTTTCACACAAAAATGAAAATTGCTTCATTTAATGCCAGGAGATTTGGAATAAAGAAATGCTCAGACCCTAAGGTCTCCGCCATTATCACTAAGGTAGGTCTCATATTGGCTACAACTGTTATGAAAGTCTCCCGGGCTGTAATAAGCCAAGAACAGAAAATGAAACTATTGGCTGCAACATGAATGTAAATCAGTGAAGTCGGAGAAGAAACGAAAGGCTAAAGGTTATTGAGTTGTTGGTGGGGTGTTTCAGAAATGGGTGGGCCAGGGGGTGGCAAGCAGGGGAAGGGACAAGACGTACTTGCTTTGAGTGAGTATGTTATCACATGCAAACACAAATTTAATCTTCCATACTATATGGCTACTCACTCCTTTCAGATTGCGGCACGTTATGACATCATTGTGATTCTAGAAGTGTTCGATGCAAAGGAAAAAGCAGCCAAGAAGCTTGTGGAGCAGTTGAACAGGTCAGTGCTGGAATGCACATTAGAAACACAAATATTCCGAGAAGTAATGTCCACATACTTTGCTTTGACTATGTTAATACAATTTAAAGGGGACATTAACCCAGAATGTAAACATTAGTTCCTAATTATGGGAAAGCCATCTTCCATGAACTCAATCAAATATTTCACATTTTTAAAAATGATTTCCTTTTTGTTTGTTTTAATGAAACAGTACCTTTTACTTGATCCAAACTAAAATACAAGTAATCCCTATTGGAGGCAAAACAATCCTGTTTCCTTAATTAATGTTCAAAGGTATAAGGGTCCAAATAATGGGAAGAATCCCAGGTCCCAAGCATTCTGGATAATAGGTCCCATGAATTACTGAGCACTTTAAAAGAAAACTGCTGTCTTTTGGGCATATAAATACAGGCCCATATTTATGGGCCCAGGCCTAGGGTAGCATGATTTTAGGGGTGGCATGGTGTCCATTCTATCTTTTTTGGAAGCACTGGGGACGTGCAGGAGATTTGACAGCTCTTTAAAACTCCTGCACCTAATATCCAGTGCCTAGGGACGCCCAAATCTGATTTCTGGCCCTGTGTAAATATCTTATTTTAGCCAGTTATTCTTTTTATTATTTGGTGCCACGTAAATATTACAGGAGCAAGTCCACTGATCAGTGCACAGAGGACAGGGCACAGTCATTTGTAGTCTTACAAAGCACTTGTTTTTAGATGGAGTCAGTGACCCCCCCCCCCACCATTTTGAAGCTGGAAAGAGTCAGAAGAAGTAGGCAAATAATTGGCCATTCTATAACATACTTAAAGGGGAACTATCGCGAAAATTAAAATGTAATATAAGCTTCAGCTCACTTAAATAAGAAACTTTTCTAAATACACTCAATTAAAAATTCTGTACCGTTCCTGAAACAATCAAGTTTATCTTCACTACTCTCTCAGCATCTGTTTCTCCTCATTCTCTCTTCATGCAGCAGTTGGGTGTCAGATGAATGATCCTATATATCTAATAGGGAGGCTCCTTTTGCCTAGAAGATGTATTAGAGCTCACTCTATTAAAATCACCAGATATCATGTCCATAATATACACAAATTCTGCATGTAGAGAGACATGATGTCTGGTGGTGAGCTCTAATACATCTTCTAGGCAAAAGGAGCCCCCTATAAGATATATTGGATCTAACTGTCAATGAATATCTGACATCCAACTGCCGCATGAAGACAGAATGAAGAGCAACAGATGCTGAGTGAGGAATAGTGAATATAAACTTGATTATTTCATAAATGGTACAGAATTTTTAACTTATTTTATTTAGAATGTTTCTTATTTCAGTATGAGGAAGCTTATATTAAATTTCGTGATAGTTCCCCTTTAATTAGACTGTGATGATTCCCTAATTGCAGTAGGCCAAGGGAACCCAATGGGTTAAATCGCTTTTGCAGGCTTATAATGATAATCTACCGCAGGAGGGTGAGCAGGAATTATCAGCCTCCCCACTAACAGCCAATAAATAGCATCAGACTGTTTGTTTATTGTTGTAATTGTTATTAGGGTGGTGGCACACATGGCTACTTGGGGAGATTAATCGCCCCACAAGGAAACTTCGGGCGACTTCAGAAAACTGAAGCGACCGAATGCCATCCCGCCGGCGATTTACATTCTAGCTGGCCAGAAGGCATTTCGGCGAGATTAGACGCCCGAAGAAGAGGCGATTTGTTGCTGGGTGACTAATCTCCCCAAGTAGCCACGTGTGCCACCACCCTTACTGTGATTAAGTAAAATAGACCTGAACTATCAATTAGTTCTAATTATGCATTCCATTGTTCAGCTGCAGTGACGGAGTTCGTTATAATTACGTTCTGAGCACACCTTTGGGGAGAAGAGAATATAAGGAACAATACCTCTTTGTCTATCGGTAAGAAACAGGTTCCTTGTTATTTCCAATGTATAAAAATAGGGGTGTGGAAGCACTCTAAAGGCTAAGTAATAGTATATTTAAGTATAAAGGAAGTGCTAGTTTTAATGCACATTCCCTGGGCCCCTGTCTCAAAAGTAAGTTTACAAAACAGGGGTTTTTAGTTACAAAGTTATGATCATAAAGCTGAAAAGCCACCATACCACGTCAAGGTAAACCCCACATGGCGGTCCCTAACTTGTTTGCCTTTCGGCCATAGTATAAAAAGTCTTACTGCATAGTAGCATTCAGTGTAATCAGTGTCTGTTGAACCTTGGTTTCAGTGAAAAGGATCTATCCTCCCCCGCCAGTATGCGGCTTTTAAGGGAGAGGCATTGTCCAACCATCGCCCATTTTTAAAAGTATAGGGCCCCATTAGTTTAAGGGGGGGTATGGGGTGCTATTAAAAACCACATGAAGCTCAGCCACAGCTTCTGGCAACAATACAAGGTATAAAAATAGGGGTGTGGAAGCACTCTAAAGGCTAAGTAATAGTATATTTAAGTATAAAGGAAGTGCTAGTTTTAATGCACATTCCCTGGGCCCCTGTCTCAAAAGTAAGTTTACAAAACAGGGGTTTTTAGTTACAAAGTCATGATCATAAAGCTGAAAAGCCACCATACCACGTCAAGGTGGTCCTATTGTCCCTTTAATTATTTGCTTTGGTTTGTGCAATCACTCTCCCTTAAAAGCCGAAAATGCTAGCGGCATGGGAGGATCTAGCCTGAAGGCAGTCTCTCCCATTTAAAAGCCGCATAGCAGTTGGCGGGGGAGGATTTAGCACACAGTTTAAAACCAAGGCATAGGAGTTGTTCACATGAAGTAATGCTATTAAGAAGAGAGGTAAGATACCTATTTTACTATGATTAAAGGTAAACAAGTTAGGGACCACCGTATGGGGTTTACCTTGACGTGGTATGGTGGCTTATCAATTTTATGATCATAACTTTGTAACTAAAAAACCCTGTTTCAAAACTATATGCACTAGCATTTTTACTTGAATCATTGAGACAGGGAATTAGACTTTTTGAAATTGGCCTCAGGTGTGCACCCACAACCTTTCTTTTTTGTCCTTGTTATTTCCATTGAGTCCGTAATTGAAGGAACATCATGTGATTTCTCATTGTAAGGCTGGAAACGAATTTTAAGCATTTAAACTGTATCTTCAATCAAAGCCTTGGGTCTGTGGGGTTGTGCTTGCTGCAGAAGAAGAATAACAATTAAACACACTTCCCAATTACAGTAATTTCCCATTCACTGGCAGATATTTCAGCTGGTAGGCAGGTATCAGTCAGGAATGATAAGCTCTGTTACCCCCTTTCACAGACAGAGAAATTGCTTTGCCCAAAATTTTGGATCTCATCTTTTATTCCACCACCAACAATTAAAAATGCTTTGCCTCTATAATTAGCAGATAGATGTATATATTGCCTATCCCTGTTAGTATCTTTTTTTTTTACTGACCATGTGGCCCGGCATGTAGAAAAGAGGGGGTTATTTATTGAAGTCCGAATGGCAAAAACATAAAAAAATTCGAGCTTTTTTACTATAAAAAACTAAAATTTTTGGAACAAAACACTCAAATTTTTCTAAATTTATTATACCCAGAGGATACAATAAGTCAGAATACGAAAATCCGCCATCTTCAACCTGTCGAGGCCCTGTAGAAGTCAATGGCAGAGGTACTATTTGCAATTTGAAGATATTATGGTCTGCCCTGAGTTTCGTCCGATAATCCGAACATTTCAGGCTTTTCCCGCTGATTTCATGTAAATTTCTGACTTTTTGGGTGCCAAATTTTTCACACGATAATCTAAAAAAGTCACGGTTTTTGTTCAACAATCTGAAAAAGTCGCGGTTTTTCCAGATCCTATTTTTTTCATTGTTTTTTAATGACAAATAAGTGTAAATCATGGATTGTAGTCTGCTCTTTTTTTGTTTAAAACTTAAAAATTCGGATTTTGATAAATAACCCCCTTAGGGTAGAACTCCACGAGCGTTTGTCCGATTGACACCCACCAACAAAATGCACGTGACAAGTTGGATGGAGTCGCATTCGTGTAGATATAATTGGACTGAGTGAAAAGTCGGAGGTAACAACTACACGATGAAGACGCTGCTTTCTGCGTCCACATCCGACAGACGCGTCACGTCGGATGTAATGTAGTTTCTACCGGCGACATTTCATTCAGTCCAATTAGAATCTTGACGCCTGCGTCTCCATCCGACTTGTCTTGTGCCTTTTGTCACCAGGCGTCGATCTGCCGAAAAACACCTGTGGCGTTCTACCCTTAAAGTCTAGGGATGATAAACATATGACTGAACTGGGTAAACTGTAATCATTAGTTTAAACTGGAGGGGGGTAGATATACTGTAACACAGTAAATAATATTGAGTAGTCATATGTCATACAAATTTTGCCTATGTCTGTATTGCTCTTTATTGTACTTTTTGCCCAGGCTGCCTACATTAAATAGGCCTCTTGTTTAGTGTTTGCAATTATTGCTGTACATTAATCCCACCTCACATAATTCCATGCTGAATGGCCTTTCTGTTCTCCAGGGAGGAGCAGGTGAAGGTGAAGGATACGTACCAGTATGAGGATATGCAGCATGGAGACGAAGATTCCTTTGCCCGAGAACCCTTCATTGTCAGATTTGAAGCCAAAAAGTCTGGTATGACAACTGCCCTTCAAATGTTCTCTCCCGTCTGCAGGTTCCTTCGTCTGTCTGTGGGCAATAGTCTCCAGCAGTATCAGGGTTGTAACTACAGAGGAAGTAGACCCTGTGGATGGAGGGGGTCCCAGGAGTGTAGAGGGCCCAGTAAAGCCCTAATTAATGATCAATTTCATATATATACTATATATATATCTTGGTAGAATAGATCAACTTACCAATGTTTTGGGGCCCTAAATTTAATTAGCAAAGGGGCCCTAAATTGAATTAGCTAAGGGTCCCAGTAACATCTTGTTATGCCACTGAGCAGTATGGTGTAACCTGCTGCACTATGCCTGTTGTGAATTACACCTATCAGCATACAGCACCTCATGTTGGAGGATTCTGAAAGTCATTGATCAGCATGTGGTGTATGCCACCATCTTGTCTCTTGTCCTTGAGATCCTTTGTGGATGACCTAGGTCAGTGATCCCCAATCAGTGGCTCACGAGCAACAAGTTGCTCACCAACCTCTTGGATGTTGCTCCCAGTGGCCTCAAAGCAGGTGATTATTTTTGAATTCAAGGCTTGGAGGCAAGTTTTGGTTGAATTAAAAACAGGTGTACTGTCAGACGGAGCCTACTGAAGGCTGCCAGTCCACATAGGGACCACCAATAGTCAATCACAGCCCATAATTGGCACCACAAGGGACATTTTTCATGCTTGCGTTGCTCCCCAACTCTTTTTACACCTGAATGTTGCTCCCAGGTTAAAAAGGTTGGGGACCCCTTGCCCTAGATGGTGAGCAAATGCGCAAATGCAACATTTTAATTTGCTGAGCATGAGTACCACCAAGATCAGCCACAAGGGATCCATGGACAATATGTAGTTGTAGCAGTCAGTAGAATAACCCTACATTTTTACCCAAGAGGAGTACGGCTCAGGGTCTGAGGGAAATGATTATAATAACTTTGGGGGTGCCTAGCAAATTTGCACCCACATTGATTAACCATTTCCTTGTGCTTTAAAAAAATCAAAAAGTGAATGGCATAAGTCCAGTCACCAGAAAACGTCACAGGTATGTTGGTTTTACCAATTCTTGCTACATGTGACACACGAAAGGGACAAAACTGAAAATGTGTGTGTTTTTTTTTTAATTACTCTGTCCACCTCCCTCTTTTATTCTGGCCCAGTTCAACGAAAATATAATTTCTCTTCAGCTGCGAAAGATTTTGTTCTGATTCCGATACACACAACCCCAAAGGACTCGGTGCAGGAGATCGATGAGTTGTATGACGTCTACGAGCATGTTAAAAAGAAATGGCGTACCAAGGTATGAAGCGTGAATGAATTTCCCATGAATTCCAGTGGAATCCTGGTGCTGCTTGCCTGTGTTGAAAGGCCAGAGATTTAGTATTTCCAGTTCTAGTATTCCCTTTCACCAAAAGCAAATATTACAGGTTTTCTTGGCAGTGGGAAGTGTTTGAGTTGAGCTCAAGGGACTGACTAATAGAAGAGAACATTTTTACATTTTCCCTGCAAGTTACATGCCAAGCAATTATTCTTTGCAAACATGCAATCAAAAATGAATGCATCACATCCAACATTTGTTTGAAGATTTAGCCCCAGCGCTTCGGATCCAATCAGGATTCAGATTTCGCCAAATCTTTGGGATTTGGTTCTGCAGAATACTTCAAAGCTCTGGATCTTGACAATTTTTCTGTTTACAGATGCAATTTTTTTTACTCATCTCAAATTTGAAAATGAATTAAGGTTCAGATTTTGCCAAATATGTAGTTGATGGATTCAGTATTCCTACAATTAAAGGGCAAGACATGTAGATCCACTGGGATTCCCCATTGAGTCAAAGTTTTTTACTGGAGACAGACCAGAATGCGCAGTAGATATGCTGTAAAATATCCTTGTATTAGACACTAACAGGGTCTAACAGACTGGGTGGGCCCCAGCACTTTTGGGCCCCGCTGGCCCTGCTCCCTGCACTGCCGCTTACCTCCCTCCCTCCCTCCCTCCCTGATCCCAGTTCTCTTCCGATGCCCAGGCATGCATGCAGGGGGGGGGCAGGGGCTTAAGGGGTTCCCGGAAGGCGGTTGCGGCTGGGGGCCCGGGGGATGGTGTTGGGCCACTGAGGCTGCAGGCCTGGTGTACTTCAACTAGGGAATAGTCCAAATTTATTATGAACTAAAATTCGACTTCGACCATTCACCATCTAAAACCTGCCTAATAGCTGTTTTAGCCTATGGGGGACCTCCTAGAACCTATTTGGAGTCAATTGGAGGACAAAATCTAAGCTTTTTTTTAAAAAAACTTAATTTAAAGGTGAACGACCCCTTTAAGGCAAGGCCCAGATGATTGCAGATCTCGGTCTGCTTTGATTCCGCTCTCCCTCTGTTCCTTCGTTCCTGCTCCACCTGCGGAGGATTTCCGTCCTGCCTTAAGAAAAGAAGGGGAGCAGCAGGGCAGCAGATTCTGCATCTCACCATCATCACCTGGCCTTAGCCCCCCACAATTGTTTAGTGTGACTGACAATATATTATATAGTATATATATTAGCACAGAGGCATATGTAAACCTTTGTGGATGAAATGAAGCAAGACTCTGTTTACAATTTGATGGCTAAACCATAATATTTTGTCATTTTCCCCATATAAGAATATAATACTACTTGGAGACTTCAATGCAGATGGAGCCTACGTTTCAAACAAAAAAATGAAGACGATCCGGTTGAGGACAGATCCTGATTTACACTGGCTCATTGACGACGACACAGATACAACGGCTATCAAAACAACAGATTTCTCCTATGACCGGTAAGTCTAGCGTGTCGGCATCAAAACATTTCACCTATTTTTTTTTTTGTTGTTGTTTGTTTCAGTGGTAAAACCATACCTCCCAACATTTTGGAAATAGTAAGAGGGACAAAGAGATTTGCCGTGTGTAGCGTGACCACATCCCTAATTAACAGGTTCATTTTACAAAATTTGGCAGGTTATAAAAAATTGAACACATTTCTGTGGTTTTTATGTGTTATTATAGTTTTGCTAATGAAGGTGAATTGCCCTTTAAGCTGCAAGTCACAGTCAGACAAGTTGGTTCAGGCATTTCTCTGCGCCTATGAAATATGAAGGAATTTGTCTAATATACACAGGGCAATATGAAGAGTTTAGACGTTATAGCATTTTGTAGTTTCCAACACTTCCCACTACGTCCTCGTCAGGCAACTTTGAGCAACTTTGGAAAACGAATTGCTCCAAGTGCCATCCCGGCGTTTTACATTTTATCCGGCGGGGAGTCGGTTCGGGGAGATTAGTTGCCCCGAAGAAGAGGAGATTTGTCGCCGGGCGACTAATCTTCCTGAATCTGCCTGTGTGCCCTGACCCTAAAACATCACTGTTGGAAATATCAGCGCTTGGACATAAAACTCGAATATATGTTAACATTTTCTCTTTGTCCATTTTCAGAATTGTTGTTCACACTTCGATTCTCAAACACATTGTTCCCAAGTCAGCGAAACCTTTCAACTTTCAAGAGGAATATGAATTGTCCTACGATGAGGTTGGTATAACCTTATTCAGCAAGCAGCTTCTTATATAGGGGTGGTATTATACAGTCTCTATCATATCCACACACACCAGTAGATTAAACACTAATTATATTTATTATGAAGCTATAGTTTTCTGTAGAACATCGAATGCCAATTTGCCAAGGCTATTATGATACTAAACTCTATAGTTAGTATAGGTATGGATGTATATGGTTTGTGTGAGTGTATGGAGGGGTGTGTGTATGGATGCTGGGTTTTCATTTGGAGGGGTTGAACTTGATGGACTTTGTCTTTTTTCAACCCGATTTAACTATGTAACTATTTCTTTTAGAAAAAGCTACAAAAGTATTGAAAAGGAGATATGATTTTATCTCTAGTAAAAGTCACCTCTGATGTATCTCTACTGGTAGAAAAAATGATAATACAGTCTTAAAGGGGTTGTTCACCTTTGAGTTAACTTTCAGTATGATGTAGAGAAGGATATTCTGAGGCACTTTGCTGTTGGTTTTCATTTTTTATTATTTGTGGTTTTTGAGTTATTTAGCTTTTTTTTCTGCAGCTCTCCAGTTTGGAATTTCTGCAATCTGTTTGATATGGTCTAATTTACCCTAGCAACCATCCGTTGATTTGAATAAGAGGCTGGAATATGAATAGAAGAGGCCTGAATGGAAAGATGAGTAGCATTAACATTAATCCAAAAAAGTAGGAGTATACAAGAATAAGGCACTTACAGCAGAAATTAACTGCTCAAAAAGTGTTACTTGGAACACTGTATAACAACAATAAATGTGTTGTCGTTCAGAGCATTTGTTTTGTAGATGGGGTCAGTGACCCCTATTTGACAAATGGAAAGAGTCAGAAGAAGAAGGCAAATAATTAAAAAAACTACAAAAAATAAACGAAAACCAATTGAAAAGTTGCTTAGAATTAGCCATTCTATAACATACTAAAAGTTAACTTAAAGGGATTCTGTCATGGGAAGACATGTTTTTTTTCAAAACACACCAGTTAATAGTGCTGCTCCAGCAGAATTCTGCACTGAAATCAGTTTTTCAAAAGAGCAAACAGATCTTTTTTATATTTAATTTTTACATCTGACATGGGGCTAGACATATTTATTACATATATATGTAATAAAAGGCACTACGTTTGCCCAGGAGCAGTAACCCATAGCAATCAATAAGCAGGTAGCATTTACTAGTCTGGGCTCAGATTACAGCAGTGAGGGGAGTGAGGAGCAAACTGAGCATGCTCAAGGCCGTGCCCTGGAGGTTTAAGCTGAAAACAGGAAGTCTGATACAGAAGCCCATGAGTACACAATAGAAGGAAAGAAATGTGGTGTTTCTTTTGACAGAGGACTCAGAGCAGCATTACTTTGATGATTTACTGGTATATTTATATAGACCTTTCTGATAAAGCTTACTTACTTTTTACTTTTCCTTCTCCTTTAAAAGCAAACATCTCATTGGTTACTATGGGTTACTACTCCTGGGCAAACTTAGTGCCTTTTATTACATATAGATGTGTGTCTGTTTCCCAGGTGCCCCTACTCATGTGACTTGTGCTCTGATAAACTTCAATCACTCTTTACTGCTGCACTGCAAGTTGGAGTGATATCACCCCCCTCCCTTTGCCCCAAGCAGCCTAACAACAGAACAATGGGAAGGTAAGTGTAAGGGCACATGGGCAGATTCGGGGAGATTAGTCGCCCGGTGACAAATCTCTTCTTCTTCGGGGTAAAAATCTCCCCAAACTGCCTTCCCCTACCTTCCCGCCAGCTAGAATGAAAAATCGCCATCGGGGTGGCACTCGCGGCTCTTTGTTTTCCAAAGTTGTCCGAAGTTTCCTCGTGAGGCAACTTCGGGCTGCCCCCTCCACCGCACACTCACCTTTATGTGTTGGAGGGGGTCCAGGGGGGTCCACAACGTTGGCAGAGGGGTCCAGGAGGCAATTGCGCTCTTTATGTTAGAAGAGATGAATTTCTGGTTTGAAAAATGGAAATCCGTCTCTTAAAGTTACAGGAGCAGCATTTTGCCGCCCCTAGTAACTAGTGGCGCACTGCCTCCTGAGGCAAGTTAGGGGTAGATTTGGGTTCTATTTGCACAAGGTTTAACATTAGCCTTATACAAGGACAACCAGTTACACTCTATATGGGGGAATGTTGCTCACCTTGCTTTTTTGCTACTCTTTAAACTGATACCAATGTGAAATATTGTATAAAGTTGTCTCGTTTTGGAAACAAGTATTTTACTTTAATGCTTTAAAGGTTGTAGGCACTTTATTGAGCTTGAATTGGGGAACCTGTTTTCTAGTGCACATCAAACTAACTCTATTTCCTTTTTGACAGACAGAAGAAGCCTATTTTGCTTTATGGCTGGGCATTTAGTTATACATTTAGGGCCAAAGCCTGTGTTCTGTAGAACAAAACAGATACCCTTTTTATATTTTATATTTAATGGATCTATTTCTGTTTGGAATGCCTGTATAACAATGGGAGTATAAGGGAAGCACGTTAACAGATGCACAGCGCTTAGTACTATATAAATACATGAATCGGAAACCTCTAATATAACAAAAAATCAAAAAACACTTGTATAAAAAATAATAGTATTACAGCATATAAAAGGGGTCAATCACTTTTATAAGAAGCCTGGTGGTCTTCACGTTACACTATGGGCATTTTTATCAAAGGTCAAGTTTTTTTTACCTCGAATGACTTCGAAACTCGAATGATATCTTATTTAAGAAAAAACTCCAACGTCTAAACGTTATATTACTGACCTGAAAACTCGAATCTAATGGATCTCGTTTTGAGTTTTTTCTCTGAAAAAAACTTGAATGTTAGGAAGGCTATTAACATCTTCAAATGGGTCACTGAACCTCTGCCATTGACTTCTACACAAACTCGGCAGGTTTTAGGTGGCGAGGTATGATAAATCTCAAATTCAAGTTTGGGTTTTTCCCAGTCGAATTTATGAGTTTTGACCAAAAATCCAATTTTGAGAGTTCAAATTTAAATTTACCATTCAAACCTTAATAAATCTGCCCCTATCTGTACTTAATACACTGTGTTACATTTTCAGGCTGTTGCAGTGAGCGATCACTATCCTGTGGAAGTAGAACTCAATCCTGCAAAAGGAATAAAACGAAAGAAGAAGTAACATGAAAGGATATGTTCCTGTTTAGACTGTACCTTTAATAAAATACCTTTTTATATATAATGTGAATCATTTGTGTAGGTGTATATGGAATGGGAAGGATCAATGATGGAACTATAGCAGAAGCAGACCCTGCAACTGTAGGTGGGACCCTGGGTCTGCTTCCTCTATAAAGGGGGGCCTGTGAGAGAGGTTGCGGATGACCTGTGACACGTGCAGTTCACCCTCAAGACCCACAATTATGTGTGAGGGGGTAAAGTAGGTCCAGGGTTTTCATTTTTTGGGAAGGGGCTGCCAGGAAAAGGTACACCACTTGGGAGGATACTAAAGTGGTATATATAGGCTAATAGAGAAAATGCTCCTAGGGAGCACTAAGCTGCCTGCACAAGGAGAGAGCACCCAATGTGGACAGCCTTGTCTGGCTAAATGCCCAGAGTTTCCCAGCTAGCTCACTGTGACATGGCACATGCATGCGCAGGGTCGGACTAGCCTGACCATATACCGGTGGGGGGGGGAAGATGGCTGTGCTGACCCTTCACCCTCCTTGGCTGCAGGTAGGGTTGCCACCTATTTTAAAAAAAATTACCGGCCAGTGATGGGGGGTGGTAACCCCGTGAAGAAAAAAGGGGCGGGTCACGGGTAAATGGGCGGAATGTGACGTAAAAAGGGGCGGGCCACGTGCCGCGAAAGGGGGCGGGCCCCATCGCAAGAGGGGCAGAAGACGAAGGAGGGGTACGTTTCTGCCAGAGGGCCAAGGGCTTTTGTTATAGGTATTACAAATTACCAGCAGCTAAATTGCCGGTAAATTTGTAATACCGGCCCCGGCAGGTATTTTACCGGCTAGGCCGGTAAAATACCGGCCAGGTTGCAACCCTAGCTGCAGGTCATCATCCCACTGGGTCCGCACACCTGTCATTCTGCTCTGCCCCGTCTGTCCAGGTCCGGATTTACAAAGAGGGCGCCCGTATTCCCACTGCGGTTGCCACCCCTGTCCCCTGCCCTTTATTTGTGCAAATTTTCATGATCCAGACCAACCAACAGAAAATTTAAAAAAATGATTGTATCTTTAGTGCATCACCAGTGTTTTTGAACCAATGAGGGTGTTGTTGGGCAGCATGCCACCCCCTAAAATCCTGCCGCCCGAGGCCTGGGCCTTGGTGGCCTTTCCACATATCCGGGCCTATGCCTGTCAATTCATAGGGACCAATGCCGTTGTGCAGTGTGCGTCTGAACCACAAGGCCATCTTGAATTGCTTTGCTGTAGACAGAGAGGGAAAGAATAAGAAAAATGAAAAACAACAAACATTTATGGAATTATGCCTGTGGATGAGGTAATGTGAAGAGCAGTGACAGTGGTTTGGTGGGCCCTGGGATGAGACTCTCTGGTGGGCCCCAGGTACCCCAGTCCGACACTGGTGATTAGCTCCAGAGTTCCCACAACAGGCAGAGCCAATCACTGCAGCACAGTTGCACTGAGAGAATTCACCAGTCAAATGCACTCGGATATCGGACTATTCAGACACAATTGCACTGAAAAACATTCCTATATATTTGTCTTTTTTCCCTGTTAATAACATTGGGATCAACCATTATTTTTACCGGCCAGGAAAGTAAAATACCCTATGGCTATCCTATTTTCCTGTGCGGTAGCCCTCCTGCTGTGAGATTTGCCATAATATTTGTGAGTTGTCTCCAACATCAACATCCTGCCCCAATGTCACTAACCCAACCACAAATATCATCCTCCCCATGTTCTATTGTTTGTGGTTTTTGAGTTATTTAGCTTTTTATTAAGCAGCTCTCCAGTTTGCAATTTCTGCCATCTGGTTGCTAGGGTCCAAATTCCCCTAGCAACAGGAGAGGCCGGAATAGAATGATTTAGAAAGAGCAATAAAAAAGATACCGTACCAATATGTGTGTAGCCTTACAAAGCATTTGTTTTAGATGCTTTTGAAAGCTGGAAAGAGTCAGAGGAAAAAGGCAAATAATTACTATAAAACTAAAAAAAATATAATGAAGCCAAATTGAAAAGTTGCTTAGAATGCTATAATATTCCAAAAGTGAACTGAATGACCCACCCCTTTTGGGGGCTGTTGAACACTGGGGGGCATGTTTACTAACATTGGAGATAAATATCTGGAGAGATTTCTGGAGAAGTTGCCCATAGCAACCAATCAGATCTTTGCTTTTGTTTTCTAACTTGGCTGTGGCTGTTTAAATCTAATTGCTGAAATCTCCAGAAATCTCTCCAGATATTTATCTCCAATGTTAGTAAACATGCCCCTATGAGTTTAAAAAAAACAATAGCGAATAATGAGATTACAGCTTCACTAAGCAGCACCATGGCCTGAGAGGAGAAAGGGTTGGGCTGCCATTGTGCTTTGCAGCTTGTCGCACATAGCTATGACCACTTCCTCTGGGATAATGGAGGCCACGCCCATCCCTCGTTTCAGCCCAGACGCTGAGGAGAACGAGAGCTCTGTGCTGCGCTAATAGAACGGTATGTTTAAGAGGTAAAGCACGATTAAAAGCCCATTTCTACCCGGACACTGTACAGAAAAAGGCAGTGGGGGTTGGCATAAAGTAGTGGGAGGTGGAAGATATTCAGTTTATTCATTTGTATGCATTTCTGGTGGAAATAACTCTGGCGGCCATGTTGGTACTCCGCAGCCATTTTGCTACTCCGCAGCCATGTTGGTGCTCTCAGTCCATTGACGGCCTACATATTAGTACTCTCAGTTGATACAGCCTGTGGCTGCCTTGCTGGTAGCCATCTTGTTGCACTTCCTATTAGGAAGTGTTATTCAATCGGTCACCTCATCCTGAAGTCCTTGCCTCTCGCTGCTAGCAATTTTTGTATTCTCTCTTTTTCTGTCAGGAGGATCCAGTGAACTGCTGCTGCTGAAGTAAAGTAAGAGATTAACCCACGTGTATGATTCAGGCTCCAAGGTGAGTGATCACTTAATAACCCCAAAAAGTGATGCCCAAACACAGCTTTAACCCTTACCCTGCTGGTGATTTTAAATCACGTAACCTTGAACCGCGTAACCTTGAACCCAGACATGTATGTGCTTCATTATAGGCAGGCCGTCGCTTGTTTTGCAGATGAGAAATGTCATTGGCAGGGAAAGGGTTAAACTGTCCCTCTAAAGCTGTGCCTGGCTTTTAGTGGCGCCTGGGTTTTATCACTGACTAACTCCGTAGCTGTTTATGGCCTGTGATTGTTCAAAGTCTCTGTTTTATTCATTTTTTTTTAATTCTAAAAGGGAAAGTTTGCCCTAGGAAAAGTGTGGAAAGAATAGATTGCTGCTTTAAAGCGGTATGTTGTTTTAATGTTCTCATAATGGAAGCGTTTTCCAGATATTGACCTGGGCAGGTAGTGTTTTATCTAATTTTGGCTCCCCACTCGCTGCCTTAAAGCCTGATTCACTGGGGGAGTGTTTTATAAAGCAATACTGACATGTTCCTATAAAAATCATAGGAACGTGTCAGTATCAAGCATGTGCTGCACCCGGAATATTTTCCCTGAAAGCCCCCCTAAAAGCCGCCCCACGCACCTTTGTGCAGCAGACCATTCACTTTACTAACGAATCTTCTGCCCTGCTTCCGTAACGCTGGGCTGGGGGCGGATCGATCCTTCCATAGGCTGAAGTCCTGTTTTGATTTGTAATTAGCCTATGGAAGGATCGTCACTGAATCTGCAAGAAGGTATTTCAACAGTGTCAGAGGGTTGGATCAGTGCAGGTTCACTGAGCTGGGGGCGGCTTTGTGGGAAAATATTCCTGGTGCAGCACATACTTGATACTGACACGTTCCTATGAATTTTATAGGAACATGTCAGTATCGCTTTAAAGGAATAATAATATCATGTACTGTTGCGCTGCACTGGTGAAACTGGTGTGTTGCTTCAGAAACTCTACTATAGTTTATATAAATAAGCTGCTGTTTAGCCATGGGGGCAGCCATTCAAGCACAGGATACACAGTAGATAACAGATAAGTACTACTATAGTTTATATAAACAAGCTGCTGTGTAGCCATGGGGGCAGCCATTCAAGCACAGGATACACAGTAGATAACAGATAAGTACTACTATAGTTTATATAAACAAGCTGCTGTGTAGCCATGGGGGCAGCCATTCAAGCACAGGATACACAGTAGATAACAGATAAGTACTACTATAGTTTATATAAACAAGCTGCTGTGTAGCCATGGGGGCAGCCATTCAAGCACAGGATACACAGTAGATAACAGATAAGTACTACTATAGTTTATATAAACAAGCTGCTGTGTAGCCATGGGGGCAGCCATTCAAGCACAGGATACACAGTAGATAACAGATAAGTTCTGAAGAATCCCATTGTATATTACAGATCGTATCTGTTATCAGCTGTGTATCCTAAGCCTTATCTCCTTTTTCAGCTTTGAATAGCTGCCCCATGGCTACACAGCAGCTTGTTTATGTAAACTATAGTAGAGTTTCTGAAGCAAACACACCAACTTTACCACTACAGGGCAACAGGATATTATATTTTCATTACTTTAACACTTTAAAGGAACAGGAACACTAAAAAATCCCTTCTACCCCCCCTCCAATAACGAATCATCTTTAATGTTTTACACATAAATAATGAAAGAGAATCCCTCTTCTGGTTGTAATGTTGCATTTTAAAAAGGAGATAGGGCAACAAGCACTAAACCAACTCTTAAGCACATGCTCATGTCTCCTGTTGACATTCACATATGCAGTAAATGCAAATGTTGGGTATTAGTGTAGTAAAAATGTGTCCCAGCGACATAAAGATGGCAGTATGGCACTTACAGGAAAAGTCCTGGCGCACGGGCTTGGGGTAAAAAGTACACAATATAATATTATTGCTCCCTATTAACCTATAGAGCAATAATAAATTCAATAATATATTCTGCAAAGAGGGAAGTTGAAGGTTGCAGTAACGTTGGTGGGACAGGATGAGGGTGTAAATAAGTTATAGTTGTGTGAGAGGAAATAGGGACAGATCTTGACATTGTTGTGTGAAAAGAGGTCTTTATGATTACGCGTTTATTACATTGAAAGAAAACATAGCCTATTTCATGTGTATGTAATGTATTTTTTCTGACTAGTTCTGTTTTACAACTTTGATGTATCATGCCACACTTTTTTTTTTTTTGTGGTTTTAAAATTTGTTTTGTTCTGTAGCTCTAATTGGGAATTTAAGATTATTTCTGGTAGCTAACTATACAGTGGGTTTACTATTTGAAACTGACTAAAGTTGGCCATACACTATTAAGATCCGCTTCTTTGGTGACCTTGCTAAACAAGCGGATCTACATGTACGGCCACCTTTCTTTCTTCTATGCCCCCCCCCAAAGGCAGGGGCCTAGGGCTATTCGAGCTAATCCAATGCGGTCCTCGATCATGGGGAAAATCAAACCTGCCAAAACTATTTTTGGCCAGATATTGGTCAGGGAGCCCTTCTGGAAGGCCCCAGATAAGCTGCTGCATTGGTCTGAATTAGACCTGAATTGGCAGCTTAAATCTGCCCATGTTTGGCCACCTTTAGAGCCTGGGACACTCACTCACTGTGCGTTGGTGATGTGCGTGTTGACCCGAAACCCAATGTTACCTGCAGGTTGACTGGCGAAGTGTACTCCTCCTTTGCTCCTGAAGATTCCCTGTCTTTAAAACAGAGGTGGGCACAGATGTAGCATAGAGAGCGAGAAGACGCAGGTATTGGTGCTGGTGCTACAATGGCAATGTTTTCTGGGTTAGGGTTGGGTGTGGCTTATGGTGTTGGAAGGTTAGGTGCGGGTTGAGTTTTTCTTGACTTGGAACCACTAATGTGTAGTTAAGGGTGAATCTGACCCGTTTCACTTTTCCAAATATTCGCAAAATGGCGAACATTTGTAAAAAATTTTTTGTCGCTCAATACGGCGTTTTTTTTGAAGTCTAACAATTTTTTATACCCATTGGAGCCTATGGGCATCATTTTTGTGGTGAAACTCGGTGAAAACCTCCGCTCATCACTACTAATGTGCATGATGTATAATTTGGATGATGCACATATTTAGTGCCTAATGAGTGAATATCCCAGGTTCATGTCTGTGTACCAGCATTGGTCCCTGTACTCGCTGTGGACCATGTTTTTTAGCTGACTATTGTATTCCCCCATCAGCCTGCAGCTGCAGTATAAACAAGTGCAATTTTTATGTTCAGATTGTACAGAGACATAGTAGGCGGATACTTTAATGTGTGTGCGTGTCTACCAGCTATTCAGTAATTCAATATTGGTAACACAAGTTTATGATGAAAATATTTGCTTTAGTTTTATTTTATATTTGCCAATTTGCTCCCAATGAACCAAACATCCCATTTAAAGTCTGTCAGAGCTACTATCTCCATATCTTATCTATCGACGCAATAAGTAAAGGAGGGTAAACTGTCCATCGGCTGTTTTAAAGGGGAAGTAAAGTCTAAAATAGAATAAGGCTAGAAATGCTGTATTTTTTTAATATTTATTGTTTTTTTATTGGTTTACAGTGTATCAAAAAAAATTCAAATACAACATGTAAGCAGTGGCAAACGTGTCAGTGACTGGTAGCTTTACAATGTTACATAAAGATCATCCTATAAATCTAGTCACTTCTCATGACCTGTCGGATTTTTCTATCTTAGCTCTGCAGTCTTGTAGCTGGAGGGAAGAAAACAAGGGGGGGGGGAAGCTGAAAGAAATGCTGTATTTTGTATAATAAACATAAACATGAACTTACTGCACCACAAGCCTAATCAAAACAATGATTTAGGCTTTCAAAGTTGGCCACAGGGGGTCATCATCTTGTAACTTTGTTAAACATCTTTGCAAGACCAAGACTGTGCACATGCTCAGTGTGATCTGGTTTGCTGCTTAGGGATCATCATAAAGTATCAAAACAGCACAAGTCAAATAATATCTGCCAGAAGCCGATACAACAAGACTGATTAATAATCTGAATATATAGACTGCACTGGGTCCTGTGTTGTCATGTAATCTAATGTGGATTTTATAGTTTTTGTATTGTTTAATACAAACTGTCTCCAACTCTGCAGAACCAGTGGCTGCAGCAAAATAATCCTCCAAATAGAATCCCAGTTTATCTGTTTAAATCTGGCTCCATGATCGTTGTCCCTGCAGCTGGAGTTGGAAACAGTAAAGGGGATGTTAAGGCAAAAATAAAATCCAATATAAATCTCTTCACAGTCGCTGACTGCTCTACAGGGAAATAAACAAAGCTGCTTTGAGTTCTCCATGGCTGGGAAGTAAGGGCTCCCCCTGCTGTACATAAGTGATTGTTTCCCTGAAGAGCAGTTAGGGACCGTCTGACAATTCCTATCCACAGCAGTAAATGAAGGGAGGATTTCACCGCATACAGTCAGGTTTCTTATAAAAACAGTATACAGTACATTTTTTAGTTAAAGTATATTGGATATAGGTTTCTTTTTCATTGAAGAAAGTAAAAATGGGATTTTTATTTTTTTTCCTTTACATGCCCTTTAAGCTGCCACCGACTTGTCTCCTCCAGGCAGTCAGCAGCCTATTGGCCAATGTATGTGGTTTTTCCTCAGCCTACATGAACAATATATAGCCATTTGAAAATCTGAGGACCACATCAGTGTGTTGATGTGTTCCTTTCCCTACCGGTGTTCATAGGCTGGCATCACAATTCAATCTATGGCCCAGGGACCAAATTATTCTGCAAGCCTAGTTTGGCCTAACACATGGGTGGCCAAATCTAGGAAAGATCGCCAGACAAATTGATTGCAGTGTGCTTTCAGCTTAAGGCATAAGTAGCACATCTATCTGTGGATACCATCAGGTTCACAAGAAACAATTGTTCCAGCAGGATTTTTATTTCAATATTGAGACTTATCATAGGACAGGAGTACATATGGCCGATCCACCACTGAAAGACACCCCGGTGGTCACCCAGTTCTGCCTTTTTCATTAGTTGCGTCCACTTGTCACTACAAAGAATGGAATGGATTTCAATCTGAATATTTTGGGCCCTTAGCCTTAATGTTTTCACAAAAAATTACTTCTAGCAAGAATTCCAGGCATCTGTTGGGACCAATTTGATGGGAGACCACCTCTGCTAAGAGTAATAAATCACTATTAAAGAATCTTCCCTTTTTGAATAAATGTAACTTTACAGTCTTAGGCCACCTGCTGTTCCGCAAGGCCTCATCCCTCCAGCACACATACATGGAGTGCACCCTGGTGCAAAAATACATACCTTCTTATTTCCACAGATCGGCCTTTTCTCTGCCTGTTTCTAAGCAGGAGGAGAAAAGGCCTAACGTGTCACTGGCCTTACTGTGATTTTATGGCAGTTCTGCATGTGTCTAATGATTGATTACAGTATTTTCTGAAAAAAATCATCTGATGAATATAAACAAGAAGACTGATATATACTAAGTAAGTATTTTATTGGATCATTTTACCATTACTTTCTACTTTGCACTGAGCAGATCTGCATGTTCCCCCAAATGGGCTAATAATTGGGTCCTTTGGTTACAATGTAGTTGTCCTGATAACTGGATCAGGCAGGAGGGGCTGTGTTCTCCACTAAGCTGATTATTGTATACAGTCTCTAATCAAAGTCATTGGCCAGATGGATATAATAACATAGTCCATATCTGCTTGATTTTAATCAGATTTGAACACAAACATGTTCAAATATCAAAAATGAACTGTTTTTATGTATAATTATTTATACTTTTCTTTCCTGCATTAGGCACTCTTTGCCAATAAGAATACATCTTTGGGCACTCTTTCCCTTGCATAACCCCACAGTATGTTCCAGGCAGAGATGCTGAGACACTGTACACTAGCTGGGTGTATACATCACACATATAGGTTACAGTATATACAAACACACAATTGTTAACCAATACAAGAGATAACTCTCCCTGCACTCTTCAGGATCAGGTACTACTCTTGTGGTAAACTTTTTCTTCAAGAGACTTTGCAGGAGATATCTGGGCTGGCATATTTTCCTGGGGGGTAGGTGGCCCATCCTGAAGCAAGTAACTGTTCAACCAAAAGGGCAGAAATCAGATTCAATTGGAATCACAACAAGCACTTATAGGGCTATGATCATTACCTAAACACAGAAATGTACCATATGTGCGCCAATTCCTATCAAATACAAAAGGGAAACCAATTTGTCTTCCACTGGATTATTATAGGGGACCTGTTGGCCAAAAATATTATCCCCAACAAAAGGTGCAGTCTGAAAGAGGCCACACACTCCGCTTGGGTAACAGTCGTTTTTGTTTTTTTTAACCTGCCTCCTGCCAGCGCTAGGACCTCCCTGCAGGTGCGAGTGGCCATGTTGTGCATAGCTTATGCACATAATGCGCTTCTGACTTCACGTGCGTGCTCATAATGGGCAAGCCACGGCATTTGTTCATTACGTGTGCGCCCCAACAGGGCTGCTTGTACGGGGAGCTCCCTCCTGGTGCGAGTGACCTAGCTCTATCAGGGGACAATTTAAAAAAACAAAACAAAAACTATTGCTACCCCAAACTGGAGTGGGGGCCCTATTAGCCCGCACCTTTGATTGGGGAAAATGTTTTTTTGCCAACAGGTGCCCTTTAATTAGTTATGCTTAATGTATGTTTATTTCCTGCTTTAAATTTGACTGGATAATTTGAAGAGTGACTTTTTAGATTGTAAATTCTTATGAACGGGCCCTCCTGTATCACAAAATTTGTGCGTACAATGTATTTTTCTTCTATTTCTTCTTTTATTGTACACGGCTGCTAAATATATTGGTCATTTCTAAACACTTGTTAATAATAGCATTACGCAGGCACAGGGCTGATTGAAGTGTTAGAAAATTATATTTTTTTAAATAGCTTTTCTTTTATATTTTAGGTGCTGTGAAAATGCCAAGTTGCATCGTGAAAGGTTGTCGCCACAAAAGTGGACAGAAGGTTCTGTATCCAGATGTTGTCCTTCACTCTTTTCCAAATAATATACATATGATAAAGAACTGGCTGTTACAGACTGGTCAGGTTTTCGGGGATATTGATGCTTTTGCAGAAAAAGTTCTAAAAGGAAATAAAACATCCGCCTTCCGAATGTGCTCACGTCATTTTACAAGAGATAGCTATATGGCTAAGGGCTCAAAAATCACCTTAAAACCAAATGCTGTTCCAACAATCTTTAATACTTTACCACCAGCTGCTGCTGTTCCTAGTCTGATGTCATTGCCAACAGCTAAGAGACTGAGAGTAGAAGATGCAATACCATCAACCTCTGCCACTATTGTACGTATCATTTCAAAACTTGTCACAGTACAAACCCAAACCGATGATAGGATTCTCAAAAATGACTCCTGGGTCAAGAGACACAACTGGACAGAAACTGTAAGTGTTGCTACGCAGACCGATACTCCAGCAGAGACAGAAGATATGGAAAATGAAACTGGCAGTACATCTGAAGAGGTAAAGATTTGGCATGCTGATAAAGACCACTTGTATCCTGTATATGATGCACCGATAAAAAGCATAAAAACATCACCCAAACAAACCATAAAAAATCTGACTATACAGAAGCAAGTAGGTGGTGCTCTTGAATTCTTTGAAAATCGAGAAGACCCACTGGATCCATCATTTGGTCTTTGTTTGGGTAGGTCATTTCAGGACTCCAGTGCTTTAAATACATCCACAGAACAAGGAGATGTTGTAAAACAGAGAAAATTTATTGTGTTTGAAGACTCCTTGAATAGTCTTCTTACTCTGGTTCGCTGCCAGCACTCACAGTTGCCACCATGTCAAGCACCAATTAGTCATATTGGAAAAAACCTAGATGGAGGCTTGCTAACTGTGCATTTAACTTGCCTAAATGGCCACAAATCACTAGTATGGAATACCCAACCAGTGTTTGGAAATGTGTCCATTGGCAATGTTTTAATGGCCTCTAGAATTTTACGAAGTGGTTCTTCATTTGACAAAGCTCTACAAATGTTTACAGGTTTTGGAATACCAACAATCTCACCTAAGACATACCATGAATATCAAAAGGTGTATCTTTTCCCAGCAGTGGACTATCAGTGGAAGCTTGAAGAGAGCAAAATAAAAAAGGAATTGGCAGGAAAACCAGTTGCACTAGCAGCAGGAAGGCAGGTCATCAATCTTGGGCATTCCAATAAGTACTGTGTGTATGCCATGATGGATGTGATGTCCAAAAAAATTGTCTCTTTCAAAATGAAACCCTTTGGTTCAGAGACCACATTAGAGGAAACCGAGAAACAAACTTTCCAGGACTGTCTTGATCAACTCATTAATGATAAACTGGATATCAAAATAATTGCCACAGATCAGCACCCTGGAATTAGAAAACTAATGGAGATAAACTATCCACATGTTGAACACCAGCTGGATGTTTGGCAGCTTTGCAAAAATCTTGCTCAAAAACTAGAGGAGGCAAGCAAGAAAAGGAAATGTAGTAGCATAGCCAGTTGGCTTTGTGCCATCACAGAACATCTCTGGTGGTCTGCCCAAACTTGCAAACAAAACGTTGATCTTTTGATTGAGAAATGGAAGTCGGTTCTCTTCCATGTTGCAAATGTGCACAGTTTTCAGTCGTTGAAATTTTACAAAAAATGCCAACACAAAAGCATTTCAGATATGGAGAAACAGAACACAAACTGGATTCCTTTAAACCATCCTGCTCACGCAGCCTTGGCCAAAATAATCAACAATCCTGTTCTCTTGGATGATATTGCAAAGGCAGACAAATTCTGTCACACCAGAGATTTGGAGGCTTTTTACTGCAAAATTGAGAAATTCCAATCAGAACATTTTTCATTCGTTGCTGATGAACTATATGTGCGCACTGCTCTGGCTGCTTTATCATACAATCGAAATGGGACTAGAGAACCACACTCGATGTGGCCATTGAACTCACCATTGAATGTTGGAGAAAACCATCACAAATTAGTTTTCCCTATGGAAAGAAGAGACCTGATTCTCGATCCCATGTGTGAAAACGGTGTAGAAAGTGACTTTTCGGATATAATGTCACAAATAATGAAAAGGTTGTTAAGTGAACTAGAACATAAAGGGAGGTAAATGATGACCTGCTACACAGCAAAGCTAAATGTTCTTATAGAATGAAAACCAGAGTGAAAACGTTACGTCGTTGTTTGCTTCATAGGGATACAAATTATATTTTGGACTGATTTTGAAAATACATTTTGTGAATTTGAAAAAATTGCATATTGATTTGTTTTTGTTTGTTTTGTAATTTTTTTACATTGTGTTGTACACCACAGCAGACACAAACATAGAATGTGTGTCGTTAAAATGACAGCAAAACGTTTTAATAAAAACTCAGATGTAAAATATTTGCAAATAGTTTTTGGAGCAGAGCTTATTTCACGTATTGAAAACGATAACCATTAAATAACACATTCTAAACAATACTTTAAACCAAAAAGATTACATTGGTTGGAGGTTACAGGTTTTTGTTCATTTGTTATATTTGAGGTTTGGGTCTTGTAAAGTATCCCATCAAATCTATTGATGAAGTATCAGTATTTGGCTAAATCTCAAAATAATTGGCTCGGGTCCTGTCTGCTTTAAGCAGATACTTATCTTATGCCATGTCCTATGCATTATTGTAATGTATTGAATGCCAAAGTATCCATTATCCAGAATCCTGTTATCCAGAAAGCTTTATTATGGGAAGGCCATCTCCCTCAATGTCCATTTTAAGCAAATAATTCTACTTTTTAAAAAATGTTTTCCTTTTTCTCTGTAATAATAAAACAGTACCTTGTACTTGATCCCAACTAAGCTACATGACTCCATATTGGTGGAAAAACAATCCTATTGGTTTATTTAATGTTTAAATTATATTTAACAGATAAGGTTTGGAAAATCCCTTAACTGGAAAGGCCCAGGTCCCAAGCATTCCACATAATAGATCCTATATCTGTTTTTCCTGTTGTATAGGGAAACCTCTGGAATTTTGCATATTTTATATGTTAAGTTAACAAGGTTATATCCAAATAATAAAGTGCCCCTGTGCATTTTATTATCATGCATCTAAGGGTATGCAAAGTGCATTGCAGAAATCAGGAACTGCTGTTTTATATTGTATTCTGACTATGGGAATCACATGGCTTGTGGTACATAGACGTGATTATCCTGAGATAACACAAACTTGTTTTGCTATTTAGGTCTGTTTGCATTGGTGGTGCTGTTTGTTCATGCATAGAGAGATGGCTGAAATATTTTTTTACAAAAAAGTAGCCATTGCTACATTCTCTATTTGGACTGAGGTTGCATTCTGTTTTGGGTCAACTTCAATTGCACTTTTTAGGGGATAGTTGCCTGAATGAGCATACTTCCCATAATTTCTGTTCTTTGGAGCAACATTTTGGGCTACGAAAAAGTGACTCACAAAACACCCACAGTCCCTGAATAGAATAATGGCTCATATGTATGCATGTACTTAAATATACATCTGTGAGTATGACGGACAGTTAGTTGGCTGCTGCCTAAATCATCAGTATATAGTTCTACAAAATGAGGTATTTTTACCTCTAGACTCTGCTATTAAAGAAGAACATGCCATCCTTGTTTTCATATATGCTGTACATAATTCTATAAGGCAGGTCTTAAGCTCAACTGAGCACGTGTTCAAACTCCACTACTCATGACTTACTCAAAATACCCTGCAAGAAAGTCATTTTCACATAGAATTTTATTCCTAAACAGTGTTGCCCATTAATGCGCAGTTACCCACATATATCCTTTTAAATTATTACTGACCCATTTATATGCTTTTACTCAAAGAGAACTCTTATATTTATGTATATGTGTGTGTGTGTATATATATAATATATACATATATACACACACCAAGGGGCAGATTTATTAAGGTTCGAATTGGAGTTGGATGTTTGGTCAAAACTCACAAATTGGAAATAATTCAAATTTGAGATTTATCATACCTGGACCCTGGGAACAATTTGCATTTAACTATTCACCGCCTAAAACCTGCCAAGTTTATATAGAAGTCAATGGCAGAGGTCCAGTGACCCATTTGAAGATGTTAATAGCCTTCCTGAGTTTTCAGGTCGGTACTATTCATTCAAGTTTTAGATATTCCAGTTTTTTCTTAAATAAGATACTAATCGAATTTGAGTTCATTCGAATTTAAAAAAAACTTTAACATTCGACCTTTGATAAAACTGCCCCCAAGTATTGGAACCTATCTTAGTGTGTCCACAGAGCATTTATTCTAACCCCAATTCTAGATAATGTATCCTTGATGAAGGATGACATCTGTGTATATTAATGTACTTTTTTACATGAAAAAACTAATGAAATCTTGAAACCTTAAGGGGATTATTTATCAAAGTCCGAATTTATCTCAATATTGTCTGCTACAAACTCCGATCAAATCCGCTCTGGTTTTTTACGCTTATTTATTAAATTTTCCCAAAAATTCGCTTTGCGGGAAAAAATCTGATTTTCACGACTTCTTCAGATTTTTCATCCGAATTTCTTGTTTTTTCGGATTTTTCACCCGAAAACTCAGATTTTTGCCCGACTACTCTGAAAACTAAGGGATATTGTATGAAACCCAGTGTACATCAAAAAATCATTGGGACTTCTCCCTTTGACTTATATGCAACCTCGACAGGTCTTGGATGTCGGATTTTCTGATTCTGACTTTTCCATCATCGGGTATAATAAATTCCAAAAAATTTGTGGTTTTTTTAAAAGTCTGATTAAAAATTGTGATTTTTGCATTCGGGGTTTAGTAAATAACCCCCTAAATGTCTAATTATAAGTTGACCCAAGTATAACACATTTGGTTCTATTTTGTTTTTTCTGTGTTTCAATAAGCACCATGGGGTGGGTGGTATTCATGTGTGGGTCGGTAAAAAAT
The DNA here is from genome assembly GCF_017654675.1 of Xenopus laevis. Taxonomy (NCBI): domain Eukaryota; kingdom Metazoa; phylum Chordata; class Amphibia; order Anura; family Pipidae; genus Xenopus; species Xenopus laevis. The sequence goes on along the minus strand of NC_054378.1, from coordinate 118,969,712 downwards.
GGATCTGTACCCGACCTGCTTAACTCAACCCATCGAGCCGTATATTCTTAATAAACCCATGTCAGATTCATTCGTTTCTGATGTCACCAGAAGGGTGGGGCAGGCAGCCGCAAGTATATAAGTTGATGGTAGATGGCTGCCGGTGGAATTCAGTAACACTAATGATGTTTTGTGAGCTTTTAGTTTTCCTTTAAAAAAATAAAAAAAACAGAACTGAACAATCCGGCTGTAATTCTTAGCAGTGCTGTGTTCTTTTGGTTTTTGTTTTCTTTTGTCAAATAGATACTAAAATTGTTCATTATTTGATTACAGTATGGATGCTTTTGTGGAAAAAATCCTTTGAGATACTCTTAATGTTAACAAGAAATTCTCCTGCAAAAACCTACCAACAGTAAGTATCGTATTAGATTGTTTTCTGTTTTAATGACAGCATTTTGTTGCTACAACTTTTACTGCTGCATAGTGCAGAGATAATTCTGAGTAGAAATTATCACAAGAAAACAGAAGGCAGCAATTATATGGTTACCTTTCGGTTAAAAAAATCCAAGTTCAACCCTTCCAAATAAACCCTAGTGCATATAATATACACATACATATTGCTTCTCCATCGGATCCTCAAGTCAAGAGAGGGCCTCTTGTACTTCTTTTTTTATGGGGGGGGGATAAATCCTATGACCAAGTGCCGGAGGGTACGAAACGCGTAAGGTGGGCCTTGTGGGGTCGGTATGTATCGTAATTTTATGTAAATTAAAATAAATATTTTGTTTTAACTAATGAAAAGCCTTGGGACATATATCTTTGGATATAATTTATTGGTGGGGGAATAAATCTGTCTATAATGTCCTTGAACATATTTGTAAAGCGTAATTATGTCCCATCGCAAGAGCTTTTTCCTAGAGAGGCCTTAACAAGGACCTATAGAGAGGCAGAATTATGTTTTCATCCCTCGAGTTAAGGTCCTTTATTTTATGCAAGACTGTAATTTATATACTTAAAGGGATACTGTCATGGGGGAAATTTTTTTTTCAAAATGAATCAGTTAATAGTGCTGCTCCAGCAGAATTCTGCACTGAAATCCATTTCTCAAAAGAGCAAACAGATTTTTTTTATATTCAATTTTGAAATCTGACATGGGGCTAGACATTTTGTCAATTTCCCAGCTGCCCCTGGTCATGTGACTTGTGCCTGCACTTTAGGAGAGAAATGCTTTCTGGCAGGCTGCTGTTTTTCCTTCTCAATGTAACTGAATGTGTGGGACATGGGTTTTTACTATTGAGTGTTGTTCTTAGATCTACCAGGCAGCTGTTATCTTGTGTTAGGCTAAGGCCACACTAGGCGATAGCGCCGCGATTTGACTCGCGGCGACTTTTCGCCGCGACTTTTAAGCCGCAATCGCTGGGGAAACTTTTGCGCTGGCGTCTATGGGGAATCGCGACAAATCGCCAGCGTAAAAACACACGCGGCGATCTTTTTTCTATTGTCGCTCGAAATCGCCTCGCTAGGAAAAGTCGCCGCGAGTCAAATCGCGGCGCTATCGCCTAGTGTGGCCTTAGCCTTAGGGAGCTGTTATCTGGTTACCTTCCCATTGTTCTTTTGTTTGGCTGCTGGGGGGAAAAAAGGGAGGGGGTGATATCACTCCAACTTGCAGTACAGCAGTAAAGAGTGATTGAAATTTATCAGAGCACAAGTCACATGACTTGGGGCAGCTGGGAAATTGACAATATGTCTAGCCCCATGTCAGATTTCAAAATTGAATATAAAAAAATCTGTTTGTTCTTTTGAGAAATGGATTTCAGTGCAGAATTCTGCTGGAGCAGCACTATTAACTGATTCATTTTGGAAAAAAAATTTTTCCCCATGACAGTACCCCTGAAACTGCCTAGAATTACAGTTTGTCATCCACAAATGTACCCAAATATTTCTCAGTTGCCTCCAGCACACTATCACGTGATACCACTGGCCAGTGCTCCAGTTAGAAGAAAACGACAATCCTGGAGTACTTTGGTATTGGCACTATCATCCAGTTCTCGATCCAAACATTCCTTTAATGGAAAGCTATATTCCCCAAACAATGAAGGTCTCTATAAAAAGATAGTGCATAAAACGGCTCGTGTAAAATCCTGCTTCATGTAAATAAACCATTTTCATAATATACTTTTTAGTAGTATGAGCCTTTGGGTAATCATAATTAGAAATTGCCATTTTAAAAAATAAGGGCCGTCCCCAGGGATCGTAGGATCGTGCACACAAACAAACCATACATGTTAGGTCACATGAGCCAATTAAAAGACGGATTTCTATCTTTTGCTTCCACACTTCTTCCTGTTACAGTTAGAGCTGTAGTATTTCTGGTCAGATGATCTCTGAGGCAGCACAGAGACCATCACAAAATGGCGGTTCAAGGCAAGAGATGTAAAAGGGCAATATTTACTTTAATATATATTGCCAGCGGGATGGCACTCGGAGCAATTCGTTTTCCGAAGTTGCCTTAAGAGGAAACTTCGGAAAATGAAGCACTCGAGTGCCATCCCGCTGGCGATTTACATTCTAGCTGGTGGGAGGCAGTTCGGGGAGATTCGTCACCCCGAAGAAGAGGAGATTTGTTGCCGGGCGACTAATCTCCCCGAGTGTGTGCCCTGACCCTTAACTGAGCGGCACTAAAGAGTCTACACACACACATGGCACACAAACATATGTGACTGAAATGTATTGCAGGCTTTTGATGGGGAGCTCTTTCTAATAGGGATGCACCGAATCCAGGATTCGGTTCGGGATTCCGAACCTTAATTTGCATATGCAAATTAGGGGCGGGAGGAAAATTGTGTGACTTTTTGTGACAAAACAATGAACTAAAAAATGTTTTCCCCTTCCCATCCCTAATTTGCATATGCAAATTAAGGTTCGGTTTGGTATTCGGACGAATCCAAAATAGTGGATTCGGTGCATCCCTACTTTCTAACCTCTGTTCTAGGGAACAGCAGCAGAAGGAAGCGACGAGGAGAACTCAAAGATGGCAACTTCAAGCCAGAGGGCATTGCTGCACTTAGTGTCTTAATCATGTCAGAACACACTTATGGGAAATGAAAGCTTAGCGGTTCAGTCAGCAAGAAGGAGATTAAACTGTAGGTGTGTTTATGTATTTACACCTTTCCTTCTCCTTTAAAGGGGAAGGAAAGGTTAAAACTAAGTAAGCCTTATCAGAAAGGCCCATCTAAATATACAAGTAAACCCCCAAAGTAGTACTGCTCTGAGTCCCCTGTCAAAAGAAACAGCACATTTCTTTCCTTCTATTGTGTACTCATGGGCTTCTGTATCAGACTTCCTGTTTTCACCTTAAACCTCATTGCCCTGGACAAGAGCATGCTCAGTTTGCGCCTCTCCCCCCACCCCTCCCTTCTCTACTGTAATCTGAGCCCAGAGCAGGGAGAGACTCGGGCAGGAAGTGATGTCACACCACATTAATACTGCAGCTCCTATCCTAAACAAAGAGAGTTTCTAGAGCTTTTTACTTAGGTATGGTAAAACATTCTACAGAATAAATATAGCATTCTAGCTTGCACTATTGCAGCTAATCTATTGACAATAAAATGCCTCCGTAGCTTTCCTTCTCCTTTAAGAAACACTACTTTTGTTTATATAAATAAGCTGCTGTGTAGCAATTCAAATGAGAAAAGGCTCAGGTTACACAGCAGATAAGCTCTGTAGAACATAATGGTGTTATCTGTTATCCACTATTTAACCTGTGCCATATAGTCTTTTTTCAATTTCCACAATTGCTACACAACAGCTTGTTTATATGAACTATAGTAGTGTTTCTGAAGCAAATAGGCCTGTTTTACCAGTGCAGGGCAACAGTACATATTTTCATTGCTTTAAAACACTTTAATTTTTTGGTGTTACTGTTCCTTTAAGTATCTTATCCATTGCGTCACCTTCTAAAAGCTTTACTACCACTGATGTCCGACAAAAGGACTCATTCTGAAGTACTTGCCCTCTTATACAGCCCCCCCCCCCCCCCCCATTGAGTGCAGGATAAAAAATCTGTGGTTCATGACAACCGCAGCATCAGGATTCCATTGGAGTCTGCAGAAAAAAAGCCTTTGCAGCCCTTTTTTTCCATTTTGCCCAATATGAGGAACATTTTACAAGAGCCCTACTCTCCCTGCTTGCATTATACAAAAGGATTCCTTTTTGCTTAATTTTTTTACTATTTCCTTTTAATGCCATTTTTTATTCTCTGTCTTCGCCTATTTGATTTATTGGCCTCTTTGTAACTAATAAAAGTCTCAACTGTTCAGAATAACATAAATGCCTTAAATGCACCTTTTTTTCTTGCCAACTTCAATGCTAATGCTTCTATCAAACCATAAATGTTTAGCTTTGCGACGTCTTTCCTTGCTTACTATGGGAATATGCGAACGTTTTAATGACATTCTATTTTCCTTCCATGTTTAGTCTCGTGAAAACCCTGTCCCAGTTAATATATTGCAGAGATGCTCTTATACTGCTTAAGTTGTATGTCTTCATTACTCCCTTAGACAGTTATTTCTACAATATAATCTCAATCCAGACCATGTTATGATCATTGTTCCTTTAGTGCTCACCCACGAAAATTCATATAATCCATTATTGCCAGATCCAAAAGAGAATCTTTCTTAGTAGGTTCTTGAATTCCATGTTAAAAGTTGGCATTTAGGATAGGATAGTCTAAGGGGCTGATTTATCAAAGATCGAAAGTTTTTTTTTTTTAACCTCGAATTACCTCGAAATTCTAATGAATATTACTGACCCGAAAACTCAAATCAAATTCGAATTGAATTTAACTAAACTCGAATCGAGTTTTTTTTCTCTGGAAGGTTATTAACGTCTTCACTGGATCACTGCCATTGACTTCTACATGAACTCAGCAGGTTTTAGGTGGCGGATAGTTGAATTTTAGTTGTTCCCAGGGTATGATAAATCTCGAATTCGAGTTTGGATTGTTCTCTTGATTTCAAGTGATACCAACTAGTGATTCCCACCCAATAGAAATAGGAAGTCATTTTGCACCATAGCTTTTTAGTATGCTACAGCTGTGGAATAATTAAATGTCTTCCAGTTAGCTTTCTTGTTAGAAAGCTACTACTGTTGTAAAGTTTGTTTTCTGTAAACGTTGTACTTTGAAATGACTGGAACATTTGAACTTTACCAGTAGCAAGGGGGGTGTTATGATTAAAGTGCTATAAAATGAAACTTTTTACTTTCATATTTTAGGTGCTGTTAAAATGCCAAATTGCATAGTGAAGGGTTGTCGCCACAAAAGTGGACAAAAGATCCAATACCCAGATGTCGTCCTTCACCCTTTTCCAAATAATATAATTATGATAAAGGACTGGCTGTTACAGACTGGTCAGGACTTTGGGGATATTGATGTGCTTGCAGATAAAATTCTGAAAGGAAAGAAAACAGCCAACTTCCGAATGTGCTCATGTCACTTTACAAGAGATAGCTATATGGCTAGGGGTTCAAAAACAACCTTAAAACCAAATGCTGTCCCGACAATTTTTCCTGTTATATCGCCAACTCCTGTTCATAGTCAGATCTCATTACCAACAGCAAAGAGACTGAGAGTAGAAGACGAAGTACCATCTACCTCTGCTACTGTTGTACGTAGAGTTTCAAAACTAGTCACCGTGCATACACAAACCGATGATAGGGTTTTTCAAAGAGACGCATCAGTCAATACGTACAACTGGCCAATTTACGTAAATGTTGCTACACAGACTGACCCACCATTGGAGACAGAAGTTTTAGACACTGAAACCAGAAGTGGATCTCAAGAAGTAAAGCGTTGGGGTGCTGAGAAGGACCATTTGTACCAAAAAACATCCATTAAAAAAGTAATCAAAAAATCTTCCAAATCAAATAAAGTTAGACCGACAGTACAGGAGCGAGCATGTGATACTTTTGAATCCTTTGAAAATCTAAAAGACCCACTGAATCCATCATTTGGTGATTCTCCTGGTGCATCATATCACGAGCCCAGTACAAACAGTGTACAAAGAAACTTTGTACAACAGAAAAAATTTATCGTGTTTGAAGACTCCTTGGATGGACTACTTACTCTTGTCCGTTGCCAACACTCACAGCTGCCACCTTGTCAAGCACCAGTTAGTCACATTGAAAAAAAAGTAGACGGAAGTTTGCTAACTGTGCATTTAACGTGCTTAAATGGCCACAAATCACTAGCATGGAATACCCAACCGGTGTTTGGAAATGTATCCATTGGCAACGTTTTAATGGCCTCCACAATTCTTCTAAGCAGTTTTTCACTTGAGAAAGTTCTAGAAGTGTTTCATATTTTTGGAATACCAGCAATCTCACCTAAAGCATACCATGAATATCAAAAGGCATATCTTTTCCCAGCAGTGGACTATCAGTGGAGGCTTGAAGAAGGCAAGATAAAAAAGGAATTGGCAGAAAAATCTGTTGTACTAGCAACAGGTAGGCAGGTTGTCAATCTTGGGCATTCCGATAAGTACTGTATGTCTTCCGTGATCGATGTAATGTCCAAAAAAATTGTCTCTTTTAAAATTAAACCCTTTGGTCCAGAAAGTACATTAGTGGAAACTGAGAGACACACATTGCAAGCCTGTCTTGATCAACTAATTGATGAGGAGTTGGACATCAAAATCATTGCCACCGATCAGCGGGTCGGAATCCGAAAACTAATGGAGATAAAATATCCACGTATTGAACACCAGCTGGATGTTTGGCAGCTTTGCAAATGCCTTTCCCAAAAACTAGAGGAGGCAAGCATGAAAAGGAAATGCAGTAACATAGCCAGTTGGATTGGTGCCATCACAAAACATCTCTGGTGGTCTGCCCAAACTTGCCAACAAAACGTTGATCTTTTGATTGAGAAATGGAAGTCTGTACTATTCCATGTTGCAAATGTGCACAGTTTTGAGTCCCTGAAATACTACAAACAATGCCAGCACGGAAGCATTTCAGATGCTGAGCAAATGAACACAAATTGGATTCATTGGAATCACCCTGCTCATGCAGCCCTGGCCGAAATAATCAATGATCCCGTTCTGCTAGAGGATATTAAAAAGACAGAAAAGTTCTGTCACACCAGAGATTTGGAGGCTTTTCACAGCAACATTGAGAAATTCCAGTCAGAACATTTATCTTTGAGTACTGATGAGCTATATGTGCGCACGGCACTGGCTGCTTTATCATACAATTGGAATATGACCGGAGAGCAGACCTCCATAATACGACCAGGAACATCCGTTTCGAACATTGATGAAAACTTAAAAAGTGAGTGGGTGCCCAAATATGAGGATTGTGAAAGCTCCCTCTTAAATATAATGTTAGACTCTGTGAAAATCTTGTATGGCAATCTGGAAAATAAATGGAATTCAGCATCAAACTTTCTTCCTAAAACTGTATCCTGCAAAGCAGAGGTCTAAAGGCTGTTGTAATATGGAAACCTTAGGGAAAAACTCCTATAGATTGGTTTGTTTTACAAGAATTAAAAATGCAGTTCTTTTTGGGTTGATATTGAAAATACACTTTGTTTATTAAAGGAGAAGGAATAGCAGTTTACAATTGGGGTGCCTAAAGTTAGGCACCCCCAAGTGACTATTTTTACCCCGGGCTGGTGCTCCGATCAGCAGAAACCGGCCTGGGGTTTTTCTAGCGAGCACCAGGGAGAGATCCTCTTCCTGCTTCATCGGTTTTCAAATTTCCCAGGGCAGACACATGTGCAGTAGAGGGAAAATAACCGGCTTTTTCATTGAAGTCCTTCTTTCCGCTCTACTGCGCCTGTGAAACTGCGAGAAGACGCAGAGAAGCAGGAAGAGGATCTCTCCATGGTGTTCTCTAAAAGAACCCCAGGCCGGTGCAGTTTTTTGCTGATAGAAGCGCCAGCCCGGGGTGTCGGGTAAGTAAAAGTAGTCACTTGGGAGTCCCTAACTTTTGGCACCCCCAAGTGTAAAATGCTATTCCTTCTCCTTTGGAAAAAAAAAAAGTATAAATATTAGCTTTCATGTTTTTAACTATGTTCTTTATAATTAGTTGTATATTCTAATGTTCTTGTAGACTACATGTAGTGTGACAAACCAATCTTCCAAATAAAAAAAATATTCAACAAACATGTATTTTATTTGTGGGTTGGGGACATCACTGCATAGTGATAACTTAAGCTGGCCATAGACTCAAAGATCGCCAAACGTGCGGATCTTTCCCCGATATGCCACTAACGGCATGGCTATTTCGGGGGTAATTCGAACGTCCGGCCATATAGTCGAACGATCGAATTACGATAAGCCAAGGAGCTCCGACGGGTCGGTCTGGTAAAAATCAAACCTTCCCGATCAATATCGTGGCCAGATATCGATCGGGAAGACCCGTCAGAAGCCCCCATACATGGGCAGATAAGCTGTCAAATTGGTCTAAATGACGGATATCAGCAGCTTTATCTGTCCGTGTATGGCCACCTTTATTGGATGAAAACAGAGGCTTCACTGCCTTTCTGATGTGAATTATGGTTTAGATCAGGTTGACTTTAACCAAATCTATTGTGAAAGGTTTGGTATACAACAGAATTCAAAAATGGCAGTCTGTGTTTCTAAAATCGGGTCCCCAACCTTTTAGTACCCATAACCCACATTCAATTGTAAAATGAGTTGGGGAGCAACACAAGCATGAAAAAAGTTCCTGGGGGTGCCAAATAAGGCTGTGATTGGCTATTTGGCAGCCACTATATGGACTGGCAATCTCAAGGTAGCTTTGTTTGGCAGTTTCTTTTTTTTTTTTTTTGAGCAACCAAAACTTGCCTCCAAACACCTGCTTTGAAACCACTAGGAGCAACATCCAAGGGTTCGGAGAGCAACATGTTGCTCACAAGCCATTGGTTGTGGACCCCTGCTCTAAAACAAGTGTAAATCGTATTCCCCAATCCTAAGACATATAAAACTTTGGATCAGGATATCTCTGCCTTCACTTTAACCAAAAATTGATACACGTTTTGATAATGTTATATGAAATTAAGTATCTCCGTGTCTGTTCGGGTTATACATGGTTGCAACAGTCCTTCTTAGACCGTCAGCCTTGAACTACAAGCAGTTGCCCTCTATCGGTCTCTGGCTTTGGAAAACATGTGGCTTCTGGAACACATAAGTAATTATCTTGAGATGACATTCATGTTGTTGAATTCTTTTTACAGTACTCTAATCCAACTCATAATTTAAATAATTCCCTTACAGTACAAAGGTTTGCGGTCTGTTTCAGTAGCATACTGTAGCAATTTCATTATCTTACAGGTATGGGATCTATTATCTGTAGTGATGCACCAAATCCACCTTTTCTAGATTCGTCTGAAAACCGAATCCTCCACCAAAGATTTGTCAGACTTTGAACTCTAATTTGCATATTCACATATTTGCATGATCTGTTTTTTTTTCTGAAAAGGAGCACTAGATTGGGGGGAAAAAACTAATTAATACACAGGAAAGGGGAGAAAGTTAATAAATTGACACCCACCCCCACTGTAGTATTCTTTCTTTTGTCCTTCTACGCTATCTGGATTTCTTTGTCTTGCATCACAATTCACCATCAACAAAAGAATCCACCTTTACAATTATGTTCTACTAGGTGTATTTTCTGCCAGTGCGATATTGGTTTAAAAGTGATATGGTATTAGGAGGGTTTAAAGTGTAGTTCTCTCCAAACATAAACCACTTATCAGGTGCACTAGAAGAGTTTCTACTGCTTGACACTTGGTCTGGTCAGACCTTACCATATAGGTGAATGGTAACAGATCTGCTGAACAATCCCAGAAGGAAGAATATCTGTGCTTTGGGAAGAAATTGAACATGTAGATATTGGAGATTTCAGATCATGCAGATTTTGCATCCTAACTGAACCCAAAGCCTAACTGAATGCTGGCCAAAATGTATTCTTAGTAGCTTTGCTTCACCAAGAGATTTCATACCAGGGTTGTCGCCCCACCAGCAGAAGGTTATACTAACGTATCCCACCGGTGTTGCATACCACCCACCATATGTTGCCCTAGAAATTTCAACTTCATTAATTAAGGGTTTCTGGGTACCTGTCTGGACAACTGCTCATTCCAAAATCCAAGGGAATCAATATTGATCAGTCCCTGTGCTGCTCTAAAAGCCTTTACTCTCCGTTATAGTTGGGCTGACATCAGGGCTTTGTGCAGGCAAGTCAAGTTATTCTACTCCTATATCCGCAATTAATTTGTGCTGAATTAGGAAAAGCTTTCCCCAAATTGTTACTACAAAGAAGAAAACATGGAATGGGTTACTTTTACAGGTATTGAAACCCTGGGACTCCAGACCATTATTCTGTTGCCACCAAGCTTTAGAGTAGCACTAATTTCAGAAGGTGGCAATCTCCTGGCATCCACTAAACCCAGACTCATCTTTCAGACTGAAAAGTTGGTGAAGATCAATTCACTGTAGAGAACACAATTCCTCAGTGCCTGACTCCAATGGCAGGCATTTATTGTATGTCATTTTTATCCTGCTATACCCCACAGTACTGTATAAAGTCACCAGTATAGTGATTTTTCTCCAAAAAAAAACAAAAAAAAAAAAACATTCTAGCAGGTGAAATATATACTGTGCACAAATAAAAATGGTATATAGAAACGGTATAATAAACACAATTTTACATTGTGGAGATAAATTATTATTTAGTAGTAGGGATGCACTGAATCCTGGATTTGGTTCGGGATTTGAATCGGAATTCTAATTTGCATATGCAAATTAGGGCCAGGGAGGGAAATCGTGTGACTTTTTGTCATAAAACATTTTGTATTTGCATTTGCAAATTAGGATTCGTTTCGGTATTCAGCCAACTCTTTTGCAAAGGATTCAGGGGGTTCGCCGAATCCAAAATAGTGCATTTGGTGCATCCCTATTTAGTAGGGAGATCCAAATCATGGAAAGATCCCTTATCTGGAAAGCCCAAGGTCCCGAACATTTTTGATAACAGGCCCACAGAAAATATCTGTGTACCTTTCATTCAGTCACAGTTTCCAGAATATTAAACAACACCAAAATGCATTGAGGATTTAGATAAAATTAGTGACTCCTGGAATACACTATGGATTCTATGAGTCACTAATCTGGGGGTTTGAGTGTGATTATATATACAAGGGGCCCCTTGATCATCTGCATTGTCTTTAATTTTTATGGGTTAGGATGTTTTTAATTATGCTGGCTAAAGATATGATTGGTTAATAAATATGACTTTTTCTTCAATAACCAATATGTATATTTAGTTAAGTCTAAGCATCTGGGGTTTTAAGTCCTTAAAGGAACAGTAACACCAAAAAATTTAAGTGTTTTAAAGTAATGAAAATATCATGTAATGTTGCCCTGCACTGGTAAAACTGCACTGTTTGCTTCAGAAACACTACTATAGTTCATATAAACAAGCTGCTGTGGAGCAATGGCGGAAATTGAAAACTAGCTATATGGCACAGGTTAACTAATGGATAACAGATAACACCATTAGACAGACAGACAGCTTATCTGTTATCTGCTGTGTAACCTGAACCTTTTCTCCTTTGAATGGCTGCCCCCATTGCTACACAGCAGTTCATTTATATAAACTATAGTAGTGTTTCTGAAGCAAACAGATCAGTTTTACCAGTGCAGGGCAACACTGCATTATATTTTCATTACTTTAAAACTTTTATTTTTTGACGTTACTGTTCCTTTAAGATTCTTATAGTATTTATTCACCAATAGGGATTCGACATGTTGTTGTATTCGAGTTTCCAGGATATATCGGACAGCAAATGCATTTATTTGCTTCAAATTTTACCTTCACTGACCTTCAAAATGTTTTTTTAGGTGTATCTAGGAGTAAAATAGGCAGTCTGCCCATATCTCACCCTAATTGGCCTTCAAGCTGTGCCCCACCTGCCACTTCTCCAAGCCCCATATCCAAAGGGAGCAGCCCCACAGTTAAGGAATATGTGTCCCAAAAATATCATTTAATATTGTAAATCCTGCAGGGCTGTCAGCACAAATACCATGGATGTAGAGAATATACATTTTATCCCATTCCTCCTTATCATGTCATTATTTAAGCAAAAGTTTAAACCTGATCTTTGTCTTTCATTTCAACCTCAATAGTTTCATAATAATGTAAAAGCTCTAACAATGGGCTACGAATCATGATCTTATTTTTAGGGATTTCTAATAGGGATGCACTGAATCCACTACTTAGGATTCGGCCGAATACCGAATCCGAATCTTAATTTGCATATGCAAATTAGGCGTGGAAAGGGCAAAACATATTTTGCTTCCTTGTCAAAAAGTCATGCAATTTCCCTCGCACTCCTATTTTGCATATGCAAATTAGGATTCTGGTTCGGCCGGGCAGAAGGATTCGGCCTAATCCGAATCCTTCTGAAAAAGGCCCAATCCCGAACTGAATCCTGGATTCGGTGCATCCCTAATTTCTAAATATAAGTTTACAGTGCTGCTGGTGCTATACTTTGAGGCCAATATCATCAATAGGGGATTTGGGGGAGGGGGGGTGATGAAAGAAGACAGCAGATTGGTTGTCTTGTGTATGATACCAGGAGGCCGACCATCTCCCCTAATCAATGTGAATGTTTAAATGTAACCGCTTTCTCTCTTTCCGACAGCCAACAAGCTCAAAGACACAACTACGATGAGGCCAATTTGCACTGTTCACATTTTGAACGGATCCTTGAGAGTGCGTCCTCACTCCCGTATTGTGCAGCACTTTGGCCTGAATCAGCTGAGAATCCGAACATACTGCTCCTCCACTAATAAACAGCCAGACTCCAAACCCCAAGCCCACGACCCAGTTGTAAGTCCGTTGGAAAGATGGCAAGCAGCTGGGAGAACGGTAGTAAGAAATACCATGCAGGGAGTCTCCACCACTGCGAAGAACTGGTGGGAACGATACGAAGAGTTTGTGGGCCTAGTGGAAGTCCGAGAAGCCCAAGGGCACGTGACAGAGGTAATGTCCTTCAGGCTTCAGGGAGGTCTGTTTCCAAAACAAAATGGGCCAGAAAACAAGAAGCAATGTGTAAATCTTCTGCCGTTGTCCAGTTGGTTATTGTTTCTTCTACCAGGACAACAGGTCCTACGGTCCTTTTTTTAATACCAATATACTCGCAATTCGACTGGGAGGTTATTTAAGAAAAAATTTGAATGTCTAATATTCGATCGAATGGTTCCGACCTGAAAATTCAATTCATACCAATAAATTTTTTCTCCCGAACAAAACTCGAATGTCAGAAAGGCCATTAACATCTCCAAATGGCTCAACGGACCTCGGCCACTGACTTGTAAATGAACTTGACAGGTTTTAGGTGGCGAATATTCAAATTAGAACTGTTTCCATTCTCGGATTAAAATTCTAATGTGTGAATTTTGACACTTGGAAATTCTAATTTACTATTCGACCCTTGATTAATCTGCCCCTTAGTCTATTCAAGTTTTTGCTTCTGGGTTGACACTGCTTGATGATGTAGGAGCAGGGGCAGATTAATTACATCACAGGGCGGGGTTATCATCATCATCATCATTATTTTTTTATTTATATAGCGCTGTCAAGATACGCAGTGCTTTACTGCAGTTATAGCAAACAGGGAATAAATGGTGGATAACAGACAAGGATTACAGAGTACAATAGGGTTTACAAATGAAAAGGTTAGGGTACAATTGAGACATTAGGATTGTATAAACACTTTGTCAATTAATGGCCAGCACAGGCGAAAATTCATAAGGATACAGACTTAAAAAGTGATGGGTGGGGAGGCAGGTTTGTTGCTATTTATAGAAATTGTATGTGTAAGTGCACTGTCTTTTTTTTTTTTTGTAGGGCTTTTCCGGTTAGGTCATGAATATTTATTATGTAAGGCCCCATCTATTGATACATAATGTGTTGGGTCACATTTTTCATATTTAGTCTTACTGGTCCTTTCAATTCCATTATATTGTTCTTTATAGATCTGCTGTGTGCGTAATTATTATAGCTCTTTTTCTTTAAAGGAGAACTAAACCATAAAAATGAATGTGTCTAAAAATGCCATGTTTTATATACTCAACTCATTGCACCAGCCTAAAGTTTCAGCTTGTCAATAGCAGCAATGATCCAGGACTTCAAACTTGTCACAGGGGGTCACCATCTTGGAAAGTGTCTGTGACACTCACATGCTCAGTGGGCTCTGAGCAGCTGTTGAGAAGCTAAGCTTAGGGCTCGTCACTAATTATCCAGCAGAAAATAAGCTTCCCCTGTAATATAAGCTGATGCTACAGGTTTGCTGATTATTAAATTCTGATGCTAATTGCACTGGTTTCTGTGCTGCCATGTAGTAATTATCTGTATTAATTACTAATCAGCCTTATATTGTGACATTTCTATTCTATGTGTACTGTATATTGTGAGTGGGTCCCTAAGCTCAGTAAGTGACAGCAGCACAGAGCATGTGCAGTGAATCAGCAGAAAAGAAGATGGGGAGCTACTGGGGCATCTTTGGAGACACGGGATCTTTACTGCTAAAGGGTTGTGGTTGCCTTGGGCTGGTACAGAAGCACAAAACATCATGTACAACATTTGTGGCTACTTCTTTAGTTAAGCTTTAGTTCTCTTTTAAAGTGAGAGAAGGTGACAGAAGGGTACAGAAAGAGCATATTGAGTGGGCTACCTGTGAATACTGTTGGGTCTGGAACATTATTTTGCTCTGCTTGTCAAAATTCATCCCTCTCCCTTCCTGCCTTCCTTAGGCCCCTAGTGATGTAACTTGAAAAGGGCAGTGGGACTGGTTGGGGGTAAAAATTGTATTTCAGATTGAGGGTACAGTATAGAAATTTCTCAGCAGTTAGCACTCCAGTAAGTCACAACAGGCATAGGGTTGCTTTCCTTAATGTTGTGCCCCCAGTTACCTGTATTTTAGATTTACTTGACCTGTAATGCAGTGCAGAATGATAATAATCAGTAACCATAATGTTGCCTTCTGACGTATACGCCAGGCTGAGAGAGACTTCATGGTGGCCCGTGGCATAGTACGAGAAGCCCGTGAAAATGTGGAAGCCCAGCAGATAAAATTAAAGGAGATACGAGATCGTCTGGACCGGGTTTCCCGCGAGGACATTCAGTATTTGGAATTGGCAACTTTGGAGCACAAGTTGCTGCAGGTATGGAGTAAAGTCATTGGTCCGTATGCTTAAGAAGCTAACCATAGATCCATGCTCATCTTTAACTAGGGATGCTGAAACTGAACGTATATACTCGAGTATAAGCCGAGTTTTTCAGCCCCCAAAATATGCTGAAAAACTCTACCTCGGTTTATACTCGGGTCAAACGCAAAAACGGTCGCCGGCGTCTATGAATAGTCGCCGGCGTCTATGAATAGTCGCCGGCGTCTATGAATAGTCGCCGGCGTCTATGAATAGTCGCCGGCGTCTATGAATAGTCGCCGGCGTCCAAGAATGGTCGCCGGCATCCAAAAACGAGACGCCGGCACCTCCAATGGGAGCAGAAACCCTCAATTTTTTGATTGAAACTTACCAGAAGCTGCTGCATTTCTCACCCTCGGCTTATACTCGAGTCAATAGGCTTTCCCAGTTTTTGGAGGTAAAATTAGGTACCTCGGCTTATACTCGGGACAGCTTATACTCTAGTATATACGGTACATCTCCAAGAATCCGTTGGAAATAATACTAAGTAACGCCAAAACTGTAGCTTTATTCTTCAGTAATTGGCAATCGGAGCGCGTCAAGCTTTCTTAGTTAATAGTCTATAAGCTGTACCCCAACACAGCCTGGCCTCTTGATTGGGCACCTTTCTTGTTTCCCAACATACATGCACCGAATATCGTACCAAACGGTGTTCATTTTCTTGCATGGAGATCTGAAGATATATTCAGTGGTGTTCAGAATAATAGCAAATTTCTGGACCTTATTACCTGGAAGACTAAATCCCTTATAATACATATTCTTGCAACACAGCAAGGTTGATTATAGCGAGAAATTGGAGATCTCCTAATACTCCGAGCTACAACGAATAATAGTACCTATTCAGATGGTTTTTTATCTCCTTAAATCCAGAAAAGCTATTGGACGTAATGTTTGGTTTTATTATGACTTATAATACTTATATCTTAATTTCCTTTTTTGTTCGGTAACTAACGTTAGAACATTGTTTTTGTTTATGTTTTGTTTTTCTCTTTTCTTTCTTTCCGGTAATCTACCGGTACATAGATGAAAATCCATGCTTTAACCTATTGTATTGCTATGAAAGTAAAATGTAAGATGTCAGAAATGATATTCCTCAATAATTTAAGTACAATCTTTCTATGTTGTTTTTTTTTTCTTCTCTGTAATTGATATTTTAAATTACTAAATAAAGGAAAGATTAAAGTAAAAAAAAAAATAATAATAGCAAATTGTAACCTCTTACATTTTAGACTTTTTCATCTTCCTGGAGCTGATCATTGCCATTTTGGCTATTCTTCTATCCTTTAAAATGGTAGTTTTCTGTTTTCTTCCACGTCTTCCAGGTTTTGGTTGACATTTTAAAGCATTTTAGATCATTTAGCTGAGCAAACTATCATTTTTTGCATTTCTTTATATGTTTTCTTTCCCCTCTCCAATCAACTTTTTAGTTAAAGGGATCCTGTCATCAGAAAACATGCTTCTTTCAAAACGCATCAGTTAATAGTGCTACTCCAACAGAATTCTGCACTGAAATCCAGATTTTTCACAGATTTTTTTTATATTCAATTTTGAAATCTGACATTGGGCTAGACTTTTGTCAGTTTTCCAGCTGCCCCTGGTCGTGTGACTTGTGCCTGCACTTTAGGAGAGAAATGCTTTCTGGCAGGCTGCTGTTTTTCCTTCTCAATGTAACTGAATGTGTCTCAGTGGGACATGGGTTTTTACTATTGAGTGTTGTTCTTAGATCTACCAGGCAGCTGTTATCTTGTGTTAGGGAGCTGTTATCTGGTTACCTTCCCATTGTTCTTTTGTTAGGCTGCTGGGGGGGGGGTGATATCACTCCAACTTGCAGTACAGCAGTAAAGAGTGATTGAAGTTTATCAGAGCACAAGTCACATGACTTGAGGCAGCTGGGAAATTGACAATATGTCTAGCCCCATGTCAGATTTCAAAATTGAATATAAATCTGTTTGCTCTTTTGATAAATGGATTTCAGTGCAGAATTCTGCTGGAGCAGCACTATTAACTGATTCATTTAAATAAAATAAAAATTCCCATGACAGTATCCCTTTAAAGTACACTGTTCTTCTGAACAATGCCTGGAATGAGTTATTTTACTCAGATTTTCAGAATGAAATTCACTATAACCAGCAGCACAATATTTGCTTCTTTCTTAAATAAGGGCCGGAATTGACACCTGTTTTTTCAGCGAATGAATGAGCTCACTAATTGAACCCCACGCTGCTATTATTTGGTTATTTACAAGCTATTATTATTATTATTTGGAACAAGCCCCAATGAATGATTCAATGACACAGACTCAGCAGCATGTCAGGACTGTTGGGTTTCTATTTCTCTACTACACCTACTAGTAAATTATTTGCCATGTAGAAATATTATTTCTACCAAAAATCAGTCATTGATCAGGTTAGTGATGTCGGACTATTATTCTGAACACAACTGTATATTCGCTGTATAATAATGGGCACATTTACTAACATTGTGGAACCACTAGAAACCATGGACTCTGCATCTGCTTTCACTGTTTCATGCTGAGAAAACAGAACTGAGTAAAATCTGTCGCCATCAGCACAAAGGTTAAGCATCACAATGTTCTTTTGTTTCAGGAAGAAAAGAGGCTGAGAGCTTTACATGTTCATGCAGAGGAGAGCGAGCGAGAGAAATTTTCTCTGTTCTCCGCCTCGGTGAGGGCGAGCCATGAGAAGGAAAGGACCAGAGCAGAGCGGACTAAGAACTGGTCCGTCATTGGGTCGGTGTTGGGTGCAATCATCGGGGTGATGGGTTCCACTTACATTAACAGAGTAAGGCTGCTGGAATTAAAGTCGCTTCTTCTAGAAGCTCAGAAGGGACCAGTTAGCTTGCAGGAAGCTATCCAGGAGCATGCATCAGTGCACAAGTCCCAGCAAAGGGACCTCGGTGAACTTATAGCAACTTTGAGGAACACAGTGCCTTCAGCTTCTCAGGAACCTCAGGCAAAACCTGGACCTACCATTGGATTGGACCCAGTCCTGAATGCTGTGAAGGAGCACATGGCATACTCGCAGGAAACAGGGAAACATCTAGCGAGCCTACAACAGAGATTCGGCAGCTTAGAAAATAGTATAAATAGAATTTCTACTGACCTGCAGAATGTAAAATCAAGGGCTTACGTTCAGCCCGCTGAGCGGATCCTCTCCTCTTCAGTGCGAGAGAATAATGGGCAGGGAGAGAACCTGCAAAGTGTAATGCTAGAATTGGCCGAAGCAGAACACAGGTTGGGGAGTCACATCAACAGGAGCTCTCTTTACAGCACTGCCGTCACCTGCACCATGGTTGCGTTAACCCTACCTGTTCTGTACGTTTTACTGAAAGGAAACTAGACGTCACTCTAGTAATCCAAATAAATGGCGTTTATTATTATTATGCTTAGGAATTTTTACATTTTAAAGTAATTTGTCCATCTGGCCATCTAATTGGTTCTAGATTCATGAAATATTCCCCTTGTGTTCTAAAGGGGTGGTTCACCTTTGTTAACTGTTAGTATGTTATAGAATGGCCAATTCTAAGCAACTTTTTAATTTGCCACTATTTATTTATTTTTATAGTTTTTGAATTATTTGCCTCCTTTTTCTGACTCTTTCCAACTTTCAAATAGGGGGTCACTGACCCTATCTAAAAAGTCAAATGCTCTGTTAAGGTGGCCATACATGGGCCGACTAAAGCTGCCAATATCGGTCCTTTAGACTGCCCATGAGTGGGGGCGTCAGACGGGTCTTCCCGATCGATATCTGGCCGTAAATTCGGCCTGATATTGATCGGGCAGGTTTGAATTTTCCTACGATCGAGGACTGCATTGGATAGTAGATGCGGCCCTACGACCCATCAGAGCCCATTTAATTTGTATAATCCGATCGTTTGGCCCTAGCCCTGACGGGTTGTGACTCCCCAACCTCTGTTCTGCTTTGGCCTATTCTTTAGACTGATTCAGCACCTTATCTGCCCATGTGTGGGGGTGTCCAACAGGTCTCCCCGATAGATATCTGGCCAAAAATCAGCCTGAAATTGATCGTGCAGGTTTGATTTTTCCTACGATCGAGGACCACATTGGCTAGTTGATGCGGTCCTACGACCCGTCTGGGCCCATTTCCTTTGTATAATCCGATCGTTCGGATTAACTCAATATCGGTCTACCATTAGTGGGCATATCTGGTTAAGATCCGCTCGTTTGTCAACTCCGCCAAACGAGTGGATCTTATAGTGTAAGGCTACAAATGTATTCTTATTGCTACTTTTTATTACCTGTATTTTTTTCAGGCCTCTCCTATTCATATTCCAGTCTCTTATTCAAATCAATGCATGGTTGCTAGGGTCATTTGAACCCTATCAATTATTCCAATACACACGCACACCCTGGCCCTCCTGGAACTTGAGTCCCCGGTGCCCAGCAAAACGGGGGCAAACGGGATCGGCAAACCCCTCAACAATGCAAGGAAAGAAGTTCACTGGCACACAGGTAATGCTAGCAGGGTGAGACCCTTGCTTTAAATTATTTAGTGCGGCATGCAACGTTTCGGGGACTACGCTTGATAAAGGGGTTGTCCCCGAAACGTTGCATGCCGCACTAAATAAATTTAAAGCAAGGGTCTCACCCTGCTAGCATTACCTGTGTGCCAGTCATTTGAACCCTAGCAACCATCTGAATTTGCAAACTGGGAGCTGCCGAATAAAAAGCTAAATAACTAAAAAGCCATAAATGAAAACCAGCTGCAAATCGTCTCACTGTTCACCATAATGAAAGTTAACTCAAAGGTGAACAACCCCTTTAATCTCACTAAGAGGCGCACAAATGTACAGATGATGACGTAACATAAGGACACTCACTGATCTAGTATTAGGGTGGTTTAAAATGAAAGAGAATAATAATGCTGCTGCAGAGGCAGTGATATGCTCTGGTTATCTCTGCTGCCATCAAAGACACTGATTCAAATCATTCATTCTGTTAAGCAAATCGAGCGATCATAGAGCTCTACAGGGAAACAGACTAGTCTAGGTAATTACTGAGGAAGAATAAGCTGATTGGAGGAAATTTTAAATCAAGAAATAGATTTTCTGCATCTCGATGTAAATTAAAATCTATCCCACAATTCATGAAGGGACTAACTTTCTGTGATTTACCAATACTTATTTTGTTCTCAAACATTAGAAATATGGTGCGCAATGCCAATAACCGTACCATTGTTAATCAAAAAGAAAATAAGCAAATAATAAGGGGAGAACAATATTCACAGTTCAGTCCATGGGTGCAAAAATCTGAAACGGCAAAAAGTTTCCCTAAAGTAAAGACCGAAAATTATAATTAAAAGTTCAAATAATTTATTAGGACATACAGGTACTCTGGTTTCTGCCCACAATCCAAAAACATACAGGCAGGTTAATCGACTGATCACAGTCAATGTGACAGGGACTTTAGATTGTAAACTCCACAGGAGCAAGGACCAATGGGAATAATCTCTGTAATGTGCAGTGGAATATATAAATAAAGACTAATTTATAGTATTAGAACATACACTCGTATGCGGATTCATCAAGATCCCTGTAAAGGACAAGCTATGCCAATACACCCTACTGAGCATTTGTAGGAAATGAAACATTGTTTAAACAAGGCTGACGCTCTTTTGTAAGTAACGTGTTGTTGTGGTCATGCAAGCAAATGAAGTGGTACTAAACAAAACATGCAGAGTGATGATGTAAAGTTTCTTACAAGGATTTGGTCAAATTTTCAGTTTGAGCAGCACAAGTTGGAGTCAATGCCTGTTTTATGCTGTGAATATTCTAGAAAAATGAAAGCAGGGTGGAGGTTCCACCTATATTTGAAGTATCTTGAGCCTTGTTTTAGGGGGATACAACCCAAAGAGCCTGAATAGCTTCTGGTTTGTGATTTATCCAGATATGGTGAGCACTTAGCCGCCTTACATTGTCCATAACCCATGGCTGCAGCCATGTACATCGGCCAATAAAAGCTGCTGACAGCAGGCCTGGACTTGGAGTCAAAATAGGTCCTGCCATTGCAAGTACACAGCCCCCCGACCAGCCCACTATATGGTAACTTTCTATGGAAACATACAGCAGCCCCTCTGGCATTTGCCAGAACCCACAGATTGCCGGACCTGGCCGACAGACTGAGTCGGCAGCATATTGGCCTATGTATGGGGCCCTCAGACGGGCTTTCCTGATCAATATCTGGCCATGACGATTGAGCAGGGCTAAAAATACCGTCTGATCACAGACTGCATGTGTTCGTTGATGCAGTCCTGTGTTCCGATTGCCTGTATTCCTTTCATTATGATCTGATCTTTGGGCCCTATGGCCCATGATCTGTCAGCCTATCGCCCACTTCAAGGTAGTGATATCAGGGAGAGATCAGCTCGTTTGGTGACATCGCTGAATGAGCAGATCACTTTGTGTAGGGTCACCTTAAGGGCAGAGACACATGTTCAGATTCGGGGAGATTAGTCGCCTCAGATTGCCGAAGACAGTTTAGGGAGATTAGTTGCCCCGAAGAAGAGGATATTTGTCGCCGGGCTACTAATCTCCCTGAATCTGACTGTGTGTCTCTGCCCTAAAGAGATACTGACACCAGAAATTAAACTCTTATTTACATCTGGCATAATATTGCCTTTGAAAGCTATTTATAACTTTGCCATCAAGTATTTGGGCAATGCTTTTACATTACCTGTCTGATGCCCCATGTTCCTGTATGAGGGGGCTGCCGTATTTGTGCAACAGGAGTCCATTAGCATTAGAAGCTCTAACTGACAGGCTGAGACGGGACAGTCAGGTTTAGAAACTAAAAATGATTTGCAAAAAAAACCTCTCTGCAAAAAACGATCAATATGACCTATAGGTAACTTAACGTACATTCATATTTTAAAAGTCGTTTTTTAGTTTCAGTATCACTTTAATGCACTTCTAAAAACCAGCCAATTAACTGACCTGTAAAACCAATTATGGTACATTGTTGAATACCAAAGGAACTGCTGGGGGGCCTCATTCCAATATCTGCTTATTTCTACCATAGGGTTTATATAACCTCTGTACCCAAGGTTGGACTGGGTTGGCAGGACATTAGGAATAAACCCAGTGGGCTCAGACCTCCCCAGCTGTTAGGGTGGAGGTGTGGAGACCCTGAGACCCCAGTCTGAGACTATCTGTACCATTTGGCACTGTCTAATTGCTGTGTGTGTGGGGGGAGGGGGTCGTCTATGGATGTTAAGTTCTCTGGGGGCACTTGGAGGC
Source organism: Xenopus laevis (assembly GCF_017654675.1). Classification (NCBI taxonomy): domain Eukaryota; kingdom Metazoa; phylum Chordata; class Amphibia; order Anura; family Pipidae; genus Xenopus; species Xenopus laevis. The sequence continues at coordinate 118,947,189 of NC_054378.1, read as the reverse complement.
CCATTCTGTCACTGGATGGTAAGTCTGATAAGTGCATTGAGACAAGTATTTGGGGAAGCATGTCGTCAAAAAAACAATGTAAACCCTCAACAGCCACAAGTTGCTGCACATGGGCCTCACAGCCATCGCTGTTTTATGCCAAATGATATTATTACACATTGCTAACCTAAAGGGTTAATTGCTTATATTGACCCTTAAAGGAACAGTTCAGTGTAAAAATAAAAACTGTTTCCAATATACACTGAATGAGTAACATAATAGCCAGAACACTACTTCCTGCTTTTCAGCTCTCTAACTCTGAGTTAGTCAGTGACTATAAGGGGGGGGGGGCACATGGGACATAAGTGTTCAGTGAGTTTGTAATTGATCCTCAGCATTCGGCTCAGATTCAAAAGCAACAATTATGATCCATGTGGCCCCCCTAAAGTCACTGATTGGTTACTGCCTGGTAACCAATCAGTGGAAACCACTGAAAAGCAGGAAGTAATGTTCTGGCTATTATGTTACACATCCAGTCACTCCAGCCTTTATACATTACATTTTTGGCTAACTAACTATATTAGATACATTTTTTATTTTGCCCAGCCTCTCTATTTACCTAGTTTTTATTTTTACACTGAACAATTGCTGCTGACAAAGAGTTGGAGTCATTCCATTTATATAGAAAGTTGGATCTCGCTGTGGATTCATTTGATTGCAGAGCTGATAAGGAAGTCATTCCCACAACGACACTTGTCCCTTTTCCAAGCCAAACTGACGGCAAGTCCCACGACTTACATAATAGGCCATGTTGTTTCTTCTAACTCGGAATATTTATGGAACTGCCCGTTGTCTTCCATTTTCCCCTGACCATAATTAATCTGTGCCTTTCCCACAGGAACTGTATGTAAATTCGAAGGGTAAAAAAAAAGGCAAACTCCTTTTAAAAATCCATTCTAACTGGACACCCAGCGACTGGGAGCAGACGAATAAGTATAAAGCACAGCATTGTATTGCTATAGTGCCAGTAAAGAATGAATATATTAATTCAAACACATTCATATCAAAGGGTCCTGCTCCCAAGAGCTGACCATCTAAACCAACAAAATGGAAATGTATGGGTCCATGGCTCATCTGTATATTACTACATGTACAGTATATAATTATTGAAGATATTCATGAGTCATCAATTTCCCCATGTGACTGTTTAATGCTCTGGGATCTCCTCAGCATCAGGCTGCAGTTCACTGAGACTTATTTTCATGCTACAATGGGCAGTCATTACTGCTAAGCTCATTAGGCAGCTCATAATAATTTCCAATGGATTTATCTCTGTGTAAATACTTTGTCGGCCAGCTGCTCGATTTAGGTAATAAAATAACACAGTGTGGGGGGACTGGGTCTTTAACATCCCAGGGGTTACGTGGGACTAAGTTTCTCATGGAAGGAGGAGAAGAAACACTACAGTTATTCATTTTACATTGGATTACAGTGGCATTTATTAGTCTGTGGCTCCAGCAAAAGACACTAAGGTTGAAGAGGGCATTTCAAATACACCATGTTTTACATAAACATAAAGGGGAAGTTAGAATTTCAACTGACCTTTTTTTCAATTGGCTGTAGCAAGCAATGCCAGTCAGCAGCATCAAGGGCAAATAAGGTCTTGAGCTGTATTAAAAGGGGCATAGAGTCACGGGAGGAGGGGGTCATTCTTCCACTGTATAGAGCACTTGTAAGGCCCCATCTAGAATATGCCGTACAGTTTTGGTCTCCATCACTCAAACAGGACATTATTGTATTAGAGAGGGTACAGAGAAGGGCAACTAAGCTGGTAAAAGGTATGGAAAATCTTAGCTATGAGGAAAGACTGGCCAAATTGGGGATTAAAGGGCATGTAAAGGCAAAAAAACAAAACCCCATTTTTACTTTCTTTAAAGGATAAGTAAACCTTTAAAATAAGTGAATGTAAAATTGATGAGGGGGTTATTCTAAGCACTTTTGCAATTTACATTCATTATTTATTTATTTTTAATTCTGAGATATTAAAGGATGCATGTACTGTTAATATGAATGAATTTTGTTACAACAGCGCCACCTGCTGGTCATTTTCCCACCAACTGACCAGCAAGTAGTCAAGGAAGAAGTTGTCAGGAGAAAGAAAGAGACTGATCTGATGTTCTTCTGCTTAGGAATAAAATTAGAAACCTTTCTCAAATCTTTCCTAAGCAGAAGAACCTCAGAGCAGCCTCTTTCTTTCTCCTGACAACTTCCTTGACTACTTGCTGGTCAGACTGGTGGGGAAATGACCAGCAGGTGGAGCTGTTGTAACAAAATTCATTCATATAAACAGTACATGTATCCCTTAATATCTTGGAATTAAAAATAAATAAATAATGAATGTATATTGCAAAAGTGCTTAGAATAGTCCCCTCATCAATTTTACTTTCACTTATTTTAAAGGTTTACTTATCCTTTAATGAAAAATAAACCTATCCCCAATATATTTTAATTAAAAAATGTGTACTGTTTTTATAAGAAACCTGACTGTATGCAGTGAAATTCTCCCTTCATTTACTGCTGTGGATAGGAATTGTCAGACGGTCCCTAACTGCTGAGCAGGGAAACTATCATACTTATGAACAGCAGGGGGAGCCCCCGCCTTACTTCCCAACCATGCAGAACTCAAGCAGCTTTGTTTATGATGATCCCTAAGCAGCCCAGACCACACTGAGCATGTGCACAGTCTTAGTGTTGCAAAGATGAATAACAAAGTTACAAGATGGTGAACCCCTGTGGCCAATTCTGAAAGCATAAATCATTTGTTTGATTAGGCTTGTGGTGCAGTAAGTTCATGTTTATGTTTAGTATACAAAATACAGCATTTCTAGCCTAATTCTATTTTAGACTTTACATGCCCTTTAAGGGGAGAAATGATAACTATGTATAAATATATAAGGGGATCATATAATAATCTCTCTGGTTCTTATTTTAACAGTAGGTCCCTAGGTAATACTCTTAAGCTATCCTTTTGTGCATTGATCTTACTGGCATGTCTGAAGTTTATAGTTGTCACTGGCCATTTTCCATAGTAATTATACTGGCACATCTAGGGTTAACATGCTGAGTATTCATTATCTAAAGTAATTTTACTGGTTCATCTAGGGTTAATATGTGGAGTATTGATTTTCTATAGTAATTATACTGGCTCGCCTGGGCTTAAAGGGATACTGTCATGGGAAAACATGTTTTTTTCAAAACACATCAGTTAATAGTGCTGCTCCAGCAGAATTCTGCACTGAAATTCATTTTTCAAAAAAGCAAACATTTTTTTATATTCAATTTTGAAGTCTGACATGGGGCTAGACATATTGTCAGTTTCCCAGCTGCCCCCAGTCACAAATAATCCAAATCTTTAAAGCCGATTTCCTTTTTCTCTGTAATAATAAAACAGTTACTTGATCCCAACTAAGATATAATTAATCCTTATTGGAAGCAAAATCAGACTATTGGGTTTATTTAATGTTGATATGATTTTATAGTAGACTTAAGGCATGAAGATCCAAATTACGGAAAGATCTGTTATTCGGAAAGCCCCAGGTCCCGAGCGTTTTGGATAACAGGTCCCATACCTGTATTACTTTTTAGGATCCCGTGAGTGCTGGAACCTGTACATTAGTATCAAGAGCAGAGCAGCTTTATAATTAGAAGTCAGGGGAGAAATCAACACAGAGTAGAAAAAGGGAAAGAGAAATGAGTAAAGATCAAATATGCAGAAGGATAGAGAGAATAAATAGCATGAGGTTTAAAGCAGCCATTTACTCACTGGATGTTGATTCTTTCATATCTGATTGGCCTGTGGGCTGAACGGAGAGGTACAGTCTCCATGGTGACATGTGACAGCCTATCAAATACATTTCTCTATACAGTATAAATAAATGAACAGAAAATCTCTTTTTCTGCTAGATACAATGTATTTTTTCTATAGCTTCCCAACGACTCAATCTGCCTAGTAAAACAATGGTCACCGTGAGAAATCCTTGCAGCTGCAGCCAGTAAGCTGCCACTTCATTTATAGCTGCAGCACGGCTCTGGGTCACGTAGGGTAGCCAAAGCCATTCAATTCTTCAAAGCAAGAGGTTTTATACATTGCTTTGCTTTTAAAGTGCAAGATAGTTTGTGACTTTTCTGCAAATATTTTTGGCGAAACACCTCTGATGAGTAGAGGGTTCAAATCCCTGCAGCTTTTCCTGCAGTCTTTCCAAATATCCAGCAGGAGGCAGCACAACTCTTTGCATTGTTTCATTTACGTGTCAGATTCTGAATGTACCGCCATCTCATCTGTTATAACATGGGCAGGATTTGCCTTGTCCCAGGAGTCCTGTGCGGGTCCATTTTTTTGAAACCCGTACCCAACCCATACCCGCAATTTGACCGACATGTTTCAGCTACCCAACCTGCAACAGGCCAACTAACCTTCCAACCCAGGGTAGAGTCCTGCAGTGTACCGCAGGTTGTTGCGTGTAATCCACGGGTAATACACGCAACAACCTGCGGGTTGCACGTAGAAGTTTTGGGAGCGGGCATATACGCGGTTCTCCGGGTTTGCAGGTCTCAGGTCGGGTCCTCTCAATGGCGCATTTTACTCCTTTTTCTCTAAGCAATTTTTTTTCTGATCACGCCTACTTCTAATGATGTCACTTCCGACAACACTTCCTGTTTCTTGTTGCGGATAAGGTACTTGCGGGTCGGGAAGTGGGTCCAAGCGGGTAAGTATGCGGGTTGCATTTAACGAATTGGTTCCCCGCAGGACTCTATCCCAGAGGACACGTGAAACCAGAAGTGACGTCACAATCTTCCCCAAAAATTTTAAAAACGGGCAGAACCACAAGGGAGGATGGGAGGGATCAAGCCCGCACCATTGTTGGGTATCCAGCCAGGTTACCCAACCGATTTGCGTGTATTCCATGGGTACTCGTCCCGATGCAGGACTCTTGTCCCAGGAACCCATCGAAACCAGTTAGAATAAGAAGGTTGATCTCTCACTGGTTGCCATGAGATGAGGAACAGGGTTACTACTGTGGTGGCTGAATAAAGTTTGTCCAGTATTACACAGTTAGGGCTCATATAAGCGATTGATCCTGCGTTCCCCTATGGTGGATGTTTTTCATGTTTGCAGGAAGAAATGCAGCCCTATATTTCCTATGAATTTGTACTCACTGTAGTGCAGGCTGAATGCAAGTTCTTGCTCTGTTCTTGTAAATGAGAACTAAACCCGAAAAATTAATATGGCAAAAAGTGCAACATTTTATATAGTGAACTTATTGCACCAGCCTTAACCATTCAGCTTGTCAATAGCAGCAATGATCCAGGACTTCAAACTTGTCACAGGGGGTCACCATCTTGGAAAGTGTCTGTGACACTCACAAGCTCAGTGGGCTCTGATTGGCTGTTGAGAAGCTAAGCTTAGGGCTCGTCACTAATTATCCAGCAGAAAATGAGCTTCCCTGGCTGTAATATAAGCTGATGCTACAGGTTTGCTGATTATTAAATTCTGATGCTAATTGCACTGGTTTCTGTGCTGCCATGTAGTAATTATCTGTATTAATTACTAATCAGCCTTATATTGTGACATTTCTATTCTATGTGTACTGTATATTGTGAGTGGGTCCCTAAGCTCAGTAAGTGACAGCAGCACAGAGCATGTGCAGTGAATCAGCAGAAAAGAAGATGGGGAGCTACTGGGGCATCTTTGGAGACACAGATCTTTACTGCTAAAGGGCTGTGGTTGCCTTGGGCTGGTAGAGAAGCACAAAACATAATGAACATTTCTACCTACTTATTTAGTTCACCTTTAATGTGTTCAACTTCAGGGAAGCGCAGTAAGAAATGCATTCTATTCTTTGCAATGAGCCTGTACTCGCACAGGTGCTCGTAAGCACCAAATGCAGGTGGAACTCAGTTTATTGCGTTTTACTCACTGTTAATCTTTAGCACTTTACACAATTCTCAGGGATGTGTTTACAATAAGTTTATTTTGCCAGCTCATATCTAATATTCGCATATAACAAACACAGAACTATCTGAACTTGAAAGACAGCATCCGGGAATAAGTCTGTTTGTGAGACAAGCTAAAGCCGGTGGATCACTAGAATATTCCATAGCCGAGTTCAAATCACAGGTATCAGGTCATTTATAAAACAGAAGCGTTTATTATCACTATACACCAAAACATACAATAACTTGGGGGCCGGCGGTCACTCCATGGACATGATCAGGACCCATCGCTGCAGAAACACTTTAGAAGAGAAATTCCATTGTTGTGGGAAAGATTATTTTTTTCCAGACTTCTTTATCCCACCTCCAGCTGTAACACATAGAAACACAGCAGCAGTGTGAGAAAAATATTTGTCAGAAGACAGGATTTCAGTTCAGCAAAATACTTAGAGAGGCTGTTTTATAGAAAAGATGGTGAATGCTGCTTGAATGGCTGCCCCCATGGCTACACAGCAGTTTGTTTCTATAAACTATAGTAGTACTTATCTGTTATCTACTGTGTATCCTGTGCTTGAATGGCTGCCCCCATGGCTACACAGCAGTTTGTTTCTATAAACTATAGTAGTACTTATCTGTTATCTACTGTGTATCCTGTGCTTGAATGGCTGCCCCCATGGCTACACAGCAGCTTGTTTCTATAAACTATAGTAGTACTTATCTGTTATCTACTGTGTATCCTGTGCTTGAATGGCTGCCCCCATGGCTACACAGCAGCTTGTTTATATAAACTATAGTAGTACTTATCTGTTATCTACTGGGTATCCTGTGCTTGAATGGCTGCCCCCATGGCTACACTGCAGCTTGTTTATATAAACTATAGTAGTACTTATCTGTTATCTACTGTGTATCCTGTGCTTGAATGGCTGCCCCCATGGCTACACAGCAGCTTGTTTATATAAACTATAGTAGTACTTATCTGTTATCTACTGTGTATCCTGTGCTTGAATGGCTGCCCCCATGGCTACATAGCAGCTTGTTTATATAAACTATAGTAGTGTTTCTGAAGCAAACAAATCAGTTTTACCAGTGCAGGGCAACACTACATTATATTTTCATTACTTTAAAGGAAAACTATACCCCTCAAGCAATGTTGGTCTCTATAAAAAGATATTGCATAAAACAGCTCATGTGTAAAACCCTGCTTCATGTAAAAAAAAAACATTTTCATAATAATATACTTTGTTTAGTAGTATGTGCCATTGGGTAATCATAAATAGAAAATTGGCATTTTAAAAAATTAAGGGCTGCCCCCTGGGATCGTAGGATTCACTGTACTCACATACACAAACAAACCATACATGTTAGGTCACATGAGCCAATTAACAGACAGAGTTGTGTCTTTTGCTTCCTCACTTCTTCCTGTTACAGTTAGTGTTGTAGTATTTCTGGTCAGGTGATCTCTGAGGCAGCACACAGACCATCAGGAAAATTGGGAAAGGGAAATTGCATGACTTTTTGTCACAAAACAAGGAAGTTAAAAATGTTTTCCCCTTCCCACCCCTAATTTGCATATGCAAATTAGCACGTGGTTCCCTATTCGGCCAAATCTTTTGCAAAGGATTTGGGATTCGTGGATTCGGTGCATCACATTACAGGTATGGGACCTGTTATCCAGAATGCTCTGGACCTGATGTTTTCCGGATAACAGATCTTTCCGTAATTTGGATCTTCATACCTCAAGTCTACTAGAAAATCATGTAAACATTAAATAAACCCAATAGGCTGGTTTTGCCCCCAATAAGGATTAAGTATATCTTAGGTGGGATCAAGTACAAGGCATTGTTTTATTATTACAGGGGAAAAAGGAAATTTTTCAAAATTTGGATTATTATAAGAGTCTACGGGAGCAATTTGGAGCTTTCATGAAAATGGGTTTCTGGATAACGGATCCCATACATGTATAAGAAAAACTATACAGAACAGATTTATTGTGCATAAAAAATAAAATTCCGCCATAATATTCCAACTTACTCAGTGGGCCTTTCTGGGCAGCTTTCCCCTTCATTTCTTCTAGTTTTTTCTGTTCTTCTTTCTGTTTCTGCTTGAAAGCCATTTCGTCCTGCAAAACGGGGGTTGGTGAGAAAATAACATGAGGATGTGCCCTGAAAAGATACAGCCGATCGGGCTACTATGCAAAGTATCATTTTAATCTTGATATATGCGTTCATGGGTAAGTGCCTCTAAGCCACCTGATGTAGGGCATGTAAGTAGTATGTGGCATTGAGGGGAGCTGCAGTTATTGATATTTAAAGCAGTATTTGTCTGGTGGTTTATATGCTCTGTTTTACGGTTTCCAACCCCTGAATTGTAGCAGACGCCAGATAATTACCAGACCTAAAGCAGAACGGACTTCTGTTACATAACAGAACTAGAGAACAGAAATGAATACATAAGTACTTCTTTTAATAGCAATTATATTACAAATACCCTGGAAACCACAAAATATGTGTAATGAATGTAAGTTTGCAAGCTGCTTAGAATTCCATTAACTGCTTTAAAAGCAGCGCTTTAAATGGGCTTCAGCAACACTGCTCCGTATTAAATGTACATTACCTCATCCATGTCTTTTGCAGCCTTTTTGGGCTGTTTCAAAGGTTTCTTTTTGCCTCCTGCAAAAAAATAAAATAAATATATATATATATTTTTTTTCTACGTATATGAAATTATGGTCGCACTTCTGACAGCAGTGGAAATGTGAATTCAAGTGTTAATGAGTAAAAGGAATAGTAACCCATAGCCACCAATCAGAAGGGAGCATTTACTGGTCATCTGTTTAAAAGCAAAGTTTTGCTATGGTTGCTATGGGTTAACTAAGGGGCTTATGTAATAAAAGGTACTAAGAGTTCATACGCTACACAGGAGGTGGTCATACCAAAATAAATCCACATTAACCAGGCCCAGACTGGCAATCTGTAGATTTTGGCAAATGCCAGATACGTCGCTTTAAGATGTATGTATGTATGTATGTATAACTGTTTGTAAAGCACTGTTTAAAAAAAGAAATAAATAAAAATTATATATATATTGATAACGGTCCAAGACCCAGACCGAAATGTCGATACTTGGATAATGCTCTTTTAAAATTTGATTAATAAATTAAACCTTTTTAAAAATTCAGGTGTGCGCTGCTCACTACCTATGGACTATATATATATATATATATATATATATATATATATATATATATATATATATATATATATATATATATATATATATATATATATATATATATATATATATAAATAAATGCATACAAGGGGAAGACAAATCACATAAATATACACAGAGTTCAAGTGCTATGGGGTAAGAGACATAATGGGACATAGTGGGAAGGAAATCCCTGCCCTGTAGAGCTTACAGTCTAAGTGGATGGGAAGCTAACATACAGGCACAAATTAGAGAGGAAGGCACAGGACTAGGCTAATGTTCTAGTGCTCTAAAAGGTAGACTTAGTCTTTTCTTGAAGAGATTGAGAGGATTCCTTAAGGAGGAATTCAGGGATGGGATTCCAGAGGTAAGGAGCAGACGAGAGGTGGCAGTGGATGATGGGGAGAGAAGGAGGCTCTGAGAGGAGAAGACCACCAGGAACGAACAGTGAGACAAGAGAAGAAATATAGTAATGAGCAGAGGAGTGAAGGGCTTTGCATGTTAGTAGATGGGTTTTATTTGCTGGCCTTTGCTTAACAGGCAGCCATGCTGAGGATTTTAGTTGGGGTTGGACAGGTTCCCTTTTAGAAGAGAGCAGAAGGATGCTGGTAGCAGAGTTTAAGATTGATTGGAGGGGAGAGAGATGGGAGTCAGGAAGACCAGTTAGGAGGAGATTGCAATAGTCTAAACAGGATAGGAAAAGGGCATTGATTAGTGTTTTGGCTGTTTGCGAAAGAAAGCAACATATCTTGGCTATATTGTGAAAGAAGATGGGATTTTGGCAGCAGTATTCATATGAGAGAGAATGGTTGAAGATGACCCCCCAAGCAGCGTGCTGAATTAACCGGGTAAATACTCATGCCATCAATAGTAATGGTAAAAGGAAGAGTTGGGCTTGGCTTGGGTGGAAAGACCATGAGTTCAGTCTTGGCCAAGTTGAGCTTGAGGTGCCGTTGGTTCATCCAGGAAGAGATAACTAAGCAGTCTGCAATCTGGGTTTCAATATCTGAGGTTAGTGAGGGGGTGTCTAAATATAGTTACATAGTTAATTGGGTTGAAAAAAGACAAAGTCCATCTAGTTCAACCCCTCCAAATGAAAACCCAGAATCTATACACACACCCCACCCTACTCTCAATTAAATTCTATACACCCATACCTATACTAACTATAGAGCTTAGTATCACAATAGCCTTTGATATTATGTCTGTCCAAGAAATCATCCAAGTCCCTCTTATAGTCATTAACTGAATCAGCATCACAACATCACCCGGCAGTGCATTCCACAACCTCACTGTCCTGACTGTGAAGAAACCCCTACGTTGCTTCAAATGAAAGTTCTTTTCTTCTAGTCTGAAGGGGAGGCCTCTGGTACGGTGATCCACTTTATGGGTAAAAAGGTCCCCTGCCATTTGTCTATAATGTCCTCTAATGTACTTGTAAAGTGTAATCATGTCCCCTCACAAGCGCCTTTTTTCCCAGAGAAAACAACCCCAACCTTGACAGTCTATCCTAATAACGTAAGTCTTCCCTCCCTCTAACCAGTTTAGTTGCACTTAGTCTCTGCACTCTCTTCAGCTCATTTATATCCCTCTTAAGGACTGGAGTCCAAAACTGTCCCCATACTCCAGATGAGGCCTCACCAGGGACCTATAAAGAGGCAGAATTATGTTTTCATCCCTTGAGTTAATGCCCTTTTTTATACAAGACAGAACTTTATTTGCTTTAGTAGCCACAGAATGACACTGCCCAGAATTAGACAACTTGTAATCTACAAAAACCCCTAGATCCTTCTCATTTAAGGAAACTCCCAACACACTGCCATTTAGTGTATAATTTGCATTTATATTATTTTTGCCAAAGTGCATAACCTGCATTTATCAACATTGAACCTCATTTTCCAGTTTGCTGCCCAGTTTTCCAGTTTAGACAAATCACTGTGCAAAGTGGCAGCATCCTGCATGGAACCTATAGTTCTGCACAATTTAGTATCATCTGCAAAAATAGAAACAGTACTTTCAATGCCCACCTCCAGGTCATTAATAAACAAGTTGAAAAGCAAGGGACCTAGTACAGAGCCCTGCGGTACTCCACTAACAACACTGGTCCAATTAGAAAATGTTCCATTTACCACCACTCTTTGTAGTCTATCTTTTAGCCAGTTCTCTATCCAGGTACAAATACTATGTTCCAGGCCAACATTCCTTCATTTAACCAGTAACCTTTTGTGTGGCACTGTATCAAATGCTTTAGCAAAGCAAAATATATCTGAATGTCATCAGCATATAGGTGGTATTTAAGGCCAAATGAAGATTATAAGGTCTCCTAAAAAGAGAGGACAAAGGACCAAGTACAGAACCCTGAGGCACCGCCACATTAAGATGGACAGGAGGAGAGGATTCTATACAGCCAATGTTTACTGGCTCTGTGTGGCCTCTGTGTACTTGAAATACCAGGGCCTATATCAGACATGTTCTAGACATAAAATTGCAGAACAAAATCTGTTAGCACTCCAAACAGCTTGAAGCCTTATTCATTGGGGGTTCCCAAAGCACCATCCAGTGAATCCAATTGTGAAGGTTTTTCCCCTGGCTGGTGCCCACCTTGCCACCTTCTTACTTTACTTCTCCAGGGATCCCTAGCACAGTAAAACCTGAAATTTTTAATCTACTTCACATTCACGGGCGACGTCTGACAAGGGATATGTGGGAAAGGTAAAAGACAGGAGTGAGGGAGGCAGAGGAGAGCAGCAAACATGGACTAGGGGTAGATAGGATAAAGGTACCTGCCCAGCGCCCCCCTTTTATTGCATCCTAGGCAGGTGTCTACCCCTAGTTCCAGCCCTACCTGCAACAGCCCTTTTTGCTCAAGGTACTCTGCAGCTACCGATAAACACAATTATTAATGAATAGTAGGCATATTTAGTCACCTGCTTATAGTACAGTCCTGCACGGGTCCATTTTTTGGGACCTGTACCCGCATTCTTACCCGAGTGGACCCGTTACCTGAACCGAACCGCAAGTACCTTATCCACAACCCGGACCCGCTGACCATCAAGAATCAGGAAGTGCTGTCATTGTAAACCGGAAGTGACGTCATCAGAAGTAGGTGTGATCAGAAAAAAGGCGTAAAAAACGCTATTGAGAAGACCTGCGGGCCAACCCGCGTCTATACCCGCAACCAGAACTTCTACCCGCAGGGTAGTGCAGATTTTTGCTGGTAACTCGCTGCAGGACTCTATCTTATAGCATCCTAAACCCTACAATTATAAACCCTCCAGTCTTTTATTTTCTGCCATTTTCTCTTTCTCCTGCCAAAAAAATAAAATAATTGCCAAATGAAAGCCCCCTGGTTCTTAGCAACTTTCCGATAAACATTTATCTGCAGATTTTTCAGCGGTTTTCAATGTATATTTGCCATTGCACTTGTCTGGCTGTGTGCATGCGCTGCACTTTGGGTTCTGACTCCTGAAACAGGGGAGCAGAGTTCAGGTGGGAGAAATGACTGCTGTTGGCTTGTGCAGAACCAGAGCACAGAAAAGGGACCAACACTAGTGTTGGGAAGTTGCTGAGAGACAAGAGTAGGGAGAATAGGGGCTGGGCACTGGTATGGAATGTTACACTGCAGTACAGAGGGGAGTGAGGCTGCAAGTAATAGTCCCTGCTGTGGGCGGAGTAATATCATTGTACATGAGGAGGAGGAGAGAGCAGTTAGAAGGAATAGTAAGTGTCTGCTTTAGGCTGAGCCACTAATACAATATAATAGCGGAAAGTAAAGGGTCAGAGCTTCAGTCCTGAGGCAGAGGCTTAGTACAAAACTGTCACATGACTCACACCATTAATATCTAATACTATGTATTGTACATATATAATAGAATAGCCCCGTACAAACCCTAAGCGCCCACCCAAACGATGCCAGGGAGGATGGCACCGGATCCCTCCCACCATACACACCGTCTCTTCCAGACATCTTTTTCTGTAAGCTGCCGCTCAATCGCCGCCAAGGCCCCACGCCGGAAATAGCTGTCCAGCGAGCGCCAGAAAGGTTAGCTCACTTCCGCCTGATCCGATCCAACTTCCGCTCGCTGTTTCTCCGTCACTATGCGTGCGACTATAAACTTCCAGGATTAATTTAATGTCGGCTTGTTATTACGTCACCTCCTCGGGGTTCTTTTTAATAAAATGGTGGAGTAATGTGTGAGCTCCACTTGCAACAAAGCTAAACATGACGCTGTCGCTGTTTGTCCACGAGGGAACACATACATACCATAAGGGTCGTGGGGAATTTAATTTATTTATAAGCTCTGGGCACATGGGGCCCTTGCTCAGTTATTTGTAGCAACCAATCAGTGATTAGATTAGATTTTACAAGTGTGAGTGGTTGCTATTGGTTACTGGCCAGATAGGGTTGTCACGTTTGCTGAACCTGAACAAAGGTGGGGGGGGCATATAGCATTGGGGGTGGGGCAGTGATGTTGGGGTTGGTATGATGACATCAGAGGCCGGCATGATGTCAGTGGAATTTATGATCCTGAGTGGGATTATTGCAGTGTCGGATTGGCCCGGCGAGACACCAGGAAAAACCCGATGGGCCCTGACCCTCATGGGTCCCCGCTGGGCCAGGCCCCCTCTTCTGATATTTAAATTTTGGGGAATATCTTTGTAGATAACACGTCTAATTCTGGGAAGTGTCATTCTGTGGCCACTAAAGCAAATAAAGTTATGTCTTGTATAAAAAAGGGCATTAAATAAGGTTGCTACCCGGCTGGTATTTTACCGGCCTAGCCGGTAAAACACCTGCCGGGGCCGGTATTAAAAATTTACCGGCAATGTAGCTGCCGGTAAATTTGTAATACCCTTAAAAAGACCCCTCGGCCTGCCCCCAATCCCCCTGTAAACTTATCTTTTTCCTCCATTTTTGTCCTGGCCGCGCCGTGGCCCTGCCCCTTTTACACACAACCCGCCTCTTTGATGTCACACCCGCCCCTTTTTGTACCCACCCCCCCACCAGCCGGTAAAAAATCTAGCAAAAGGTGGCAACCCTAGCATTAACTCAAGGGATGAAAACATAATTATGTCTCTTTATAGGTCCCTGGTAAGGCCTCATCTGGAGTATGCAGTGCAGTTTTGGACTCCAGTCCTTAAAGGGGAAGGAAACCTAGTTGGCGCAAAAACCCTCCCGTGTGTTGCCCACCCTCCCTCCTCCCAAATATTCTTTGGGGCCCCAATTTTTTTTTAACTTGTAAGGGGGGCCCTGGCACCAATGTTTTTTCAAAAATGTTCTTTGGGGCCCCAATTTTTTTTAACTTGTAAGGGGGGCCCTGGCACCAATGTTTTTTCAAAAATGTTCTTTGGGGCCCCAATTTTTTTTAACTTGTAAGGGGGGCCCTGGCACCAATGTTTTTTCAAAAATGTTCTTTGGGGCCCCAATTTTTTTTTTAACTTGTAAGTGGGCCCTGGCACCAATGCTTTTTGGAAAAAACTTTTATGGGGGGGGGCCTGGCGCCAATATATTTTTTTTAACTTATAGGGGGCCCTGGTCCCCAATAGCTTTTTATACATTGTGTGTGTGGGAGGTTACCTTTTTTAGCACTGATGTCTGTGTGGTCTTTTAACTGTGATGTGGAGTGGGCGGGATCAGGGGTGGGGCTTGGGGGCCCCAAAAATTTTGTTTGATTTCTAACGGCAGCCCTGGTCTTGACACGTGTTTTGTGGATCCAACACCATCCGACAAAAGCTCTTGTGGAGTTTAGCCCTAAAAGAAGAGGAAATTCAAATGTAAGTAAGGGCTATAGGATATGTTTTCATTAAATGGTACCAACAATCTTTGTTGTTGATTTCATTCACACAGGCCTGCACTGGCAGTCTGAAGTCTCTGCCCTTTCCCTTTTTAATTGTAAAATACAAGTGCACGTGCAAGCATATAATCAGTACAGGTATGAGACCTCTTATCCAGAACGCTTGTTATGGAGGGTTTTTCAGATAAGGGATCTTTCCATAATTTGGATCTTCATCTCTTTAAAGGAGAAGGAAAGGTTAAAACTAAGTAAGCCTTATCAGAAAGGTCCACCTAAATACACCAGTAAACCATCAAAGTAATGCTGCTCTGAGTCCTCTGTCATAAGAAACACCACATTTCTTTCCTTCTATTGTGTACTCATGGGCTTCTGTATCAGACTTCCTGTTTTCAGCTTAAACCTCCAGGGCTAGGGCTTGAGCATGATCAGTTTGCAACTCTCCCCCTTCCTCCTCCCTGCTGTAATCTGAGCCCAGAGCTATGAGTGAGCAGGGAGAGATTCAGGCAGGAAGTGATGTCACACCAAGCTAATACTGCAGCTGCTATCGTAAACAAACAGAGAGAGCTTCAAGAGCTTTTTACTCAGGTATGGTAAAATATTCTACAGAATAAATATAGCATTCTAGCTATTGCAGCTATTCTATTGGCAATAAAATGCCTCTGTAGCTTTCCTTCTCCTTTAAATCTTATAAAAATCATGTAAACATTAAATAAACCCAATAGGCTGGTTTTGCTTCCAATAAGGATTAATTATATCTTAGTTTGGATCAAGTATAATCTACTGTTTTATTATTACAGAGAAAAGGAAAATACATTTATAAGATTTAGATTTTTGGGATAAAAGGAGTTTATGGCTTTCCTGTAATTTAGAGCTTTCTGGATAATGGGTTTCCAGATAACAGATCCCATACCTGTACCTTGCAAGAATTTATTAAGCTTGGTTATCTGCAACTCTAATACATTCATAGAAATCTTTTATTGTGACTGTAGATGATTGTGTATGACAGCTTTTCATACTATGATACAGTTTCTTTTGTGAAAACATTTTGGGGATGTTGGATTAATGTGAATTTTTTTTACTGTAATAAATTCTAATTTACTCACAACTCGAATGGGAGGTTATTTACGAAAAAACTTAAATCTTAAATGTCTATTATTCGATCAAATAGTCCCGACCCGAAAATTCAAATCGAATTCGAAACGTGTTTTCCTTCGAAAAAAAAACTCGGAATGTCAGGAAGGCTTTAACATCTTCAAATGGGTCAACGGACCTCTGCCATTGACTTGTACATGAATTCGGCAGGTTTTAGCTGGTGAATATTTGAATTAAAACTGTTTCCATAGTCGAGGTGGGATAAATCTCACATTCAAATTAACATTTGGGTTGGTGCTTTTAAATTCGAGTTTTGACAAAAAAAAAATCGAATTTTCCATTCGAACCTTAATAAATCTGCCCCTATGTATTTGGCCTTAGTGTTCCTTTAAGATAGAAATGGTAACATCTGTTTCTAAGTCCCTAACAGTATAATCTGTGTCTGTTTTCTGGGACAGTTCCTACAAATGTACCTCCTACTACAAATAAGCCAGGCCAGGGCCTGGGCTTGATACAGGTTCCTTAATAATCACATTTAAACCCATTCAGGCTGCAGCTAATGAGATTAGTAACAACATGTGGAATGTATTTAAGCCAATGAAGGTTTATTAATAGGAATACATAGGTAATCATAGGGTACTGGCGCCGCTTAGGGTCGGTTGATGCATTTGGTCTAATACCATATAAATTGTGTTTAGTTTTAAGATGGTTGTCCTACAGGGAAATGCCTTCTTCTGTTCGACTACAAATCCCAGCCTGCTCAGGGCAATATTGAGAGTTGTAGCTTTATAAGACATAGAGGAACAGCACATGGGTAACAAAACTAAATTAAACATTTGAGCATAAGCAGGAAATTAAAGGCAGTAGTTAAACTGCAGAAATGCTCCATACAGATGTAAGTCATTGCCTAATCCAATAGAGCTCAGCAGAGGCATGCATTGTTCTCTGGAATAGCAGGTTATCACGACAACCCTGCCTGAAATCAAACAACAGATATTACAGTGGCTTTAAATCATTGTAGTACGTTACTTGTTACATACAGGCTGGTTTCACTCATAGAAGAACTAACTGATCTGCCGTGTTTATTGGTAGCTGCATGGACATTGCTGTGGACAGCAGAGGGAGCTCATGTTTATTTCACATCTTCTCTTGACTTGTTTGCTTTGATATTCTAACAATTTAGGGCAGAGACATACGGTCAGATTCGGGGAGATAAGTCGCCCGGCGACAAATCTCCTCTTCTTCGGGGCGACTAATCTCCCCGAACTGCCTCCCACTGGCTAGAATGTAAATCACCGGCAAGATGTGATTCATTTTCCGAAGTCATCCAAAGTTTCCTCATGAGGCAACTTCGGGCAACTTCGGAAAACGAAGCGCACTGATTGCAATCCTGCCGACGAATTACATTCTAGCCAGTGGGAGGCAGTTTGGGGAGATTAGTCGCCCCGAAGAAGAGGAGATTTGTCGCCGGGCGACTAATCTCCCCGAATCTGAGCGTGTGTCTCTGCGATTAAAGTCTTCAGGATTTTCTCAGATAATGGTGCTCCAACCATCTGTAACTGCATATGAATGCACTCCATTATTGTCAATGAGAATTGCATAGTTAAAGGCATAGACTCGTTTCTAAAATCTGGATTATCTATGATCAGGGCCACCATGAGAATTTAAAGCTGCTTATTAAAGTGACGGGAATAAAGGGTGATTAATTACTGCAAGGCAGTTTTGGTCTTGTTAATTTTCCCACAGTTGTTGCACAAAAAATGGCGTTCATTAAAAGAACTTGCATCAAAAGGCAATTTTCTGCCCCCCCCCACAAGTTAAAAAAAATACATTGGTAAAAAAAAACACTGGTAGCAAGCCCCCCCCCATAAAGATAAAAAAACATTGGTTTGCAGGGATTTTATATAAAAAAATAATAATAAAAGAAAAGATCACTGGTGTTCAGTGGAACTTACCTTTTAAGTTTTCTTACCTTCTTTGGCTCCCTTCGTTGGCTTTAGCTCCTTTCAGCAGCTTTGACTCCAACTTCGGTGGTTAGCCTCTTATTTCAGCGATTAAGGGGGGCCTGGCTAATCCAGGAAGCACAGCAGGGCTTGTCCCCCTTAAAGGATAACTCACTCAACCCCCCCCACTAATAAAAAGAAGCTGGTACTGGGTAGGGGTTTTATTTGTGGGGGGTTGAGTTATCCTTTAATAGTTAAAGAAGTAAAGCTTAACTAAGGAAGTAGCTAGAAATGTTGTACATTATGTTTTGGGTTTCTGTACCAGCCCAAGGCAACCACAGCCCTTTAGCAGATCTGTGTCTCCAAAGATGCCCCAGTAGCTCCCCATCTTCTTTTCTGCTGATTCACTGCACATTCTCTGTGCTGCTGTCACTTACTGAGCTTAGGGACCCACTCACTATATACAGTACATATAGAATAGAAATGTCACAATATAAGGCTGATTACTAATTAATACAGATAATTACTACATGGCAGCACAGAAACCAGTGCAATTAGCATCAGAATTTAATAATCAGCAAACCTGTAGCATCAGCTTATATTACAGGGGAAGCTCATTTTCTACTGGATAATTAGTGACGAGCCCTAAGCTTAGCTTCTCAACAGCTGCTCAGAGCCCACTGAGCATGTGAGTGTCACAGACACTTTCCAAGATGGTGACCCCCTGTGACAAGTTTGAAAAATATAGAATTTTTAGCCATATTCCTTTTTTTACGGTTTAGTTCTCTTTTAAGAACAGTAAAATAAGGATCAATCGCTATAGCATGTACGTATAATAAATCTTTGCATAAACATAAACCTGTCTTAATTCATCTAACTGAAAAACCCTAGTATTTAAGTTTAAAAAAAGGGCTTGCTTCAATCCTCAGCTCTAATTCTGGCCTACTAATTACCAGCTTCCAATTCTAATTACCATCTTATACTGTATCTGCACATTTCGAATAGACTAATTTACATTGCATTGATCAGATATTCTTCTTTGCACACAGTGAAACTCGTCTGCAGGTGACATTTGATTCAGCCTCCACATGACAAGATGCCACTTGGGTGAGTGGCCAGTTTTTCGCTGCCTGTGGTCCTGGTGCAGAGTAACAACACATTACACAATGTCATTATATTTATCATTTGCCATTTTACCAAGAGTTTTTTTTTTTTTTTTTATTTCGAAACGGGCCTCCAGTGAAGCTTATGGCTCAGTTCTCACAATACAAAAACAAGACCATTATCAACATAAAGTAACGGATATTTGCATAAAAAACAATAAACTGAGTCACATTGGCAGTGAATGCTCAGCTTAATGAACAAGTTCTTTTGGGTCAGCACGCCATATTTCTGCCATCCTATGAATTCTGCAGCTCCTCGTTTCTTGTCCTGGATCCGCTCCAAAGAGCTGAGAAGGTGGTAGTTATTGTGGAGGATAAGCCCTGTGTAGTTAAGTAGCTGCTTGGCTCAGTTTCGTTGGCTCAAATGTCATTATTTCCATGTGGCTCAAACCTGCACAAAAAGTTTAGAGGTTTATTTTCATTTTATTGTCAGGTGTAAATCAGAGAACCTAAGGACAACATTCTTAGGGTTAGTTCACACGAGAAGATTCGGGGAGATTTTGTCGCTCAGAAGACGAGGCGATTAGTCGCCAGGCGACAAAATCTCCCTGAATCTCCTCGTGTGGCCTTACACTTAAAGGGATACTGATGCCGAAAGCAGCTTGAAATATTATCTAAAGTCGAAAGGGACATTTATCTCCTGGTACTCATGCCTGTCCATTGTTATTTACTTTCTGGAAAATAACTTAAAACTATCATTTATGGCAGAGATGTTAGGATCAGAGCTACTGTCCTACTAACCAAAGGCGGATCAAATACCCTTTATCTGGAAAGCTTTTAAACTGGACCACTGCTTGGAATGCTTGTGGCTGGTGTAGCGATGTGCAAAAGCTAAGGAGGCTTAAAGGATAAGTAAACCTTTAAAATAAGTGAATGTAAAATTGAAGAGGGGGTTATTCTAAGCACTTTTGCAATTTACATTCATTATTTATTTTTAATTCCGAGATATTAAAGGATGCATGTACTGTTAATATGAATGAATTTTGTTACAACAGCGCCACCTGCTGGTCATTTTTGAACCTGTCTGACCAGCAAGTAGTCAAGGAAGAAGTTGTCAGGAGAAAGAAAGAGACTGCTCTGATGTTCTTCTGCTTAGGAATAAAATTAGAAACCTTTCTCAAATCTTTCTTAAGCAGAAGAACATCAGAGCAGCCTCTTCCTTTCTCCTGACAACTTCCTTGACTACTTGCTGGTCAGACTGGTGGGGAAATGACCAGCAGGTGGCGCTGTTGTAACAAAATTCATTCATATTACACAGTACATGTATCCCTTAATATCTTGGGATTAAAAATAAATAAATACTGAATGTATATTGCAAAAGTGCTTAGAATAGTCCCCTCATCAATTTTACTTTCACTTATTTTAAAGGTTTACTTATCCATTAAAAGACCAGTAACTCCAAAAAATGAAAGTGTCCTAAAGTACTGAAAATATAATGTACTGTTGCACTGCACTGGTAAAACTTGTGCGTTTGCTTCAGAAACACAACTATAGTTTAAATATAGAAGCTCCTATGTAGTCATGGGGGCAGCTATTCAAAGCTGAAAAAGGAGAAAAGGCACAGGATACACAGTAGATAAAATATAAGCTCTGTAGTATATAATGGAATTCTTCAGAACTTTATCTAGCATGTGTCCTGTGCTTACATGTCTGCCCCCATGACTACACAGCAGCTTGTTTATATAAATAAGCACGGCGTATCTTGACAGCGCTATATAAATAAATGATGATGATGATGATAAACTATAGTAGTACTTATCTGTTATCTGCTGTGTATCCTGTGGTTAAATGGCTGCCCCCATGGCTACACAGCAGCTTGTTTATATAAACTATAGTAGTACTTATCTGTTATCTACTATGTATCCTGTGCATGAATGGCTGCCCCCGTGGCTACACAGCAGCTAGTTTAAATAAACTATAGTAGTACTTATCTGTTATCTACTGTGTATCCTGTGCTTGAATGGCTGCCCCCCATGGCTACATAGCAGCTTGTTTATATAAACTATAGTAGTACTTATCTGTTATCTACTGTGTATCCTGTGCTTGAATGGCTGCCCCCATGGCTACACAGCAGCTTGTTTATATAAACTATAGTAGTACTTATCTGTTATCTACTGTGTATCCTGTGCTTGAATGTCTGCCCCCATGGCTACACAGCAGCTTGTTTACATAAACTATTGTAGAGTTTTTGAAGCAAACACACCAGTTTTTCCAATCCGGGGCAACACTACATTATATTGACTTTCCTTTAAGACGCTTTAATTTTTTGGTGTTACTTGTTTCTTTAACTTTACTATTCTCAGACCAATGTGAACTGCCGACTCCATAATGAGGTGGCAGATTACATAGTATGTTGGTCAATCCTGTTACTAAGGGGTTGTATGGCCCTGCATTATCATCATCATCAATTTATATAGTCCCAGCTTGTTACACAGTGCTTTACATTTATTTAGAAGGAACAAGGGTCTTTTATTTAACAAACAAGGTAAAAGAGTAAAAAGTAGGATCAGAGGCTGAAGGATCTGTTCAGACCAAGACAGCTTATAGTACACAGGCAGCTAAATGAAGCAGAGATTCAATCATTTGGTGAGACTGGGTTTTTACATGTTGTCTGGCTACAGAATGCTTGGAATCTTCCATTATGATTGTGGTAATTACATGTGAGTACATTTAATTACCCCAATCATAATGGAAGATTCCAAGCATTCTGTAGTCAGACAACATTCTCAGAATTGCCCCTCCATGTTAGCTAGCAGTCTCCTGACCTGAGTAGTGCCCTTATAATCAGGTAATTGTTGCTCAGAAATGCTGTTAAATCTGATGCAAAAACAGAAATGGTATTATTATTATTATTATTATTATTACAGGTATTCGGATTCGTTATCTGTAAACCCCTTATCGAGAAAGCTCCGAATTACGGAAAGGCTGTCTCCCTTGGACTCCATTTTTTCCAAATTTTTCAAAATGATTTCCTTTTTCTCTCTAATAATAAAACAGTACCTTGTACCGTATTGGACACAGATGCAGCCTATTGGGTTTATTTTTTATGTTTACAAGATTTTTTAGTAGACTTGACGATCCAAATTATGGAAATATCCATTATCCGGAAAACCCACAGGTACCAAGCATTCTGGATAACAGGTCCTATACCTGTAATAATAATAAGGGTAATTATGTGATGACAGTATCCCTTTACAGGGAACCTTAAGATTGTCCCTTTAAAATAATTTGCTGATAATATAGAGCAGTGCTGTCCAACTTCTGTGGTACAGAGGGACGACATTTTTCAGGCCTACATAGTGGAGGGCCAATAATGGTGTTGACCACACCCTGTTTTTAAACCACACCCATGTTACCAAAAGACCATGTTTACCACATTAATGGTGGTAACACACCTAAAAACCAAATGGTAGGTGCTCACTGCAGGGATATCAATTGTCACTCATATGTGAAAAAAGTTGTCATATTAAGACATACCCTTAAATCCATATGCCTCCTCGTCCCCTTGGATAACACAGCATCCCCAGCACATGATTAAACACCTTAGGGGCTTATGTTTCACAGGCAGAGCAGGGCACACACAGGCAGAGTATGTCACACACAGGCAGATTATGTCATACACAGGCAGAGTATGTCACACACTGGCAGAGTATGTCATACGCAGGCAGAGCAGGGCACAGACAGGCAGAGCAGGGCACACACAGGCAGATCATGTCACACACAGGCAGAGTATGTCACACACAGGCAGAGCAGGGCACACACAGGCAGGGCATGGCACACACAGGCAGAGTATGTCACACACAGGCAGAGCAGGGCACACACAGGTAGCATATGGAAGACAGAACAGAGCAAGAGACAGGGAAACCTATCAGGACCACTCTAATATGTACTATATATAGTGACACAGTGTTTGTGCCCCATAAAAATTTTGTATGAGGTGTGAACAGGTGAACAACGTGGGCAGGTTCAGTCTGGGTCTCAGGTGTGAACAGTACAGGGTTTTAGGATGTGAACAATAGAGGTGTCACAAGTGTGGACAATGCAGGGGGATCACAGATGTGAACAATAGGGGGATTAGTCTGAATTTGAGGTTTAAACAATGCAGGGGCCAGTTAATCTCTGTAGTGATACCATTTAAATTTTATACATGTAAGCAGACAGGCGTGTCATGGCCATACCCTCAACATCTACTTCAGTTTTGTTGTACAACTGCCAGTACCCCATGGCCCCCTTGGCTGATGCAGTCCAACACAATGCCTGTAATAAGAACTATGTAGATCTAAGGAGGCAAAGGGAATGAAGCAACGCTGCAGTTTATCTAATAATATTTATGCGAATATGTGGTTTGATACACGGCAGAAAATAGAATTATTCCAAGGGCAAACCTCCCCATCTGTCTTTGTTAGGTTAGCCGTCTGTGGGACCAATTACTTCCCGTGCAGCCGGTGATAATGTGCATCAGGGACAGACAACCCCTGGCCTCCAGCTGTCATGGTTCTGAAATCCAGCCGTGATAGCTGAGCTTGCGGGGGGGACTCTATTAAAAAAATAGGATGCTGACTTTACATGAAATCCCCTTGTGCAGTCATTTCCTCCATATTTCTACCCTTTCTGCTGTACAGTGCATCCTCACTCCTCCGCACACCTCTAACTCACCCTCACTCTGATGGAAACGATTAGTGGAAAAATGTCAGAAAACCCCTGTGTTGTACCTGAAATACAGCAAAAGCCTCTTTAAAGGACAAGTTAAACGTCTAATACCAGTGGGTTATGTAGGGCAGCTCTCCATGATTTCAGGTCTGGACTAGGAGTCAAAATAGGCCCTGACATTCCAAGTACACAGACGCCCAAACAGCCCCCCACCAGCCCACTAAATGGCACCATACAGCAGCCCCACTGGCATGTGCCAGAACCGACAGATTGCCAGTCTGGAGTGGACCTGCTTGATTTCCATTACCATGTCCCTATAGCTTGTAATTTCCCATTGCTGCTCCTGTGCCTTACTCATGTCAAGGACTGCATGTCTTTTGTGTGCCCAACCTGCAAACATGGTGGGTGGACAGGTACAGAAGTTCGGAGGGCAATTACACGCTACAGGAATGGTGGAAATATAAATCAGGTTTGCAACTGGAACCTAGGGGACTGCCCTACATAACAAATGGGGAATAGAAATGTGACTTCTCTTGTTCTTTAAAGCAGAATATGCTTGCACATAGATTTATCATCAAACTAACAATTAGCAATTAACCCTCAGTTAAGGGTCTGCGGGCAGAGACATTTTGCCAATCTAAAATGAGATTATGTGCTCTCATGAACAGAAAATTAACTGACAGCAAAAACTCTATTCCCATGACAAAGCTGCCCATACACAGGCTGATAAAAGCTGTCCCTCCAGATTGTGTCACCTGCTTATCCGATCATCCGAATTTGCCCCACTGAGTTGGTGGCCCACTCATTTCGCAACCTCGGCAAATGAGTGAAGACGCCAAACCAGTGGATCTATGCTGCCTATGATTAAGGGATTGTATCCCGAAACGCGTAGGGCCTTTGATCCCTGTTTTAGCTTGCAATAAAACTTTTTCCCTCTTCAAGTGGAGTGCCGTCCATTTCTTTGGCACAGTTTGAGTTAAGCGGTGGGGACGCTGCGGACAGAGCACCCCTGAAGAGGAATTGGAGCTGTTATAGGAGGGGAGGCTGAGCGGTCTCCTAGGAGAGACAGAGGAACCACTCATTTCGCAACCTCGGCAAATGAGTGAAGACGCCAAACCAGTGGATCTTACCATGAAAGCCCAAGTGGATGCAAATAGCTAATTGTATCTCACTTGTCCATCCCTAAAACACTTCTTACTTTTCCACTCGTGGACATCCAGTTCTAGGCTTTCAAAGGAGTCATCATATTTCTCTGCAGGTGGATCAGGATCAGAATCATTATATTCCTCCAGATATGGATGGGATAAGGCTTCCGCTGCATTTACTCTTTTTTCAGGGTCTAGATCCAGCATCTTCTCTAAAAGATCAGTCTCTGGCAGTAAAAGAAGAGAGCATATAATATCAGCTGCATGTTACTGCATAATGCAGCATAGCTGCAACCTTCATCCAAACCCCGTCTGGAATGAAATGTGATTGTACTCTAGCTGGGCACACCAACTGGTGGGTCTGCAGTGTTTCCTCTTTTAGTATAAACATTAGGAATTGCTACTTGCTCCCAGATAATTATGACCCTGTAGCTTTGGACATTAGTATTTGCAAAGGAAGACATACCTATTGTACTCATAGTTGGAAAGAGCTCCTTAAAATTCTTTTTTTGTTTCTTCGGGAGCATTTTCACATAGTCTTGAGCCTGGAGATGGAAAGAACAGTTCCAAACAATATAGTATAGCAGTAGAGGAATATACTATTAAACTATACCACAATAGGTATCCCCAGGGGTGATTCTGGGGCTGCTGCTCCCCTCTCACGCGATTAAAACTTTAGCTTTGCAGAAGGTCAAAGGCGAGCCACATCTGTAGTGCAATGAGTGCTATAGTGCTCTCTGCAATAACGAAGCTGAATTTCCGATTTAAAAAACAGAAAATCGGCCCTTAAAGGAGAATTCAATCCTAAAGTAAAAAAACCCCCTACCCTACATAGACCCCCTTCCCTCCTCCCCCAGCCTAGCTGCTATCCCAGGCAAATGCCCCTAACTCTTTACTTACCCGTCGGTGCAGATTCTATCCAGCGGAGTTCACGGCAGCCATCTTCCGGCTCTTCGGAATGAGAGCAGCACTTCGGCAATTTCTGTGACTGCCCAGTTGTCGCAAAACACAAAATTGCACCAACTACGCATGCACTAATACGGCACTAACTTCCTGAAGTTTACCAAAGAGAAGAAGATGGTGCCCGTGAACTCTGCTGGACAGAATCTGCACAGAGGGGTGAGTTAAGAGTTAGGGGCATTTGCCCAGGGTAGCAGCTAGGCTGGGGGGGAGGGGGGTCTATGTAGGGTAGGGTTTTTTTTGTTTTTTTTTTTACATACGATTGATTTCTCCTTTAAAGTTACAAGAGATGGCTTTTTGCCACCCCTGGTAACTGGCTGCTCACCTTGCCTCATGGCAGGAGTGACCCTGGGTATCCCCTTGGACTTTGTTGTATAATGACCTATAAAACAATCAGGACTTTTTAAGCAGAAGAACCCAAGTTGTGATTGGATGGTTATGTCGATGACATTCTTTTCCTTACTTACATGTGAGCTTTCCATCTTGTTGATCAGTGATGGCTGTGGGCTTCCTGTTACCTCGATGATCTTGTTTAGCTCATCAAAATCTGATTGAAGGTCAAGGAATGGTTCACTGTCATCAGTAGTACGGTACTGTTACCATCTGCAAATGTAGCCCCAGACCAATTGCAATCCCTGGGTTCTAAGAGAACTTAGTTCAGGTTTAGACCAGCCCCTTTTTATGATTTTCTTAGATTCACTTTCATCTGGTATGGTACCTATGGATTGGAGAAAAGCTGATGTCATTCCAATATTTAAAAAGGGATTACGATCTCAGCCTGGCAATTATAGGCCTGTAAGTTTGACATCTGAATTGGGCAAATTATTTGAAAGCTTGTTAAGGGATCACATTTAAAATTTTGTCCTAGTGAATGGCATTATGAGCAGCAATCAGCATGGCTTTAAGATAGGTCATGTCAGATGAATTTGATTTTTTTTTTACGATGAGGTAAGTAAGATGCTGGACAGTGGAGGGGGGGCAGTACATGTGATCTATTTGGATTTTGCCAAAGCATTTGATACCGTGCCCCACAAATGACTGCTTTCTAAACTAAGGTCTGTTGGGCTTAATAAAGTCATCTGCACATGTATAGGAAACTGGCTACAGGATCGGGTACAGAGGGTGGTTCTCTACTTGGAGTAAGGTTCTTAGTGGGGTCTGGGCAGCTAAGTGGCAAATGAGATTCAGTGTTGATAAATGTAAAGTCATGCACCTCTGATGTAAAAATATTCAAGCCACTTATACCCTTAATGGGACTGCACTAATCAAATCCATTATGGAAAAGGAACTTGGAGTCTGATGATATGATATGAGATGATAAACTTGGCTGTAGCAAGCAATGCCAGTCAGCAGCATCAAGGGCAAATAAGGTCTTGAGCTGTATTAAAAGGGGCAAAGAGTCACGGGAGGAGGGGGTCATTCTTCCACTGTATAGAGCACTGGTAAGGCCCCATCTAGAATATGCCGTACAGTTTTGGTCTCCATCACTCAAACTGGACATTATTGTATTAGAGAGGGTAGAGAGAAGGGCAACTACGCTGGTAAAATTTATGGAAAATTTTAGCTATGCGGAAAGACTGGCCAAGTTGCAGGCCCGGATTTGTGGTGAGGCCACAAAGGCCCAGGCCTAGGGTGGCAGAATATTAGGGGCACGGCTCCCCAGTGCTCTGGCAGCGATACGATGCATGCGCGCTCGCACCAGAGGGGGGAAGTGAGCAGGCGCTAGGACCACGCGGCCACAGGCGCCTGCCCACTAAATCCTGCACTGTCAAGTTGGGGCTGTTTACGCTTGAGAAGAGGCGCTTAAGGGGTGATATGATAACTATGTATGAATATATAAGGGGATCATATAATAATCTCTCTAATGCTTTATTTACCAGTAGGTCTTTCCAACTGACACAAGGTCACCCATTCTGATTAGAAAAAAAGAGGTTCTGCCTAAATATTGGGAAGGGGTTTGTTACAGTGAGAGCTGTGAAGATGTAGAATTCTCTCCCTGAATCAACTAGCATTTAGGCTAAGTTAAAGTTAAAAGGTTGAAAGTTTGTCTTTTTTCAATCTAACTTACTATGTTACTATGTTACCTTCCATTTGTGAAGGGGAGGGATGAAGGAATCCCTTTAAGCATATGCCTTGTATTCAGGTGCTAGTTAACACAAACCATGTGTTTAAGTTACTCCAAGTAATATATATACATATATATATATATATATATATATATATATATATATATATATATATATATATATATATATATATATATATATATATATATATATATATACCAGGATTTAGATAAACAGTTATGTTTTGCAAAACAAGCTGTAGTCTGTGTAATCGACCTCACAGACACCAATCCCTTGACTTCCCGAAGCATTTTCCAAGAATCTGCATTTCCTCTCAGTTCCCCTGAGCCATGTTTTAATAGACCTTCAACAATTCTATGACATCGTTTGTGAAATAAGCTTTTTCAATACTGGACAGAGGAAACCTGTTGTGTGTGGTTTTTTTTTTAAATGGGAAATTTTTCATTTTCCCCCATGCCCGGATCCAGCTGTCTGTATAGCACATGTTCTGTGGCCCTTATCGAAATCATTTATTATTGCTTAAGAGGCCTGGAAAGAGTTGAAGCTCACAGTACATGTAGCATGTGCTCTGCCAGCATATTATGCCTTTGTTGCCTGCCTTTGGCTTTAATAGTGACTGACTGTCACCTGGATTGACAGTTGCATATTACATTGCGATACGCATTTTTGTTAGTGGGCCACATGGTTAAAAGCAAGGAGTGTGATATGGTTTTCTAATAGCCTGTAAAGAGAGAGACATTAATTCTATGCTAGCATTGCATTCCTATGTCAGGGCCGCCATCAGGGGGGGACAGGGGGGACAAGTGTTCCGGGCCTGAAGGGGGGCCCGGCAGTGCTGCATTTTTTAAAAAGTCGGGCCCCCATTACGAGCGCCTGAGCCGTGCGGCCATTTCCCAGGTTGTAGAATGCGGAAGTGCCGAAAAGCCAAATAGCCGAAGTCCCAAAGCGGCGAAAAGACCCGAAGTCATGAAAACAGACGAAATCGAAGTCCTGAAGCAGCGAAAAGACCCACAGTCACGTAAGGAGCCGAAATTAAAGTCCTGAAGCGGCGATAAAGACCCAAAGTCACAAAAGGAGACGAAGCCGAAGTCCTGAAGCCTTGAGTTCAATTCTACTGAACACCAGTTTGTGTTTTTATTTTTTAATCCCCTGACCACCAATGTAATATTTTAATATTCCATAGGCCCTGCCACCAATGTTTTTTTTTTAATAAAAAAAAAATTTTGGGGCCCCAATTTTTTTTTTTACTTGTAAGGGGGCCCCTGCCACCAATGTTTTTGTTTTTTTTTAAATGTAAAACATTTTTTTTAATAAAAATTTTTTTGGGGCCCCAATTTTTTTTAACTTATAAAGGGGCCCTGACCATCAATAGCTTTTTATAACTTGTGTGTGTGGGGGGGGGGGTTACTTTTTTAGGAGTTGATGTCTGTGTGGTCTTTTAACTGTGATGTGGAGTGGGCGGGATATGGTGTGGGGCGTAAGGGTTGGCGAGGCCAAGGGGGCCCCAAAAATGTTGTTGTATGGGGCCCCGTGATTTCTAATGGTGGCCCTGTCCTACATACTAAGCATGATTCTGCTTCAAAAATGCGTGGGTATTGTGACCCTTTAATGTAAAAGTAGCAAATATACTCTTTAAAGGATACAGTCTCCACCAGGGAACAGGACTTTGCCAGTGATCATTTCTGCCAGGATACACCCAACTGACCAAATATCCACTGTGGGAGAAAGGAGCATTACTCCACATACACAGCATTTCCACCAAGAAACCATGATCTGGTCATTAAAGGACATTTAAAGGTATGCGTCATTTAAAGGGAATGTTTAAACATGTGGGAGTTTTGCTAAAATGTTAATGGCTCATGAACTCGCCACATACCACGTTTAGTTAAAGGAGAACTAAACCATAAAAATAAATATGTCTAGAAATGCCATATGTTATATACTTTACTTTCTGCCCACTGGCTCCTTAGAAGCATCTCAAATGCATTGGAAAGAACCAGTCATTTTTGGTTCTTTCCTTTCTACTAAGGATTCTTATAGACCGGTCCATATGAAGCATTAATTCAAGTTTCTGTTTTACCAATTCTAAAGGGGAGGGGATGTCAATATCCAATTCTGTACATAGTTTTCCTTCCCACTACATATATGATACTCAGAAATGTTTTATCTGTTCTAAGAATCCTCATGGTATCCCCAAACATAGCCCAGGTTAGAGGAGAACTAAACCCTAAAAATTAATGTATATAATAATGTCATATTTTATGTACTGAACTTATTGCACCAGCCTAAAGTTTCCGCTTGTCAATAACAGCAATGATCCAGGACTTCAAACTTGTCACAGGGGGTCACCATCTTGGAAAGTGTCTGTGACACTCACATGCTCAGTGGGCTCTGATTGGCTGTTGAGAAGCTAAGCTTAGGGCTCGTCACTAATTATCCAGCAGAAAATGAGCTTCCCCTGTAATATAAGCTGATGCTACAGGTTTGCTAATTATTAAATTCTGATGCTAATTGCACTGGTTTCTGTGCTGCCATGTAGTAATTATCTGTATTAATTACTAATCAGCCTTATATTGTGACATTTCTATTCTATGTGTACTGTATATTGTGAGTGGGTCCCTAAGCTCAGTAAGTGACAGCAGCACAGAGCATGTGCAGTGAATCAGCAGAAAAGAAGATGGGGAGCTACTGGGGCATCTTTGGAGACACAGATCTTTACTGCTAAAGGGGTGTGGTTGCCTTGGGCTGGTACAGAAGGACAAAACATTATGTACAACATTTCTACCTACTTTAGTTAAGCTTTAGTTCTACTTTAAAGTGAGTGCCTGAACTTAAGGGCTATGACACAGTAAGCATTTGACCCACTGCTGCTATCTGGCAGAAAGCAACAGACAAACTGGCCAATGTTCCATAGGCATAAGTTAGTATTTACACTTCAGTAAACTTGGGACATGATTGGTAATTGGGTCTGTTTAACAAAAGCTTTAGCACACTGTACCCATTATGTAACGTTGGTTGTTTTCTACCAGGGCAATAATATGATTTTTGTTTTGCATTATCAATGAAGAATCCTATTAACTGTGTTGATTACCCAAAAGACTAATAATCCGAGCAGCCAATGGCCTTCCACAATATGAGTGGGCAACTGGCAACTAAACAAAAATCAGGGATGTTTAACCTGCAGCCCTCCAGCTGTTGTTGGACAATTACTTCCAGCATCCTCCCAACAGCAAGTCATACATAGAATACTGAGGGTTCCAGTTTGAGAACAACAGACTGGCACAGGTTTGACATTCCAGAGGTACAGTATATGCTTAATATATTATGTGTATTTTCTGTTTGGATACCAAGTTGTACATGTGTATGTCACCTCTGCAGGGGTAGAATCCTTCTGCTACATAGTAGAGTGCATCTATGTAATGGCAGTGACCTTATATATGTGCCAAAATGTCACGGGTTGGAGAGTTTTCCCAATTTATACTGGTGTGATCTCACCAGAGTTAGGGCTGGTAACCCGGCAGTTCTTGTGGACAGAATTGTGTGGAACATTTACAGATGGGCTGCCCTAAATCCGAATAATGCAGTGATCCCCAACCAGTAGCTCGTGAGTAACATGTTGCTCTCCAACCCCTTGGATGTTGCTCTCAGTGTCCTCAAAGCAGATGCTTCTTTTTGAATTCCAGGCAAGTTTTAATTGCATAAAAACTAAGTATAGTGCCAAGTAAAGCCTCATGTAGGCTGCCAGTCCACATAGGGGCTACCAAATAGCCAATCACAGTCCTTATTTGGCACCCGATGGGACTTTTTCATGCTTGTGTTGCTCCCCAACTCTTTTTACATTTGAATGTGGCCCGAAAGGTTGGGGACCCCTGGAATAATGTATTAATAATAATGTATTTAGCTAGTAGAACGGCAGCTCTGCTGCTCACCTGTTTGGTTGTAATGCATCCAGTTCAGAATCACCTCCGGAGCTCGGTACCAGCGAGTCACCACATATCCTGTCATTTCGAATTCAGTTGGCCGGGCAAGTCCAAAATCTAAAATCTAACATTTCAGTTTCTTTGTTACAAATCATACTCGGAACAAAATGACATGAGAAACTGCAAAACTCTAGCTGTGGTGGAAGTACAACTCCCTGCATCACTAACAGATGGGAGTTGTAGCTCAGTAGCAGAGCAGCTTAATAACCACTAAAGACTGACGCACCCTTGTTTGACATGTCAATGCATAATATAATCATCTCTATTTATTGAAGGGGAAATATAACTTGAAAACTACAAGGAACTTTCTAGGTACAATCAATTAAAAATTCTGCATGGTTCCTAAAATAATGATGTTTTTATTCACTATCCCTCTCTCAGCATTTGTTTCTCTTCATTCTGTCTTCATGCAGCAGTTGGGTGTCAGATATTCATTGACAGTTAGATCCAATATATCTTATGGGGGGGGGTTCCTTTCCTATTAGATGTATTAGAGCTCACTCAAATAACTGATTCCAGTACAAACAAAATCTTACAAAATAACTGCCTTTTGCGCAAATCCTGCATGTAGAGAGACATGATGTCTGGTGATTTTAATAGAGTGAGCTCTAATACATCTTCTAGGCAAAAGGATTTAGCGATTAGTTGGGCATACCACTAGCGATTTCAATTACCAGCAAGATAGAGGCATTTTCAGGAGATTTGTCCAAAAAAAATCGCAGGTGACAAATCTTCCCGTGTGCCACTGCCCTAAAGGAGAAGGAAAGGTCCAATTGATGGGTGATGCCAAATGTTAGTGCACCCCCTAATGATTGTAATCACCTGATACACTAGGCCAATGCTGCTGTTAGCAGAAACTGCACCGACCCAGGGTACTTGTGAGTGAGTGAGCGATCCTCTTCTTTCTTCAAATAATGCATGTGCAGTAGAGTGAATAAGCTAGCTTTTTTGTTAAAGGGCACCTGTTGGGTAAAAATGTTATCCCCAACCAAAGGTGCGGGCTAATAGAACCCGCATTCCGGTTGGGGATAACAGTAGTTTTTTTTTATTAAAATGCCCCCCGCCAACGCTACGCTACCCACACTGGGAGGGAGCTCCCGGTGTGAGCAGCCATGTCCGGTCACTCGCATGCGCATACTGAGAATATGCCATGAATTGCTCATTATGCGCATGCGCGTGACGTCACATGCACGTTATGTGCATGCGAGTTATCCGACATGGCTGAGGGTAGCGTAGCGCTGGCAGGGAGCATTTTTTTAAAAAAACTACTGTTATCCCCAACCTTTGGTTGGGGATAACATTTTTACCCAACAGGTGCCCTTTAAAGGGATACTGTCATGGGAAAAAACATTTTTTTCAAAATGAATCAGTTAATAGTGCTGCTCCAGCAGAATTCTGCACTGAAATCCATTTCTCAAAAGAGCAAACAGATTTTTTTATATTCAATTTTGAAATCTGACATGGGGCTAGACATTTTGTCAATTTCCCAGCTGCCCCTGGTCATGTGACGTGTGCCTGCACTTTAGGAGAGAAATGCTTTCTGGCAGGCTGCTGTTTTTCCTTCTCAATGTAACTGAATGTGTCTCAGTGGGAAATAGGTTTTTACTATTGAGTGTTGTTCTTAGATCTACCAGGAAGCTGTTATCTTGTGTTAGGGATCTGTTATCTGGTTACCTTCCCATTGTTCTGTTTTTAGGCTGCTGGGGGGGGGGGAAGGGAGGGGGTGATATCACTCCAACTTGTAGTACAGCAGTAAAGAGTGATTGAAGTTTATCAGAGCACAAGTCACATGACTTGGGGCAGCTGGGAAATTGACAAAATGTCTAGCCCCATGTCAGATTTCAAAATTGAATATAAAAAACCTGTTTGCTCTTTTGAGAAATGGATTTCAGTGCAGAATTCTGCTGGAGCAGCACTATTAACTGATTCATTTTGAAAAAAAAAATGTTTTTTCCCATGACAGTATCCCTTTAAAGTCCAGTTTTTAACTCTACTGCGCATTCGCACCCGCACAAAGAAAGAAGGGAGGAAGAGGATCGCTCGATCACAAGTACCCCAGGCTGGGGCAGTTTTCTGCTAACGGGAGCACCAGCCCGGAGTATCAGGTAAGCAATTACAATCTTTGGGGGGAGGTGCACTAACATTTTGATTGTTTTGTGTCTGTTGGCTGCTAAAAAAAAAAAGTAAAATGCTTGACATTGTGCAGCGTGCCTTTGCCCTAGTGCACGAGAAGGAAAAAGGGAGACTGTTAAATATTATTATATATACAGTACGCCTTTAATTTGATTGTATTACTTCCTGTCCTTGTATTGTCTGGCAAATGAAATCACAGCCTCCCCAGCTTGCTGAATACATGCATATGCAAAATCAAGCTTTAAAAGATCTTTATAAGAATTGTAGCAGAAATTTCCCCTATCTAGATGATTATTGGTTTACCTTTAGTAAGCAAACCATATGGGTGGGAAGCCTCATATTATATGCTGTATAGTATGGGGCTGTAGCTCACTGTATGCTCCGAAGATTCATTAGTTGGCGTTTACACAGGAGGGGGGCTGATATCACTTTGCTTTTTATTTTTAGGGGAATGGGGATAGTTTTCTACCATTGGCTGAAAGCAGGGGTTACTGCAACAGTTAAAGCCTATTTTATACCTTTAGCTCATAGTCTTCATTTACTCCCAGATTACTTGGTTTAAGATCCTGTAATTCAAAGACAAAATACACATTTTATAAATATATATGATATCCTTATATCAAGAGTATTGGCACTTATATATTATGGCATTGTTGTACTATATCAACTGCCCTAGAATACTAAAAAAAATCATTAACTACAAAGGCTGCATGTACTTACCCTGTGCACAATTCCAGCAGAGTGGATATACTGTAAGAAAGAAAAATTCTTAATGAATTAAATTATTATATGGACGTGTAACACCGTCGCCCTTTATTGAATGAATATTAAAATATAAGACGAAAGAATGAAAGAGTTAGGGGGGCCCAGATGTGGCAGCGCTGGCAGTCTGACCCTGATTGTAACAGTGATCTCTGGTGGCTGATTGATTGTTAAAGGGATACTGTCATGGGAAAAAATGTTTTTTCCAAACGAATCAGTTAATAGTGCTGCTCCAGTAGAATTCTGTACTGAAATCCATTTCTCAAAAAAGCAAACAGAATTTTTTATATTCAATTTTGAAATCTGACATGGGGCTAGACATATTGTCAATTTCCCAGCTGCCCTTAAGTCATGTGACTTGTACTCTGATAAACTTCAATCACTCTTTACTGCTGTACTGCAAGTTGAAGTGATATCACCCCCTCCCTTTCCCCCCCCCCCAAAGAACAATGGGAAGGTAACCAGATAGCAGCTCCCTAACAAAAGATAACAGCTGCCTGGTAGATATAAGAACAACACTCAATAGTAAAAACCCATGTCTCACTGAGACACATTCAGTTACATTGAGAAGGAAAAACAGCAGCCTGCCAGAAAGCATTTCTCTCCTAAAGTGAAGGCACAAGTCACATGACATGGGGCAGCTGGGAAATTGACAAAATGTCTAGCCCCATATCAGATTTCAAAATTGAATATAAAAAAATCTGTTTGCTCTTTTGAGAAATGAATTTCAGTGCAGAATTCTGCCGGAGCAGCACTATTAACTGATTCATTTTGAAAAAATGTTTTTTTCCCATGACAGTATCCCTTTAACAAAAATGGAATGCTTGGGGGTAAACAGGCAATAGGGCTGAATGTGCAGCTGCAGCTGGGCCACAGTTTGCCACAATCCGTGCACTTAAAGGTATATTGTCTAAAACTGATCCCAGCACATTTTGGTCGAAGACCCTTGAAAGTTGGCAGTAGCTACGGGATGCCCAATTCGCTTTGTGTCAAAATGGAGAAAGAAAATGTGCCTAAGGAATTACAGAAATATAATTTTGCCACCTGACGCCAGAAATGATGCCAACCAGACAACATTATTCCAGTTTTATTTAGCAGGGAAGGCTTTATTACTTTACAACAGATCTAATTACATGAATTTCAAGCACATCGCCCCTGTTGGAAATGTGTCGCTACATAAGAAGAGAATATTTGCAATGGCTCAGTAATACGCTGATTGCATGCAACCTGTTCAAAGGATCTGCTCCGTGTTCCCCAGGTACATTCTTTTCCCCTGTCTGTCACAAAGCCTCCTATAAATCCCAACATTTTCAACATTTACAGGTTTATTCATCCAGTGGGTGGCAGTGATAAACAAGCCTCAGACAGACACATGTACATGTATATTCAGGCAGGAATGCGAGGCAGGCTGGGAAAAGCACAGTTTTCTCTACAGATCCCATTATACTTAATCATATTGTTATTGTAACGAATCATAATTTGTGACTTTATTGCTCTCTAACATTGGGCCCCTAAAATCCTCCCAGGATTGCTCCCAGTGCAACAGGGATTATACTCATGCCTCTTAGCCTTTTACTCATGGGAGCTCTTGCACATATGGCTATGGTGTATAAGGTTGTGCATTGCACTGGAAGGGGAGGTAAAGTCAAAAATAGACTAGAAATGCTGTATTTTGTATACTAAATATAAACATGAACTTACTGCACCACAAGCCTAATCAAACAAATGATTTATGCTTTCAAAGTTGGCCACAGGGGGTCAACATCTTGTAACTTTGTTATACATCTTTGCAAGACCAAGACTGTGCACATGCTCAGTGTGGTCTGGGCTGCTTAGGGATCGTCATAAATTATCAAAACAGCACAAGTCAAATAATATCTGCCAGGAGCCGATACAGCAAGACTGATTAATAATCAGAATATACAGACTGTACTGGGTCCTGTGTTGTCATGTAATCTAATGTGGATTTATTGGTTTTGTATTGTTTAATACAAACGTTCTCCAATTCTGCAGAACCAGCAAAACAATCCTCCAAATAGAATCCCAGTTTATCTGTTTAAATCTGGCTCCATGATCTTTGTCCCTGCAGTTGGATTTGGAAACGGTAAAGGGGATGTAAAGGCAAAAATAAAATCCAATACAAATCTCTACACAGTCGCTGACTGCTCTACAGGGAAACAAACAAAGTTGCTCGAGTCCTGCATGGCTGGGAAGTAAGGTGGGGGCTCCCCCTGCTGTTCATAAGTATGATTGTTTCCCTGGTCAGTAGTTAGGGACCGTCTGACAATTCCTATCCACAGCAGTAAATGAAGGGAGAATTTCACTGCATACAGTCAGGTTTCTTATAAAAAAACGGTGCACATTGTTTAATTAACATATATTGGAGTTAGGTTTCTTTTTTATTAAAGAAAGTGAAAATGGTATTTTATTTTTTGCCTTTACATGCCCTTTAACAGATATAACTCCACTATGAACAAATATAACACGGATCTTTTCGGTTCTCTTGGGTGCATTAACTGTTTATTCATGAGCAAGTAATCGATTATAGCAATGCAGTAAAAAACAGAACAAAAGCAATGCACAAAATATATAAGCAGTGGCTGTTATTTTGGGGTACATCATGAGGATTACCTCTACCCCTTAATCCCATGACTAGTGATGGGCGTATCTATCACGTTTCTCTTCCCAAAAAATGGGCGAATTTGGGGTGTTTCGCTTCGCTGGCGTCCATTTTTTTGACGCCGGCGCAAATTCGCTGGCGATCCTATGTCAATACTATGACTAGTGATGGGCGTATCTATCACTGTTCGCTTCCCAAAACATTTGCTAAACAGCGAAAATTATCCAAAATGCATTGACGCCGGCATCCGTTTTTTTGACGCCGGTGCAAACAAACGGACGCCGGTGGTTTCGCAAATTTGTTCGCCGGCGGCGAATCGAGGGAATTCACTGCGAATTCGCACCTGCCGAATAAATTCACCCATCACTATTTGTGAACGATAATATCAGTCGTTTGGAAGTAAATAATTTGCCCGTGTATGGCCACCTTAAGGTAATTCAAGAGACCAATCCCTTCCTTATCTGTTCCATAGAGGGGGGTTACATGTCTGCTGCATGATTAGAAACTTCCACTTTTGTGGGGCTGACCTAATCTCTCCCATTACTTCAACCCCAAGGAGCACCCACCTTACAGTTAGGTTCCTACTCACATTCAGAGACTCTTCCGTTCTGGTTGGGAGCCCATTTTTTCTACTGCATGGATTTGGACTTTATGGGGTAGCATTTAGGTGCACAAAGTGGACCCCAGAAAAGCAAAAGAGGTACACAACAGCCCCCCATAGGTCCAATGCCAATTAATAGTGAGTGTCTATGGCATCTTACAGCAGCCCCTCATTTCCTAGAGCCTACAGATTACCAGTGGCAGTGAAGGCTGCTATAGGGCCATAGGCTATTGGTTTCTTTATGGGCCATCAGAGCACCATGTATGCTTTAGCAGGCCTGGATTTCTAATTTGGCCTCCCCTAGACCAGAGGGTCTTTGTGCCTGATCCCCCTGCGGAAGCATGTCCCCCCCCCCTCACTCATGAGTGTGTTCTCATGTGCAAGTTCCCGTTGGAGCATTGGGTATTAGGTGTGCTGGGTATTTAAAGAGCTGCGTGTCCTGAAGAAATTAGAATTCTGCAAGGCAACTGGCTGCCCCTGACTATAGCAGTGACCAGCTCCATGTTGTAGCTCCCACCCTTCCCAGCTATAGTCAGGTGATCCCACTGGTGTCTAATAAAAGGGCAGCCAAGTTTGGGAGGTTTACTTTGAAAGCAGCTAGTAAGTTGCAGGTAAAACTTAGTCCCTTTGTAAAATGTATAATGAAGCAATAGAATTCTTAATGAATCAGATGCAATTTGAGTGTAGGACTGGCCAGATATGGGATGGGCCAGCTTAAATATATTGCAATATATGGACAAACAATCCCTGTTTTGTTTAAAGGGTAAGGCATTTTTCAGTAGCAGTATGCACAAAATGTCGCTGTCTTAAATAAATTGATAATGGGTTGAGTGCAGAGGACTCGTGTATTTGACTATATGTATTTTGTGGTCACAGCCTCATTGCACCCCCCCCAATGGTTTTAAAAATTAGTGGTGAGCACAACTTTCCCTTGTTTGTTAATGTGCATTTCAAACATCCAAAAGATTCCGTGCTTATCTCCTTCCCTGTTATTTCTGCACTGCATTACAAATATTTAGACATTTTTCCTAGGTCTGAACTTATTTTTCTTATGACAGCGATGGCTAGAGACCTTCTGGAGACCTTTCCATATATAGAGAGCTGTATATTTATTTGCCTTGAATAGCTGATAAGATGGGAATACAGACAAGTGTTTTGTCACAATTCTCAGCCAAACCGCTGGGTCGTTGGCAAGTCACACCGACTTACATCACACCCCGTGTTATTCCTTCTTCTTGCTCAGAATATTTGTATAACTTGCTGCCGGCTAACATTTTCCCATGACAATAACTAGGTTGTGCTTTTCCCACAGGAACGGTTTAGGATGATCACCAGATGTGGATGGCTAAACAGGAACATGGATACATAACTACAGTCAGGGCAGCCATCAGGGGGGGATTAGCTGGGCCCCCCTGCTTTCTGAGAGCTGCTGACTTCGGGAAGGCAGGGCGGGAGCACAAGGGGAGGTATCTTCTGTCCATTACTTCCCCTTATTGGTCACTGAGTTTAAGTCCCGGTTGAGCTGCTCAGGGATTGGATAGCTGAGGTTTGAACTTCTCCTCCAGCTCATCCAATCACCATGCAGCTTTACCAGGACTTGAAATTCTGTAACCAATAGTTACAAGAAAATGCTGTCACTGGAAGAAGATGCAGCCACCTGTGCTCCCCTCCTCCCTTCTGTAGTTGGCAGCTCACTGACAGCAGGTGGGCCACACTAATGAAGTAAGTGTAACATAGCAGGGCCCCCCTAAAGGTAACCCTTTGTGGTCCCTGCTGTGTGGTGGGGCCCTGGGCACCAAATATTGTTTAAACTTCTGGGGGGGCAAGTTTTTTTTACATGGACGTTTAATGGGGGCCCTGGCCACCAATTTTCTTATAAAGTGGGGGGCCCTGGCCACCAATTTTTTCCCCATGTGGGGTCCTAGCCACCAATATTTTTTAATGGGGGGCCCTGACCACAAATGTTTTTTTCAATGGGGGGGCCCTGACCACCAATATTTTTTTATTAACATGTGGGAACCATAGCCAACAATGTTTTTTTTTTAAGTGTGTGGTGGACCTGTGGGGAGGGCGGACCTGTAGGTGGGGCTTGTGGTGGGCGCAGCCCCATGGGCCCAGGAATTTTTTTTGTATGGGGCCCTGGGATTTCTGATGGCGGCCCTGACTACAGTCTAAAAAAACACATGGGATGATTGACCAAGGCTAGATGGAACCTTCCATGGATTGCTTGGTAGGAGATGGGTCATTTCACTAGACAACAAGGTTCATGTTCAGGTAGAAACCAGAGTCGATGATGAGTTATTCTGCCCTTAAATAATGTTTTTATGGGCACATACTGCTGCTGCTGGCTTGGCATGCCATATTAAGCTTGTGTAGTGCAGCCTTATTGGATATTCATCCAAAGAATGTATGTTCCAAGTCTCACCAAGGGTTTACAGACTGTTAACCTTACCATGTTTTTTTAAGGATTCATCTTTATTATTACCCCAGAGAAGACCAAGGGGTGAGGTTTGGTCTGATAAGCAGTTCAGAAACGCAGCTTCAGAAACCCTATAGTTTATATAAACGAGCTGTTGTGTAGCCATGGGGGCAGCCATTCAATCACAGGATACACAGTAGATAACAGATAAGTACTACTATAGTTTATATAAACAAGCTGTTGTGTAGCCATGGGGGCAGCCATTCAATCACAGGATACACAGTAGATAACAGATAAGTACTACTATAGTTTATATAAACAAGCTGCTGTGAAGCCATGGGGGCAGCCATTCAAGCACAGGATACACAGTAGATAACAGATAAGTACTACTATAGTTTATATAAACAAGCTGCTGTGAAGCCATGGGGGCAGCCATTCAAGCACAGGATACACAGTAGATAACAGATAAGTACTACTACAGTTTATATAAACAAGCTGCTGTGTAGCCATGGGGGCAGCCATTCAAGCACAGGATACACAGAAGATACAAATAAATACTACTATAGTTTATATAAACAAGCTGCTGTGTAGCCATGGGGGCAGCCATTCAAGCACAGGACACACAGTAGATAACAGGTAAGTACTACTATAGTTTATATAAACAAGCTGCTGTGTAGCCATGGGGGCAGCCATTCAAGCACAAGATACACAGTAGATACAAATAAATACTACTATAGTTTATATAAACGAGCTGTTGTGTAGCCATGGGGGCAGCCATTCAAGCACAGGATACACAGTAGATAACAGATAAGTACTACTATAGTTTATATAAACAAGCTGCTGTGTAGCCATGGGGGCAGCCATTCAAGCACAGGATACACAGTAGATAACAGATAAGTACTACTATAGTTTATATAAACAAGCTGCTGTGTAGCCAGGGGGGCAGCCATTCAAGCACAGGATACACAGTAGATAACAGATAAGTACTACTATAGTTTATATAAACAAGCTGCTGTGTAGCCATGGGGGCAGCCATTCAAGCACAGGATACACAGTAGATAACAGATAAGTACTACTATAGTTTATATAAACAAGCTGCTGTGTAGCCATGGGGGCAGCCATTCAAGCACAGGATACACAGTAGATAACAGATAAGTACTACTATAGTTTATATAAACAAGCTGCTGTGTAGCCATGGGGGCAGCCATTCAAGCACAGGATATGCAATAGATAACAGATAAATTTTGAAGAATCCCATTGTATTCTACTGAGCATATCTGTTATCTGCTGTGTATCCTGTGCATTTTCTCCTTTTTCAGCTTTGAATGGCTGCCCCCATGGTTACACAGCAGCGTGTTTATATAAACTATAGTAGTGTTTCTGAAGCAAACACACCAGTTTTACCAGTGCAGGGCAACAGTACCATACCTCCTAACTGTCTCGTTTCCAGCAGGACAATCCCGCTTTTGACAGCTGAACCGGCAGTCCTGCATTTGTACTGAAAAGTCATGACTTTAGGGGGCACTTAGTCATAGGCCTATGACTAAGTGCCCCTAAGTTATGAAACGCGTAAGGCTTTGCTGTGATGTTTGTGCTTAAATAAATACTTTTTAACTACATCAATTTAAGGCATGCGGCCTGGTATGTGCCAGCTCTTCATTATCTATTTGCATATCATTTACCTCCCTGAGCTGAAGGTCTG
Organism: Xenopus laevis; assembly: GCF_017654675.1. Taxonomy (NCBI): domain Eukaryota; kingdom Metazoa; phylum Chordata; class Amphibia; order Anura; family Pipidae; genus Xenopus; species Xenopus laevis. Next base: position 118,904,954 of record NC_054378.1, on the reverse strand, counting down.
GGGCTTGAGCACCTGGACCCCCCTTTCTTTTGGGTAACCCCCATCCCTACCATACTCGACCCTGAATGCTTCTCTATAAGCCATTGTTATTGTTTAACTAGATATCTCCATATAATATGTATATTCTGTGCCTGTGTCATATCAAATCTCCAGTCTGCCATTACGGATCTCTACATTATGCTTTAACTGAAAACAGTCCCATATCTGTTATGTATCAAACATGTTATTAATGTACAAATCACAGGAACCATCCATTCTGGAATAGCTAAAATGGCCAATGTTTCTTCTTCTAGAATATGCCCCTAAATATACCATAACCAACTGTAATCAGATGAAGGGAAATAATATCATAGGCTTGCTCACCCCCCTGATGTTGCAAAAAGGAACACTAGGGATTATTACAGGGGCCTGAATTTTTGTGCTCCTATCAAAACTACATTTTAGATGCTTGCCCTCTGTGAATATACTTTGTGGTCACACATGAGGCGGGGGAAAAGGTAAACTTACAGCAGAACACAGGGTCGGACTGGAGCATTGGGGGTCCACCAGGACTGTGAAACCAAGGGCCCTCTTAGTAGTCCTGGGGCCCCCTCCTAACTTGCAAACTACCCCCTGCGCAAATGCCTGCACCCACCTCTTCTTTGTACAGCACTGACTGGCTTATACAAGTATAGGATCTGTTATTCGGAAACCCATTATCCAAAAAGTTCTCCCATAGATCCCATTTTACCCAAATACAGGTATGGGATCCTTTATCCAGAAATCTGTTATCCACAAAGCTCTGAATTACGGAAAGGCCGTCTTCCATAGACTCTATCATAATCAAATAATCCAAATGTTTGAAAATGGTTTCCTTTTTCTCTGTAATAATAAAACAGTAGCTTGTACTTGATCCCAACTAAGATATAATTAATCCTTATTGGAAACAAAACCAGCCTATTGGGTTTATTTAATGTTTACATGATTTTCTAGTAGACTTAAGGTTTGAAGATCAAAATTACGGAAAGATCTGTTAGCCGGAAACCCCAGGTCCCGAGCATTCTGGATAACAGGTCCTATACCCGTAATCCAAATTTTAAAAAATGATTGGGTTTATTTAATGTTTAATAATTTTCTAGTAGACTTAGAGGGGTTGTTCACCTTTGAGTTAACTTTTAGTATGATGTAGAGAATGATATTCTGACAATTTGCAGTTGGTTTTCATTTTTTATTATTTGTGGTTTTTGAGTTATTTAGCTTTTTATTCAGCAGCTCTCCAGTTTGCAATTGCAGCAATCTGGTTGCTAGGATCCAAATGACCCTAGCAACCATGCATTTGTCTGAATAAGAGACTGACATTTGAATAGGAAAGGGTCTGTATAGAAAGTAGGGATGCACCGAATCCAGGATTCGGTTCGGGATTCGGCCAGGATTCGGCCTTTTTCAGCAGGATTCGGATTCGGCCGAATCCTTCTGCCTGGCCGAACCGAATCCGAATCCTAATTTGCATATGCAAATTAGGGACGGGGAGGGAAATCACGTGACTTTTTGTCAGAAAACAAGGAAGTAAAAAATTTTTCCCTTCCCACCCCTAATTTGCATATGCAAATTAGGGTTCGGATTCGGTTCGGTATTCGGCCGAATCTTTCACAAAGGATTCGGGGGTTCGGCCGAATCCAAAAAAGTGGATTCGGTGCATCCCTAATAGAAAGATGAGTAATAAAAAGTACCAATAACAATATATTTGTAGCCTTACAGAGCAACTGTTTTTAGATGGGGTCAGTGGCCCCCACCTGAAAGCTGGAAAGAGTCAGAAGAAGAAGGCAAATAATTAATAAAGTACAAAAAATAAAAAATGAGGACCAACTGAAAAGTTGCTTAAAACTGGTCATTCTTTAACATACTAAAAATTAACATAAAGGTGAATCACCCCTTTAATGGATGAAGACCCAAATTATGGGAAGATCCGTTATTCAGAAACCCCCAGATCCCATACATTCTGGATAACAATACCTGCCCTTCTTTTCCTAAAAATTTGCCTTTGAGCAATCAGTAGACTGTAGCAATCAATCCGGGGAAAACTACATGAGTCATTTGGCTGCATCAGGGGCCAAAACTGATCAAAAGTGCACAACTATAATACATTAAATATCAGAACATCTGTAAGAAAATAGAATAATCACTGTTTCTATTTTTAGAAACTATTAGAAACGATTATTTTCTTATATTAAAATAAACAGCAGTCAAATGACATATCATGGCTCATCTTACCTGGAGGCCCCGCAGGATCTGATAGAGAAGGTACATTATTGTGCTGTGATTGAGTCTTTGCATTCTCATCACCCGGCTTAAGTCAACAGCAATAAACGGCATAACCAGGTAACTGTAGAATTAAAAGTACAGCCGTCAGTGGGTTGGGAATGGGAATCCAATTTTCCAATAACAACTTAAAAAATAAGAGAAAACTGGCTTTATTTCCTTGGGCATTTATAAGAGACATGCTTGGGATTGTGATTTTCACTTAATTCCACTTCAGGGTGGAACTGTTGGCCCAAATAATTAACTTAGACAAAGGGCCCATTTACCTACATATATTATGTTCTAGTTTAATCAGTTCCAGACTTAGGAATTCATTTTTTTTTCTATGAGCCCCTTTACTTCTAAAGCTGATGGGGAGGAGAAGGTGGCATGGTTTATCTGGGCACAATTGGTATGGTTTTGGTTTGTCATATATCATATCCTGGGTGGGCTTTGCATTTTATCTTCTGTTACTTCTCCCTTTGGGGTAAATTTATCGAAGAGTGAAGTTCCGCCACTAGAGTGAAATTCCGCAACTCTCAATTCATTTCTATGGGATTTTGAAAGGCGTATTTATCAATGGGTGAAAGTGAAAGTAACCCTGATAAAAACGCCTATAAAAATCCCATAGAAATGAATGGAGAGTGGCGGAACTTCACTATTAAGTTCACTCTTTGATAAATATACCCCTTAGTCTCTCCTGTTCTGTGTATCATCTTCCCACTTTTCTTTCTCTTTTCTTTGTCAGGCCCCTCCATTGTCTTTGTCCAAAATCCGACCACTTTGTGGGTATTCTGCAGGTACCCGACCCAGTGCAGGACTCTAATATGAGTACTGGGTATTGGATGAAATTAAATACGGCTGATAGGTATTTTGCAGTGATGAGATAGAGGACAAAGAAGTGGATGAGAATGATGGAGGAGAAAGAAAAGGGAGGGGAAGGCAATGGAGAGGCCCCCTATTCCCTGGGAGTGCTGGCAATCCGCAGGTTCGAGTCCTGCAGCAAGTCTGGTACCCGCAAAAACCTGTGGTACCCTGCGGGATGCAGGTAGAAGTTCCAGGTGCAGGTATAGATGCGGGTCGGCAGTCTGCGGGGTCGCAGGTCGGGCCGCGGGTCTTCTCAATAGTGATTTATACTCCTTTTTTTCTGATCACGCCTACTTCCAATGATGTTTACAATCTTCCGAGTTTACAATGACATCACTTCCTGATTCTTGATGGTCAGAGGGTCGCGGGTCCGGGTTGCGGATAAGGTACTTGTGGGTTGGGAAGCGGGTAAGAATGCGGGTTGTGGTTTGCAGGTTGTGGGTACAGGTTGGGTACGGGTTCCAAAAAATGGGCCCGCGCAGGACTCTACCGCATGTAACCCGGCTGGGTACCCAACAAAGGTGCGGGTTTGATCTCTCACACCCTTCCCTGTGGTTCTGGTAGTTTTTTTATATTTTGTGCCGATTTGGCGCTGGAGTGGTGTCACTTCTGGTCCAAAGTGACTTAATTTCTGGTTTTGCATGTCCCCGGGTTGGACAGTTAGTTGGCCTATTGTGGGTCGTCTCCGGTAGTGGATCAGTGGTGGAAATTTGAGAATTGCGGGTATGGGCCGTGTACGGTATAAAAATAGACCTGATCAGGACTCTAACTCCTATCCTCTCCATGTATAGATTTTTCACTCATGTTTCCCTTATGTACTCCTTTCCCCTACTGACCTTAATCATCATTTTTTCCTTCACCTCACTATGGGGCAAATTTACATAGCTCCGAAGTTGCGCCAGCGACGGCTTCTCTCACTTGGCAAAACACTTCCCCAGGCGTAGATTCGCCAGGGCATCGCAAATTCACTAAAATCCGAAGTTGCGTCCAGGGAGCCGAAAGGTAGAGAAGTTGCGCAATCGTTAATTCGTCAAGCAATGTGAAGTTACGCTAGCGATGCCTAATTTGCATACGGCGCCAAGTTAAAGTTGAATGGACGTATATGCTGCAACAAATACATTACATTACACAAGCCCAGGGAACCTTAATAAAATAAAATAGAGTTGTTATATTGCCCTACACGTGCCCACTGTATAGTTTAGGTGCCATATGTTAGGAAATGTAGGGGAGAAGGAGGGTGCCCCAAAAATAAATTACGATCTTTTTCAGCCTACTTAGAAAAAATTTCAACTATTTTTAGAGAAACTCCTATCTACTCTATCGTACTTCGCCTGGTCTGAGCTGGCGAAGTAAAGTCTGGTGCAAGAGGTAACGTTCAGTAAAATCCACAAATTATTAGTGAATTAGCGTTGTTACGTCCCTTGGAGCTCAACTTCGCCTGGCGTGCGAAATACCGCTAGAGTCTGTCTATTTCGCTAGTGAATTTATGCCCGTAAATCGGCGAAGTGCCAAAATGACGTCAAGCTGGTGAATTTTCGCTAGCGTTAGCCACTGTTAGCCCATATGTTTTCTCATGCTGTCCTCACCCTGTTCCATCTTACTTTATCTCTTGCTCTTGAACCCCTTTACCTTCTCTCTCTCTACCACTCGCTTCTAATTTGGCTATGTCTCCTATAATCTATATGCCAACTGTGACTGTACAGAATATGAGCAGTAGTTATATGAGGCCAGTTTCACGCTCACACCTACAATCAAATGTATACTGTAGATATCAGAGTTTTAGATTTAAGCTATATAAATGGTTATGCTTCAATTACTAGTATAGAACGTACCAGCATTCTTGAGGCCACATGACTTACCTATGGCAAACAGAAGATTCTGGGCCCCCCTACGCATCCAAAAAATAAGATGGTGATTCTGACTTGGACTGCCAGCACTGGGAGGCTTAATGATAACATTTAGTATGATGTAGAGAGTGATAATCTGAGATAATTTGCAATTTGTTTTAATTATTGAGGGTTTTTGAGTTATTTCAATTTGCATTTTAAGAAAACTGGTAACAAGGGTCCAAATTCCCCTAACAACCATGCATTAATTTGAATATGAGACTGGAATATGAATAGGAGAGGCCTGAATAGAAAGATAAGTAATAAAAAGTAACAATAACAATACATTCGTAGCCTTACAGAGCATTTGTTTTTAGATGGGGTCAGTGACGCCTATTTGAAAGCTGCAAAGAGTCAGAAGAAAAAGTCAAATAACTATAAAACTATAAATAATGAAAACCAATTGAAAAGTTGCTTAGAATTAGCTATTCTATAACATAATAAAAGTTACCTTAAAGCTGAACCACCCCTTTAAGGTGAAGGCTAATTTACTATCAATGATAAACATAAGCATATTTTCTATATATCTGTATGCTTATAGTCAGCAAATAGGGGTGTACAAATGTTGGCCTCAAGGGGGCTGTTCTAGTCAAAGTTAAAAATCAATATTTTTATTAAATACAAAATTTTAAAGTAGGCATACAGACCCATTGATGTTCCGCCTTATGCGTTTCATACCCACTGGTACTTAATCATAGGCGCTCAATGATTAAGTATCAGTGTGTATGAAACGCGTAAGGCGGAACATCAATGGGTCTGTATGCCTACTTTTTAAATTTTGTATTTAATAAAAATATTGATTTTTAACTTTGAATAGAACTTTTTGGAGTATAATTTTTTTGAAACTTGATATTGGGGCCCTTGTGGACTGGGGGCTATATTCCAAGAGACTTTGGCCCTTTAGACTGGCCTTATAGATTGCAGCTCTTTAGCGTTATTATTATTGGCTCAAGGGGGCTGTGTCTGATCATATGAAAACCCCTGGTGTAAAGTAGGTAAAGTTGCCTGATCTCCTAAGCTGTGTTAAGAGGAGCCCTCTTGCTCCTGAAATATGGCAAGCATGTTGCAGTGTTAGCACGATACAGGAGCAATGAGAATTATGTGCAACATGATACCTTTAGAATAAAAGTGATTTCAATCGGCACGCATTTTGGTCCATTTCAGAATCAGTACTTACAAAGTCTGAAAGGTTCCCATCGACTCGTCTGGTGTGAAGACATTAAGGAGAGAAATGACCTGTGAAATGGTAGAAAAACTTGGGAATAAATACGGGAATAGGCGTTCATCAGCTCTCACTCTGTATTTATGAAGTACTCTTGCCTGGCTCCAGAACGTTATAATTCTCTGCATTGTGCTTAATTGCCTGTTACTTGGATGCAGACTACAGAGTAAAGTGACTTATTTTGGACTTCATCCTTATTAGACTAACTGGGAAACTGGCAGATTAGAATTTTATTGCTGTGGCACATGTATTTTTCAGCTCTGTGAATGTTGCAGCATGTTGCAAAGTTACAGTTCTTCCCCTGAGATGTCCTTTCACTAAAAAAGCCTAAATCCTCCTCATTTATGAGCTGCCCCAATACTGAAGGCTTCAGGCTTTCCCATTGAAATCAAAAGAAGATGGAGAAGCTAGAGAAATCAGTTTCTCAAAAGAGCAAACAGATTTTTTTATATTTAATTTTAAAATCTGACATGGGGCTAGACATATTGTCAGTTTCCCAGCTGACCCCAGTCATCTGACTTGTGCTCTGGTAAACTTCAGTCACTCTTTACTGCTGTACTACAATTTGGAGTGATATTACCCCTCCCTCCCCCCCCAGTAGCAGCAACAACAACAACAGAACAGTGGGAAGGTAACCAGATAGCAGCTCCCTAACACAAGATAACAGCTGCCTGGTAGATCTAAGAACAGCACTCAATAGTAAAATCCAGGTCCCACTGAGACACATTCAGTTACATTGAGTAGGAGGAACAACAGCCTGCCAGAAAGCAGTTCCATCCTAAAGTGCTGGCTCTTTCTGAAATCACATGACCAGGTAAAATGATCTGAGATGCACCTACACACCAATATTACAACTAAAAAAAATACACTTGCTGGTTCAGGAATTAAATTTTATATTGTAGAGTGAATTATTATCAGTGTAAACGATGTCATTTAGAAATAAAAACTACATCATAAAAATCATGATAGAAATGCTTTAAGTTTTGTGAATGGCTCTATCTTCCCACTGGTGCCTGTAAATTACACTCCCACTCAAACTGGACAAACATGCTCAGATTTGGTGGGGCTTTTTAGCTGATTTTAACAATGCTGGAAGCTGGTCAAGTGGTGGCAGTGAGAGTGAAATAGCTAGAGAAGGATTTCTAGACTGGTAGTAAGTGCTGAGCAGGGTTACTACCCTGGTGGCTGGGACAATAGTACAAGACTAGGGATGTAGCGAACTGCCGATTTGGTGTTCGCGAACACCGGCAAAAAATGCGAACGTTTGCGAACAGTTCGCGAACTTCGAACACCCGCTAAAATCGTTCGATTCGAACGATCGAAGGATTTTAATCGTTCGATCGAATGATTTTCATTCGAATCGAACGATCGAAGCATTCGATCGAATGCTTTTCATTCGATCGAATGCTTTTCATTCGATCGAATGCTTTTCATTCGATCGAATGCTTACAATCGTTCGAACGAATGGAAATCGTTCGATTTTTAGCGGTCGAAGGAATTCGAATGGTCGAATGGTCGAACGATTTGTATTTGAATCGAACGCGAACTCAAAATGCGAACGTCGCGCGACGTTCGCGAACATTCGGCGGACGCGAACGGTCGCAGTTCGCGCGAACAAGTTCGCCGGCGAACAGTTCGCTACATCCCTATACAAGACCCAAGTTGCAAATTAAAAATTCCCCCTAAAGTGATCCAGGAGAGACTCAGATGCCCAGGCATTGCTTTATACTGCTGGAATACTGCTTGACTTGTCATTGTATTGCTGTCAGCTGTAAGGTTAAACCTCAGCGGTTTTTAAAACAATTTTGGATTAAGCCTCTGTTTATGGGGCAATATTTAGTCATGAACACTTACCCCATACAAAGGTTAAATATATATGGCAAGTTTATCTCACTATAGGAGAATATAGGGCAGCAAATAATCTGTGACCCAGTCCTCTAAATGACCTTCAGTCAGGGCTCCCAGTAATATCTAGGGCAGCAACTAAACACTCCCCAATTTTTACCCAAGTTCACATTGAGCCCACACATCCAGCCCCAGAGTTTAGGAACCTCTGGTGTGACACATGCTCTACCCACAGCTGATGCCTACTTTTGGTGACCATTATATATCCAGTAGGCTTTTTATGTAGTGTATAAATGCCTCATGCTCTCTAAATTTGCTGAACTGACGTTCCCAGCACCCCAGCAGTGGTTGTATTACTTATATTTTGGGATCTCATTAAAGCAGTTGGGTATCCCACCAATATAACCAAAGACTCTACCTATGGAAATGGCTTTATCCTGGTCATGCACAATAATTATGTCTGTCCCAAGTTTCACACATTGAACAATTATGATATTACTGAAAGTATGGGCAGTGGAAGGAGCACCAAGATAAGGATGAGAAGGGACTTACGTTTTCATGCTTCATGTGCTTGAGTAGGCGAAGCTCCCGATAGGCTCTCTTGGCATGAACCAATGACTGAAATGGACGGAGAAGCTTCTTTATGGCCACCCGCTCCCCTGTCAGATGGTCTTGAGCAGAGCTGTTTGGCAAGATGGAAACTATGTTTAAAATAATCTCCATCCCTGGTGGTACCTACAGTATTTCTTTACACATAGTGCTGTTCACTGAGTCCTAGAATCTTTCCATATGGCAACTCCACCTTGAATCATAGGTAGTGCTACAGTAAAATGACTGCCCCGTTCTCTATCTATAGGCTTCACCCCTATACTGTGCTCTGGATGAGACCTTAATTCTTAGGTGCTAAGCTCTCACAAACGGTGTGGAGGCAGGGTGTAGTACAACTGTAACTTGCAGGGTACAATAATTGGGCACGAGTGGATCTTATAGCTTAACCAAAGAACATATTTATTGAACAGGAGCATCCACAAAGGAGTGTACATATAGAGCAAACAGGATCATATATCAACAGTGTATAGGCATATACTCACAGCACCTCTGATCAGTATCAGTCCCCTGAGGGGAACCTCACATCCCTAGGTCTGTACACTTAGTCCCTACTTCTGAGCAATAAGTACCCGGGATCATACTCCCACTTACAATCCTCAGAGGAGCTTCAAGCTGCTCAGCTAAATAGCCTAACTATCTGTCACTCCTAGAGTGACCTCTTAAGGTGAGTAGCCTATCCTTACTAGACCTGACCTGTCTAGGTTCCACTGGAGATCTGCCTGCTTGCTTAAGCATCTATAACACTAGGGGACTGCCTGCTAGATAGCACTGGGAGACTAATTTACCAGTCCCCTACATGTACATAAACATATTCCAAGATTAGGAGCCTTGATTCTCCCCATGTGACTCTAGCCTTAGAATCCTTTTTGATTCTCTGCTGTGTAACATTCTGAATAGAATCCCATTTAAAACAATGAGCCAAACAAACACCTCCATATGATTAAGCGCTTTATAGATTTAATGCTCTGGGATCTCCTCAGCATCAGGCTGCAGTTCACTGAGAGTTATTTTCATGCTACAATGAGCAGTCATTACTGCTAAGCTCATTAGGCAGCTCATAATAATTTCCAATGGATATATCTCTCTGTAAATAGTTTGTCGGCCAGCTGCTCGATGTAGGTAATAAGATAACACAGTGGGGGGAAACTCAGTCCCACGTAACCCCTGGGGAAGTAGAAAGGGTTAATGATTCACAAGGATTTTTTCCCCAGGGGTACAAAGTTTGCACTAGGTCTCAGGCTTGAAAAAGACAAAGAGTAAACCCGAAACATTGCCTGGTTGTCTGACCTAATAAATTAAATTTTTCACTTTGCAACAAAGAGGTGCTGCAGCAGTAGTTTTTTCTTATAGGCATACTATACTAACCAGCATTAACTGATCATTTTTCAGAACTAGGGGTCAGTAGAGGAAAACATTTGCTCCTTTCTTACCCCCCTTCCCATATCAGCTAATCTATGTCCCCTCTAAATCTTCCAGACAGGGGATAAGAGTGTGGTTTGGCCATGGAAGCGTTTGTCCCAATTCTGTTTGTATTAGGGATGCAGTGAATCCAGGAATCGGTTCGGTATTCGGCCATTTTCAGCAGGATTCGGATTCGGCCGAATCCTTGAGCCTGGCTGAACCGAATCCTAATCCTTAAAATCATGTGATTTTTCGTCACAAAACATGGAAGTAAAAAATTTTTTCTTCGTGCTTGCCACTATTTTTCCCTCCCCCTCGCTGATTTTCATATGCAAATTAGGGTTCGGATTCAGTTCGGTATTCGGCCAAATCTTTCACGAAGGATTCGGGTGTTCCGCCGAATCCAAAAAAGTACATTTACTTTTTAGTGATAAAAACATTTATATTTTTGAGTCGGAAATTTATGTTGATGAATTAAAAGTTTTACATTTGCTGAAGAGTGGCTTCGTACGTGCAGGGGCCTCGTACATAGTAACATATAGGGATGCACCCAATCCACTATTTTGGATTCGGCCGAACCCCTGAATCCTTCGCGAAAGATTCAGCTGAATACCGAACCTGAATCCTAATTTGCATATGCAAATTAGGGGTGGGAAGGGAAAAACTTTTTTTACTTCCTTGTTTTGTGACAAAAATTCACACAATTTCCCTCCTCGTCCTTAATTTGCATATGCAAATTAGGATTCGGATTTGGTTCGGCCAGGCAGACGGATTTGGTGCATCCCTAGTAACATAGTTGAAAAAAGACACACGTCCATCAAGTTCAACTCTATTTTAACCTGCCTAACTGCCAGTTGATCCAGAGGAAGACAAAAAAAAACATTTGAAGCCTCTCCAATTTGCCTCAGAGGGGGGTAAATTCCATCCTGACTCCAAAATGGCAATGGGACCAGTCCCTGGATCAACTTGTACTATGAGCTATCTCCCATAACCCTGTATTCCCTCACTTGCTAAACACCATCCAACCCCTTCTTATACCTATCTAATGTATCAGCCTGTACCACTGATTCAGGGAGACAATTCCACATCTTCACAGCTCTCACTGTAACAAACCCCTTCCCAATATATAGGCAGAACCTCTTTTCTTCTAATCGGAATGGGCCAACAGCCTGAATGATGGACTGCAGGAGGTGAAGGAGGGCTATTACAGAATCACAGGATGATCTGTTGAAACACCCCCTGACCTGCAATACATGCCTAGGTGGTCTAGATGAAGCTGGCCAAACTACGACCCAAATCTGGGCATGCATGGCCAGCTTTAGGTACGGAAGGAAAAGATGGAGGCAGCAGGACAAAATGGAGAAAGCAACACTTTGTACCAATGCTGCCCAACCTGCAGCTTTTCAGTTATTGTTTATGCCAAAACCTGCTGATGGTGTAGGGGGATGAAGCTGAAGGCGCCATAATAGTTATTGTAATGGTGCAAAGTTTGCTTATGACCTAGTAACCCACAGCTAGGGTTGCCACCTTTTCCCAAAAAAAATTCCGGCTGGTGGGGGCGGGTACAAAAAGGGGGCGTGATGTGACATCAAAGGGGTGGGGTTATGCTGCAAAGGGGCGGGGCCAATGCGCAGCAAGGACAAGAACCGAAGGACAAGGTAAGTTTTACAAGGGATTGGGGGCTGGCCGCGGGGGTCTTTTTAAGGGTATTACAAATTTACCGGCAGCTACATTGCCGGTAAATTTGTAATACCGGCCCCGGCCTTGGCAGGTGTTTTACCGGCTAGGCCAGTAAAATACCTGCCGGGTGGCAACCCTACCCACGGCAAACAATTCAGGTGAATTTAATGGTCAGGTATTCAAAAACAAACATCTGATTGGCTGATGTGGGTTACAAGCTCTTTTCTTTATTACATTAACCTTATATTTGGACAGTCATGCTCTGGTGCTACTGAACCCATTGGTGCACATATTTTCAGGTTAAAAACTAAGCGTTAAGGGATGTTATAGAATTGTCCATCATTCCATTCCATGGACAACAAAGACAATTATCTCAGTGTCTCCCTGTTGAATCATGAATGGAATGCTTGGAGACGTAGCCATGAATGGGCTCTTCCATGAATTTGTATGTTTATTTTCCAGCTATAATATCTGCCCTGTGTTCTCATTGGATTCCCTCCTGGCCTGAAAGAAGAGTAGCGAAGAGCAAACAGATCCCATCTAAACTGGTTCTGGAGCAACTCAGGAGCCACCGGTCAGCATTTGATTTGGTCACAGACTGTCTATAACAAACCGCATCAACTTCTTTTTCTTAGTAGTTTCCAACTGACTCTGCTCAGACTTTTAAAAACAATTCAACACTTAAATGACTATTCACTTACAGAATGATGATTTGCGCTGGGCAAATAGAGCTGCTGATCAGCTCATTCTCACAATCTACATGGACCCTTGGGGGCAATGACGGCATCATCATCAATGTTATCCTTGTCTGGTGGGATCTCTGATATGTCTGATAGTTACAGAGACCGAGTTTCCACCAGATATTGGGTAGGCAGCCTGTTGCAAAGCCCCTATACACCAGGAGTTAGTATAGATATGGGTATATATAATTACGTGAAAGTATGGAGGGGTGGGTGTATGGATGCTGGGTTTTCATTTGGAGGGGTTGAACTTGATGGACTCAACCCGATTTAACTATGTAACTATGTAACTCCACCTCCCTTTCACCAGCAATTCATTCCGATAAGCCCTATGGTGCCCCTATGTGATATTGCTGGGTTTGGCTTTAGAAGAAACCTGTGATCAATAGATGCCGTAAAGTTTTGGTTTCCAGCGGACATTATTGTATTAGAGAGGGTACAGAGAAGGGCAACTAAGCTGGTAAAAGGTATTGAAAATCTTAGCTATGAGGAAAGACTGGCCAAATTGGGGATGTTCACACTGGAGAAGAGGCGCTTAAGGGGTGATATGATAACTATGTATAAATATATAAGGGGATCATATAATAATCTCTCTAATGCTTTATTTACCAGTAGGTCTTTCCAGCTGACACAAGGTCACCCATTCCGATTAGAAGAAGAGAGGTTCCGCCTAAATATTCGGAAGGGGTTTTTTACAGTGAGAGCTGTGAAGATGTGGAATTGTCTCCCTGAATCAGTGGTACAGGCTGATGGCACTTGTAGCGTTTCATTCCGAAGTTGCCTCAAGAGGAATCTTCAGGTGACTGCGGAAAGTCAAATCGATCTGAGTGCCATCCCGCCAGCGATTTTTGGGTGCCTATGGGTGTCAAGTGACGCCTTTGTTCTCCTATGCATCTGACCTGTCACAGGGGTTTTTAGAGGGTACCCAGAACCTGGTAGGTCTTAAATTGATCCCATGGTGACATAGATGCTATTGTTATTATTATAACTGCCCCTTGGGATTCTGTGAATCTTAGTTCTGCCAGAGCCGGATGGGCTGAAAGTTGTTTTGAAGTTTATGATATTAATAACTAAATAAATGTTTTAGAATGTATTATTCAGTTTGGGATGCACCGAATCCACTATTTTGGATTTGGCCAAACCCCCGAATCCTTTGAGAAAGATTCTGCCAAATACCGAACCGAATCCAAATCCTAATTTGCATATGCAAATTAGCGGTGGGAGGGGGGAAATGTTTTACTTCTTTGTTTTGTGACAAAAATGCATGCAATTTCCCTCCCCGCCCTTAATTTGCATATGCAAATTAGGATTCGGTTCGGCTGGGCAGAAGGATTTGGCTGAATTCGAATCCTGCTGAAAAAGGCCAAATCCTGGCCGAATCCTGGCCGAATCCTGGATTCGGAGCATCCCTAATTCTGTTATTGTTCTGAAGCACCCCGACAACTTTAATTGCCCTTCTTGCCCTTGGCAAATTAGTGGGAATCTCGGTCAGTCACTTATAATAATGGGTAGTGCCACAAGTAGTCCTTTCCCCGGTGTCCTTTTCTCTAATATCAGGCTGTATGTTACTTGCAGCTCATCCCCAATGTAGTATATGATGGGTATATATAAATGACAATCCAATGTAATCAAGGGAACACAGATGCCACCGATATTCTCTGTATTTTACTGGAACTTCTTTCCCTAGAGCAGTGATCTCCAACCAGTGGTTAGTGAGCAACATGTTGCTCTCCGACCCCTTGGATGTTGCTCCCAGTGGCTTCCAAGCAGGGGCTTCTTTTTGAATTCCTGGCTTAAAGCTTTATTTGCATAAAAACTAGGTGTAATCGCAAACAGAGCCTCCTATAGGCTGCAAGTCCACATAGGGGCTACCAATACCCAATCGTAGCCCTTATTTGGAAGCCCCAGGAACTATTTGCATGCTTATGTTGCTCTCCTACATTATTTTACACTTGAATTTGGCTCACGGGTAAAAAAGGTTGGGGACCCCTGCCCTAGAGCATATACAATAAAAAAAAACCTTGTATCATAATCGGTAGGAAGCCACCAAAAAGCTATTTATTTGTATTTAGTGAAAAAAAGTCTAATTAACTAAATATATTATTTAAATATTATACTTACCATACAGTTCCATAGGCCCCTGAGCCCACTGCAGCCAAGTCTGTGTATCGCCCGGGCACTTCCCATTTAGTCTTGTTAATGTCCTGCCTATAGAAACCTTTCCTTGCCCCGGACTCCATGGTGTCTCCCAGCCGAGCTCAGTGACAATGAGTTCTATCTCTCCCCAGGTTTACCCCCTCCCTTCCCAGGTATCTGAGGGAAAGAGGCGGGTGTGCACTCCGTATATGGAAGGTCACACCAGGAATCCAAGTTATTTCCCAGCAAGGAAGTGAGGGCAGCCATCATACCATGGTTTGTAGTACAAATAGTATGACAGGTCTAGGCAGGCCCATTTAACTGTTCAGGGAAAGAAATTGTCATTAAATTACGTTACCCCTATCCCAAGCAGCATTTTCTAACATGCAGAAATGCTGGGGTTTTCCGGATAATGGATCTTTCCATAATTTGGGTCTTCATGCCTTATGTCTACTAGAAATTCATTTAAACATTAAATAAACCCAATAGGCTGGTTTTGCTTCCAATAAGGATTAATTATATCTTAGTTGGAATCAAGTACAAGCTACTGTTTTATTATTACAGAGAAAAAGGAAATCATTTTTAAAAATTTGGATTATTTGGATAAAATGGAGTCTATGGGAGCCATTCCGTAATTCAGAGCTTTCTGGATATCGGGTTCCCAGATAAGGGATCCTATACCTGTACAACTTTATATAAATTATGATCGAAATGTTTAGTTATCATTGTAGCTTTGTCAATATTGTATATCCCTGATGATATTTTCCCATCACTGGTGGGATGAGCTCTGCCCACACTATATGTTAGAGAGCAGGGCAGCTGTTGGGGAAGAAGGGCCCCTTGGGTCGGTGAGGTGCTAGGTGTCTTGTTTCAACAACAGTTGAGGGGCTGGAGAAGTTGAGACATTCCTGATTTATATATTAAAAGTACTAAAAGTATCTACTGGTGGAATATGTTCTTAGAAATTTAATCTGCTGTTTTTTTCACCCAAAAACTAATTATCTACAGATAGGGTCCCCAACCTTTTTAACCCGTGAGCCACATTCAAATGTAAAAAGATTTGGGGAACAACACAAGCTTGAAAAAGTCCATTGGGTGCCAAATAAGAGCTGTGATTGGCTATTTTGTAGCCCCTATGTTGACTGGCAGCCTACAAGAGACTCTACTTGGCACTATACTTAGTTTTTATACAATTAAAACCTGCCTCCAAGCCTGGAATTCAAAAATAAGCACCTGCTTTGAGGCCACTGAGAACAACATCCAATGGGTTGGAGAGCAACATGTTACTCACGAGTGACTGGTTGGGGATCACTACAGGAACACAGAAATGGTTTAATTGGTGGGGCTAGATATATGGAGTTGAGGGCTCATGGTACTGATAACATGAAAGTAGAGTTGTTATTACGCGCTACCCCCTGCCAAATCAATAGATCAACCTGCACCCACACAACCCACTGTCCTCTGTTCACCTTCCACTGCACCATCCCCAGTACAAACAGTACAGCACAAACACACAGACACCACAAAATGACCACGCCCAGGAGGGTCACAGACTGTTTATAAACTCTTGTCCACCAATATTTTTTTGGAGAGCAAAATGTCCCCTTTCTTTGTTCAAAACAGTTTAGTTGATCATTTTCCTGCATTTAACCAAAACATTAAGGCTATGGGCACATATGCTGTTGGGACCAGCGGTTATCAGACTGTGTAGTTTTGCAGGCTGAGAGAAGCAGATCTGCTTACTTAAAGGTGGCCATACATGGATAGATCCGCTCGTTTGGCGATGTCGCCAAACGAGCGGATCTCCCTCCGATATGCCCACCTTCAGGTGGGCAATATCGGGCAGATCCGATCGTGGGCCCTAGGGCCCAACGATCGGATCCTAGCATTCGGGAAACGGGCGGTCGGATCGCGGGACCTCATCAACGAACAGATGCGGCCGCGATCCGATGGGATTTTCTGTCCCATCCGATCGAGATCTGGCCGACTTTCGGCCAGATCTCGATCGGGGAAGCCCGTCGGGGGGCCCCCATACACGGGCCAATAAGCTGCCGACACAGTCTGTCGGCAGCTTTTATCGGCCCGTGTATGGCCACCTTTATAGATGATTTTCTCTCTTGGGAGGCATAAGTGAATAATCTGAGTGAGATGCTTCTTACTAATGTTACTGCCCCAGGCACCCACTGACCTGCCTGCTGCACTGCTGTCTCTGCAAGCTTCTACCTGCCTACTTCTGTGCTAAATATATATATATATATATATATATATATATATATATATATATATATATATATATATATATATTGTATATGCAGTGAGCCAATAAAGTTTTCTGGCAGTGCAAGGGTTGGCTCACAGCAGACTGGGCATGAGGGAATAGGGAAATAGTAAATCTTAGACAATGTATAAGAAGTGCATTGAGCGAGCACTCACAATAACTAGGCTTAGGCTTTAGCAAGAACTAAATCCATTCTTATATACAGAAACAGGGATATTCTATCCTACTACAGCTCATCTCAATATTTATTTTCTATTATTTTTTTTATTATTATTTCTTTACTGTCCTGCAGCTGTCTAGCGCATCCTTGACTGCTTCATAGTTGTCAGCGACCCTTGTTGTCAGACTGAAGTGAAAGAGAAAACACAAAGCTGCACCAGCTGCAGAGATATTCAGATTATTCTACTCTGCAGGAAACAAAACAATCATATTTAGCTGACCTTTCCCACTAGGCAAATTGTATATAATCGTTCTTGGCCGGGGCTTTGTCAGATAAAAATCTGTGGGCACAAGTCTGGGCACAAGTCCATAAAAACACATTATGGATCAGAGAGATGGAGAACTAATTCATTAAATGGAATGAAAGAGTTTTGCTATGAACCATCCAAACTGCAAATATTTACACTGGAAGCGCCAGGCCTATAGGATAAATGATTGCCTGAGATATACTGCAGGTTAATGCACAACAGCTAAATGATACGGAATGAAGGCAACAGAGACGGTGAAAAGTCGAATCCGAAGGGCAGTAAGGGGAGTTGAAAGGGAAGAATATCAACTGTGCAGTGTTACCCTTCCACTTAATCAAAACACATCATATTGCTGCTCCAGCAGACTTCTGCACTGATTTTTTTATATTTAATTTTGAATTCTGACATGTAGCTAGACATATTGTCAGTTTCCTAGGTGCCCCCAGTCATGTGACTTGTGCTCTGATAAACTTTAGTCACTCTTTACTGCTGTACTGCAAGTTAGATTGATATCACCCAATCCCCCCCCCCAGAAGTCCATCATCAGAACAATGGGAAGGTAACCAGATAAGAGCTGCCTGGTAGATATAAGACCAACACTCAATAGTAAAAATCCAAGTCCCACTGAGACACATTCAGTTACATTGAGTAGAAGAGACAACCGCCTGCCAGAAAGCAGTTCCATCCTAAAGTGCTGGCTGTTTCTGAAAGCACATGACCAGGCAAAATGATCTGAGATGCACCTACACACCAATATTAAAACTAAAAAAAATACACGTGTTGGATTAGAAATGAAATTTTACATGGTAGAGTGAATCCCCAGCCCACCAAATCAAATCAAACTAATACAATGGGGTCTCAATGAAAGAAATAAAAAGAGCCAATTAGGCATGACCACGGCCTTTAAGTTATTCCCCATTATGCCAAATTTCTGCCCATGGTCTACCCAAATGCTGCCCACTCACCCACAAGCCTTGCCTACTTTGTTGCCCGTTAATTTTTACGTCTCGTGGAGCCCCTTGTAGCCCTTGTAAAATAAGAGTGCCCTGAGTGCCTGATATTATCACGATGAAAACAGAGAATCGCATAATTATCTGTGTTTGGCGTCAAAATGATGTCTGCCATGATCATTTATCTTCAAATCTGCTATACCTAGTGATGAAGACCACAGTGAACCCTGGAATTACCTTCAGGCTGAAGGCCAGCAGCAGCCAGGGTCGGACTGGGCCGGCGGGACAACGAGAAAAAACCCGGAGGCCCCCGGCCCTCATGGGCCCTTGTCGGCCCAGGCCGACTCCCCTGATCTGCCGGCCCCCCACAAAAAACAATGATGCACGGCGCAGGGCTCCCAATGCTCCTGTCCCTGGCAGCAGCTCCAGGGTTTCACACCATCAATAGGTACTTGTCAGCAGGACTGCCATCAGAAATCTCAGGGCCCCATACAAAAAAATTTCCTGGGCCCCCTGGGCTGCGCACACCACAAGCCCCACCTACAGGTCCGCCCTCCCCACCCCACAGTAAAGAAACAAAAAAAATATTGGTGGCTAGGGTTCCCACATGTTAATAAAAAATAAAAAGGGTCAGGGCCCCCCATAAAAAAAACAATTGTGGCCAGGGCCCCCCCATTAAAAAATATTGGTGGCTAGGATCCCATTTGAGAAAAAAAAATTGGTGGCCAAAATTGGTGGCCAGGGCCCCACCCCACATTATAAGAAAATTGGTGGCCAGGGCCCCTTAAACGTCCATGCCTCTCAGAAAGATGGGGAGCCCGGCGAATCAAGTAAGTGTGGCGTGGCCGGGCCCCCCTTACCCTCGGGGCCCCCTACAACTCTCCCCCTGTTCCCCCCTGATGGCGGCCCTGCTTGTCAGTTTGCAGCAGTAGGCAAGACGGACTCAAGTACCTTGAGAAATGAGCCCTATTGTCTTAATCTAAGGAACAGCAGATTCATATCATTGTTGTACAAGCTGCAGTCTCCTTTGTTGAACTACAGTTCCCAGCATCCTCCGGCAGCCACAGGTTGTAGAACACATGCAACACTGCTGGGCTGATCACACAATTTTAGTGGAAGAGAAATTACATTTCGCCCAAGAATTAAAATAAAACGATGCCTGGCAGATTTGTAATGTGAGAATGAACAAACCCACCATCTGTTCCTTCTCTTTATGCAGAATCCCTTCCTTGCTCCATGTCTCCTAATGATAAAACTCATATTGGGCCTAATTAAACCTGTTTGGAGATTTCCCTGCTGTTTATGTGAATGTATTACAAGAGCCAGCCATTCTGCATCAGCCCGGAGTGAAACTTGTTTAATAATAGATTATTACCCACGCAGACTGGCCCGTGCGGCTCTCAGTGGGTCACAACAACATCAATGAGATAAAAACTCCATTTCCCTGATTATAGAAAACTCTGCTGGGAGATATTCATTATAATAAAGTGATTTAAAACTGACTTGAGAGAACAACTCCCCGTTGTTATGAGAATACGGTATCTCGGGGGTGGAGCTAAAGATCTGCCCCACTCGCTATAATCTGATTATATATTTCATCTTTTGATGTTGAAATGTTGAACGTGAATCATGTTCAAGTTTGATGGTGGAAGACGGATTGGTTGGACGTGCCACTTCTGGTTATTTTGTTCCACGGCAAATGACACGGAAACAGGGAGCACAAAATACGGCAACTTGTGCCAAAAAATATACATCTTTACACAAATAATTAATGTATAAACCCCAATTTATTGTGTAAAGTATGTTATATACCATACTTTTCATTTTCCCTTTCTATCTGTCTAATGAAAAAACAAGTCCAGGTATCATTATTCCCATGCTTCCTTTTCTTTAGCTTGTTTAGGAACAGTTACACCAAAAACTGGAAGTGTCTTAAAGGATAACTAAAACCTAAAAATGAATGTGGCTAAAAATGTCATATTTTATATAGTGAACTTATTGCACGAGGCTAAAGTTTGAGCTTGTCAATAGCAGCAATGATCCAGGACTTCAAACTTGTCACAGGGGGTCACCATCTTGGAAAGTGTCTGTGACACTCACATGCTCAGTGGGCTCTGATTGGCTGTTGAGAAGCTAAGCTTAGGGCTCGTCACTAATTATCCAGCAGAAAATGAGCTTCCCCTGTAATATAAGCTGATGCTACAGGACTGATTATTAAATTCTGATGCTAATTGCACTGGTGTCTGTGCTGCCATGTAGTAATTATCTGTATTAATTACTAATCAGCCTTATATTGTGACATTTCTATTCTATGTGTACTGTATATTGTGAGTGGGTCCCTAAGCTCAGTAAGTGACAGCAGCACAGAGCATGTGCAGTGAATCAGCAGAAAAGAAGACGGGGAGCTACTGGGGCATCTTTGGAGACACAGATCTTTACTGCTAAAGGGCTGTGGTTGCCTTGGGCTGGTACAGAAGCACAAAACATAATTTACAACATTTCTAGCTACTTCATTAGTTAAGCTTTACTTCTCCTTTAAAGGAATGACAATATAATGTACTGGTAATAAACTAGCGGCAATTTTTTGGGTTCCCTGTTTTTATATAGTGTGGAGGGGGGCATTGTAATGGGAATAACAAATGTAATCATCCCATCAGGGAACCAGAAAAAATGGTGTTAAATGCAGGTAAAATCGGGGATATGCATTATACAGTATCTACTGCTGGGACCAAAAAAATGGTGTAAAATACAGGAACACTTCAGGGCCGGTAAAATTAATTGACTTGTATCACAAAACAGTCAAGAAAGCACTTTAGCAAGTTAAAACATCCAAAGGGGATATTACAGCAATCATTAAGTTTTTCTCATTATCATTGGTGGAAACTGTAAGTTCCTGCAGTTTAATTTGCCCAGTGATCCTGAATATCCACCAGGGGGCAGCACGACCCTTCTCATTTGGCTCTTTTGTTTCATCATTGGAATATGATTGGAATATGTGTCAGACTTTTTGGAAAAGTGAATTCACCGGCATCTTTATAATCTTTCTGGATTGATATTATTTTTTATTTTCATTAGCTGGATCCGTTCTGTGCCATTGCAGGCTGCAGCAGGGTTCCACTCGGGCGCTTCCAGATAAAGTGCTATTAAAGCAAGAAGCCATTACTTATGCAGGGGCTGTAGGAAGAGGCAGAGCAAGGCAATTCCCGCGGGGCCAGTCAATATGCTGACATGTGCTGCAGCAGAGCCATGGCACGGGGTTAAATAAGAAGCTGGATCAGAAGCATCTCATAAATGCAGCAAAGACTCCAATGCCTGTGGCTCCCTGATAGAGGATTAAAGGATGGAGGGAGGAATAAATGAAAGCCGCAGGGCGAGATTGGGAAACATCAAAGAAGTAATTCTCCAGCACTGAGTTGAGCAGAGGAAAGCGCAGCCTTAAGGGGGTCACAAAGCAGAACTTGCAGAGCATGGGATCATGTACCCCACTCCTGGGCACCACAGTCAAAGGCTTAACCAGATCAGAAAGTCACTGAGGCTTATAGGCAGTACAGGTAACCCCCAGCAACCAATCAGGAGGCTGCTTTCATTTTTTTAACTATACTAGACTGATGAAAACTTACTGCTTATTGGTTGCTGTCTGTAACTGCTCCCACACAGCGTAGCACCTACTGTATGTTAGTAAACTGCCCCCCTCTCATGGCAGTGCTGGAAACAATGGTGTTCTGTTCAGCTCATTCTAGCAAATTCCGGCCACTACGTTTTCTGTGCCTCAATTTAATTTAAACTGGATTCACATGGTTCCAGCAGCCCTTGTGTATAACTGAACTACAAATCAAGCGCAGAATGGAATGTGAACCCAAGTCAGACACACCCTGGGCATCCATATTTATTAACTGGACATCCAATCTAATCTTTTATTCATTAGGTAATGCCCTCGACTTGCAGGGTAGGACTAAATGTAGGATGTGAAGCATAACAAATTCTTTTCAATGCAGTGGGATAATAGTCTCTGGGAAGGGAGTGTGACTGTGGGATAGCAGGTATAGTAGGGAGAGATGGTGCCTATAGTAACAGTGGATAATAGTCTCTGGGAAGGGAGTGTGACTGTGAGATAGCAGGTATAGTAGGAAGAGATGGTGTCTATAGTAACAGTGGATAATAGTCTCTGGGAAGGGAGTGTGACTGTGGTATAGCAGGTATAGTAGGGAGAGATGGTGCCTATAGTAACAGTGGGATAATAGTATCTGGGAAGGGAGTGTGACTGTGGGATAGCAGGTATAGTAGGGAGAGATGGTGCCTATAGTAACAGTGGATAATAGTCTCTGGGAAGGGAGTGTGACTGTGGGATAGCAGGTATAGTAGGGAGAGATGGTGCCTATAGTAACAGTGGATAATAGTCTCTGGGAAGGGAGTGTGGGATAGCAGGTATAGTAGGGAGAGATGGTGTCTATAGTAACAGTGGATAATAGTCTCTGGGAAGGGAGTGTGACTGTGGGATAGCAGGTATAGTAGGGAGAGATGGTGCCTATAGTAACAGTGGATAATAGTCTCTGGGAAGGGAGTGTGGGATAGCAGGTATAGTAGGGAGAGATGGTGCCTATAGTAACAGTGGATACTAGTCTCTGGGAAGGGAGTGTGGGATAGCAGGCAGTATGGCAGCAATAGGACACAATGGAGACAAGTTTAGTGAGTAGTGTTAAGTGAGAGTCGGCTGCAGCCCATTTGTTGTTACAATACACCTCCCATCACTCCGTGCAGCTGGGGCCTCTAATCCTGCCTCTCACTCATCTCACTTGCAGTAATAGTTTATTGGAAACATGGCAATCTTGTCGCTGAATTACAATATCAATGACTTGTATACATGCATCTTAATGGGAAGCTATTACTGTAAAACAGGATTATCAGTCTCGGCCCCTGCAGCTGCTTTGCTGGGATCTCAGACACAGGGATATCAGCCTCACTCAGCCTGTCCATAGTTACAGGACTGGCAGCATTAAAAAAAAAAGATGTTTTTCTGGTTGACCAGTTGTGTGACATTTGCCCTACGGGTGAGGCAAAAGGAGCAGTGATTTACTTGACTCTTCCACTTGAATCAGCACCGTTCTCTTTAACTGATATTCACCAGCTTGTACCATGATTAACACATGGGCTCCGTTGTTGCTCTACTCTAAGGGTAAAACCCAACACTGGTGCGACTGCTTATAGCCCACAAATAGAGAGCCAACTGATTTAGACCCAGATGGGGCAAAGTGCAAAATCCATGCAAAGGTACAGATACCGAACTACAACTCCCAGCAACCTTAGTTTGTTTTTCACAGTAGTGGCTGGAGTGAAGGACCCGTGTCTGTTATTTCCAACATGCCACCAGTGAGAGGATCACACACCATCCAGACTAATCCCATGTGATGCCTCCAGACTGGCACCCCTGCTGCCTGTGACATGTTCATTACTTTCCTGCTTCCCCAGGTCAGGCACAGTCCCTCTTGCATTATTTAATACTCCCTCATATCATATGCATGACACAGGGAATGTGAGGAGAAATAGAATAAATGAATAATATTACAGTCTATCTATCAATAAAATGGCGGGGTTGGTGGGTTGGTTACAAACAGGGAAACTTCACAGAGAAAATTAATAATGAAATAGGGAGTTGGGGAGAGATTATTAGTCCATTTATTAATGGGATTGTAGTTGTAGGGTCGGGGATGAAGTCATGAACTGGAAATTCCTAATGAAAGTAAAGGGGGGGGGGTCATGCATGGAAACTGGTCCTTAGAAATAATTAATGGAACAGGATATAGACCTGGCAGGGAAGGGGGTCAACTACAAAGAGAAGCCTGCTAGAGAGCAAGTATATTTAGTTTTCTTATAAATACTGTCTAGTGATGTCATAGGGTAAAAATGCTGCTCAATGTTGTCACTTGTGTCACATGACTCACTGGAACATGTGCTTAATGTCGGGCAAATGGGCCGGGGATGCCACCGAAGAGGGTTGAAGTGAAGCTGTCGTTAGTTGCTGCAGCCATTAAAAGGAGCTGAAGCCGCTGAAAGGAGCCAAATTGAGGCCAGGCAAAAGGTACTGAAGCCAAACTGCCAAAAAGGGCTGAAACCAAAGCCACTGAAAGGAGCCAAAGTGAAGCCGGGCAAAAGATACTTATGCCAAATCGGCAAAAAGCCACTGAAAGGAGTCATAGCCATCGAAAGGAGCCAAAGTGAAGGCAGGTAAAAGATACTAAAGCCAAATCGCCAAAAGGAGCTGAAGCCAAAGCCACTGAAAGGAGTCGTAGCCACTGAAAGGAGCTGAAGCCAAAGCCATTGAAAGGAGCTGAAGCCAAAGCCATTGAAAGGAGCTAAAGCCAAAGCCACTGAAAGGAGTCAAAGCCACAGAAGAGAATGAAGAAGCTGCTGTCGCAGAGAAGGAAGACGACTACCTGCCACATTTTTAAGGTAAGTTTCCACTGAACATCATTTTTTGTTTATTTTTTTGTTGTTTTACTTGTTTTTTTATTAATTCCTGGTGACCAATGTTTTTTGTAACTTTCATGAGGGGAGAGCCCTGACTACCATGTTTTTTTTTTACCTTCATGAGGGAGCTGACCACCAATGTTTTTTTTAACTTGTAGGGGGTGCGGCTGGCTGCCGATATCCCACATTTATATGTGGCTGCTTTGATTTTTTTGCCAGGCCTACTTTTTAATCCCAGTCCAGCCCTGCTTAATGTATTCCAATGAGAGATTGTTAGGAACCTTCTTATAGTTCTGTGACCTGTGTTTGGTTATGAAGACGTGGTGACATCTACTGTCCTTATTTATAACAAAGGACAAATTATTCTATACAATAAAAACCTGTATGTATTGCTTTTCTGAATCAATTGCAGAGTAGGGATTTATTTAATCCTCCAGACCCCACTTGCTCTTTCTTAGGACAAAAGAAACCATTGCAGGCGGATGCAGCAGCGAAGGGTGAACCGTGGCCAAAGTGACAGGGCAAGCGGCCCAATGTCCATTCAAGCTGAGTGACCCGTAGCCCTTGTGTGAGCCAAGCAGAAGGGTTGCCCAGGAGGTGCTTCCCTGGGTCAGCGAGTCTGTGGGACCCTGTCACATCACATTACAAGAGAGCTCTGCAGCCTGGCCCAGGATTCTCACCCCATTGGCTTGTCTTCTCACATTCATGTAAAGGCTGAGAGCAATAATAACCTTCACTGAACTGCACTGAACATAAAAAGAGATTAGCTGGGCTGCTGTGAGCAACTCCTGGGACTTTCTACATTAGTGGCACCAACAGAAAATTTTCTATGTTTATGTAAAAAAAAAAAAAAAACGATAAAGACAGCAGGCAGAATAAATGTCCTTGCTTTCGCCCATATGAGCTATGGCAAGATAGGATAATAATTATGTATCCCTTCTACTGCAAACTACAACTCCCAGCATCCTCAACAAGGCATTTCCAATACAACATTTACATTGTGCACAGAGGAGACAGTGAGTATTATTTATTACTAGGGATGCACCGGATTCACTATTTTGGATTCAGCTGAATCCCTGAATCCTTCGAGTGAGATTCGGCTGAATACTGAACCGCATCCAAATCCTAATTTGCATATGCAAATTAGGGGTGGCAAGAGGAAAACATTTTTTACTTCCTTGTTTTGTGATTAAAAAGTCACGCAATTTCCCTCCCCGGTCCCTAATTTGCCTATGCGGGTTTGTTTCGGCCGGGCAGAAGGATTCAGCCGAATCCTGCTGAAAAAGGCTGAATCCCGAACCAAATCCTGGATTCAGTGCATCCCTATTTATTACAGGGTATTCATTGTGCACTGTGTGCCAGTAAGTGTCCAGGAGCAGAATGGAAACCTACCTGCATTTCTGCAGTTGTGGTTGCACAAAATTCCATTTGCATTTGGTGCTGCTCGATTCCTCCACAGTTGTCAGTAGCTCCTCGGTTTCCAATTATAGCAGGAACTCAGAATGGAAGATGCATAGGAGAGGGGCCGCAACAGAAAGATAAACGGTTACAAATAACAATAAAATATTTAATTTCACAGCATTTTTAGTGGGGTCAGTGACCCTGGCAACAAATGGCTTTTTACATTCCAAATAAAGAGCAGTTAAGCAGTTGGTAATAACATTTCTATTTCTATAATGTACTCAAAATTAATTGAAAAGTCAACCTGCCCATGAATCTTGTGTGCTGCTTCTAACGACAGCCCAGGTGCTTAACCTCCCATTAATCCACACTTAACCTCATCTGCTGTTTCCCTGCAACCTCTGCTGCCCCAGTCTTGCTGCAGGGATCTAATGCCTGATCTGGCTCATACTATACAACAAGGGCAATATTTTGGGTAAAGGCCGTGCTGTGGCTATTATTATCTTTATTATATAGAACTATTCACTTATTTGAAAGAGATTCACAATGACACGTACACAAGAATATACAAAGGCCAATGCATTGGATAAAGGGGATAAGGTCGTGACTCTGACTGTGTAAGTGCCAGTTCAGTTCGTTCTTGGATACAAGGAACTGCTACTACGGCATCCACCCAAGCGTATCCTTGATTATTGCATATTAGGTTGGACATTACTTAGAATGATATATACTTAAAATATTGTTACATAAAATATACACATCATTATCTCATCTATGTTTTCTGCACCAGGAGGGGCCCTGATGCTGGAGGCCCAGGGGAAATACCCTGTCTAACCTACTGTAACAGAACCAGCCATGTAGCATAACATCTCAGCTGGAAAGGAAATTGCACAGATCCTATGTTTATTCCCCTGTGCAATGTAAGGATTAGAGTCAAGGTTATATGGGGGTCTTCTAAGGACCCAGATAAGGGTCTGACTTTCTGCTTGGACTCCAGCACACTCTTTTTGTGACCATGCCCTATCCCCAGTCATCTGCAATATGCAATATATTATTTTTCTTGGTGGACCAAACCCCAAAGTGTAAAGTGCACAATGAACCTTTTTACCCTGGAATTGCATCTGGCGCCTCTCGCACGCCCCTTGCTTGCTCTTTATTTATTACACGCATAGGAAGAGACCCCAACTAGGGTTGCCACCTCATCCCTTTAAAACTGAACACATGAAATCCACAGCCTGCATGACTAATTAACAATTAATTTAGACACATGATGCATGGCTGCACATAAATCAGTTCAGTCTGCGGCATGCATCCAAATGAATTGCTAATTAGCCATGCAGGCTGTGGATTTCATATGTGTTCAGTTTTAAAGGGGGAGGTGGCAACCCTAACCCCAGCAGGGGCATAACATTGGATCCCAAAGGCCCTGCCCCCCCCCTGCACCAACAATTCCATTTCATTGAGTGGGGTTGGGAACAAAATTACAGAGCCTTCTTTCTACCATTTCTTTCAGCCTTCAGCTGTGGGTTCTGCTTCCCCTACAGTTACACCACTGTGCTCCTAGGGACGCAAGGCTCTTCCAGACATTATATTTAAAGGAGAACCAAACTCTAAAAATTAATATGGCTAAAAATGCCATATTTTATATACTGAAAATCCATTTCTCAAAAGAGCAAACAGATTTTTTTATAATCAATTTTGAGATCTGACATGGGGCTAGACATATTGTCAATTTCCCAGCTGCCCCCAGTCATGTAACTTGTGCCTGCACTTTAGGAAAGAAATGCTTTCTGGCAGGCTGCTGTTTTTCCTTCTCAATGTAACTGAATGTGTCTCAGTGAGACATGGGTTTTTACTATTGAGTGTTGTTCTTCTATCTACCAGGCAGCTGTTATCTTGTGTTAGGGAGCTGCTATCTGGTTACCTTCTCATTGTTCTTTTGTTTGGCTGCTGGGGGGAGAAAAGGGAGGGGGTGATATCACTCCAACTTGCAGTAATTTTGAAAAAAAAATGTTTTCCCATGACAGTATCCCTTTAAAGGGGTTGTTCAACTTCAAACAACTAGTTGTTTTTAGATAGATCACCAGAAATAACAACTTTTTCCAATGACTTTCTATTTTCTGTGTGACCGTTTTTTTAATATTGAAGTTTAAAGTGTAATTTTCCACTTCTAAAGCGACTCTGGTGGGGGGGGGTCGCTGACCCTGTAACCTGTTCTAAATGGATACATTTACAGTAGTTGATATATTTCTGTATCTTTGTCCCTGCTGAGCAGAATCTCCGAGTTTCATTACAGGCAGCTGTTAGAATTGATACAATAGTTGCTAAAACTCCAGAGATGAGAAATGTATCAACTAAATGTTGCAAAATTGTAACAATTTAGAGTCTGCACCTGAATTACTGAGCTGTCAGACTCAAACACCAAAGACACAAACACTCACCTTTAAACTTAGATTTTGGAAGAACAGTACAAAATAAACAATGGAAAGTAATTTAAAAGAGTCTTCATTTCTGGGGAACAATCTGAAAACAACTGAATTTAAAAAAGTGTTTGGAAGGTGAACAACCCCTTTAATTGGCTTTTGGCAGAGAGCCCAGAATACGTGGCTGGTGCACTTAGATACATTTGTAACAATTTAAGATAAGCAAAGAAACCATTGTAACAATTTAAGATAAGCAGGTCTCTTGGGGGAGCTGTGACTTGCAGCTTAAAGGGCAATTCGCCTTTATTAGCAAAACTGTAATAACCCATAAAAACCACAGAAATGCGTTCAAACTTTCATAACCTGACAAATTTAGTAATTAGTTAATTAGGGGGTGTGGCCACAAAAACAGACAGGGTCAAAAAAATTGCCGCATTTCCCTCGCCAAATCTTTTTGTCCCTCTTTCTGTTTCCAAAATGTTGGGAGGTATGGTGACATAATCACCTAGCACCCGGGAAGGAACTCATGGGAGAGAGGAATGTGGGGCCCCAAAATTTTTTTTAAAAAAAAAACATTGGCGCCAGGGCCCCCCTTACAAGAAATTCAACTGCACCTCCTTTCACGAGTCCTGGTCTTTTTGTCACTTCGGGTCCTTCGGCTTTTCAGCACTTCCGCATTTTGGCAGTTCTGGACTTCTAAAATAGCCGCACGGCTTTGCCCTCTCAAGGGGGGCCCTGCTCTTTCAAAACTGCAGCACTGCCGGGCCCCCCTTCATGCCCAGCCCCAGGACACTTGTCCCCCCCTGATGGGGGCCCTGATAACAAGGGTTAAACATTGCAGTGTTAATGTTACACTCTGGGGGCAGTTGCAAGACTCTCTGTCAGTCACATACACAACCTAAAGCAATAAGTGATTGGTGCAGGACTGTATAAGGGGCAGACCAATCTGGTTAGTATTTTAAACCTCTTTATTTCACACATAATAACATCCATGGAGGGAATATAAAAGGAAAAAGCAATGAATTTTGATGTAAAATCCAGGAAAACATGACTTAAAATCATGGAAATGCATTATACATTGGTGGGACCACGGATAAAAAAAATGTAAAATGCGGTAAAACTTAAAATCAGGGGACTTAAAATCTTGGTTTCCCTGTATATAGTTGTGCTGGCACTTAGTGACTGCATCTGGCGTTTAGAAATGAGCCTTTTTGGCTGCATCTGTCGCAGAACTATGGGAGTCAGAGGGAGCTCTACCAGCACCTGTGCAGCCTTCCTCTTTATAATAATCCACAAGTGCTGAAAGCTCACTAAGCCCAGGGCTCTGATTGGATCTGCCACAATCTTATTGTTCATTCTGACCTATTGGCCAGTGGTGCTGAAAGGGCCCACCCTACAATGCACTAAGGCTCATTAATCAACACGCAGCTAAACTGTACGAGTGATCAAGGGCCACAATGATTCCTCTGTGGGAAAGACCATCAATAGGGGGGTATGGGGACTCAATCAAACAAGCTAAAGGGCACATTACAGGCACAGCTACAAATACCGGGGACCCTCTGCACCCAGACACTGTGCCCCTTTTAGATTCCATCTTTGGAGATGAAGATGTAAATATATATACAAATCCTGCCCCATGCCACCCGGCTGCAGGGTTCCCTTTAGCAATTGCCACCTGCACTGACTGTCAGGCCATTTTTGTGTGTGGCTGTAATATAATCTCTCCCCTTCTCCTGTGCTACTTCTCATTAGTCGCTTCTGCCATCAAGCGCCAGACAGGAAAAAAAAAATCCTCAAAAAAAATCCTCTCGAGGCCCTTTCTGCTGCCTGTTTCCCTGGTAACAGGGCAGATTTGTGGTCAGCTGATCCCCATGCAAGGTGCAGTCGGGGGGCCGTAAGGAAAGCAGCGCAGTTTGTTAGGAGCGTATTGATCACTATGGCGATAATCAAGTCTGAAGTGAATGGGCGCGGGGTCCCTGGAAATGCAGCAGGGGCCCTCATCTTGGCAATGACATTGATCAGGGAAATCAAGACTGCAGCACCTTCAGTTTTTGTTGTTGCACTACAACTCCCAGCATTCTCTGCAGCCCTCCTGCAAAAAAGCAGCAGGCTGGACATGCCTGGTGTATAAACTGAAAATATCTAATAGTGGTTAAACAACTCACAACATCTACTTGGTTGGACTGGCCGGCCATAGCACCCGAGAGAACATGGTGGGCCAAAACCCTAGTGGGACTGATTTCCACTATAAACCTATTTAATCTCTCAACTTTTTGGCTGTTGGCTGTTTTACCTTATTGTTGCAGGGGAATGGACCCTGCATGTCAGGTTCTCTGGGGGGCCTAGTCTATATTTCCCAATATTAAAAAAATGTAAAGAGCGACAAAAACATCCCCTGTGTGTAGAGCGGCAAACAATTCTGACCACTCTCATTTTATGGCTACAACCCCTAATTACCATATCCATTTTGCAAAATTCGGCAAGTTATGAAAGTCTGAACACAATTCTGGCAGTTTTAAGTCCATGTTTTATGTAAGTTTTGATAATGAGGCTGAAATTGCCCTTTAAACTGTGAGTCACAGTATTCCCAAGAGACCTGCTTATCTAAAATTGTTACAATAGTTTTGTGGAGTTTTTTTTGCTTATCTTAAATTGTTACAAATGTATCGAAGTGCAGCTGCCCAGTGTTCTGGGCTTTCTGCCAAAAAAGCCTCTTGTTTTTATTAACCTTCAGAACTTCGTATCTTTTTCTGGCGTCAGTGCAGGAGATCAAAGAGAAACTCAGGACTTTTCAATAAGAAACCCAAAACTGCGGGATGAGTTGTCAAAATCTGGACTGTCCTGCAGAAAACGGCACAGTTGGAAGGTATGGACTAGTCTGACCCTGGATTCATCACTTCCTATTGATGGTCAGGGGCCAAGGCAAATACAGTAGAACACAGATTTTATATTTTCCTGGAATTGACACCGTCCAATGGGTTTTTACTGTACCCCTTATGGCCTTAAACAAGATCTGGGGAGTTTTATTGCAGTTGATGAGCTCAGACCTTTATGGGGCCCCACTATAGCCTTGAATAACATTTGTTACCGAAAGTAGGCCTTGGGACAACAGAGTATTGGGCGCACTTGGAGAAAGTGAGCAGGGTTTGGCCGGTGCCGGAGGTGTGTGCAGGCCGACTGGGTCAGATAGTATTGCATTGGACACCATAACTACTTGACCCATCTCATACCTCCCAACTGTCCCGTTTTTCCCAGGACAGTCCCTATTTTGACAGCTCAACCCGGAAGGCCCGTGTTGTTTACGGAAATGTCCCGACTTTCTCTTTTATCTACTGCACCGAACAGCCAGAAAAAGATACAAAGTTTCTAACTTAATGGCTTTTGACCCAGAATAGAGACTTTTGTAACAATTTGAGATAAGCAGGTCTCTTGGGAGAACTTTGATTTACAGCTTAAAGGGCAATTCACCTTCATTAGCAAAACTGTAATAACACATAAAAACCACAGAGATGTGTTCAAACTTTCATAACCTGCCGAATTTTGTAAAATGGACATGGTAATTATGGGGTGGGGCCACAGAAATGGGCATGGTCAAAAAATCTTTTTATCCCTCTTTCTATTTCCAAAATGTTGGGAGGTGTGCCATCTCTGGCTAATAGACCTGCTTCTCCCCTCGCTCCTTTGGCATTTGCTTTCTGGGACCGCAGGGCCAGGGCTCTAGCCCGTAATTAAGACCCCCCAAAAAAAGACAGTTCTTTCCACTGCCTCTGCATGTGGAATCTTTAAGAAGTGCTGGAAAGCTGCTTGCTCTATTTTTGGTCTGTCCAGAGATCCACAGAGGAGTCTTGTACATTCAGCAGCAACAATACCATAGGGATTTCCATTCCTTGTCTGGTCTACACTTAGCTCACAATCAGCACAGTTCAGTGCAACACAGCACGATCGGATTCACAAACACCGTGTGTACAAGCCCTGAGAGACAATCTAACCTTTCTCCACATTCTTTTATTTATAAAGATGAAGAGGGACCAATCTTTCCTCCTGGCCCCAGTTTATAAGGAACAATGCCCTGGCGCTACAGAAAGGGCCCATTGGGCTTATAAGGTGCGACCAACTCACACTGCTGAACAAAATAACAAAAAGAGTTACAGCAGGACTTGACCATAAAGACATCAGAACCAGTGGCTTTTGGGATCCAGAAGGGTAGGTAGGGCTCAGTAGTCATGGGACCCCATGGGTCCTCCGCAAGGGGTCTACATAATTAGCCCCCTGGGTGGTGGGTTCTGCCATAGGGCCCCAATCAGGCCCAGACTGGCAATCTGTGGGTTCTGGCAAATTTCAGATGAGTAGGGTTGACACCTGGCCGGTATTTTGATGGTTGATCCCAATGTTATTAATAGGGAAAAAAGATAAATATATCTCAGGAGGGCCGGTATTTTTTTCCAGAAAAGGTGGCAATCCTACAGATGGGTTGCCATAAAATGCCATAGAAAGTCACTATTTAGTGGGCTGATTGGGCCTCTCTGTACTTGTAATGCCAGGGCCTATTTTGACTCCCAGTCCACACCTGGCCCTAAATGAAAAAAATGCCCCTTGCATGCACAGTACACCCCTGATCTGCCCTGGACACTCCCCAGTTTTGCCAAAACCCACCCTTGTTCTCCTGGCCACACTTCAATTTTCCAAACTTCACCCATGATACTTCCAATTCCCCCTGCTCATAGCAGGCTCATGTATGACACATGTATGTGTACTGATGCGGGCACTACTAGGGTACTGCTATGCCTTTGTTTTGTTTTCATGATGCCAAGATGTGCACCCCCAGGAGTTCTTTATAGCCTAAGCCAGGGGCTCCTTTAACATCTTTGGGTGACATAATGTTATTGTATTGTGACCCCAATTATCTAGTACAGTGAGTAATTAGTTCATGTAATGGAATAGGTTTGACTGCTCTGACGTTCATGAGCAATTATAGCAAAACAAAGTGACTGTAAAACCACCTTATAAACAGTAAATTATCCCATTAAAGTGCTGCAATGACCTCTCTTTTATCTTCTAGGGGGGCTGCTCCCTTCACCGGTTTCCTAAACCCAATCCTGAGGATTTTTAGCTTTTCGACAATGGCTGCTCAGTAATTTTCCATGGTTTCCCTGGAAACCAGCCTAAATCTCACACCTCACGTTCCAATGCCATTGTTATCCAGAACTGAGGATACAAAGTGGAAAGTGATTCTGAGAAATTACAGGTGCACTTGGCGGGGTGCCACATGGAGTTTAGTAGCGCTTACAATAAATACTCTGCAGCAAGAAACAATGGTGTTTGTTAAAGGCACTAGAGTTAAAGGCAAGTCAGTATGTCCAATGGAAGCTCAGAAAGGAAAGCTACCAAAGCAGTTTATTGTCAACAGATTAGCCACAATAGTGCAAGATATAACACTATATTTATTCTGCAGAGTGCTTTACCATACCCGTTTAAACAGTTCTATAAGCTCTCTCTGTTTGTTTAGGATAGCAGCTGCCATATTAGCTTGGTGTGAAATCACTTCCTGCCTGAGTTTTCCTGCTCAGTCATAGCTCTGGGTGCAGATTACAGCAGGGAGGGGAGGAGGGGGGGGGGAAAGGGAGGTAGAGAGGAGCAAACTGAGCATGCTCAAGCCCTCGCCCTGGAGGTTTAAGCTGAAAACAGGAAGTCTGATACAGAAGCCCATGAGTACACAATAGAAGGAAAGAAATGTGGTGTTTCTTTTGACAGAGGACTCAGAGCAGCATTACTTTGAGGGTTTACTGGTGTATTTATATAGACCTTTCTGTTAAAGCTTACTTAATTTTAGTCTTTCCTTCTCCTTTAAATATATAGACCAGTTTGGTAAGATTCTTTATGATGTTAACTTTCTGTTGTTTAAGTGTTCATTTTGGGGGTATAGATTTCCTTTAAGAAGGTGACTATTGGCTTTTCTAAAATCATCTCTGATGCACAAGGCAAAACGAATAAAGCATTTGTACCCCCTCTTACGGAACCTTTGGTTAGGAGGGGAGGGGGAGCTGTTACTCCCATTATCTCAGTTTGTTCTGCAATGTTAAATGTACTTATGCTTTTTATTCTTGCTTTTAAGCACAGGTAGCACAATAGGGTGGGAGGAGCTTGCTATAAAGAACAGTATTAGTTCCATTCCTAATACAGCAGAACACAAAATGCTAATTTTACACAATACACATTTTTGTATACAAGCTTTGCCAAATTACAATATTGTATATATATATATCTCCCCCACCCACATTCAACGCACCACTGTCCCCCTTCAGAAGCCGCCCGTAACTCTCACTTGCCCGACCAGTGTGTGCCTGCGACTTTGTTATAGGGCAGGGAGATCGCAATATGTGATATCCCTGCCAATACCATTTAGTCTAAGCAGAAGTTCACATAAACTTCGTCTTAAGTTTCCTCGTGAGGCAACTTCGGGCGACTTCAGAAAAGAAAGCGCACCGATTGCCATTCCCTGGCGATTTACATTCTAGTCGGCGGTAGCAGTTCAGAGAGATTATTTACCCTGAGAAAGAGGGGGTTTGTCGCTGGGCGACTAATCTCCCCAAATCGAGCATGTGTCTCTGCCCTAAAAGTTAACTCTAAGGTGAACCACCCCTTTAAATACTTTACCTTTGTTCTTAAAGGGATACTGTCATGGGAAAAAAAATTCTTTGAAAATGAATCAGTTAATAGTGCTGCTCCAGCAGTATTCAGCACTGAAATCCATTTCTCAAAAGAGCAAACAGATTTTTTTATATTCAATTTTGAAATCTGACATGGGGCTAGACATATTGTCAATTTCCCAGCCGCCCCAAGTCATGTGACTTGTGCTCTGATAAACTTCAATCACTCTTTACTGCTGTACTGCAAGTTGGAGTGATATCACCCCCTCCCTTTTCTCCCCCCCAGCAGCCAAACAAAAGAACAATGGGAAGGTAACCAGATAACAGCTCCCTAACACAAGATAACATCTGCCTGGTAGATCTAAGAACAACACTCAGTAGTAAAAACTCATGTCCCACTGAGACACATTCAGTTACATTGCGAAGGAAAAACAGCAGCCTGCCAGAAAGCATTTCTCTCCTAAAGTGCAGGCACAAGTCACATGACCAGGGGCAGCTGGGAAATTGACAATATGTCTAGCCCCATGTCAGATTTCAAAATTGAATATAAAAAAATCTGTTTGCTCTTTTGAGAAATGGATTTCAGTGCAGAATTCTGCTGGAGATGCACTATTAACTGATGTGTTTTGAAAAAAACATGTTTTCCGATGACAGTATCCCTTTAATGTTCTTAAAATGGGCTGCGGCTGCGTCATAGTGTGTGTGTGTTTATGTGAACTTCTGCTTAGACTAAATGGTATTGGCAGGGGTATCACATATTGTGACTTTGGATGATATACAAGTTGTATATATCCCATTTTTGCCCAATATTCTTTACATTTCTTTAAAAGCTAAAAATAGCCCAACTGTTCTTGGGATGGAACAGTCTCTTATGAAAATGAATGAGCCGTCAGCTTCAATGCAAAGGATTATCAGTATAGCTGGCCATGGCCTGTATTGTGGCTATTACTAGTAGTAATGGGGAGCAAATAGAAAATAATTCATCTACAGTTAAGGTTGCCACCTTTTCTGGAAAAAAATACCAGCCTTCCTATATATTTATCTTTTTTCCCTATTAATAACATTGGAAATCAACCATCATTTTTACCGGCCAGGCCAGTAAAATACCAGCCAGGTGGCAACCCTATCTACAGTACATCTGCCGCCTGCTCACTGGGTACCACTTACACATAGGGGCAAATTCACTAAGCGCCGAAGCGCCGAACGCTAGCGTTAATTCGCTAGCGGTTGGCATTTTCGTTACTTCGCCAATTCACTAACGAGCGCCGGCAGATTCGCTAGTGTTACTTCGCACCCTTACGCCTGGCGAATTTTCGCTACGGACGTAACTACGCAAAATCACTAACGCGCGCAGTGTACTGAACGCTACCTTTTACGCTAGACTTCCTTCGCCACCTCAGACCAGGCGAAGCGCAATAGAGTAGATAGGGATTGTTTCAAAAAAAGTCAAAAAATTTTCTAAGTCCCAAAAAACGCTGGCGTGTTTTCTACATTATGGGTGATAGGCTGAAAAAGATCGAAAAATTTTTTGGGGCTCCCCTCCTTCCCCCCTACATTTCCTGACTCATGGCAACTTACCTATACAGTGGGTACATGTGTAGGGGAAATTAAAATTTTTATTTGATGTTTTGAAGGTTTTCCAGCCATTTGTAGTGCTGATACGTATTCCTCCATTGAAATTTGAATTTGGCGCCGTATGCAAATTAGCCTTCGCTAGCGTAACTTCCCTTCACTTAGCGAATCAACGCTAGCGCCACTTCGCAATCTTACGCTACCCCTGTGCGCAACTTCGGATTTTAGTGAATTTGCGTAGCGCTGGCGAAACTACGCCTGGCGAAGTGTGGCGAAGCGCGGCGAAGTTGCGCCTGGCGCAACTACGAATGTTAGTGAATTTGCCCCATAGGGTTGCGACCTGGCCGGTATTTTACTGGCCTGGATGGTAAAAATGATGTTTGATCCCAATGTTATCAATATGGAAAAAATCTAAATATATAGCAAGGCTGGTATTTTTTTCCAGAAAAGGTGGCAACCCTACTTACACATATGGCACAGCCTGTCTCCAAGGGGAGAATACACAGGTCTGCTGGTTGGTGTAAAAACCCTATTCTGATTGGTCAGCGTGAGCAAGAATAATAAAAACAAATTTGATAATAATCAAAGTTGTCACTGGTTGTTATGAATCACCAACACAATTTAGACTTTTTTTGCTCACTGTGTACACACCTCACACAACATAGAGCAGACCGCTGTGTAATAACAGTCCCAAACAGTAGGTGCAATACAATTATTATATGCACGATCTCTTATGGAAGAGATTTGTCCTTTATGTAAAGGGTTAATGTGAGCCATAATATTTATTTCTTACTGTCCAACCAGTTCACTATAACTTGTGCCTTTGGGTCTAATATTTGGTTCTAACCATTAATCTTTAAATGATTTTTTAGTAGACCTAAGGTATGGAGATACAGATTATGGAAAGATTCCTTATCCGGAAAACCCCAGGTCCAAATCATTCTGGATAACGGGTCTCATAACTGTAGATTATAAACATCTGAAACACAGACAAAGAGTATTAGGGGAACTTACAACCAAGTGGGGAAAGTACAGGGTCCCAAAGCCAAATTGTGTAGTTTAAGAGCAGAAAATCCCTCACTGATAAGTTTGGGTTTTACTGGGACCTCAATGCTCTTGAGACACAAAAGTTTCAGGTTCTCCTTCCCCGACTGCAACATCCCAGTTATAATCTGATTTAGTTGAAGCATCGATGGCCTCTCTCACTGTACATTGGCCATGTTTGTCCTTGTTGTTAAGGGATACAATTGTTCCTGTTCAGCACCGGCTCCCCCTGCAGATTCCTCACTTGGTTCAATGAACCCGAGCAAGAGGGAGGGGCCTGCAAAGCCCAAATATTTTCCCACGCACTTCATCAGCAGCTCCCAGACATTATTTATTATTCAATGGGGAAATGTATTTGTAGAGAAAATTGTTTCCTCCTCATTAAAGATCAGCAACTCCGGACTACTGGGTCAGCAAAATATATTTATTCTGTGGCTAGAAATAGCATTACACTCCCCAAAATATGTCTGAAAAAAAGAGAGAAAAATGCAAAGCTTTTCCTCAGATTTATATTAGAAACAGGGACACTTGGGACAAAACAATGTTCATTGGCAGCATATAGGACCCCCGGGCCCTGCACATAGTGTCACCCTAAAATGTACCAGCTCTGGGTTAAAGGGTCAATGGACTTCACTACACTATGATAGGGAGAGATGGTGCCTATAGTAACAGTGGGATAATAGTCTCTGGGAAGGGAGTGTGACTGTGGGATAGCAGGTATAGTAGGGAGAGATGGTGCCTATAGTAACAGTGGATAATAGTCTCTGGGAAGGGAGTGTGACTGTGGGATAGCAGGTATAGTAGGGAGAGATGGTGCCTATAGTAACAGTGGATAATAGTCTCTGGGAAGGGAGTGTGACTGTGGGATAGCAGGTATAGTAGGGAGAGATGTGCCTATAGTAACAGTGGATAATAGTGTCTGGGAAGGGAGTGTGACTGTGGGATAGCAGGTATAGTAGGGAGACATGGTGTCTATAGTAACATGGTGTCTATAGTAACAGTGGGATAATAGTCTCTGGGAAGGGAGTGTGACTGTGGGATAGCAGGTATAGTAGGGAGAGATGGTGCCTATAGTAGCAGTGGATAATAGTCTCTAGGAAGGGAGTATGACTGTGGGATAGCAGGTATAGTAGGGAGAGATGGTGTCTATAGTAACAGTGGATAATAGTCTCTGGGAAGGGAGTGTGACTGTGGGATAGCAGGTATAGTAGGGAGAGATGGTGTCTATAGTAACAGTGGATAATAGTCTCTGGGAAGGGAGTGTGACTGTGGATAGCAGGTATAGTAGGGAGAGATGGTGTCTATAGTAACAGTGGGATAATAGTCTCTGGGAAGGGAGTGTGACTGTGGGATAGCAGGTATAGTAGGGAGAGATGGTGTCTATAGTAACAGTGGATAATAGTCTCTGGGAAGGGAGTGTGACTGTGGGATAGCAGGTATAGTAGGGAGAGATGGTGTCTATAGTAACAGTGGATAATAGTCTCTGGGAAGGGAGTGTGACTGTGGGATAGCAGGTATAGTAGGGAGAGATGGTGTCTATAGTAACAGTGGATAATAGTCTCTGGGAAGGGAGTGTGACTGTGGGATAACAGGTATAGTAGGGAGAGATGGTGCCTATAGTAACAGTGGATAATAGTCTCTGGGAAGGGAGTGTGACTGTAGGATAGCAGGTATAGTAGGGAGAGATGGTGCCTATAGTAACAGTGGGATAATAGTCTCTGGGAAGGGAGTGTGACTGTGGGATAGCAGGTATAGTAGGGAGAGATGTTGTCTATAGTAACAGTGGGATAATAGTCTCTGGGAAGGGAGTGTGACTGTGGGATAGCAGGTATAGTAGGGAGAGATGGTGCCTATAGTAACAGTGGATAATAGTCTCTGGGAAGGGAGTGTGACTGTGGGATAGCAGGTATAGTAGGGAGAGATGGTGTCTATAGTAACAGTGGGATAATAGTCTCTGGGAAGGGAGTGTGACTGTGGGATAGCAGGTATAGTAGGGAGAGATGGTGCCTATAGTAACAGTGGATAATAGTCTCTGGGAAGGGAGTGTGACTGTGTTATAGCAGGTATAGTAGGGAGAGATGGTGCCTATAGAAGCAGTGGATAATAGTCTCTAGGAAGGGAGTGTGACTGTGGGATGGCAGGTATAGTAGGGAGAGATGGTGTCTATAGTAACAGTGGATAATAGTCTCTGGGAAGGGAGTGTGACTGTGGGATAGCAGGTATAGTAGGGAGAGATGGTGCCTATAGTAACAGTGGGATAATAGTCTCTGGGAAGGGAGTGTGACTGTGGGATAGCAGGTATAGTAGGGAGAGATGGTGCCTATAGTAACAGTGGATAATAGTCTCTGGGAAGGGAGTGTGACTGTGGGATAGCAGGTATAGTAGGGAGAGATGGTGTCTATAGTAACAGTGGATAATAGTCTCTTGGAAGGAACTGGAGCTGTTGAATATACTATAGGTATAATGTGAGTATAAATTTAGCCCTCCAAAGTAGACAATGGGGTGAATCTGCATTTTTACAGTGCTTTGCCCTCAAGGAGCGCTATACAAATAAAAATATACATACATACATACATTTTACTTTATAATCTAATTAGGGATGCGCTGAATCCACTATTTAGGATTCGGCTGAACCCCCGAATCCTTTGCAAAAGATTCGGCCGCATACCGAACCGAATCCTAATTTGTATATGTAAATTAGGGGTGGGAAGGGAAAACATTTTTACTTCCTTGTTTTGTGACAAAAAGTCATGCGATTTCCTTCCTCGTTCCTAATTTGCATATGCAAATTCGGATTCGGTTCGGCTGGGCAGAATCCGAATCCTGCTGAAAAAGGCCAAATCCTGGCCGAATCCCAAACTGAATCCTGGATTCAGTGCATCCCTAAATCTAATTTTAAATCAGGTACCTGGGAGAATGTTCCCCAGTCTCAAACACTGCTGCTTACAAAAGACATAGATCTTAAAATTAGAAGGCACAAAATCTCCATAATTCAATATAATACAGGCAAAGTTTCAATATAACCCCATGAGAAAACAATTCAATCCAAGAGCATGCAAATTATACTCAAGACTGGACTAATGTGGCTTCTGTACTTGGGCTCAGACACTTCTAGTTCGGGAGATGCCGTCTCTTTCAATGAAGAACATCTTTACACCCTCCAAAAGTCTGAAGGGGTTCATTGTTTGCATATTCAATTTTAATTTTCACTTAAAGGGATCCTGTCATCGGAAAACATGTTTTTTTCAAAACACATCAGTTAATAGTGCTGCTCCAACAGAATTCCGCACTGAAATCCATTTCTCAAAAGAGCAAACAGATTTCTTATATTCAATTTTGAAGTCTGACATGGGGCTAGACATATTGTCAGTTTCCTGGCTGCCCCCAGTCATGTGACTTGTGCCTGCACTTTAGGAGAGAAATGCTTTCTGGCAGGCTGCTGTTTTTCCTTCTCAATGTAACTGAATATGTCTCAGTGGGACATGGGATTTTACTATTGAGTGTTGTTCTTAGATCTACCAGGCAGCTGTTATCTTGTGTTAGGGAGCTGTTAACTGGTTACCTTCCCATTGTTCTTTTGTTTGGCTGCTGGGGGGGGGAAGGGAGGGGGTGATATCACTCCAACTTGCAGTACAGCAGTAAAGAGTGATTGAAGTTTATCAGAGCACAAGTCACATGACTAGGGGCAGCTGGGAAATTGACAATATGTCTAGCCCCATGTCAGATTTCAAAATTGAATATAAAAAAATCAGTTTGCTCTTTTGAGAAATGGATTACAGTGCAGAATTCTGCTGAAGCAGCACTATTAACTGATGCATTTTGGAAAAAAAATTTTCCCATGACAGTATCCCTTTAAGAATAGTGAGTAGTGTTAAGTATATATCGCCCTTTATTGCCCATATTGTTCTATTGGGCCAGAGTTACAGCAGAGAGAGGAGGCGCAGAGTTACATGCCATAGACTCACCTTTGGATCAGATTAACTCTCTCTGTTGAACAGGAAAGCACAAAACTGTTCCTTTGTCTCTTCGGTATAAAGAAATAAACTTAGTTATGTTAATCTGCTGTTGGCATTTAAGATTGCTGCACATTACAGATCTAGAGAAACCTAATTACAGCTGCTCCACAAGGAAATAATCTGTGCCTGACAAAACTGCCAAGCAACAGTGCCACTGCGCAGCCGCACTCACATTCTGTTAGGGTATGGCAATATATATAGACATATATCTAAGGGGTTGTTCTGTGGCCATATAAAGGCACAAGGCTGTAGGCTGAGTTATACAGGGAACTCTGAGTATCACTCATGTATTATAAGGGATAATATACCCCCTACTGTAAATGATAAGGATATTAGAAGTCACTGAGGGGGGTATGTTACCATATAAAGGCACAAGGCTGCAGGGAACTCTGAGTATCACTCATGTATTATAAGGGATAATGTTCCCCCAACTGTAAATGATAAGGATATTAGAAGTCACTGAGGGGTTCTGTGACCATATAAAGGCACAAGGCTGCAGGCTGAGTTATACAGGGAACTCTGAGTATCACTCATGTATTATAAGGGATAATGTTCCCCCAACTGTAAATGATAAGGATATTAGAAGTCACTGAGGGGTTCTGTGACCATATAAAGGCACAAGGCTGCAGGCTGAGTTATACAGGGAACTCTGAGTATCACTCATTTATTATAAGGGATAATGTACCCCCTACTGTAAATGATAAGGATATTAGAAGTCACTGAGGGGGTATGTTACCATATAAAGGCACAAGGCTGCAGGGAACTCTGAGTATCACTCATGTATTATAAGGGATAATGTACCCCCCGACTGTAAATGATAAGGATATTAGAAGTCACTGAGGGGTAGTTCTGTGACCATATAAAGGCACAAGGCTGCAGGCTGAGTTATACAGGGAACTCTGAGTATCACTCATGTATTATAAGGGATAATGTACCCCCTACTGTAAATTATAAGGTTATTAGAAGTCACTGAGGGATTCTGTGACCATATAAAGGCACAAGGCTGCAGGGTACTCTAAGTATCATCTAGTCAATAGAACGTCAGATACTGTATGGGGCAAATTCACTAAGATCCAAAGTTGCACCAGCGACAGCTTCGCCGCACTTCGCAGCACTTCGCCAGGCGTAGTTTCGCCAGCGCTACACAAAGTCACTAAAATGCGAAGATGCGCTCAGGGAGGCGAATGGTAGCAAAGTTGCGCTACAGTTACTTCGTCCACTTCGCTGGCGAATTGACGCCAGTACCCGTTAGTAAATCGGCGAAGTAACAAAATGACATCACGCTGGTGAATTTGCGCTAGCGTTAGCCGCTTCGTGCATTGGTAAATTTGCCCCTGTGTGTTTCTATGCATGCTATGGGCACCTGTCTAGGGAAAAAGGCAGAGTTTATTAACAGCTATAAGTTTATTTTAGGCTGATGACATTTCGATTTTGGGGATGTTTCAGCCGACAAAAGCAATAAATGAGAATAGAAAGTCTTGAATACAAAGCCAAATTCTCAGGAGGTTTGGGAGTTGTAGTTTAATATTGTTGCCAGCAGTATAAATAATAGACCCCCACACACAGGGGGCGCTAGTTCAGGAGAGCTGCTATCAGTCTGGATCCAGGGGCTGAATAAGCCTCTCCCTGCAGAACATACACAAAGTCTTAGCATTTGTCATTTCAAATATTTGCCAACGGAAATTTGCTGGGAGTTGACATTTTTCAGCCAAAGACAAATACATTTTCTTTCAGAAATAGCTCCTCCAAAAATAACTCAACCCCATCCAAAAAAAAGGAAGAAAAGAAATAGCAAAGTTAACAAAACAAGGGGATTCTGTCAGCGCAAACCTCGCAGATTAAATGGTTTATTGCTTTTGCCATTGGAGCCAGTTCAGTTGCGGTGGGATGTGACACGGGATACCCCTAATATTGAAATATATATATTTATTATTGTCTTCCTCTTATGTGGGGCCAAGGAACGCATTAAAGTCACAGCTAGTGCCAGGAGTCTCCAGTTCAGCAATTCTCTCAGCAATTCTTCCTTTCACAGCAAAGCATGACTACCTGACTGCAGGGCAGAAGTTTATATTGTTTTCAGGATGCAGTCTATAGCTCTGACACCCCAATTACTTTGGGGGGGCTTTGCCTTTCAAATGGGAGTCACTGACCCTATATAAAAACAAATGCTCTCTAAGGCTACAAATGTACTTATTGTTACTTTTTATTACTCATCTTTCTATTCAGGCCTCTCCTATTCAAATTCCAGTATTAATGTATGGTTGCTAGGGTAATTTGGACCCCAGCAACCAGATTGCTAAAATTGTAAACAGCTAAATAACTCAAATACAGGTATGGGACCTGTTATCCGGAAACCAGTGATCCAGAAAACTCCAAATTATGGAAATGCTTTCTCCCATAGACACCATTTTATCCAAATAATCCACATTTTTAAAAATGATTTCCTTTTTCTCTGTAGAAATAAAAAAAGTATCTAACTAAGATATAATGCATCCTTACTGGAGGCAAAACTAGCGTATGGGGTTTATGTTTACATGATTCTCTATTAGACTCAGTGGAGAGATACACGTGAAGATTAGGGGAGATTAGTTGCTCGGCGACAAATCACCTCTTCTTCGAGCGACTAATCTCCCCGAACTGCCTTCCCGCCAGCTAGAATCTAAATCGCAAGCAGGATGGCAGTCAGAGTGCTTCATTTTCCTAAGTTGTCTCACTAGGAAACTATTACAATGGATAATGTACCCCCTACTGTAAATTATAAGGCTATTAGAAGTCACTGAGGGGGTTCTGTGACCATATAAAGGCACAAGGCTGCAGGCTGAGTTATACAGGGAACTCTGAGTATCAACAAACACAGAGACGATGCGGTTAATGGCGGAGCTCACCCGTGGTACGCCGGCTCCTGCTGAGTCGCAGCTCTCGCGATACATCTGGCTCCTTCTAGCCGGCTTAACACATACT
Source organism: Xenopus laevis (assembly GCF_017654675.1). Lineage (NCBI taxonomy): Eukaryota > Metazoa > Chordata > Amphibia > Anura > Pipidae > Xenopus > Xenopus laevis. The sequence goes on along the minus strand of NC_054378.1, from coordinate 118,860,067 downwards.
CCAATAGTATCGCTGCGGAGCGCCGTCCAAAGCAGTCACGGAGTCAGGCGTTTCATTATCAATATGTTGGCTTTATTAAGCGCATTAAAAGTACAGTGGAGGGGGATTACAACTAACGCGTTTCGTGTCAGTAAACCTGACACTTCATCAGAGTAATTAGTGCATACATGTGTAGGTGCTTAAATAGTAATAAATAGAGATAAAGGAAATGCTTTCTTTTAAAAAAGTTTATGATAACTATAGTGATACCCTAATTAGGTTTCTTGGTGTTATATGGATGTGCAATTTTAAACGTGATTGGAAACACAAAACTACACAAATGAATGAAAATATATTCCTTCCCCCATTTGCTCACTAATGAAAGCACATCATTCTATCACTAATACACTTTTAGACCAAATTATTATGGTTAATGAATTACTCACCAAAGGATATCCCCCCTTTTTTATAAAATTAATCACAGATTATTGATTATTTATTTATTTAATATTTTATTCATATACATGAGTCTATCGAATTAAGTAATAATGTATACGACACAAATTTTCACTAGGATACTTCTTTGACTGTCATTTTGATACAGATATTCATATGTTTTATTTTATGTATATGTATAATTTTGAATATTTGTATATTATTTTGTGAGAATACTTCTTTTTCCCTTTAATCTATTAATGATATGCATAGGTGTCACTATTTAAGCACCTACACATGTATGCACTAATTACTCTGATGAAGTGTCAGGTTTACTGACACGAAACGCGTTAGTTGTAATCCCCCTCCACTGTACTTTTAATGCGCTTAATAAAGCCAACATATTGATAATGAAACGCCTGACTCCGTGACTGCTTTGGACGGCGCTCCGCAGCGATACTATTGAACTCTGAGTATCACTCATGTATTATAAGGGATAATGTACCCCCTACTGTAAATGATAAGGATATTAGAAGTCACTGAAGGGTTTTTCTGTGACCATATAAAGGCACAAGACTGCAGGCTGAGTTATACAGGGAACTCTGAGTATCACTCATGTATTTTAAGGGATAATGTACCCCCTACTGTAAATGATAAGGATATTATAAGTCACTGAGGGGTTCTGTGACCATATAAAGGCACAAGGCTGCAGGCTGAGTTATACAGGGAACTCTGAGTATCACTCATGTATTATAAGGGATAATGTACCCCCTTCTGTAAATGATAAGGATATTAGAAGTCACTGAGGGGTTCTGTGACCATATAAAGGCACAAGGCTGCAGGCTGAGTTATACAGGGAACTCTGAGTATCACTCATGTATTTTAAGGGATAATGTACCCCCTACTGTAAATGATAAGGATATTAGAAGTCACTGAGGGGGTTATTTTCCTTGGAAAGTCAATGACCAGTGGCTTAACTATAAAGGAAGCAGACACCTCAGTTGCAGGGGGACCCGGGGAACAGGGGGTCCCGAACTGTGGGGTCTGTTTCCTCTATAGCTAATAAACCCCCTCTTTCCCAGCCACTCTCTTACCTGTGGCGAGGAAAAGGGACGCAACTCAGGCGGGCAGAGTCAGGGCGGGGTGTTGACTAGTTGAAGGTGGGACATGGGCGGGACAGCAAGTGGGCGGGAGGACGGGGATAGGAGTCCATCGGGCCCCTCTGAAGATTTTTTTGCAGGGGGGCATAGAGCAGGCCCGGACTGGCAATCTGTGGGTTCTGGCAAATTCCAGAGGGGCTGCTGGAAGGTGCCATAGAAAGTCAGTATTTAATGGGCTGCTGGGGGCTATTTGGGCCTCTATGTGGGCTGATTGGGCCTCTGTGTACCTGAAATGCCAGGGCCTATTTTAATTCTCAGTCTGGACCTGGCCCAGAGCACTCTAGTTACACCACTGTCAATGACAATTGGGATTAGCACTACTCCGGGGACATGTGACTGGTCTTGGAATAACTATAAGGGCAGTGTTAATGTTTAGACTTGGACAATAAAGTCCTGTCACTTCTCCTTCGCCCCTTAGATTTTTTTCACCCTGTGCCTCGTCTTTCCTTCTGCAATTTTTCCTCTTCTCACCTCCCTACACGTCCCACCTAGTTCCAGATGTTTCACTCCAATATTCCGGGTACAGAGTGCAGGGCGAGGAGGTTATGAATGGGCCAGTGTATTGGAGGAATGAATAGAGAACATAATGAAGCTCACAAATAACAGGCAATCCCAGTGCTGCCCTGACTCTCAAGTGCTTCCCCTCAGTCTCCAGAAGGGATGTGTGTGGGGGGGGAGGTATTAAATGAATTAGTGTTTAAAGCCATAAATGGGTGGGAGGCAGAAGTGCAGAGGGAGGAGCGGCTCTTAGCTACCGGGGAAAGTAAGAAGCAGGCTCCTCTGTGTTCCATGTGAAGTGTACTTATTATGTCATTAACTGGTAATTATGATGTCATCATTCATCAAACAACAGCAGCCCCTAGTACATTTGAAACACTTGTAGAGTGTTTACAATCTTCCCATTGCAAAAAAAAGGAAACTCAAAAGAAAAACGTTTGTATTTGTCCCTGCACATGGCACCACCCAGTTGCAAGATATCTTACGGTTTTTGGCTCCCCCTGAGAGAGACGAATGAATCCTCCCCATGTTCCATCACCCTAACAATGTCATTTAGGAGGCAATAGTCCTGAACCAAATATCAAGGCCATTCTTTACATCTCTTACATAAAATGTTGAGCCAATAATAGAGAATGATTTCAATTGTTTTCTGGTTACTAAAGCTTAAAGGGGAAGTAAAGTAAAATAGAATAAGGCTAGAAATGCTGTATTTTGTATACTAAACATAAACATGAACTTACTGCACCACAAGCCTAATCAAACAAATGATTTATGCTTTCAAAGTTGGCCACACCATCTTGTAGCTTTGCAAGACCAAGACTGTGCACATGCTCAGTGTGGTCTGGGCTGCTTAGGGATCGTCATAAATGATCAAAACAGCACAAGTCAAATAATATCTGCCAGAAGTCGATACAGCAAGACTGATTAATAATCAGAATATACAGACTGCACTGGGTCCTGTGTTGTCATGTAATCGAATGTGGATTATATAGTTTTTGTATTGTTTAATACAAACTTTCTCCAACTCTGCAGAACCAGCGGCTGCAGCAAAATAATCCTCCAAATAGAATCCCAGTTTATCTGTTTAAATCTGGCTTCATGATCTTTGTCCCTGCAGCTGGAGTTGGAAACAGTAAAGGGGATTTAAAGGCAAAAATAAAATCCAATACAAATCTCTACACAGTCACTGACTGCTCTACAGGGAAACAAACATGGCTGGGAAGTAAGGTGGGGCTCCCCCTGCTGTTTATAAGTATGATTGTTTCCCTGCAGAGCAGTTAGGGACCGTCTGACAATTCCTTTCCACAGCAGTAAATGAAGGGAGAATTTCACTGCATACAGTCAGGTTTCTTATAAAAACGGTACATAATTTTTAATCAAAGTATATTGGAGATAGGTTTCTTTTTCATTAAAGAAAGTAAAAATGGGATTTTATGTTTTTTGCTTTTACATGCCCTTTAAGTACCCTAGCAACCAGGCAGTGGTTTAGAAGTGAGCATGGAAAATTTATAGTGCACAATCTAAAAAACGTAAGATGTAAAAAATAAAATTATGATATCACGGAACAGTTATATTATCATTATTATCTTTGATTTATACATCACATATGTGCAGGAGTGATTCTTGCTATTATGCTGCCTGAGGCGGCCTTATTTCGCCGCCCCCACCCCTCCCCACGGCACTAACCTTTACAGCGCCGGAGCGGGCAGGGGCGGTCAGCGACGCTTAGTGCAGAGAGCGCAATTGCGCTCTCTGCACTAGAAGAGCCGAATTTCCAGTTTGAAAACCGGAAATTCGGCTCTTCGTTACCAGGAGTGGCATTTTTGCTGCCCCTGGAAACCAGGGGGGCGCTGCCGCCTGAGGCGAGTGTCTCAACTCGCCTCATTGGTGGAGCGCCCCTGCATATGTGGTTTGTGAATACTAGGGTCGGTGACCCCAGCAACCCCAGAGCTTTTTTTTGGAAATAAATAGAATAGGAAGACCAAATAAATAATGAATTATAGTATAATTTAAGGAGGAATTGGACACATACAATGTCATACTGGGGTCTCCAGTGCAATGCTGCCAAACCCCCGCTCCCCCTGATTTCCGAAGAAACGGGCCTCATTTAGCAAGGCCGACAAGGGCTGGGGCTCACTTGGTTTTTTCCAGCGTGATGCTGGAGTAGACACACTGAATTCTTTTAAATGTGGTTGTACTCACACAGACGCATTTAAGCGCCGAGCGCAGGTTGGGACGCAGCATATTGCATTTTACCTGCGTTCGGTGCTTACATGCGTCTGTGTGAGTACAGCCCCATTGAAAAGAATTGAGTGTGTCTACTCCTGCGCTCCCCTGCGGCTGAATGCATGAAACCCGAACGTAGGGGAGCGCAGCTAAAAATGCTCATCTGTTAGGCTCTTACTGACGAGCGGTTGTAGCTGCGCTCCCCTGCGTTCCGTTCTCTGCGTTCAGCCGCAGGGGAGCGCACGAATAGACGCATTACATTTTTTCTAATGGGGCTGTACTCACACAGGCGCGTGTAGGAGCCGAATGCAGGAAAAATGCAGCATGTCGCGTCTCAACCTGCGTTCGGCGCCTACACGCGCCTGTGTGAGTACAGCCCCATTGGAAAAAACTTAATGCGTCTATTCCTGCGCTCCCCTGCGGCTGAACGCAGAAAAACGGAACACAGGGGAGCGCAGCTACAACCGCTCGTTAGTAAGAACCCTAAGAGCCCTAAATCCACATCTTCCATGGCTAATTAGCAATTAATTTAGATCCTCGCTGCAGAACTGCACAGAAATCACTACAGTCTGCAGTGTTTCCAATGTTTTCATGCTGCGTGCGCTTGCTTGCCTATTCTCTCAGGTTCTCCAAGTTATAAAACATTTCCACATTCGCCTGGGAAACTTTCAATTTTCTGTTAGTGCTTTAATGTTTGTGCTTAATTAGATTTTGATAATGACCCCCTTTTCCCACTAGGAGCTGTAGGGGTAAAAACTCTGCAATATGTTAGTAGTTCCACAGTCAATTAACACATTCATTTATCTAAGTTTCATATAAAGTCAGGATCTTGCAACTAATTGGAATTAACAGTAATAATTTAAATTGCTTCTGACACTTCTGTGGTTCTAATTAAACCTGATTCTAGACTCAATTTTCTTGCTAATGATCCTTGCAGCTTAGAACCTACTGGCAAATCGGGACTGTTCATGGCAAACACAACACTGCTGCCTTCTGATTGGTCAGAAAAGTTCTAATTACTGTCCCAACAGGCTTTATACAAAGAACAAAGAAAGTTATTTTCAGTGTTAAGAAGGGATGCCACGGTAATAATAGTTTTTAGATGCACACTTTGTTGTTCATTGGGTGTGGCTAGCTGAAACAGATCATAATGAACAAGTTGTCATTAATTGGGCATGGCTAGCTGGAACAGTTAATAATAAGCAAGTTACAGACTATTGGGTGCGAAGAGCTAAAAACAGTTAATAATGAACAAGTTATAGTTAAAGGAGAATTCAACTGGTAACTAAAAAAAACCCTACCCCTATGTAGGGTAGGGAGGTAGGGTATTTTTTAGTTAACGGTTGAATTCTCCTTTATTTCGGGATGGCTAGCTGAAACAGTTAATAATGAAGAAGTTACAGTATATTGGGTTTGTATAGCTGAAAAAGTTAATAATTAACATGTTATAGTTAATTGGGCATGGCTAGCTGAAACAGTTAATATTCAGCAAGTTGCCGTATATTGGGTAAGGATAGCTCAAAAACAGTTAATAATGAACATGTTATAGTTAATTGGCTGAAACAGTTAATAATGAAGAAGTTACAGTATATTGGGTGTGTATAGCTAAAAAGCTAATAATTAACATGTGAGCGTTATTTGGGGGTGGATAGCTGAAACAGCTAATCATGAAAAAGTTAAAGTTAATTGGGCATGGCTAGCTGAAACAGTTAATATTAAGCAAGTTGCAGTATATTGGGTTAGGGCTCTTACCAGTGTCGGACTGGCCCACCGGGAAACCAGGAAAACTCCCGGTGGGCCCAGGTGTCAGTCGGCCCTCCTGCTTCTAAATGTTTGGCCTATTTCATGGTCATTGCCTATTTCTATGAGAATAAAGAGGCTACATAGATGAAATAATAGGTTATACAGTATGTAAAGAAAAGAGAATAGGAGAATAGAGGTTGAGTGTGGAAATGAAGAAAATAATACTTAGAGTGGGGGGGAGTGGGCCCCTGGTCTAAGGGTTTTTGGTGGGCCCCTGGTGTCCCAGTCCGACACTGGCTCTAAGGGCTCTTACACACGGCCGTTCCGACCTGCGCTCCCCTGCGTTCCGTTTTTTGGCGTTCAGCCGCAGGGGAGCGCAGGAATAGACGCAAGTCATTATTTGAAATGGGGCTGTACTCACTTAGGCGCGTGTAGGCGCCGAACGCAGGAAAAATGCAGCATGTTGCGTCTGAACCTGCGTTCGGCGCCTACATGCGCCTGAGTGAGTACAGCCCCATTTCAAATAATGACTTGCGTCTATTCCTGCGCTCCCCTGCGGCTGAACGCCAAAAAACGGAACGCAGGGGAGCGCAGGTCGGAACGGCCGTGTGTAAGAGCCCTTACTGACGAGCGGTTGTAGCTGCGCTCCCCTGCGTTCCGTTTTTCTGCGTTGAGCTGCAGGGGAGCGCAGGAATAGACGCATTAAGTTCTTTTCAATGGGGCTGTACTCACACAGGCGCGTGTAGGCGCCGAACACAGGTTGAGACGCAACATGCTGCATTTTTCCTGCATTCAGCGCCTACACGCGCCTGTGTGAGTACAGCGCCATTGAAAAGAACTTAATGCGTCTATTCCTGCGCTCCCCTGCAGCTCAACGCAGAAAAACTGAACGCAGGGGAGCGCACCTTCAAACGCTCGTCAGTAAGAGCCCTAAGGATAGCTCAAAAACAGTTAATAATGAACATGTTATAGTTAATTGGGCATGGTTAGCTGAAACTGGAAACTTCGGGCGAGGAAGCTTCTGGCGACTTTGGAAAGCTGAAGCGATCCGAGTGCCATCCCATCTGTGATTTACATTCTAGCCGGCGGGAAGGCTTTGCGGGGAGATTAGTCGCCTGAAGAAGAGACGATTTGTCACTGGGCGACTAATCTCCTCAAGTAGCAATGTGTGTCACCAACCTTAAACTGACTCACAGTTTCCCCAAGAGACCTGCTTATCTTAATTGTTACACTTGCTTCTTTGCTTATCTTAAATTGTTACAAATGTATCTAAGTGCACCTGCCATGTATTCTGGGCTCTCTGCCAACATCTAATTAAGTTAGAAACTTGGTATCTTTTTTCTGGCTGTTCAGTGCAGGAGGTCAAAGAGACAGTCAGGATATTTCAGTAACAAACTCGGGACTGCAGGTTGAGCTGTCAAAATCGGGACTGTCCCACAAAAAAGGGAACAGTTGGGAGGTACAGGCCTCGGGCGCATATATATATATATATATATATATATATATATATATATATATATATATATATATATATATATATATCACAAGGCCACTGCACATGCTTGCCAATAAGTTACATACCCTGTTGCTCCCAGGGATTCAAATATAGGTAAGTAGATGCCGGTGCACACAGGGAATTTTTTAAATAAATGCTCCTTTATTATATCGAAGTTTCGGTCCTCTGCTGAGACCTTTCTTGAGATGAAAGGTCCCAGCAGAGGACCTAAACGTCGATATAATAAAGGAGTATTTATTTAAAAAATTCCTCGTGTGCACCGGCATCTACTTACCTATATATATATATATATATATATATATATATATATATATATATATATATATATATGTATATTTTTTTTTTTCCTGAGGAAGATCACTATGATGTGATCGAAACGTTGGACTTTCTTTTTTTTATCTATTAAAATCAGTTACTCTTACTGAGCCTGTTGAGTGCGGTATTTTTCCGTTATATATATATATATATAGATCAGACACTGAATTGTACAACCCATGCCTTAGCCAATATCTTTTTTACTTCAGCTTCTGTGCAAACCCCTATATATAACATATTATCTATGACAAATATATACATTTTTTTCGCCCCCAACTTTATTTTGTGCTTAGAAATGTTAGAGAAACAGAGGGAGAACTTTGGGGAGCCGTCATCTGTCCCCATGAGCCGCAGGCCAGGGGAATAACTGCTTGTTGTTCAAATGAGGGAACCCTCGTCTCCTGTGAGAGCTCCTTGTTAGTTGCGGCATTCCGGCGCACAATCAGCTTCATTGTGGATTAAGTGCTGGTTATAATGTACACTGCACTCACTATATACAGTATATACGCGCCGGAATAGCCCCTCCCCACAACTCCCATTAACTACCCATGTGGCAGTGAAAGAATTCAACTGTTAGCTGTCAGTTGGGCTCAGAAAATCCACGGCTTCCCTACCTCAAGTGGAAAATGTAAGGGGTGGAGAGGAGGGCACTGGGCAAGGTCACCCTGCTGCAAAACCAAGGCAAGAATAATGTAATTTCAAAGGGCCACAGCTGTGTTTCATTGGAGCTAAAGGATCTGGGATTTTAACTTTATTTCCACAGAATGACAGGGGCTTTCTACTCTTTAGCATTTCATGTCACATTATAGATACATAGATGTACAGACTGCCGCTGTTCTACAGCTTGATCTCTCGCCATCAGATGGACAATATGTGCCTTTTCTAGTGATGGCAAAGGCTTCCCATTGTACAAACTAGGACCCAGTATGAAGTACTTTTTTTTATATCCCTAAGGGCCACAGGTTGGGGAATAAGGATATAAAGGGCTCTACTGCCCTGTTACTATACCTGCTACCCCACAGTCACACTCCCTTCCCAGAGACTATTATCCACTGTTACTATAGGCACCATCTCTCCCTACTATACCTGCTATCCCACAGTCACACTCCCTTCCCAGAGACTATTATCCACTGTTACTATAGACACCATCTCTCCCTACTATACCTGCTATCCCACAGTCACACTCCCTTCCCAGGAGACTATTATCCACTGTTACTATAGACACCATCTCTCCCTACTATACCTGCTATCCCACAGTCACACTCCCTTCCCAGAGACTATTATCCCACTGTTACTATAGACACCATCTCTCCCTACTATACCTGCTATCCCACAGTCACACTTCCCTTCCCAGAGACTATTATCCACTGTTACTATAGACACCATCTCTCCCTACTATACCTGCTATCCCACAGTCACACTCCCTTCCCAGAGACTATTATCCCACTGTTACTATAGACACCATCTCTCCCTACTATACCTGCTATCCCACAGTCACACTCCCTTCCCAGAGGACTATTATCCACTGTTACTATAGACACCATCTCTTCCCTACTATACCTGCTATCCCACAGTCACACTCCCTTCCCAGAGACTATTATCCCACTGTTACTATAGACACCATCTCTCCCTACTATACCTGCTATCCCACAGTCACACTCCCTTCCCAGAGACTATTATCCCACTGTTACTATAGGCACCATCTCTCGCTACTATACCTGCTATCCCACAGTCACACTCCCTTCCCAGAGACTATTATCCACTGTTACTATAGACACCATCTCTCCCTACTATACCTGCTATCCCACAGTCACACTCCCTTCCCAGAGACTATTATCCCACTGTTACTATAGGCACCATCTCTCCCTACTATACCTGCTATCCCACAGTCACACTCCCTCCCAGAGACTATTATCCACTGTTACTATAGACAACATCTCTCCCTACTATACCTGCTATCCCACAGTCACACTCCCTTCCCAGAGACTATTATCCACTGTTACTATAGACACCATCTCTCCCTACTATACCTGCTATCCCACAGTCACACTCCCTTCCAAGAGACTATTATCCCACTGTTACTATAGACACCATCTCTCGCTACTATACCTGCTATCCCACAGTCACACTCCCTTCCCAGAGACTATTATCCACTGTTACTATAGGCACCATCTCTCCCTACTATACCTGCTATCCCACAGTCACACTCCCTTCCCAGAGACTATTATCCACTGTTACTATAGACACCATCTCTCCCTACTATACCTGCTATCCCACAGCCACACCCCCTTCTCAGAGGTCATTTTCTAATTGATACTGCTACTGAGTGGAGGTGCTGTGAGAGCTCTGAGGAGTTGTGACTTTTTCCCAGGCCCGGCTGGGTCTGGGGGTTAGTTTGTGGAATCCTTTCCTTAATTTTGCTGCCTTTCCCCAATTCATGGGGAAGAAAGTTATTATGCCTACAAGCCGCACAGTGAAGACCCGTTTGGGCAGCAGCAGGAGGGCTGCTGGTACTGGCATGGAGGTGACCGTGGAGCGTGCGGCAAAGGGCAATGTTTCCTGCTCCATTAAAGGAAAGACATTTAAAAGCTGTTCCCAAAGCGGCATGGAGAGTGACTCTGACTCTGTGGAACTGGATGCTGGTGTTGGAGTGACTGCAGGGAGCTGCAACAGAGGCAAGCCAGGAGAAGAGAACAGAGGTTGATGGGTACAAGATGGCTGCTGATAGTGAGAAGCCTAGGAGCCATGTGGCCCTGGAGGTTGCAGAAAGTGCCCTGAGTGACCTGGAAATGGCTACTGCCAGTGAGGAGCATGGAAGCTGTGTGGCCCAGGCGACTGAGCAGGTAATGGCCCCCATGGGGAAGGCAGAAACAAGTGAAAGTAATGTACACAAAGTGACAGATGACTGTGATACAATATGATACAATTATCAATGCATTGAAGGAGCTGAGGAGTTTGGAGGAGAAACAAAACCGTTTAAATAGAGACATTGATAAACTGCTAAAAGAAGTGAAGTCGCTGAAAGGAGAGAGAAAAGACCAGTTTATACAGAAGTTGACTTTCCTAAATAAGGAATTGGAGGAGACAGAGACTTATATTAAAGACATTCTGAATGTAATTGAGCCATGGAAGGAGCTTTATGGAAACCTGCAGAAGGAGATGCAGGAAGGCAAAGTGACTGCTGAGAGACTGCTTAAAGTTGCTGGACTGCTTAAAGAAACAAAGAGTTCAAAAAATGCTGCAGAATATTGCAGTAATGCAGATATAACTCAAAGTAGTCTTGTTAATACCAACTTAAACAATACTGATAATGTGTGTGCAGCTGCTGTGAGTGCTGGGGGCATGGAGGTGCAGGTGGATGCAATTAATGCAATGCATGCGAGTGATGAGGCTGCTTTGGCTGAGGGGGGAGGGGGAGTGAGTGCAATGAATGCGGTGAGTGCTGGGGGCAGTGTGGAGCAAGTTGCAGAGAGAGGTGCAGCTGAGGTGCATGTGGTTGATGCAATACAAGTGAGTGGGGGAGGGGAGGGAAAAAATGGTGTTTATTCTGCTGGCGAAAGCAATGTGCAAGGTGGGAGTGAGAGGGCTGCTGGGGCTGCTGGTGGTAATGTTTGGGAAGGGAGGAGGTTCTTCGCACGTGAGAGGGAAGATGACTCTGATGATCAGATTGATAAGAGAATAAATGTAGTTAAAATTAAGTGGGTGAATGAGAGAGAGAATTTCCCGGGGCGCAGGTTTGTTGCCAGAAACATAATTAAACAGTTGTTGGATTTCACCCCACAAGATATTTATGCTCTGACAAGTGTCACAGATATTGAATTTGATGTTAGTTTTAAATTATCCCAAGGGTTGGAGGAATTCTGGAGGAGGTATCATCTGAAGAAAGAGGCCAAGGAGTGGGAGGGGTTTAGGGTAATACCTGTCTCCAAACCTGAAACTAAAGTTGTGACTATAATGATGAAGAATGAGACGGTACATGAGAAGGACGTCCTCATATGGCTCAGGCGCCAGTGCACTGTCTTATCCCCCCTGGTGCGACTGTTTGATGAGGAGGGTTTCTGGGTTGGAGGTTATAAAGTCCAAGTTAAACTGCATGTAGAGCACAATGTTCAGAGACACCTCCCAAATTCTTTTTTCATTGGGAAAACAAGGGGTGTCTGCTTCTATGTGGGTCAGCCCAGACTATGCTATAAATGTGGGTCCAACAGGCATTATGCCATGAAATGTAGTGTACAGAAATGTGCTTTGTGTGGGGAGACTGGGCACCCGAGCAAAGAATGTGCCCAAGCAATAAAGTGTAACCTGTGCATGAAGTCAGGCCATGCTTATAGATCATGCCCCGAAGCCTGGTGCAACATTCAGCGAGCTTGTCCCAATTTGGCACAGGAGATGAGCACCCCAATGCCAGGGGAGAACCTGCCACAGACTGAGACAAGGAGGGAGGAGAGAGCAGAAGGGGTAAGAGAAACAGCTAGAGGGCCGCAAACAGAGGTGAGAGGGAAGGAGGCAGAGAAAGATGAAAGGAAGAGTGACAAGGGGAATAAAAAGGTAAAGTTACTGACATCCCAAAAGAAGGGGGCTGGAGGGGAAGATTGGAAAGTTGTGGGCAATATCTCAAAGAAGAAGAAGGTTAAGGAAAATAAGAGCCCAGGTGAAATTACCATCACAACTGAAAATAGGTTTATTTTGCCAGGAGGGAAATCATGGGGAGATTTGGCAGAGGAAGAAGAGGCAGAATTGGAGAGAATAGGGGAAGAGGAAACACATGAGAAAAGGAAAAGTCTCTCTTCTGATATAATCTCTAAGAGGAAGAAGAGTAAAAGGGAAGAGGCTTTTGAATCTCAGGAGACAGAGTGGGAGTCACTGGAGGAGGGTGAGTTGGAGGAGGAAGGAGGAAAGGCAAATCAGGAGACAGGTGTAAAAATTCAGGTAAAAAGATCAGCTGGGAAAGTTTCAGAAAGGTCTATAAACAAAAAACATAAAGATGGCTTTTGATACATATTTTCTAACCATGAATGTTTGCAGCATTAAGAACAGAAAGACTCGTTTTATGGCTTTTAATTTTCTCGAGTCAGTAGCTGCAGACATTATATTTCTGCAAGAGACAAGACTGACATCTGTCCAAGAGATAAGGGAAGCTAAAAGGGATTGGAAAATTGGACTTTCTTTTTGGTCCGTGGCTACTGAACCTGCTGGAGGGTGGGTATTCTTTTTAAAGGGTGCAGGAAAATTGAGGTAAAAAGGTAGTGGATATACAGCTTGGAAGATGCTTAATGCTCGATGTGCAGATTGATGGGGCGCTGGTGAGGCTGATAAATGTATATGGGCCCCAGCTCACTTCAGAGAGGAGAAAATTATTAACTGAAATCAAACAGTTCTTATACACCTCTGTTCCTGTGATTCTTGCTGGGGACTTTAATCAGGTTCTGAGAGAAGTGGATAGAACAGGAAGGTATAAAAAATATGAGAGCCTGTTTCTGAAGAATCTGGTGGAAGAGGCAGGTCTTATAGACATTGCTACAGCCCATGGGAGGGAGGGTAGGCACACCTATTATTGTGGTGGGAGAAGCGGTAGGATTGATTTTGTTTTTGTTAAGAAAGGAGACATTTTTTCTAACGTTAAAGAAACAATAGTAGAATTTTCTGATCATATGGCCCTATCATTTTGTTATGGTTCTGTAGGGAAACCCAGATTTGGGAGGGGGCTGTGGAGACTGGGGTCAGGCTCTCTAGAGCAGGGGTCCCCAACCTTTTTTTACCTGTGAGCCACATTCTAAAATATAAAGAGTTGGGGAGCAACACAGTTATGCAAAAAGTTCCTGGGGTGCCAAATAAGGGCTGTGATTGGCTATTTGGTATCTCATATGTGGACTGGCAGACTACAGGAGGCTCTATTTAGCAGTACACCTGGTTTTTATAAAACCAAAAGTGGACTCCAAGCCTGGAATTCAAAAATAAGCACCTGCTTTGAGGCCACTGGGAGCAACATCCAAGGGGTTGGGGAGCAACATGTTGCTCGCGAGCTACTGGTTGGGGATCACTGCTCTAGAGGATACAGAGGTGGGGAAGTCATTTGAGAGTTTATTGCAGAGGGAAGTCACAAAGATAGATTTTTTTGACTCACTGTCGGAATGGTGGGATGCTGCCAAGGATTCTTTTAGAGCGTTCTTCAAGTCTGTCTCTTTTAAGAAAGGGAGGGAAAGAGAAAAAAAATGCTGGTCCCTGAGAAGGAAGCTTGAGGTCTGTGTTTCGGAAGGAGAGGTGGGGGAAAAAGTGAACCGGCTGAAGTATCTGTTAAGACAGCAGCAGTATAGCCGCTATAAGTCCTTGGTTTTGGAAAGGGATTATGGGGTGTCTAACTCTCCAGATCCCTATCAAAATTGTAAGGAGACAGTGAAGAGAAAGTCGGTGGAGGGTCTGTATGACTCCCAGGGTCAGTTACAGAACAGTAAAGAGGGGATTCTGGGAGTCATAGGATCATACTATGCTGAACTTTTCAGAAAAAGAGCTTTGGATAGGGCAAAGATGCAAGCTTTCCTAGAGGCAAACCCAGGCCCTAACACTGAGGATTTGAACTTCTCCCCTTTGGTGATAGAAATAACAGAGGAGGAGGTTTTGCAAGCTGTTGACAAACAACAGAAGAAGAGGGCTCCTGGGCCAGATGGTTTAACAGCGGAGTTCTATAAGACATTTAAGGTGAAGTTGGCACCAATCTTGGTGGAGGTGTTTAATGAAAGTTTAACGAGAGGGAGCCTTCCTTCTTCCATGCAGCACTCCTCTTTAGTTCTGTTGTCAAAGGGGAAGGATTCGCAACACATTGAGAACTGGAGGCCTATTGCACTTCTTAATTGCGATAGGAAGCTTCTTGCAAGGATTCTTTCTGCACGGTTGGGAAAGTTTGCTGATTTTCTTTTATCTTCTTCTCAGTTCTGTTCAGTGGAGGGACGCAACATTTATGGTGCACTTCTACTTCTCAGGGAGACTTTGGAAAGGTGTAAACAGAATAAATGGGGAAGGTACTTTCTGTCACTAGATCAGGCCAAAGCCTTTGATAGAGTCGATCACGAATACCTATGGGCTACTTTGCAAAATTACCACATCCCGGGTCAGTTTATTGAATGGTTGAGAGTTTTGTATGGAGGGGCGAAGAGCTTCCCTTTAATCAATGGTTGGCAGGGTGAAGACTTTGAAGTACAGGCTGGTGTGAGACAGGGATGCCCTCTTAGCCCACTCCTTTACACCTTTGCTCTGGATCCCTTTTTAAGGGGTTTGCAGAGTTGTGGTTTGGAGGGTGTTCCGTTTCCCATGGGTCAGTCTTTTAAGTCAGTAGCCTATGCGGATGATGTGACTTTGGTTCTATCTTGTCCAGAGGAGGAGTCATTAGTATTTGAACACATCAACAGTTATTCTGAAGCATCTGGGTCACTAATCAACCACGGAAAATCAGAAGCTCTTTGGATTTTAGAAGGGAGATCAAGTTTTGTTCTTGAGAATTTTCCTGTAGCCCCAGAGCAGGTTAGAATTCTGGGTATCAAATTTGGGAGAGGTGACAATGCTCAGGTAAATTGGGAAGAAAAATTGGATGTTGGCATTGCAAAGGTTCAGAGATGGAAGGCATGGAAACTGACCTATAGGGAAAGGATCGACATTATCAAGGCTTATCTCATTCCTCTGTTTCTCTTTGTTTCCTATATCTTCTTATTGCCAGAGGCTCTGTATGTCAGGATCCAGTGCCTGTTCTTCCAGATGTTATGGGGGAGCAGGATCAATCCAATAAAAGGGGTGTGACCTTCCTGCAGAGAAAAAAAGGTGGGTTGGGCATGTTATGCCCAGTGGGGTTTTTTTTGTGTCATTTTCCTGAAATATAATTTTAAGAATTTGACACAAGAAAAGAAATTGCTGTGGGAAATCAGTGTCGAGGACTGGGTATCGCCGCTAATCAAGGACTGGCTGCTTGGAGACAGGGTGAAGGAGGTTCGAGTGAGAGGAGGGAGCATCCCATCATTTCTGAGCCAGGCAGTAAGGCTTTTGAGGAAATGGAATATTGAGAAGCAAGAACTGTTTTCTTTTTCTAGGAAGAGTATTTATTTAAGGGTTTTGGATTTTTTCTTCTGCACCCCCCCCAATATTGCAGGACTGCATAAATAGTGTAATGGAGGAAAGCTTAGGATACCTGAACAGTAGGAGAATTCCAAGAAAATTTTGGGATCATGCTTGGCTGTCCTTTCATGGGAAGTTATTTGTGAGGGGGAACCTTAAGTACCGGAGTGTTGTTAATAGAGACTGTCCCTGGGGTTGTAGGAAGGAGGAATCACAGGAGCATTTTCTGATTGTGTGTCATACATCAAAAGCTGTAAGAAGTCTGCTGGCGAGAATGTTACATCTTGAAATGCTAAAAGACCTTAGTTATTCTGAATTTGCTTATGGAGTGGTGGGTGCAGGGAGGGAGAATGGTGTGGAAAGGGAAACCTTGTATATAATTTTAATGGTGATAAGGTATCTTCTCTGGCACATGAGATGCAAATGGACTCTTGGACAGACAAAGGATCCTGCAGAACATGTTGCAAAAGTTATTGTGAATGAACTGCTTTTCATTAAGACAAAGGAAACCGAGAAATCTGTGGGAAACATGATGCTTTGGAGGAATGTTCATTTTCTAATTTGATGTATAATTGATTAATTGCTTGCTTTTGATCTGATGATAATGTAATTGTATTTTATTGTTATTGTTTAATTTATTTAATAAAATTCTCTCCCTACTATATCTGCTATCCCACAGTCACACTCCCTTCCCAGAGACTATTATTCACTGTTACTATAGGCACCATCTCTCCCTACTATACCTGCTATCCCACAGTCACACTCCCTTCCCAGAGACTATTATCCACTGTTACTATAGGCACCATCTCTCCCTACTATACCTGCTATCCTACAGTCACACTCCCTTCCCAGAGACTATTATCCACTGTTACTATAGGCACCATCTCTCCCTACTATACCTGCTATCCCACAGTCACACTCCCTTCCCAGAGACTATTATCCACTGTTACTATAGACACCATCTCTCCCTACTATACCTGCTATCCCACAGTCACACTCCCTTCCCAGAGACTATTATCCCACTTTTACTATAGGCACCATCTCTCCCTACTATACCTGCTATCCCACAGTCACAGTCCCTTCCCAGAGACTATTATCCCACTGTTACTATAGACACCAGAAATGCCAGGGCCTATTTTAATTCTCAGTCCGGACCTGGACACCATCTCTCCCTACTATATCTGCTATCCCACAGTCACACTCCCTTCCCAGAGACTATTATCCCACTGTTACTATAGGCACCATCTCTCCCTACTATACCTGCTATCCCACAGTCACACTCCCTTCCCAGAGACTATTATCCCACTGTTACTATAGACACCATCTCTCCCTACTATACCTGCTATCCCACAGTCAAAGTCCCTTCCCAGAGACTATTATCCCACTGTTACTATAGACACCATCTCTCCCTACTTTATCTGCTATCCCACAGTCACACTCCCTTCCGAGAGACTATTATCCACTGTTACTATAGACACCATCTCTCTCTACTATACCTGCTATCCCACAGTCACACTCCCTTCCCAGAGACTATTATCCACTGTTACTATAGACACCATCTCTCCCTACTATACCTGCTATCCCACAGTCACACTCCCTTCCCAGAGACTATTATCCCACTGTTACTATAGGCACCATCTCTCCCTACTATACCTGCTATCCCACAGTCACAGTCCCTTCCCAGAGACTATTATCCCACTGTTACTATAGACACCATCTCTCCCTACTATACCTGCTATCCCACAGTCACACTCCCTTCCCAGAGACTATTATCCACTGTTACTATAGACACCATCTCTCCCTACTATACCTGCTATCCCACAGTCACACTCCCTTCCCAGAGACTATTATCCACTGTTACTATAGGCACCATCTCTCCCTACTATACCTGTTATCCCACAGTCACACTCCCTTCCCAGAGACTGTAACCAAATTAATTATCAACATATTTATTCCTTTGAGCATACTGTATGCTGTAACTCCTGTAAAATCATTACTTTCATACTGGAGCTGTAAATCCTTGAGATTTGTTTTCCTTTAATGTGTCTGCTATTAGAGCACTGTTTTAGTTTATAATTATGTGCAGCAATCCTAACATACGATAGAAGATTTACTAGTCGAATATGAGTCGGTATAAAGGAAGATTCCAAACACGCCCTGATGTATAAACACATTCCTGCTCTCCTGTGTCTGTGACATCACATCTTGGCACTCGTATCTCGGCAGTGTATGTGTTGGGCATTCCAAAAAAGGCCACACTGTACCCTCTTATGAATAAGTGTCTGTAAATGTAATTGTAATAGGAGATGACATTAGCGGAAAGCAAAAAGTGAAATAATTAATCTTGTACTGTATATATTGTATATTTGGTTTCCGTTTGAATGTGTTTCTTTGGTTCTAAGGAGACCAAGCATGAAAGTAAATAGTATTTATTTAAAAGTGAACTTTGATGCAGGATCATACTTTTTAAAATTGTTATATTTGACAAGTCAACAGCCCCAGCAAAATACAAGCATTTCTACCTAAGGAGAACTTTCTTGGATTTGAAATATTTTATTTGGTTTTCACAATAAACCATAAAAATCAATATGATAACAAATAGTATGCTGGAGAACTTTCTTATTCCATAACACTGGGTGCTGAGGACGGGAGTGGACCCAATCAGACGGTATCTCCAAGCTTCTGGCTGATCATGAAGGTGCATCATGGGCCATCAAGGTGTCTAGACTTGTTCTTAAGGGATCCTGGGAGTTGCAGGGCCCGACTGTGAGACAGGGAGAAGCTCAGAAGGATTATGTCTTGATGGCCAAGCTGTAGGATACCCCAGTAAAGGCTTTAACAGGGCTCCACCAAAATATGTTGAGGTAGGAAGCTGCCCTTGGTGTCTTATCATTTTTCTCATAAAGGGACACGTAGGTGGAACCCAAATAAGAAATCGCTTCTCTTGGCCATGAAATTACCTATGGCACCTCTGCGCACCATTGTAATTATGGGGACCGCTTTCTACTTTTACATATTACATTAATTAAACCCAACAGGATTGTTTTGCATCCAATTGGGATTTATTAGATCTTTGTTGGCAAGTACTAGGTAACGTTTTCATAACTACAGAAAGAAAGAAAATCACTTTTAAAAACATGAATTATTATATTATATTGGAGTCTATGGGAGACAGCCTTTCTGTAATTCTGAGCTTCTTGGATAACGGGTTCCTGGGTAACAGATCCTATACCTGTATTTGGTGCCTGGAAGATGACTAAAGAGAATGCTTCTATGGAGATATGGCATAGGGCGATAAAGGGACTCCCTTTCCCACGAACAGAAATCACACAGTATATTCCTCTGCCCATACAGCTTTGGACATTGCAACAAGCAGTATTGGACTGGCCTGCCGGGATACCAGGAAAACTCCCGGTGGGCCCAAGTGTCAGTGGTCCCTCCTGCTTCTAACCATTTGGCCTATTTCATTGCCATTCCCTATTGTTATGAGAACAAATAGGCTAAATAAATGGAATAATAGATTATAGTGTGTAAAGAAAAGAGAATAGGTGCATAAAGGTTGAGTGAGGAGAGGAAGAAAAATAATATTAAAGACCCCCCCTGGTCTAAAGGTTTTTGGTAGGCCCCTGATAAAGGTTTTTGGTGGACCCCTGATCTAAGGTTTTTGGTGGTCCCCTGATCTAAGGTTTTACATAGTAACATAGTAACATAGTAAGTAAGGTTGAAAAAAGACACATGTCCATCGAGTTCAACCTTTTTTTTTTTTTTTTTTTTTATTAACTACCTATCTGCCAGTTGATCCAGAGGAAGGCAAAAAACCCATCTGAAGCCTCTCCAATTTGCCTTAGAGGGGGAAAAATTCCTTCCTGACTCCAAAATGGCAATCGGACTAGTCCCTGGATCAACTTGGACTATGAACTATTTCCCATAACCCTGTATTCCCTTACTTGCTAAAAAGCCATCCAACCCCTTCTTAAAGCTATCTAATGTATCAGCCAGTACAACTGATTCAGGGAGAGATTTCCACATCTTCACAGCTCTCACTGTAAAAAACCCCTTCCGAATATTTAGGCGGAACCTCTTTTCTTCTAATCGGAATGGGTGACCTCGTGTCAGCTGGAAAGACCTACTGGTAAATAAATCATTAGAGAGATTGTTATATGATCCCCTTATATATTTATACATAGTCATCATATCACCCCTTAAGCGCCTCTTCTCCAGCGTGAACATCCCCAATTTGGCCAGTCTTTCCTCATAGCTAAGATTTTCAATACCTTTTACCAGCTTAGTTGCCCTTCTCTGTACCCTCTCTAATACAATAATGTCCTGTTTGAGTGATGGAGACCAAAACTGTACGGCATATTCTAGATGGGGCCTTACAAGTGCTCTATACAGTGGAAGAATGACCCCCTCCTCCCGTGACTCTATGCCCCTTTTAATACAGCTCAAGACCTTATTTGCCCTTGATGCTGCTGACTGGCATTGCTTGCTACAGCCAAGTTTATCATCTACAAGGACTCCAAGGTCCTTTTCCATAATGGATTTGCCTAGTGCAGTCCCATTAAGGGTATAAGTGGCTTGGATATTTTTACATCCCAGGTGCATGACTTTACATTTATCAACATTGAATCTCATTTGCCACTTAGCTGCCCAGATTGCCAGTTTGTCAAGATCCTGTTGCAAGTGCCACATCCTGGATGGAATGAATTGGGCTGGATAATTTTGTGTCATCTGCAAACACTGATACATTACTTACAACACCCTCCCCTAAGTCATTAATGAACAAGTTAAATAAAAGTGGACCCAATACTGAGCCCTGGGGACCCCACTAAGAACCTTACTCCAAGTAGAGAATGTCCCATTAATAACCACCCTCTGTACCCGATCCTGTAGCCAGTTTCCTATCCACGTGCAAACGACTTCATTAAGCCCAACAGACTTTAGTTTAGAAAGCAGTCGTTTGTGGGGCACAGTATCAAACGCTTTGGCAAAATCCAAATAGATCACATCTACTGCCCCCCCACTATCCAGAATCTTACTTACCACATCATAAAATGCAATCAAATTCGTCTGACATGACCTATCCTTCATAAAGCCATGCTGATTGTTGCTCATAATGCCATTCATTAGGACAAAATTTTGAATGTGATCCCTTAACAAGCCTTCAAATAATTTGCCCACCACAGATGTCAAGCTTACTGGCCTATAATTGCCAGGCTGAGATCGTAATCCCTTTTTAAATATTGGAATAACATCAGCTTTTCTCCAATCCATAGGCACCATACCAGATGACAGTGAATCTGAGAAAATCAGAAATAAGGGCTGGTCTAAAACTGAACTAAGCTCTCTTAGAACCCGGGGGTGTATGCCATCAGGCCCTGGAGCCTTGTTTACATTAATTTGTATTAAAGCTTTTTGAATCATATCCTGAGTCAGCCACTGACTAGATTGAGCTGAACCATTCGTGCAGTTATTAAGTGAGCCTGTGAACCCAGACTCCTCTATTGTATACACTGAAGAAAAGAACTGATTTAACACATTTGCCTTATCTGTATCTGCTACAACCATACTGGTACCATTATTTAATGGAGCAACACTCTCAACCTGCATCTTTTTACTATTAATATATTTAAAAAACTTTTTAGGGTTAGTTTTCACCTCCACCGCAATTAACTCTTCATTTCTTTTCTTAGCCTTCCGGATTGCTGATTTACAACATTTATTACAGTGTTTATATTCATTAAATGCAGCTTCTGTCCCTACAGATTTGTAGTTTTTAAATGCCTTTCTCTTCTTTCCCATTAACATCTTTACCTCTGTATTAAGTTTTTGGTGGTCCCCTGATCTAAGGTTTTTGGTGGTCCCCTGATCTAAGGTTTTTGGTTGTCCCCTGATCTAAGGTTTTTTTTGGTCCCCTTATCTAAGGTTTTTGGTGGTCCCCTGATCTAAGGTTTTTGGTGGTCCCCTGATCTAAGGTTTTTGGTGGTCCCCTTATCTAAGGTTTTTGGTGGTCCCCTGATCTAAGGTTTTTGGTGGTCCCCTGATCTAAGGTTTTTTGTGGGCCCCTGATCTACAGTTTTTGGTGGACCCATGATCTAAGGTTTTTGGTGGTCCCCTGATCTAAGGTTTTTGGTGGTCCTCTGATCTAAGGTTTTTTGTGGGCCCCTGATCTAAGGTTTTTGGTGGACCCCTGATCTAAGGTTTTTGGTGGGCCCCTAGTATCCCAGTCTGACAATGGCAACAAGTTCCCACTGGATTCCTCAGAAGGAGAAAGGTTAATGGACAGGCCTGTAAGCAAATGGCTCTGACACCTCTTGTACATATCCCCAGTGAAAGACAAGCAAACAATCAATTGTGCCGGTGGAGGAATTGGTGAGTAGCCAGATCTGAATGCACTGCAGGAACAATAAATTGCCTGTGACAGGCTGAATCAGGGCTCTCCATTCAGCGCCCGGCTAAGGCACACAATGTGATTGGCTCCTCTCGCAAAGGACAGCTGCGTGAATGCCATTTTGATTGATCTGCCAAGGTCTCTCAGTCCAATTGAGCAGAAGTTGCTGCTGCTTTTCGGGAATGATTAAATAAGGTTTCTGCTCCGCGGCTTACGTACAAAACATCAGTTTAGTGTCTAACATGCGTTTTAGAGGATTTGAACTTGGGCTCAATGAGACTCAGGGAATTGCAAAATATAATCATACTGAGTGCTTTTGTGTTTTAAAACATTCTGTATGGTTGCCTCCAGGCTGGCTAATGGCGGTGGATGCCCATCAAGCTGCAGAAGGGATCACTGTGAGGGAAATGCCAGATTAGGGGCAAGACTCCTACATGAGTTTTATATCACTACTGAACACGGAAGCCTATAGGGTGTGATATACCAGATGCAGCATTAATAAATGCACAAAAGCACTATATTAAAGTGATACTGTTATGGGAAAAAAACATTTTTTTCAAAATGAATCAGTTAATAGTGCTGCTCCATCAGAATTCTGCACTGAAATCCATTTCTCAAAAGAGCAAACAGATTTTTTTAATTCAATTTTGAAATTTGACATGAGGCTAGACATATTGTCAAATTCCCAGCTGCCCCCAGTCATGTGACTTGTGCTCTGATAAACTTCAATCACTCTTTACTGCTGTACTGCAAGTTAGAGTGATATCACCCCCTCCCTTTCCCCCCCCCCCCCCAGCAGCCAAATAACAGAACAAAGGGAAAGTAACCAGATAGCAGCTCCCTAACACAAGATAACAGCTGCCTGGTAGATCTAAGAACAACACTCAATAGTAAAAACCCATGTCTCACTGAGACACATTCGGTTACATTGAGAAGGAAAAACAGCAGCCTGCCAGAAAGCATTTCTCTCCTAAAGTGCAGGCTCAAGTCACATGACATGGGGCAGCTGGGAAATTGACAAAATGTCTAGCCCCATGTCAGATTTCAAAATTGAATATAAAAAAATCTGTTTGCTCTTTTGAGAAATGGATTTCAGTGAAGAATTCTGCTGGAGCAGCTCTATTAACTGATTCATTTTGAAAAAAACATGTTTTCCGATGACAGGATCCCTTTAACTACTGCATATTCTAGTGCATTGCTTCTGAACTGCACTGATAGCTAATAAATTGCTTGCTTGTTCAAAAAATCCTTTCACATATTCAGCAACCTCCTGGACCAAAAACTTATGCATCATATATATATTTCTACTGTACCATCATCCACACTTTCTGCACAAGTTTCAGCTGAGAGGAAGGGTTTTAAATCTTCTACAGTGCCATTAGGGATACTTTTGCTTGCTTAATGGTGCCTTACTATATGTGTTACCCTTTCCCACTGACCCTTCCCAGAGACTATTATCCCACTTTTACTATAGACACCATCTCTCCCTACTATACCTGCTATCCCACAGTCACACTCCCTTCCCAGAGACTATTATCCACTGTTACAATAGGCACCATCTCTCCCTACTATACCTGCTATCCCACAGTCACACTCCCTTCCCAGAGACTATTATCCACTGTTACTATAGACACCATCTCTCCCTACTATACCTGCTATCCCACAGACACACTCCCTTCCCAGAGACTATTATCCCACTGTTACTATAGGCACCATCTCTCCCTACTATACCTGCTATCCCACAGTCACACTCCCTTCCCAGAGACTATTATCCACTGTTACTATAGGCACCATCTCTCCCTACTATACCTGCTATCCCACCTTCCCAGAGACTATTATCCCACTGTTACTATAGGCACCATCTCTCCCTACTATACCTGCTATCCCACAGTCACACTCCCTTTCCAGAGACTATTATCCACTGTTACTATAGGCACCATCTCTCCCTACTATACCTGCTATCCCACAGTCACACTCCCTTTCCAGAGACTATTATCCACTGTTACTATAGGCACCATCTCTCCCTACTATACCTGATATCCCACAGTCACACTCCCTTCCCAGAGACTATTATCCCACTGTTACTATAGGCACCATCTCTCCCTACTATACCTGCTATCCCACAGTCACACTCCCTTCCCAGAGACTATTATCCCACTGTTACTATAGGCACCATCTATCCCTACTATACCTGCTATCCCACAGTCACACTGCCTTCCCAGAGACTATTATCCACTGTTACTATAGGCACCATCTCTCCCTACTATACCTGCTATCCCACCTTCCCAGAGACTATTATCCCACTGTTACTATAGGCACCATCTCTCCCTACTATACCTGCTATCCCACAGTCACACTCCCTTCCCAGAGACTATTATCCACTGTTACTATAGGCACCATCTCTCCCTACTATACCTGCTATCCCACAGTCACACTCCCTTCCCAGAGACTATTATCCACTGTTACTATAGGCACCATCTCTCCCTACTATACCTGATATCCCACAGTCACACTCCCTTCCCAGAGACTATTATCCCACTGTTACTATAGGCACCATCTCTCCCTACTATACCTGCTATCCCACAGTCACACTCCCTTCCCAGAGACTATTATCCCACTGTTACTATAGGCACCATCTATCCCTACTATACCTGCTATCCCACAGTCACACTGCCTTCCCAGAGACTATTATCCACTGTTACTATAGGCACCATCTCTCCCTACTATACCTGCTATCCCACCTTCCAGAGACTATTATCCCACTGTTACTATAGGCACCATCTCTCCCTACTATACCTGCTATCCACAGTCACACTCCCTTCCCAGAGACTATTATCCACTGTTACTATAGGCACCATCTCTCCCTACTATACCTGCTATCCCACCTTCCCAGAGACTATTATCCCACTGTTACTATAGGCACCATCTCTCCCTACTATACCTGCTATCCCACAGTCACACTCCCTTTCCAGAGACTATTATCCACTGTTACTATAGGCACCATCTCTCCCTACTATACCTGCTATCCCACAGTCACACTCCCTTTCCAGAGACTATTATCCACTGTTACTATAGGCACCATCTCTCCCTACTATACCTAATATCCCACAGTCACACTCCCTTCCCAGAGACTATTATCCCACTGTTACTATAGGCACCATCTCTCCCTACTATACCTGCTATCCCACAGTCACACTCCCTTCCCAGAGACTATTATCCCTCTGTTACTATAGGCACCATCTATCCCTACTATACCTGCTATCCCACAGTCACACTGCCTTCCCAGAGACTATTATCCACTGTTACTATAGGCACCATCTCTCCCTACTATACCTGCTATCCCACCTTCCCAGAGACTATTATCCCACTGTTACTATAGGCACCATCTCTCCCTACTATACCTGCTATCCCACAGTCACACTCCCTTCCCAGAGACTATTATCCACTGTTACTATAGGCACCATCTCTCCCTACTATACCTGCTATCCCACCTTCCCAGAGACTATTATCCCACTGTTACTATAGGCACCATCTCTCCCTACTATACCTGATATCCCACAGTCACACTCCCTTTCCAGAGACTATTATCCACTGTTACTATAGGCACCATCTCTCCCTACTATACCTGCTATCCCACAGTCACACTCCCTTTCCAGAGACTATTATCCACTGTTACTATAGATACCATCTCTCCCTACTATACCTGCTATCCCACAGTCACACTTCCTTCTCAGAGACTATTATCCACTGTTACTATAGGCACCATCTCTCCCTACTATACCTGCTATCCCACAGTCACACTCCCTTCCCAGAGACTATTATCCACTGTTACTATAGGCACCATCTCTCCCTACTATACCTGCTATCCCACCTTCCCAGAGACTATTATCCCACTGTTACTATAGGCACCATCTCTCCCTACTATACCTGCTATCCCACAGTCACACTCCCTTCCCAGAGACTATTATCCACTGTTACTATAGGCACCATCTCTCCCTACTATACCTGCTATCCCACCTTCCCAGAGACTATTATCCCACTGTTACTATAGGCACCATCTCTCCCTACTATACCTGCTATCCCACAGTCACACTCCCTTTCCAGAGACTATTATCCACTGTTACTATAGGCACCATCTCTCCCTACTATACCTGCTATCCCACAGTCACACTCCCTTTCCAGAGACTATTATCCACTGTTACTATAGATACCATCTCTCCCTACTATACCTGCTATCCCACAGTCACACTCCCTTCCCAGAGACTATTATCCACTATTACTATAGACACCATCTCTCCCTACTATACCTGCTATCCCACAGTCACACTCCCTTCCCAGAGACTATTATCCCTCTGTTACTATAGGCACCATCTATCCCTACTATACCTGCTATCCCACAGTCACACTGCCTTCCCAGAGACTATTATCCACTGTTACTATAGGCACCATCTCTCCCTACTATACCTGCTATCCCACCTTCCCAGAGACTATTATCCCACTGTTACTATAGGCACCATCTCTCCCTACTATACCTGCTATCCCACAGTCACACTCCCTTCCCAGAGACTATTATCCACTGTTACTATAGGCACCATCTCTCCCTACTATACCTGCTATCCCACCTTCCCAGAGACTATTATCCCACTGTTACTATAGGCACCATCTCTCCCTACTATACCTGCTATCCCACAGTCACACTCCCTTTCCAGAGACTATTATCCACTGTTACTATAGGCACCATCTCTCCCTACTATACCTGCTATCCCACAGTCACACTCCCTTTCCAGAGACTATTATCCACTGTTACTATAGATACCATCTCTCCCTACTATACCTGCTATCCCACAGTCACACTTCCTTCTCAGAGACTATTATCCACTGTTACTATAGGCACCATCTCTCCCTACTATACCTGCTATCCCACAGTCACACTCCCTTCCCAGAGACTATTATCCACTGTTACTATAGGCACCATCTCTCCCTACTATACCTGCTATCCCACCTTCCCAGAGACTATTATCCCACTGTTACTATAGGCACCATCTCTCCCTACTATACCTGCTATCCCACAGTCACACTCCCTTCCCAGAGACTATTATCCACTGTTACTATAGGCACCATCTCTCCCTACTATACCTGCTATCCCACCTTCCCAGAGACTATTATCCCACTGTTACTATAGGCACCATCTCTCCCTACTATACCTGCTATCCCACAGTCACACTCCCTTTCCAGAGACTATTATCCACTGTTACTATAGGCACCATCTCTCCCTACTATACCTGCTATCCCACAGTCACACTCCCTTTCCAGAGACTATTATCCACTGTTACTATAGGCACCATCTCTCCCTACTATACCTGCTATCCCACAGTCACACTCCCTTTCCAGAGACTATTATCCACTGTTACTATAGGCACCATCTCTCCCTACTATACCTGCTATCCCACAGTCACACTCCCTTTCCAGAGACTATTATCCACTGTTACTATAGACACCATCTCTCCCTACTATACCTGCTATCCCACAGTCACACTCCCTTCCCAGAGACTATTATCCCACTGTTACTATAGGCACCATCTCTCCCTACTATACCTGCTATCCCACAGTCGCACTCCCTTCCCAGAGACTATTATCCCACTATTACTATAGGCACCTTCTCTCCCTACTATACCTGCTATCAGCAGGCCAGGAATTCAGCTTTGGTCACTCCTAGGCCCACAAGGTCCAGAGCACTGGGGATTAAACATACAGGGGTACAGGTTCCCAGTGCTCCTTAGATTGCTTGGCAGCATGCCACCCATATGATCTTACCGCCTTAGAACAGGGCCTTTGTGGCCTCACAACAAATCCAGGCCTGGCTCTCAGGCCTGGACATTCAAAATAAGCCCTGGCGTTTTAATTACACAACGACCCCAAAAGACCCCCGTAGACCCAATAAAAGTGACTCTGCTGCATTTTACAATGGTTTTATAACATTTAAAAAACAAGGGTTAGGTTTGCCATACCCAGGCACAGTTTCTGATTTGGGCCCAGTAAACTGCTTCAGTGACTTATCTGCCCATGTATAGGGCCCACTGTCGGCCCCACCTGACCTATGTCTTGTCAATTTTCAAGATCCACATCTGTTCACTAATATAGTCCTTGATCTGACCAATGACATAGGAGGAATTATGATTCAGGTCTGTAACGGATCCCGCTTTATATAAGAAAGCCCTGCTGACCAGTGTGATGACAAGAAGGTGACCTAAACAAAGTCCTCAAATGTCCTTGAGCTTTATAGAATAAATGCACTGCACACTTTAAACCTCATGCTGGAGGTCGACTGATTATCAGCCGATAATGTTTAACTGAGGATTTTACTGAATAAAGGGTACAATTAGCCTTTTTACACAAGGCCATTTGCTGTCCAATGTGTTTGCTGAGTGCATGTCCATAATAGGTCCATTGTTGTGTGAGTGATCTACTCCATGGATATCTGCCTCTCAAGCGTAAGGTTAGATTGTAAAAGTTCAGCTCTTCAGACGTTCCAGTTCAAATACAGATACCCAGTGTCGGACGGAGATGCCAGGGACCCACCAGAAAACCTTAGACCATGGGTCCACTTTCCAAAATATTTCTCCTCTTCCTCACCTTCCTCAACCTCTATTATTCAAGTCTCTTTCTTTTCATCTGCACATGCGACGAGAGAAGTGAGCGACGGTGAGGAGGGACGGAGGGGAGGGATGAGCGACAGAGGGGAGGGAAGTGTGATGAAGGGATGGGAGGGACATCGAGGGGAGTAATGTGCGCAGGCCCAGATTTGTGGAGAGGCCACCAAGGCCCGGGCCTAGGGCGGCAGGATTTTAGGGGGCTGCATGTTGCCCAACCACACCCACATTGGTTCAGAAAAACTGGGGATGAGCAGGAGATACAATCGGTTTTTTTTTTCAATTTACAGTGTGCTAATCCCTATTGCTCCGGTCCCTATGATGATAATTTTAGCAAATTAGGGGAGGGGATAGGGGCGATGAATGACAGTGGGCCTAGGGGCGCCCGCTACGTAAATCCGGCCCTGAATGTGCGGACTAGGGAAAGGCAGAAGACAATTTTAGAGGTAACTGCCTAGTGCCTCCCTATTATTGTGCCCTAGGCAGCTGCCTCTTCTGCCTACCCCTAGTTCCGGCCCTGGTAATGAACATGAAACAGGCCAAATGGTTAGAAGCAGGAGGGTCCACTGACACTTGGGCCCACCGGGAGTTTTCCTGGTACCCGGTGGGCCAGTTGGGGGGTATAAAACTATTGGGACACTGCAAGCATTGGGGGGTTGACTGACTGAGGATCAGCTATTCCTATGGCAATTTACTGTTGAAAAGAAAGAATAAAAAGATTAATGAAATGTCATTAGGGGGATGTGTAAGCGTATATTACATAATACAAGAAGCAATAAATCTCCCATTATTGTTTTTTAATAGTCGCTGTACTTGTTTATAGATTTGGTGTATATCCCCACATGTAAGACAGCCTTATATGAACTATCTCCTTTTCTCATGGGACATGTGAGGTGTCACTTCTACTCTTTGCACATGCACGTGTACCTAAGATCCAGGAACTATTTACCTCCAAATTTTCCTGATTTAGACATGACAATAACCAAACGGGCTGTGGCTTATAAGAAGCTGAGTGCTGTCTGTTTAGAATCAGGTGTTACCTAAAATGTTCTGACTTTTTCCATCCCATTTGCGATACTTAAGGGCCTTTGGATAAATGGGTAATGACAGTGGAAAGGTGAAGAAAAAGTAAACCTCTGAGAAGGCCATCATCAGGAATCATGGGGCCTCATCCTACTAAGTTACCAGGGCTTGTCAGGAGGGGGGGTTGAGTAAACAAGGGGGTTTTGGGGTTTTGGTATTACACAAACCTCCCAACTGTCCCATTTTTCGCTGCACAGTCCCTATTGTGACAGCTCAGTCCCGGGTTTCTTACTAAAATGTCCCGGGTTTTTTTTTTTATCTCAGGAAAACTGTATACTGTGTATTGCCATTGAGATGTTTTTTTTTTCTTGAAAAGTGTTCTGAGAAAACATTTTTTTTTTAAAAAAACACATCAGTTAATAGTGCTGACTTCTGCACTGAAATCCATTTTTCAAAACCACAAACAGACCTTTCTTAATTATAAAATCTGACATGGGGCTAGACATATTGTCCATTTTCCAGGCGCCCCCAGTCATGTGATATGTGATAAACCTCAATCACGCTTTACTGCTACACTGCAAGTTGGAGTGATATCACTGTCTCCCTCCCCCCAGCAGCCCATCAGCAGAACAATGGGAAGCTAACCAGATAGCAGCTCCCTGGTAGATATAAGAACAGCACTCAATAGTAAAAATCCAGGTCCCACTGCGACACATTCAGTTACATTGAGTAGGAGAAACAACAGCCTGCCAGAAAGCAGTTCCATCCTAAAGTGCTGGCTCTTTCTGAAAGCACATGACCAGGCAAAATGACCTGAGATGCACCTACACACCAATATTACAACTAAAAAAATACACTTATTGGATTAGGAATGACATTTTATATGGTAGAGTGAATTGTTTGCAGTGTAAAAAATGTAATTTATGAATAGAAACTACACTATAAAAATCATGACAGAATCCCTTTAAAGGGACTGGAAGGGTCTATGATGGTTAGTAGGGGCATTAGATTATCTTAAAGCTATAAATAGGAACATGATTAAATGATTTCAAATGATTTCAGCACATGCATTTTGTGGCATTGATCAGAGATCAAGGACTAACCTTGTGTGGTTGTTGATTTGGAATAAGAGATAAGAGCTGGGATCCTTCTGAACACTCAGTACCTTCCTGGGGAATCAGTGGAACGGCTGGTACATAGGGGGGGGGGATCTCTGGACTTCTCTGGACTATTTAACTCCTGAATATACGTAATTTCAGAATTACACATCATCAGGGAACAATCTAATATATCACACAGTGTACCTTTTTCTTAGAGGAAGTTTTTGGATAAGGCTTGATGGTGATTTATTTGGGTCTCCAGTTTTAAAGGGCAATTATTCCTTAATTTTGAAGTTTTTTTCCTTTTATTTGCCTGGAAGTAAAGGTCAATAACTATTTAAATGTTTTTTTTAAAGAAAATGGAAGTTACCAAGAGAGCATAAAATAAAATTGAGAAGAACCTTAATACGTATTGGAGTGAGGGACCACCAAAAATTGTACAATTAACTGTGACGTTACCAGGAGACGTTATTAGTGGGGCGCTGCTGTCTGAGGCAGGATTCTCACCTTGCCCTTATGCTAGCAGCATTCTTGGGTATAAGCATTTCTCTATTGCTTTGCTTTCCTTTACTGTTGGGAAGTAGTGATGGGCAAATTTCTCCTGTTTCGCTTTGTCAAAAATTCGTTTTGCAAATTTTTCGTGGGAAATTTGTGAAACGGCAAAAAATTAGCAACACTCGCATTTTGACACCTGTGTCGATTCGTGTAAATTTTGACGCCATCGCTAAAATCAATTCGGTGTCCGAATAATCTTGACGCGCGATGATTTTGACGCAAACGACTTTTTCAACGTGCGTAAAAAAAAAAAATTTCTTCACCGGCGAATTTTAGCTGTAGTTTCAGGAATTTATTCACCGGTGGGGAAACTTGGAAATTCGCAGAGAATACTGGGAAAGTATTACTAGTGGCACTTGGTGTCAACCACTTCACTAAACCCACTGTAGAATCAGTCAGGAGCACAGCATGAACAGGTTAATAAGAAACACAGTGAAAACAGATGATTAAAAGATAAGAACATAGGGGTTGATGGGGATTGTATAACATGAAACCATCTGCTACACTTCCCAGTACACAATAAATATTGACATTTACCTAAATATAAACAGAACAAATGGTAATGTTCACAGAGGTACCAGTTTTCTCATTTAAATTAGCAGATATGTCAATTGCATTAAAGGCCCAGTGACTTTAAAAATTAAATAGGCTTCATAAGCATTTAAAGGAGAACTAAACAGTAAAAATGAATATGCTAGAAATGCTGCTTTTTTTTATATACTGAACCTACTGCACCTGCCTACTGGTTCAGTATTTCTATAACCATAATAGTCTAGGCCTTCAAAATTGTGCAGAGGAGTTCCCCATTTTGGATTTTGGTAGGATAGTCAACGGCACTACACATGCTCAGTGGGCTCTGAGCAGCTGTTGAGAAGCTAAGCTTAGGGATCGTCACAAATTATCCAGCAGAAAATGAGGTTGGTCTGTAATATAAACGGATGCTACAGGACTATTCTGATGCAAATTGCACTGGTGTTTACACTGCCATGTCAAGTGAACATGAATGTATTACTAACCAGCTAAGTACCATGACTTTTTGATATTCTATATATATATATATATATATATATATATATATATATATATATATTAGGGATGCACCGATTCCACTATGATGTAAACAACTAAAATATATTAAATTTGCCACACAGTACTTTTCTTTTGCCCCTTTCACAACTTTTGCTTTCCTTTTGGCATTGTCTCTGGATTGTCCGTGGCCCGTACCCTTTCTGCCCTGCCCTGGCACTAACATTCTAAAACTAAAATAAATCCAACAAAGTTCCTTTTTTAGTCTAATCACTTTATATAGCCATAAAACGGCTAAAAATATCAAATAAACAAATCTCATTGCTTTCTGGGTTTGCTCCTACCTAATTATGCCAAATTTTATTCTGTTGCCAAGTATGTGACCTTGCTAGGTCTCCTGACAGTCCGAGGCGGGTACTGCTGAGCAAAATAATCTTTTCCCCCTCCAGTGGGTCTGGGAGCGAGAGAAAAGCAACTTTCGTTTGCCTGAGTTTTGCATGTTGACTTGTACGGCTAACATTTCTAGGGAATCATGCTACAGGAAAAGGGGGGTTGCATTTTAATGAGGCCTCACAATGGAGGTGTCAGTCGACAGGCAAACCACAGTTGACTTTAAAAACTAGGCGTACCTGTTTAACATTCACAGGCGGTCGGCAAGATGCCTCAATGTTTGCTGACTCCCCGTGTAATGCAGGCATGGAATGAAAGGAAAGGCGAGAGTGTGGGAAATTGAATTTATCAATGGAACGTGGACTGGAACATCCCTTTCATGTGATATCCGAATGATGTACAAATTAGATCTGTGCGTATAGGATGTGCCAGTGCTTAATGGACAGGGAAAGGATAAAAAGTATGATGGCGTTTTCTAGTAACTCGCCCTTTGGGGTCACATACGAGCAGTGGTGTCGGAATGGGACACCAGGGACCCACCAAAAAACCTTAGACCAGGGGCCCACCAAAAAACTTTAGACTATTAGGAGCCCACCAAAAAACCTTAGACCAGGGACCCATCAAAAAATCTTAGACCAGGAGCCCACCAAAAAACCTTAGACCAGGGGCCCACTAAAAACCCATAGACCAGGGGCCCACCAAAAAATATAAGACCAGGAGACCACCAAAAAACTTTAGACCAGGGGCCGACCAAAAAGCCTTAGATCAGGGGCCAACCAAAAGACTTTAGAACAGGAGTTCACCAAAAAAACCTTAGACCAGGAGTCCACCAAAAAACTTTAGACCAGGAGCCCACGAAAAAACCTTAGACCAGGAGCCCACCAAAAAACCTTAGACCAGGAGCCCACCAAAAAACCTTAGACCAGGAGCCCACCAAAAAACCTTAGACCAGGAGCACCCAAAAAACCTTAGACCAGGAGCCCACCAAAAAACCTTAGACCAGGAGCCCACCAAAAAACCTTAGACCAGGAGCCCACCAAAAAACCTTAGACCAGGAGCCCACCAAAAAACCTTAGACCAGGGGTCCACTCTCAGTCCATTCTCAGGCGCAAGTCTCATGCCAGGTCTGGTCTAGGAGTAGGCTGAAGAGGTAGCTGCCCAGTACCCCCAAATCATTGCACCCTAGGCTGCTGCCTCTTCTGCCTACCCCTAGTTCCGGCCCTGGGCCTAATTGCCCTGCTATTGGAAAGTAAACAAAGTCAACTGGCCAACTGGGGTACCAGGAAAATATCTGGATGGACCCCAGTACATTTTCATGAATTCTTCCATTCCCACAGGTGGCAAACTGACACCAAATCAAATTGCTTGCTTCTCTCCCAATGCTGTCGGCTGCTCAAGACAAGATTGCAAAACCTGTACAATGCAGCCCCCCATGGCATCACCAGCTGGTTGTGTCTTGGTGGGAGAGCTGCGTGAGTGCGTGCCGGCAGAACCTAGCCACAATTACATTCTGAGAATCAATCCTTTGAAATCAAGTTCTCTGATGGGTCCCAGGTCCCTCAGTCTGATACTGGAAAATGTTTAGATGTATGAAAAGGGTAGTCCACCTTAAAAGTGCGCCTGTTGGGCAAAAATGTTATCCCCAACACTCCAGTTGGTGGTAATTATTTTTATTAAAAATCCGCATTGGGAGGGGGCGGCCAGTATGAGCAGCCATGTTGGGGAACACGCATGCTCATAATGAGTGAATGTTGTGACTTGCTCATTATGCGCATGCACATGACGTCAGATGCACATTTACACATGCGCTCTGACTGACATGGCCGCTTGCACCGGGTGCGAGTGTCCTAGCGCTGGCAGGGGGGCAATTTAAAAAAACAACAACTACTGTTACCCCCAAACAAAGTATAGACTCTGTTAGCCCGTACCTTCGCTTGCCCAATAGGTGCCCTTTTAGTTTGTTATAGAATGGTCAGTTCTAAGCAACTTTCAATTGGGCTAAATTATTTTTAGTTTTTGAATTATTTGCCTTTTTCTTCCGACGCTTTGCAGCTTTCAAATAGTGGTCACTGACCCCATCTAAAAACAAATGCTCTGCAAGGCTACAAATGTATTGTTATTGCTACTTTTTACTTATCTTTCTATTCAGGCCTCTCCTATTCATATTCCAGTCTTTCATTCAAATCAGAGCATGGTTGCTGGGGTAATTTGGACCCTAGCGACCAGATTTGTTGAAATTGCAAACTGAATAACAAGCAAAATAACTTAAAACCTCAAATTGTAAAAAATTAAAACTAATTTCAAATTGTCTCCGAATATCACTCTAAAACCTAGAGCATAGGGTTAAAGATATTTCCACTGTACCTTATACATGTTTTTCAGTGACAGATTCCCTTGCTTGAGTAGTGTATAGATCAGTGGGGTCACAGAGGAACATGAGGTGATCATCATCTGGAGCTGCAGGATGGCCAACCATTGTTTAGTGTCCCCCGGGCCGTATTGTATATACAGTATTTTCACTGGATACACAGAAAGCATAAATAAGAGAAAAAAGGCATAGTGTCCCTTTAAAATCACCTTCCAGTTGTGTAATTTGAGCTGTAGGACAGAATAAAGGATTCCAGTCGTTGAACTACAGTTCCCAGCATCCTTGCTGTATATTTTATTGTCTTGGTGTTAACAGTATGCGGTTGGTGAATGGAAGAGTGGAAGCCGTGTGGTCAGGCCAGAGAAATCAATTGCAATTTGATAATGAGACAAATGTTAAACCCATAAATAATGCAAGAGCCAGACCTGACTTTTATTTCATCTTTATGCCCACAGCTATAGGGAAGTTTTCACGGCAGAAAGCATTGTCACTGGCCCAGACCTGATATAAACATTGCCCATAATGTTTCAGATTATCACTGCCAACGCTGGTTTATTGCATCGCAGGGAGCTAGGATTTTATTGTGCCGCTCGCTCGTCTCCCTCTCCAGGGATTCACATGCAATCAGAAATAAAAATGAGTTTATGGTGACGAGCTTAGTCCCCAGCCTGGCAGACATACCCTCAAATTACCCACATCATCATATCTGTCAACCATCTATTCTAACTCTATCTATCAGTTAGAAAACTCTGAACCCTGCTGTATAATAAACCTGATTAAACAGATCTGATTTTTTTTTTGTCATGCTCAGTGGAATAACTACTGGGTCCACCCTTCTATGGGGCCCATGGGGGGGGGGACATCACTTTAATTTTCAGCACAGCAGTATAGTGTGACTGAAGTTTATCAGAGCA
This sequence comes from Xenopus laevis, assembly GCF_017654675.1. Classification (NCBI taxonomy): domain Eukaryota; kingdom Metazoa; phylum Chordata; class Amphibia; order Anura; family Pipidae; genus Xenopus; species Xenopus laevis. The sequence continues at coordinate 118,823,678 of NC_054378.1, read as the reverse complement.
CAAGTCACATGGCTGTGGGCACCTGGGACATGTCTAGCCCCATGTTAGATTTCTGCTGAAGCAGCACTATTAACTGATGCGTTTTGCAGCCTGTGCTCCTTATGTTGTGCATCTAATTAGTACAGCTTGTCCCAACACAGGCAGCTGTGTATTTATAGGAAGGAAAAAGGTCTCTGAGCATCGAAATGGAGCACAAAATCCTATGGCAACTCTGCTACCTGCAGGGTAGAACTAAGTGCAAAAAACATGGGGACCAGGCCCGGGTATCGGGGCTTCATCTCCCCTAGGCCGCTAGGTCCTTGGGCCCAACGGCCTCGGAAGCACACCACCCTCCCTGCGCATGCACAGAAACATTGGTAATTCCCCAGTGTCCCTTAGGTTGCGGCCGGGCAGCATTATGCACCCATGATGCCTAGGCCTGGACCATTGTGGCCTCACCACAAATCGGGGCCTGATGGTCAGGGGTGCTTCGCCAATGAGGCAAGTTGAGGCTGTCGCCTCAGGCAGCAGTGCCCCACTAGGTACCAGGGGCAGCAAAATGCTGCTCCTGGTACTTTAAGAGCAAATTTCCAGGGGAGGGGGGGCAGCAGCAACTGCTGCTGCCTCGGGCAGCGGAGGGGCCAGGATCGCCCCTGCTGATGGTGACTGATATTTTGCAATTTGAGGAACCTCAACCTCCCATTTGTGCTTGGACTGGAGCCTTGAGGGCTGTAAAACGAACATGCACGAAAAGGTGGCAACCCTACTCACGCGGGGCTCCGAGTTCCATCTAGGGTTGCCACTTTTTCAAAAAAATGTTACCGGCTAGTGGGGGGTGGGAACAAAAGGGGGTGGTCCATGATGAAAAGGGGGCGGAGCAACACACATGATGGCCAGAAGCAGGACCGCCATCAGAAATCGCAGGGCCCCATATGACAAAATTTCCTGGCCCCCCTGGGCTGCACCCACTGCAAGCCCCACCTACAGGTCCGCCCCCCACCACACAGTAAAAAAACAAATAAAAATGGTGGCTAGGGTTCCCACATGTTAATAAAAAAAAAGATATTGGTGGTCAGGGCCCCCCATAAAAAAACATTTGTGGCCAGCCCCCCCCATTAAAAAATATTGGTGGCTAGGACCCCACATCAGAAAAAAATGTGTTGGCCAAAAATGGTGGCCAGGCCCCCCCCCACATTATGAGAAAATTGGTGGCCAGGGCCCCTTAAACGTCCATACCTTCCCTAAGTCAGCAGCTCTCAGAAAGATGGGGGGCCCGGCTAATCAAGTAAGTGTGGAGTGGTCGGGTCCCCCTTAACCTCGGGCCCCCTACAACTCTCCCCCCTGTCCACCTGATGGCTGCCCTGGCCAGAAGCCTAAAATAAAAGGTAAGTTCTGAGCAAATTGGGGGCTGGCCGAGGGCTTTTATTACAAACTATCGGCAAATTTGTAATACCGGCCTTGGCAGGTGTTTTAGCAGGTAGGTCGATAAAATACTGGCCGGGTGGCAACCCTAGTGCCATCATGGCGGTGATTTACATTCTAGCTGGTGGGAAGGCAGTTCATGGAGATTAGTCGCCCAGAAGAAGAGAAGATTTGTCACCAGGCAACTAAATCTCCTCAAATCTTCTTGTCTGCCTTAAATGTGGGAATATGGGGGAGAGATCTCTCAATGAGCGGATCTCTATGTGTATGGCCACCTATAATTGGCCATTCTATAATGCACTAAAAGTTTACTCAAAGGTGAATCACGCCTTTAACATACAAGACACTATTCAAAAAGAATTGAGAGCTCGGGAGATTTGACTAATAAAAAGGCAAAATGGCCCACGTTACGGTACAAACTCTAGGCCAGTGATCCCCAACCAGTGGCTCGTGAGCAGGTCTGGATTGAAAATTAAAATAGGCCCTGGCATTTCAGGTACACAGAGACCCAAACAGCCCCCACCAGCCCACTAAATACTGACTTTCTATGGCACCTTATAGCAGCCTGGGCCTGCTCGTGAGCAACATGTTGCTCTCCGACCCCTTGGATGTTGCTCCCAGTGTAGGGTCGGACTGGGGGGCCTGGGGCCCACCGGGACTGCTGTCCAGGGGCCCCCTCCGGCCCCCCTACTTAGATGCGTCGGAGTGAGCCGTTCGGTGCGCATGTGCAACATTTTTCCCGGTGTCCTGCCGGGCCAGTCCGACACTGTCCCAATGGCAGTAACGTAACTAGAGGAGGCCTTGGTGTGTGACGCGCAGCCGAGCCCCCACCCCCTCTGTACGGCCCGCATTTCAGTGGCGTGTGGGCTGCCGGGGGGCCCTGAGGGGGTGATGGCCGTGGCCCGCTCGCACACCCTGCTCCCCTGGTAGTTCCGTCACTGCCCAGTGGCCTCAAAGCAGGAGCTTATTTTTGAATTCCAGGCTTGGAGGCAAGTTTCAGTTGCATAAAAACCAGATGTCTCCTTTAGTCTGACAGTCCATATAAGGGTAGGACTACATGGACGTTTTCGGCGCGATCCGACGCTCTGTGACAAAACGCCTGCACGCTGCATCTGCATCGGATCAACGCTGCGACTTCATCCGACATTTATATCTCTTGCCTTATTTCTGTCGCAGGCGTTTTGTCGCAGCGCGTAGGATCGCGCCGAAAATGCCGATTTAGTCCTACTCTAGGTGCTACCAAATGGCCAATCACAGCCCTTATTCAGCACCCCAGGAATATTTTTCATGCTTGTGTTGCTCCCCAATTCCTTTTAAACAGGCCCGGACTGGTAATCTGTGGGTTCTGGCAAATGCCAGAGGGGCTGCTATAAGGTGCCATAGAAAGTCAGTATTTAGTGGGCTGGTGGGGGCTGTTTGGGCCTCTATGTGGGCTGATTGGGCCTCTGTGTACCTGAAATGCCAGGGCCTATTTTAATTCTCAGTCCAGACCTGCTTTTAAATCTGAATGTTGCTCCTGGGTAGAAAAAGGTTGGGGACCCTGCTCTAGGCTGTAGTTTAGCGCAATGGAGGGCGTGGTTATGTAAAGAAGAGGCGTGTCGTGTAGCTGCACCGGGTTCTATCACTGAATGGACGTGTAGGTTTAGTAGGTTGGGGCGGGGCGGGGCCGGGGGCGTGTCTCTGCTCATTGAATTCGGCGGAGCGGCTTGGAGGCAGATTGAAAAGTGTAGGGGAGAGAGACGCAGGGGAAGCGCGGGGTGATGTGAGAATGGCTCGTTGTACTGCCCGGGAGACATTGTGTGACTGAGCCCGCGGCATCTGGAAGTGCAGGAGATCTATTGGCTTGTGGAGGGACCGGCAACCTGAGCCATCGGACTGTAACTGCCTGAGAGACTGCACGAGAGACTGCACGAGACGGCGCTGGGCTACAGGAGGGCCATTAGACATCAGCTCGGGGGCAGCGTGTGGGACTGTGGGATGATCAGTAGGAGGAGCTGCCATACTGCTTGTGCTTTGCTGCTGTGTGTGAGGGGCAGCGGTACCAGCCTGAGCCTGTGGATTACTGCACTCACTGTGGATCCAGAAGGTAAGTGAACCCGGGGATCTGCTCATTCACTGTGTGTGGAATCAGGGGGGCTGGGGGACAGTCAGCAGATGTATGGGGGGGGGGTCACACTGAATTGGGGGAAATCTAATGTGTCTGGAGAGGAATGAAGAGGTGAATAGGTTTTAGGGGCAGGATATTTAAGGGGGAGATCAGTGTGTTGGGGGTTTGCATATTGTTAGTGGACAGGAGGGTCAGTGTGTAGGGAGTGGAATGGAATTGGAGTGGAAGGGGTTAATGTGTAACCTATAGGGTAACTTTTTGCCCATATACTGCCCCCTGGCACAGCAACTGTTATTCTGGCTGCGATTGAACCTCCTTCTGGGGGCAGCGCCCTCTCTCCTTTCTCATCAGAGATTGGGGTTTTTTGTGTTTTTTTTTTGTTTGGGGGAAAAACAGCTGAATATTGTGTTTCTGTTGTGGCTCAGGGTGGCGGACAAAAGCCAGAAGGAAAGGCTTTGTGATGGGGATGAGTCCCAGGAATTCCATTAGCGGAGTGTTCAGTGGGAGCAACACTGGCCCCTCTATTGGCTCATCCTGTGCCACAATGTGTGTACTTGCTGCATTTGTTTGTCTATAGTTCTATTCAATATCAAAATATACGTTTCCTTATGACAAAAAAATAGGATTTCACCTGCACCATGCTGCTGTTGTGCAACTACAGCTCCCTTTGCTTGTTTGTAGGATTCTTTTTACATTGGGGGGCGCTGGCTTTCCTGTATAGTCTGTGGCCCCAGCTTTATACCCTTTATCCGTTCCCATACAAAAGGTTTGTCTATGACCAACTGCACAGTCGCTGGGCACAGATATTCCCGCTTTATCTCTCCTTAGATACCCAATCCCTGTTCCCCCGCTGGGAGCTGCTGCCATAACTCACTGAGCTGACAGTTGCAGGGACATTCCAGCTGCAGGAGTCTCTATATTTTGCCAGCAGCACATAGAAGGGGTGCCAGGCAGCGTAACATTAGGATTACAGCAGCTGCCCTTGGGTGATCCTTTTTGGATCGATAAAGCAAGTTAACTCAACGCTGCTCATTTCGATTATAGAAAATGTTTCTTTCCCCATAGTGCTGCCTGGCATTTACTCATCCGATCGACTCTCTGCCAGAACCAGTTAAGGTATTGGGGAGGAACGAGCCCCTTTGTCTCCTGCCTGGTGCACTTGGCTAAAGAATGGGGCTATCAGTAGGAACTGTGGCCCTATGGACCCCCAATTCTTTCTAACACTTTTCTTTTAACTCTTGCAAGGAAAGATCAAATTGCTTTCTGCTTTTATTGGAAAACCACACAACACTGGACTAGTGAAGGGCGAATTTCTCCCGTTACGCTTCACTGAAAAAATTTGCCGCAAAATTTGCGAAAAATCGTGAAATCGGAAAGTTCACGAAAAAATCGTGAAATTCTAACGTTTTCCGGGAAAAATCGAGCAATTCGAACGTTTTCACTACAAAGTTGACCAATTCGAACGTTTACATGGAAAAATCTAGAAATCCAAAGGTTTTCACTAAAATCGAGCAATATGAACTTTTTCACCAAAAAATCGAGCAATTTGAATGTTTTCACTACAAAATTGAGCAATTCGAACGTTTTCACTATAAAGTTGAACAATTTGAACATTTACGGTTTCATAAAATCGAGCAATTCGAACGTTTTCACAACAAATCAAGCAAATCAAATGTTTTCACTATAAAATTGAGCAATTCGAACGTTTTCACTATAAAGTTGAGCAATTTGAACGTTTACACGGAAAAATCGTGAATTTCGAACGTTTTCACTAAAATCGAGCAATTCGAACGTTTTCACAAAAAAATCGGGCAATTCTAATGTTTTCACTATAAAGTTGAGCAATTCGAACGTTTACACGGGAAAATCATGAATTTCGAACGTTTTCACTAAAATCAAGCAATTCGAACGTTTTCACAAAAAAATCGGGCGATTCGAATGTTTTCACTACAAAATTGAGCAATTTGAAAGTTTTCATGAAAAAATCAAGAAAGTCGAACGTTTTCACGGAAAAATCTAGCAATTCGAACGGTTTCACGGAAAAATTGAAAATTGACGCCGGCGAATTTTTGCAGTAGAATTGCGAATTTAATTGCCAGCCGCGAAACTTGGAAATTCACCGCAAATTTGTGCCAGTCTAATTTATTTACCCATCACTACAGTGGACCTAGCTTCAACCTGATCTGGTTTTGGGAAGTGATTCATTAATAAAGATTTAATAGTGACATTTTGCCTTAGACATGACTTTTTAATCATGAAGTAGTAGGCGCTAATCAAACTGCACTTTAGATTCATTCCCTTCTTTTTTTGCATTGAGCCTCTTTGTAGTTTGTAATTGTAACTGCTGTCAGGTTGCTATGGTGTTCAGGCCTAGCATAGAGCCGACTGTTTCAATTGGAAGATAAGAAAGAGCTTAAGCAATGAAATCTGCTTTCAAAATCAGCTCACTTTCTAGTGGATAAGGGACCACAGCAATCAATTTTCAGTTTTGGGAGAGGGCAAGGGCACTGCAGAAAGGCAAAAAAAAAAAAATAAAAAAAAAAAATAAAAAAAAAAAAATATATATATATATATATATATATAAAAAATGAAAGTTTATTGTAAATTGTCAGTAAAATGTAATTATAATGTTATGTTAGAGTGTAAGCTTTTGGGGACAGAGGCATTATTACAGACAATAGCAGGCGGGTGATTAAGAGAGAAGGAGAGGGAGTATCGGCATGTGAAGGTCACAGTAACAACAATTCACCAGCGGCATCAATAACGCCGAGCAAATCCATCCCTTTAATGAGATGAGAATGAGTTATAGGATCGTGGCCGCCTGCAGCCTGGGAATTGTCACGTTTTCAGGGAGATGTATGGCCACCTTCTGTGCCAATCTAAAGGAAACACGTCCCCCTATTTTGGCTGGATTGCTGGTGCCATTTCTGGTGCAGGGATGGGGAGAGCTGCAGCCGCCCAGCTGTTGCCAAACTGCAACTCCCAGGGAACTGGACTGAGCACCCTTGTTTTTGTGGATGGAGCAGAAGCAAAGGAACCATTAGCATTTGATACAGTGAAAAGGTTAAATTCCTGGAAGCCCAGGGAGCCTTTGTGTTGTTAGGAGACAAGAAGGGTGCCTTTAGCATGTACATGGGGGCTGCAGTGGAATCTGCAATGAGGAAGAGGAGCTTACGGCATCCCTCAAATTTAAAGGGGAAGTTAGTTTTTGGGTGGAGTTCTTTAGGTCCCTCTCAGAATGATTCCTAGAGGTGTATTTGCTTCTCATCTCTTTCAAGTGCCGTTGACTCTATCACAACTTGAAGGCCACCTTTCCTTCATTGTCCCCCTGCTGTTTCCCAATCCATCTGCATTCCTGGGGCAAAGACTGATAAGAAAAGTAGGGGGAGAAAAATGAGGATTTGGGTGTAAACTTTCAGATTTGGTTGTTAGTGCTGTGGGAAGGAGGAGCCGGCTGGGTCGTTAGTGCTGTGCCATAAATCATCGGCTCGGCAGGGGGTTGGCTGGGCACTGGGACATGTTTTCTGGACTCATGCAAGAGATATGGGAAGCAGGTAGAATTAACCTCTGCGGGGTCCTTGCCAGTGCCCTCCAGCCCCTAGTGAGCAATGTTACTGGAGCTCTCTGCATTAAAAGAGATGCTTCGTCATGGGCAAAATAAAAAAAGGGCTGAAAGAAGGCTTGGAATTCTCTTTTGTTCCCATTGTTCCCGGGATGTGAATGGGCTGGGAAGCTGGGGGATGGCCCTGGAGGTGCTTATCATCTATTCAGGTCCACAGTAACAGCTGCTGCTGCCTGAATTCCTTATCTCAGCCAGTTCCAGGGGGGAACAACCTGGGAGACTGCAGGATGACTGGATGTGGGACTCCAACACCAGCATAATCTTGTCATGGGCAGAGGTTACAGCAGTGCTTCTCCATGTCCAGCATTTAGAACCTGCTCAATCCCTCAATGCTCCTAAAGGTGGCCATAGACTCAAAGATCCGCTCGTTTGGCGACATCGCCAAACGAGCGGATCTTTCCCCGATATGCCACTAAACTGCGTGGCTATATCGGGGGTAATTCGAACGTTCGGCCGTATGGCTGAACGATCGAATTACGATGCGCCAAGGGGCTCAGACGGGTCGGTCGGTTAAAAATCCAACCTTCCCGATCGATATCGTGGCCAGATATCGATCGGGTAGACCCGTCGGAAGCCCCCATACACAGCAGATAAGCTGTCAAATCGGTCCAAACGACCGATATCGACACTGCCCATCAGTGTTGGGTCCTGCATCCCCCTCACCATCCTCTGCCAACCATTGTTTTTGGGAACAGCAAGACTTGGCATGTGTTTTTTGGACTTTTTAAAGTTCAGAACTCCTTTTTGTAGACGAACCTATGTTTAGGGCCCAGATTAACTTCTCAAAATGTATAAAAACTTTGTAAGAATCGCTGTACTGGCCCACCATGGGCAGGTTTTGTCTAATGTAGAGGTTCACTAATTGCGGAGCTGCCACCCAAGCAATGGAAAGGGTCACTATTAGCAGGTCTGGGCTGGAAGTCAAAATAGTCCCTGGCATTTCAATTGCACAGAGGCCCAAACAGCCCCCCCACCAGCTCAATAAATAGTGACTGTCTATGGCATCTTACAGCAGTCTTTCTGGCTTTTGCCAGAACCCACAGATTGCCAGTCTGGGCCTGACCATTAGGGATGTGTAGGTTGGACCAGGGTGTTGGGTGGGTTTGGGCCAACCTTGCTGCCCCATTTGCAAGTCGCAGGCAGGTTAGTCCACCACAGGCAGGAATATTCATATAGACTGTTTATTGGCCTCTCAGCCAACACAGGAGGTTAAATACAGCTGTTTGTTTTTGGCTTTATTGCTCCTGTGTCTCCTGTGAGTGTGTTGTTTATTTGAAGGTTACAACGGGTCTCTATCTCTCATAGGTTCAAGTATTGTCTGAATTGCCCTTGGATTCCTTTGTACATTGCTCATCCATTGTCCCTACATCATTATGTCATCACTTTTCCTGTCCCTGATTGGGTAATGCCGGCCTTCCAGCCATATGCAGCCAACTCATGCATGGAACTATCCGCTCATAACGGAGAGCAACAATAACCCACAAGTGCTGCCCAGGAATGGCCAGAGATATGATGTGTGCAAACCCTGATGAAGATCCCTAGTGGGCTGAAACATCACTTTATATAGTACAGGTATGGGACCTGTTATCCAGAATGCTTGGGACCTGGGATTTTCCAGATAAGGGGTCTTTTTCTGTAATTTGGGTCTTCATACTTTAAGGGGCAAATTTACTTATGGTCGAATATCGAGGGTTAATTAACCCTCAATATTCGACTGCCGAATGGAAATCCTTCGACTTCGAATATCAAAGTCGAAGGATTTACCGCTATTCGTTCGTTCGAAAAATCGTTTGACCGACTGATTAAATCCTTCGAAACGTTCGATTCGAAAGATTTTAATCCAACGATAGAACGATTTTTCTTCTACCAAAAATAGATTGCTAAGCCTATGGGGACCTTCCCCATAGGCTAACATTGACTTCGGTAGGTTTTAGGTGGCGAACTAGGGGGTCGAAGTTTTTTTTTTTTAATGAGACAGTACTTCGACTATCGAATGGTCGAATAGGCGAACGATTTTTAGTTCAAATCGTTCGATTTGAAGTCGTAGTCGATGGTAGAAGTAGCCAAAAAAAAAAAACATTCGAAATTGGAAGTTTTTTTTATTCTATTCCTTCACTGGAACTAAGTAAATGGGCCCCTAAATCTCCTAAAAAACATTATAGAAACCCAATAGGCTGGTTTTGCTTCCAATAAGGATTAATTATATCTTAGTTTGGATCAAGTTCAAGGTACTGTTTTATTATTATAGAGAAAAATGAAATCATTTCTTAAAATTAGATTTTTTTTTTTGTTTATGCAAGAGTTTTCTGGATAACAGATTTCAAGGAATATAAATATATTTTTTAGTTAATTTATACTTATAACAAGCCTTGCTGAATGGTATGTCTTGGGGCATTAATCTTTGGGGCATTAATAAACCTTCAGGCAGATTCATCCGTTAACCTTTTAACTTGCATTCAACTGGTTTGCTCCTCAGTCCAAGTCCTCAGTGATCAGTGCCTATAAAGTTATGCTCTTTCATCTTCTGTGGAACTGCTGGGAGATGTAGTTCAGCATATGTTGTAGAAGCACAAGTATTTATGGTAGGCAGTGCTTGCTTTGTCTATCTTTGCATTTGTTTATTTAATGGGCACATTTAACTCCACTCAAGGCACACAGGGGTTAAACCCTCACTGAGGATAACTTTAGCTCCCACAGGACCTGTTTTCGTTTTTTTAAAGTAAAATTCAACCCTAAAAATTAATATGGCTACAAATGCCATATTTTATATAGTGAACTTATTGCACAAGGCTAAAGTTTCAGCTTGTCAATAGCAGCAATGATCCAGGACTTCAAACTTGTCACAGGGGGTCACCATCTTGGAAAGTGTCTGTGACACTCACATGCTCAGTGGGCTCTGATTGGCTGTTGAGAAGCTAAGCTTAGGGCTCGTCACTAATTATCCAGCAGAAAATGAGGTTGGTCTGTAATATAAGCTGATGCTACAGGTTTGCTGATTATTAAATTCTGATGCTAATTGCACTGGTTTCTGTGCTGCCATGTAGTAATTATCTGTATTAATTACTAATCAGCCTTATATTGTGACATTTCTATTCTATGTGTTCTGTATATTGTGAGTTGGTCCCTAAGCTCAGTAAGTGACAGCAGCACAGAGCATGTGCAGTGATTTAGCAGAAAAGAAGATGGGGAGCTACTGGGGCATCTTTGGAGACACAGATCTTTACTGCTAAAGAGCTGTGGTTGCCTTGGGCTGGTACAGAAGCCCAAAACGTAATGTACAACATTTCTAGCTACTTCTTTAGTTAAAACATTCTCCCACTCACTTATGTTGGATGCATAAGTGTTGTTACGTGACCACATTCCTCCTGCTTTAATAAAGCTGCCCGCGGTGTATTTGTCTTGTACAGAAACAAGTAGACCCGAGTAGACCCGCTCCAATATGTGTCCCGTACGACACATGTTGACAATATCAAGGTTATTCATTTCAGGTGACTGTTTGGGTTTGGGTGTATAGATGAAGTCCAGGCCCACAAAAGCAGAAGCCGTGAGCTCCACATGTGGTCCTGTTTGGCCTCTGCACGGTGATAACACCCAACGGCTGGGCCCTTCTCTCACAGCACAGGCCGCAGGTTTCCATTTTCTTCCTAAGAATCCAAAGTATTTCCAGGAACCCTTTCTAGTGTGGAGGTCACATTCCTGGCTGCAATTAACCTGAAACACATCAGAACAGGTGCTCACGGGCTGTTGATTCGGCTCACAGGGCAAAGCACCAAGGACTTTCTCCCAAGTGCGGGTGCCTCTGTTATTCCTCAGGCACCTACAGAGCAAGGTTTCCAGTCTTATTCCTATCTTAAGCTGGCCATAGACGCAAAGATCTGATCGTACGAATCGAGGATTCGTACGATTTTCGGAACGTGTGTGGAGAGTCCCGACATTTTTCGTCCGGCGGAGATCGGTCATTTGGTCGATCGGACAGGTTAGAAAATTTCTGTCGACTGCCGATAATATCTCTGCGTGTATTGCCGATCGTATGATTTTCAGTGGGAGACTGTCACCAGCTTTGGTTGGACATAGATATCGTACGATTGCTGTCAGGGGCAGAACATTGCTGATCTGTTCTTTAACTAATCTGACTGGTAAGACTTTGATCTGAATGGTTAGTGGAGGGTCGGGAGATGGGAAAGTCCGATCGTACGATGATTCGTACGATCGGATCTTTGCATCTATGGCCAGCTTTAAGGTGGCCATACACGGGCAGATAAAGCTGCCGATATCGGTCGTTTGGAGCGATTTGACAGCTTATCTGCCCGTGTATGGGGGCTTCCGACGGGTCTTCCCGATCGATATCTGGCCACGATATCGATCGGGAAGGTTGGATTTTTACCCGACCGACCTGTCGGAGCCGCTTGGCGCATCGTAATTCGATCGTTCGGCCATATGGCCGAACGTTCGAATTACCCCCGATATAGCCACGCAGTTTAGTGGCATATCGGGGAAAGATCCGCTTGTTTGGCGATGTCGCCAAACGAGCGGATCTTGGAGTCTATGGCCACCTTTAGTCTGTTCTTATTGCAGCAGATCCCAAGGAAAAGGGTTAAATAGAAATAACAGAGCTGAGAAGCATAATTATTTATTTGGGTTTGTTTTTTCCTTTTTCTAAGGATTAATAGCTACCAGGCATGCATACCAACCAGATGGGCAGAACTGATCCTCAGGTCATGAATACCAACTAGACTGGGCAGAGCTGAGCCATAAGGCATGCATACTAACAGGCTTGCACAGAACTGGTGATAGAACATACTGTACATACCAACCAGACTGGACAGAGTACATCCAGTGTCGGACTGGCCCACCAGGATACCAGGAAAACTCTCGAGGGCCCAGGTGTCAGTGTCAGCCTATTTCATGGCCATTCCCTATTTCCTTAACAAGAAGGTTAAATAGATTACAGATTATAGTAGTTAAAGTAGGGATGCACCGAATCCAGGATTCATTTCGGGATTTGGCCCTTTTCAGCAGGATTCGGATTCGCCCAAATCCTTCTGCCCGGCCAAACCGAATCCAAATCCTAATTTGCATAAGCAAATAAGGGGCAGAGAAGGAAATCACGTGACTTTTTGTCACAAAACAAGGAAGTAAAAAATGTTTTCACCTTCCCACCAATAATTTGCATATGCAAATTCAGATTCGGTTCGGCCGAAGGATTCGGGGGTTCGGCCTAATCCAAAATAGTGGATTCGGTGCATCCCTAATTTAAAGAAAAGAGGCTAGGGGAATAGAGGTTGAGTGAGGAGAGAAAGAAAATAGAGATAGAGAGTGGGCCGCTGGTCTAAGATTTTTTGGTGAGCTCCTGGTCTGTTTTTTTGGTGGGCCCCTGGTCCAAAGTTTTTTGGTGGGCCCCTGGTCTGACACTGAGTATATCCATAAGGAATGCATAATAACGAGAGGGCATGTATGCCAGCTAGACTGGGCAGAACTTAAACATACGGCATGTGTGCTAGCATGATTTATCTGAACTGACCCCAAGTGTATACGTACTAACGCAGCTTATCGAAAGGACAACCATATCAACCGGACTGGTCTGAACTGATCCATAGGATTTGTATACGCACAAAAGTCTGGACTTTCATAATATAGAGACCAGCTGTGATCCCCCAAAAATGTGCTATTCGGCCTTGCTACAGCTTGCCATGCCGCTCCTTGACAGCTCTTAACCCTGCTTTTAAATTCTGGATCTTCCATGGTCACCATAATAATCTATTACAGGTGCATATGAATGTCTTTATAATACACCACCAAGAGCAGTGCTTCAGAAAGGGTCAAAAGGGACCCCCTGTAGATTTCAAGTGGCCAGTAGGTCTCGGGGTCACCCAGCATGGCAATGTGGGTATTTTATTCTGGGAGAGACATGGTAAGTGTCAACAGCTGTTTGTAGATGATATCTCTGACCACAGTGGTCTGAAAGCTGATATAAAGATATCTAGAATCACCGCCATAAAGCAGGGCAGTACTGCTGCTTTGTGATAAAAAAAAAGAAAGACACTTATTTCCAGCTCTGCTTTATAAAACATTACACTTTGTTTTCAAGCCTGAAGCAACAACATATCAACCCCTGGCTGTGAAGGCCTAAATCATTTAGAGCCACAGGATATTTCCCGGCAGTGAGATTGTGTTCTGCGAGGCTGGGGCTACTCCGTCTCTTGCTTGGGTGCCAGATACATTGGCAGTTTGGTCACGCTCAGTCTTCTGCACACGGGAAGCAGATAGTTGCCCTTGCACAGAGAAGGATCTGCCTGCGACCGCTCTCGGCTCTCCAGGCATGTCACATGTCACATTTCACGCATGACTGCCGGTGTCATGTCAATATTTGTGCCACACGGGTACTGTGAAATGTCCTCCTCTGCCTTGGGAAATATGGTTAGTGCTGAATGCTTGACTTCTCCCGCCCCGGCTGTCTAACAGATGTTATTAAATCCTCTCATTACCAACCGTGGTCTCTCCAATGTACTATTTGCCATCAGAGAAAATAGGAAAAGACATAACAGCCCAGGTCCGGTGTTTGGGCATGTGTAATGTGTAGCCCTCCCACAGAAGAATTGCAGATTTCAGATTCAGGGAGTTGTAGTTCAGTAGCAGCTGGAGGTTGCCCGTTGTCCATACTTGGGGGCAAATTTACTAACGGGCATTGGCGTAAATTCACTAGCGAAGGAGATAGACTGTAGCGCTACTTTGCACTCTTAACGCCAGGCGAATTTTCGATCTGGCGAATGGATGTAACTGCGCAAATTCACTAAGATGCGGATTTTAATGAACGTTACCTCTTGCGCCAGACTTGCCTTCGCCACCTCAGACCAGGCGAAGTGCAATAGAGTAGATAGGACTTCCTCAAAAGAAATGTGAAAATGTTTCTAAGTCCCAAAAAACGCTGGCGACTTTTCAGTTTTTCAGGGCGAGAGGCTGCAAGAGATCGTACATTTTTTTTAAGGGTACCCGGCTTCCCCCCTACATTTCCTAACATATGGCACATAAACTATACACTGGGCTCATGTGTAGGGCAATATAACAACTTTATTTTCTTTTATTAAGGTTCCCTGGGCTTGTGTAATGTAATGTATTTGCTGCAACATATACGTCCATTGAAATTTAACTTCCTGCTGTATGCAAATTAGCCAATGCTAGCACAACTTCACTTTGCTTGCCGAATTAACGCTAGCGAGACTTCACCATTGTTCGGCCCACTGGACGCAATTTCGCATTTTTGTGAATTAGCGTTGTCCTGGCGAATTTTCGCCTGGTGAAGTGTGGCGATGTGAGCGAAGCCGTCGCTTGTGAATTTCTGGAGGTAAAAGAATTTGCCCCTTGGCCTTTATAGTAAGGGCAACATGCAATCAACCTTTCTAATTCTTAAAGGGGTGGTTCATCTTTAAAGGAATACTGTCATGGGAATTTTTTTTTTTTTTAATGCAGCTGTTTATAGTGCTGCTCCAGTAGAATTCTGTATTGAAATCTGTTTCTCAAAAGAGCAAATAGATTTTTTTATATTCAATTTTGAAATCTGACATGGGGCTAGACATATTGTCAATTTCCCAGCTGCCCCCAGTCATGTGACTTGTGCTCTGATAAACTTCAGTTACTCTTTACTGCTGTACTGCAAGTTGGAGTGATATCACCCCCTCCCTTCCCCCCCAGCAGTCTAACAACAGAACAATAGGAAGGTAACAGCTGCCTGGTAGATCTAAGAACAACACTCAATATTAAAATCCAGGTCCCACTGCGAATCATTCTCTTACATTGAGTAGGAGAAACAACAGCCTGCCAGAAAGCAGTTTTATCCTAAAGTGCTGGCTCTTTCTGAAAGCACATGACCAGGCAAAATTACCTGAAAAAAAAATACACTTGCTGGTTCAGGAATGAAATTTTATTTTGTAGAGTGAATTATTTGCAGTGTAATTTAGAAATAAAAACGACATAATAAAAATCATATATTTATATTTTTTATATATAAAAATCAGTATTTTTGTTTTTTCCTATCTATTATTTCCTGTGCGACCCGATCTATTTCCACATTGATCCTGGACAAACGTGAAATATATAATTCAATCATAAAATCATTAAAAGTAAGAATGATAAAAATCATGACAGAAGTTAATGTTTAAGTTAATGTGCAGTATGTTGGCTTATTCTAAGCAACTTTTCAGTGCAATTGGTTTTCCGAAGTCGCCCAAAGTTGCCACACGAGGAAACTTCAGGCGACTTCGGAAAACGCATACTAGAATATATCTATTATGCGGAAAACCCAAGGCCCCAAGCATTTTGGATAACAGGTCCCAGACTAGTATAAAAGGGACTAGGGTGTTGCTATAGGTGGTGACATAGCGGTGGATCAGGGAGGAATTTAATGGGTATTTGGGGGGCTGATAGATGGGCTGAGCTGCGGGCAGAATACAGGCAATTTGGGCTTGGCTGGGATCAACCAGATGACAACCCAAAATCTCCAGCAGTTGCAGGCAGGGTTTTTAATCTGAATTAATTCTTACAGTTGGGGAACTGGTTGCAGAATCCCAGGTCTGTACTGGCTTCCATGTAAACTTTAACATGTGGCCGCCCCCAGGCCCAGCTAAATATGCCTCTGGCTTTGCCCCTGTGGCCTTGAAGGGCCTAATGATTAAACACTGCTGAATGCTGTTCCTGCCTTTACCTGGGTGACTGGTTGAATAAACTCACAGCGGCCACAGAGCCCCTTTGTTATGCATAAGAGCCACCACTGTAGGAATGGCAGTGTAGCCGTTTCAGATCATGATGTCATATCGATCATAGTGATGCCATTCTGCATTTGATGTATACGCTAATTTAACCTCGGCAAAAATAACATCAACGCCAGCTATTTTGGGTTTTTTTTAGGAAACGGGGAAAAGGCAATGGTTCAAGAGCAAAAACAGCCAGTCTCTGTTGAAGGAGCAGTGACTAAAAACAATACTCAATTATTCCTATCGGTTTAACCTTTCCAGTGCTGACTAAGCTTCTATCATTTAGCCTGGAGCAGGATCCACCTCTGACTGCAGATGCCTGACCCATTGTCTGTCAGTGTACTCCTGTGTGACTGACTCTTGTTCGTGTTTGGGGACTCTCTGAGTCTGAGCTGCCCATTTCCATCGCAAGATATTGGTGGTGGGGGGTGATCAGGCAGTAGCAGCCTATGATATCCCCCCTCTCCAAGACTATCAAGGGCTGCCCACTGACCTTCTCTCTCTGTTATCATAGAAAATGCACATAAAAGTGCCTTCAGGCTAGAACCGTATGAAAATTGTCAGCGCTTCTATGTAATTTACATAAACAGTAGTAAAGCAGCAGAAACAATTGGCCTGTATGCCAGCATTTCTTATAATAGTGATACTCACAATTCCCTGTATAACTCAGCCTACAGCCTTGTGCCTTTATATGGTCACAGAACAACCCCTCAGTGACTTCTAATATCCTTATCATTTACAGTAGGGGGTACATTATCTCTTATAATACATGAGTGATACTCAGAGTTCCCTGTATAACTCAGCCTGCAGCCTTGTGCCTTTATATGGTCACAGAACCCCTCAGTGACTTCTAATATCCTTATCATTTACAGTAGGGGGTACATTATCCCTTACAATACATGAGTGATACTCAGAGTTCCCTGTATAACTCAGCCTGCAGCCTTGTGTCTTTATATGGTCACAGAACCCCTCAGTGACTTCTAATATCCTTATCATTTACAGTAGGGGGTACATTATCCCTTATAATACATGAGTGATACTCAGAGTTCCCTGTATAGTGCTGCCTGGAGCTGTGTGTGTGTGTATATAGTCACAGAGATTGTTACAGTTCAGCTAAAAGTCACAGAGATTGTTACAGTTCAGCTAATTACATTTATACACTATGAAACTCCTCTACATACAATGTTGTTGTTAGAGCACAGGCTACAGGTTGTGCTATGCTGTACCATACTATCAGGGCCGGACTGGGAGTAAAAAGCAGCCCTGACAAAAAAATTGAAGCAGCCCACACAGAAATGTGGTCTTTTACTAACACATGAGTATATATATATATATATATATATATAATATATATATATATATATATACACAAAAAGGTTTTATTTGATAAACGTTTCGGCTCCAGCTGTTGAGCTGAAACGTTGATCAAATAAAACCTTTTTGTATATTTCATATAAAGACCTGGTTGGTGCGGTTTTCTTTTAGAATATTACTATTGTTGTCTTTACCACCACACAGGCATTGTTTTTTGTTTGTCCGTGTGCACCATGTCTAAGCTTCGAGTCGGAATTTGACGCTGCGCGTCTGAAACGGACGCCGGCGCGCCCAAATTTTTCACCGGCGACCAAAATTTTTCACCGGCGACCGAAAAAAAGATCTTTTCCATAAAGGCCTTTCATAGAAAATACTTCATGTGTGGTGCTGTCTACTTGCTGATTGTGTATACAGATCAGGTGGAAGTGGCTACCATAGTCCTGCACCTTCTTCTACTGAATTTTGTAGGTGAGTGCTGACTTCTAATTTTTAATGCAATTCAGCATTAGTTAGTAAATCAGCCCCAGTTTATTTAATAAAGGCAAGATGCCAAAGGTAATTCCAATAATAAGTTACACTATGTTATTCATTATTTGTGTTTTTTCAGCTATCTGGTTGCTAGGGTCTTTTTTAGCCTAGAAACCAGGCAGTGGCTTCAATGAGAGACTTGGGGCATATTTAGAGAGTCATATTTTTAAGAGTTTTTTAAGAGTGAAGTTAGAGATCACCACAGTTCTCTAGAGTGATATTCCTCCTCTTTCCATTTGTTTCTATAGGATTTTTAAAGGCATATTTATCAAAGGGTGAAGTTTCACCCTTTGATAAATAAGAATCCCATAGAAATGAATGTAGAGTAGCGGAATTTCACTCTAGAGAACTGTGGTGATCTCTAACTTCACTTTTTGATAATTATGCCCCTATAAATAGCAATACATGAGTTACTTAATAATAATAATACATGTGTAGCCTTTCAGAGCCTTGGTAGTAAGTGACCACCATTTGAAAGCAGAGATAGGTAGCAAATAATTAATAAAAAGTTAATATGAAGGCCAATTGCAAAGTTGCTATAAATAGGACATTCTATAGTTGAAATATGAAGACCAATTGCAAGGTTGCTATAAATAGGACATTCTATAACACACTCCACTAAAACTGTGCAGCCTCCATGTCACACTTATGACTAGAATATTAGGCTAATATATTTGTCACAGCTTCTGTTTTCCTGATAAAAAAACACTGCTCCCTGCCTCCCCTTCTAAACTGCAGTTAAACCATAATTTTACATAACTCCTTTACATTTCTTGCTTTTTTTCCTTTTCCACTGGAGCATGTAAAATCAAGGGTTGTCTGTATGGGAAAAGTTGTGGCTGAAGCAGGCTAAAAATCATTCAAAGTGCCACACAGCTCACAATGTACAGTACAGAAATGCACCCCCCTGCCCATCAAAGAATTTGACATGCTGCTCACCTGAGAGCTTTGTGCTGTTTCTTCAGATTGCTGACACTGCTGCTCCACTCTCAGTGCAAACCACAGGTCAACTTTCAGCTTGAAAAATACTTCTCCACAGCTTCCAAGGAATAATACAGCTCCCCAGTTTATTTGTAAATAAACCAGCGTGTGCTGAAGACACGCAGCTGCCCCGCCCACAAGTTCAAAGTTTTTCTTCAGTCCTCCCCCTCCCTCTCTCTGCTCTCTTACATTGATTGCTCTGCTATGTGGAGGTGGGAGGGGGCTGCGATCGCGTGAGTTCGTCCTGCCATGGAGGGAGGAACCGGAGACGAGCAGAGGGATGAAAGGAGAACACGAAGCAGACGGCAGGTCAGGGATTAGATAAACTAATTAGGTGGACCCATCATTCTGTTCAGGTCAGGCACGGATGCTGCTGCCTGGCTTTGATTAATGGTAAACAAGTGAAGTGCTGCTCCGCATCTAAACAGACAGCGGGCGGCCCACTTATACACAAAGCAGAGCGGCCCCTCGGGCATTTGCCCGAATCCACAGGTTATCAGTCCGGGCCTGCATACTATCACTCAACTCCCTTTTACTCCCTCTTGCAGAATCACACAAGCCTCTCACACTCTTTCCTAAAAGATCTGAGCTCCCACCGTGTATTTGGGAGGGGGTTGTTAAAAAGAAAGACTGATAAAAAAAGGGGGTAGAACTTTGGTGGAGAGGGAGATAGTGCATGTGGGGGAGGGAGCCCGGTCATGAAAGAAATTTGGATCATTGCAGAGGAGTCAAACTGTGCACCTTGCAGTTTTATGAGGCCCTTTTCAGTAAGAAGTTGGTAGGAGGGGAACTGAACCGAGATCTGCTAGTGTACAGGTAATTAAGAGGAGTAGAGATGAAAGTAGTGATTAGTTTATAAAATTCAAAAGAATAATCTGCTATTTTTCGTGCAGAACTAGGTGCAGACATGTGCTTATTGGTATTCGTACCAGGTACTAACCCTCTATCAATATGGGATCTGGAAATCCATTACAGGATGGGATCCATTATATGGAAGCCCGTTAGCCAGAAAGCTCTGGATTATGGAAAGACCTTTTCCCATAGACTCCGTTATAATCAAATAATCCAAAATTTTAGAAATTTTCTCAGTAATAATAAAGCAGTAACTTGTACTTGATCCCAACTAAGATATAATTAATCCTTATTGGAAGCAAAACCAGCCTTTTGGGTTTATTTAATGTTTACATGATTTTCTAGTAGACTTAAGGCATGAAGATCCAAATTACAGAAAGATCCATTATCTGGAAAACCTCAGGTTCCGAGCAGTCTGGATAACAGGTCCCATACCTGTATAGGTAAGATAAAACACAGATATCTAACGTCTGAATTCCCATATGCTGAACTACAAGTCACACAATGCAACATGATGACAACCTATAAATATGATTCTATGGGAATATGTGCCAGTCTGGCTTTCTTATTAAAAAGAGTCTGCATGGGACACAGCTTCTCTGGCATTTATATTTGGAAGAGGTCTAAATGATGGCACTATGGGCACTGTATTTAGGTGGGGGAGAGACTGTATAAGTTGAACTAAAGCAGTACCCACCTTCTGTCCTGCTATCTTATTCCCACTTTACACCCACGGGGTGCAGGGGCAATGGTATCCGAAAATAAACCCTGTTAGAGCAAACGAGTTGGACCAGGCATCTGCGCCCGAGACACAACACAGAACCAGATATCTCGTTTGCCATATGGTGAGTCATAAATTGTTTTCGTCTTGCGTAGAACGCGGCTCTTGCATTTTCTATTGGCAGACTGGGGTTGGTCCTGTTTGACATTTGTTAATGCATTTTCTCACTTGCTCGCTGAGCCTGATTGTTCCCTGATTGTTCAGTTCTGTAGGAATCTATTACATAGTTGTTAGTATTGCAGCTTCCCTGGCTGGAGGGTTAAATAACAATTAGAGATCCACCGAATCCAGGATTCAGTTCGGGATTTGGCCTTTTTAGGGCTAGTCCACACGGGGAGATAGCGACGCGTTTGCGGTCGTGGCGACAAAGCGCCGCGACAGTCGCCGCGACCGGCGCAGGCGACAGTTTTGTATGGGCGCCTATGTAAAAACGCCTGTGCTAACCACACGAGGCGATGCGCTTTTCAACAGTCGCCTGAAAAAGCCTGGCGAGGCATTTTCAGGCGACTGTTGAAAAGCGCATCG
Source organism: Xenopus laevis (assembly GCF_017654675.1). NCBI lineage: Eukaryota > Metazoa > Chordata > Amphibia > Anura > Pipidae > Xenopus > Xenopus laevis. Next base: position 118,802,820 of record NC_054378.1, on the reverse strand, counting down.
CCTCGTGTGGTTAGCACAGGCGTTTTTACATAGGCGCCCATACAAAACTGTCGCCTGCGCCGGTCGCGGCGCTTTGTCGCCGCGACCGCAAACGCGTCGCTATCTCCCCGTGTGGAATAGCCCTTAAGCAGAATTCAGATTCGGCCGAATCCTTGTGCCTGGCTGAACCAAATCCGAATCCGCTTATGCAAATTAGTGGCAGGAAGGGAAATCACATAACTTTTTGTTACCAAACATGGAAGTACAATTTGTTTTCCTTTTTCGTCCCTGATTTGCATATGCACATTTGGTTCGGTGTTCGGATGAATCTTTGACGAAGGTTTCAGGGATTTCACTGAATCCCAAATAGTGGATTTGGTGCATCCCTAATAACAACACCGGCAGTTTTTATACAGCTGTGCAAGGTTGTAGTCATTACAGTTAAGGTACATATTTTGTTTTGAATTGTGCAGAACGTTGGCGGTTACCTGGGATAAATGATATAAGGAGTGATGGGACATGTAGGATCTTTATGCAACAGCCAATGACTTGGTTCCAATTCAAAAAGTCAGAAGAGATATATCAGTGGGTTCTCCAACTAGCATGGATTTTGGTTGCCTTTCCATAGCAAATAAATCTCTGTAAACAGGTATGGATTCGTTATCCGGAAACCCGTTATCCAGAAAGCTCCAAATTACAGAAAGGCCGTCTCCCATAGACTCCATTTTATCCAAATAATCCAAATTCTTAAAAAATTATTACCTTTTTCTCCATAAAAATAAAACAGTACCTTGTACATGATCCCAACTAAGATATGATTAATCCTTATTGGAGGCAAAACCAGCCTATTGGGTTTTTTTTAATGTTTAAATTATTTTCCCCTAGACTTGAGGAATGAAGATCCAAATTACAAAAGATCTGTAATCCAGAGACCCCCAGGTCCCGAGCATTCTGGATAACAGGTCCTATACCTGTATTGTGAGTTTATGACTGCTTTCAGGACCAAAATATGTTTGTATTGTATTGTCCTGCCAAATACCGCAGGCGTCCCCAGTAGGATCCAGCCGTAGTGGGCCTCAGTCAAGGACAATTCCCATCAACCCTTTATTTCCACCATTGATCTATATGAAACATTTTTGTTTGCACCTAATTGTTATGAGATTGAGCCCTCGGGTCAGGTCAGGTTCTCTGGTGGGCCCTTGGGTGCCAGTTCAGCACTGATGAAACAAAAGTGTTCCATATTACACTAACCTAATATGATGATAGGTTCTCCAACAACAGAGCAAGAGAATCAATCACCAGCTTTTAATGAGAGGTCGCTGAACCCCAAATAGAATGCCTTGCCTTCCTGGCCTCTTAGGAAATGAATTCTCTGTACTGACTGATGTGTTACAGGGGGTAGCACTGCATGTATGGGTTCCAGCGTCAGTAAACTTAAATCCAAAACTTGGAGGCGCAATTCTTTTTCGGGTAATGCCAATGGCACACAAGTGTGTGGGGGGATGCCAGTATGTGGCAGCACCCCACCCAGTAACCCAAATCAACAGAGAAGGCATGGTGGTGCTCCTGTACCTCTAAAAGAGCAGTAAAAATAAATGATCATCATTTATGTGGAGTAGGGATGCACCGAATCCACTTTTTTGGATTCGGCCGAACCCCCGAATCCTTCGTGAAAGATTTGGCCGAATACCGGACCGAATCCGAACCCTAATTTGCATATGCAAATCAGCGAGGGGGAGGGGGAAATGATCATGCGCGGCTAAAAAAATTTTACTTCCATGTTTTGTGACGAAGTCACATGATTTTAAGGATTCAGTTCGGCCAGGCTCAAGGATTCGGCCGAATCCGAATCCTGCTGAAAATGGCCGAATCCTGGATTCGGTGTATCCCTAATGTGGAGCCGCCTTGCAACCAATCCATCCACACTTTGCAAGATGACCCCACTCCCCTGAACTCAGTGAGAAATTGAAGAGCAGCTCAGTGGGGTTTGAGGCCACCATGTCTGGCCTTGTATCTCCTTGGCTTTGCTGAAGAGGGCCATGCACAATGGTACCTGATATGATTCAATATACGTGCTTCTGGTCAGCGGCCAGGGAGCCAGAATAATTAATTACGTAGCCAGACTTGAAGGGTGCTCACCCTGTTGTGCTGAAAAAATGCTTCAGGTCTGTGGGACTGTAGATGGAGCTGTTGGGCAAGGAGGACCAATAGGGGCCCTCTCATGTGAAAATTAGTCTCCTTAAGGGTCAGGGCACACGGTGACAAATCTCCTCTTCTTCGGGGGCCACTAATCTCCCCAAACTGCCTTCCCACTGGCTAAAACTTAAATTGCCGGCGGGATGGCACTCAGAGCGATTCATTTTCCGAAGTCACCGGAAGTTGCCTCACGAGAAAACTTCAGGCGATGAAGCAAAACGAATCGTGCCATCCTGCCGGTGATTTACATTTTAGCAGGTGGGAAGGCAGGGGAGGCAGTTCGGGAAGAGTAGTCGCCCTGAAGAAGAGGAGATTTGTCGCCTGGCGACTAATCTCCCCGAATCTGCCTGTGTGCCCTGACCCTTAATGTATCTTTATTGAATATTTGTAAAACTACAATTATATACAAAAAGCGAAACCACAAAAGGCTTCCCATTTGTCAGCCTGTCAGCTGAGGAATGTGTCCAACAAGGAGTGTCTCCTTTAGCATCTAGTTCAGAGATTCCCGGTGCTTGGACTGTGCCATTTACTGCTAGAGAGTGAGGACAGAAAGCTAGAGGTCACGTTTAAACAGCTGTTCCCACCTGACACACAAAGGCCTGTGTTTCTCAAAGGCTCCGCATTAGGAAAACCTTTGGGAATTGATTGCTGGATTTGTGCCATTCGGTTTCCCAGGTAAAACTCATTATCAGGGCTCCTCCGCGCTACCCCCCGAGGGCAGATTCAGTTCCAAATATGCATGAGTTTATTCTCAGAGGGGAGACCGGCTGAGAGACGATCATCATAATTGTAATGACTTCTATAAAAGTGCCTGTGAATATAACCCCTCACCCCCCATGTGCAGACTGTATAATGGTATTATCCAGCTCAGAGGTGCCATAGACTACTTGTTCCTTATAAATAAATCATTTTCCGAGGTTTGTTCTGCGTCGGTGATTTTTTAAAGTATGAGTTGGGATACAAAATTGGGTCCCCGTGCTGTTTAGAGCGGGTCCCAGTGAATGATCGGACTAATCCTTAAACCTGCTCCACTTGGCATTGCTTAATGTATTTTGTCTTTGGAGAAAGTATAATTCATAGGAGATTTAACAGAGCTGATCCATACAGGCTACCAGTGCGGGTCTGTTAAGGGGAAACATATTGGCACAAAGACAGCTGCCAGTTTATCACTTTTATTACTATTAGGGCAATTATTTCCAGTGTTTGGATCAATCCCAAAGGTACTTTATTCAGATAGACAGAGACGCGCGTGAAGATCATTAATGGGCATCGGATGAAATTAAAGAACGTGCGGAGGCCTCAAGGGACTTTGTACACTGCTATAATAAGGGAAGGCTCATTGAAATCTTGTGTTTTTATGTTTACAGAAATTATACAGTATTCCCATCAGCCCCTGTCCCAGCAGAGCTTACAGTCTAAGGTCTTTATCACAGACTATGGTCAGTTTTATCAGGAGCCAATTAACTTTCCTGTATGTTTTGGGAGAGGAATAGAAACCGAGCATACAGATGAAACCACACACACATGAAAGATCACACAGATCCCATATTGATAGTGCCTGGCTGGAATTGGACTCCAGGGCAATGCTTACCACTGTATTGGAAGAACATGCCTCCCAACCTTTTCCGAAAAAGAAAGGGCGGACTAAAAGATGTGCCAAGCACATCTTTTGTGCAGATTTTTGTGCAGATTTTTTTATGAAAGTTTCAACACATTTCTTTTTATGTGTTTTGCTAATAAAGAGGAATTGCCCTTTAAGCTGCAAATCACAGTTTCCCCAAGAAACATGCTTATCTTAAATTGTTACAAAATGATCTAAGTGCACCTGCCATCGTATTGTGGGCTCTCTGCCAAAAGCCAATTAAGTTAGAAACCTTGTGTCTTTTTCTGGCTGTTCAGTGCAGGAGCTCAAAGAGAAAGTCAGGACATTTCAGTAGCAATCCAGGACTGCGGGCTGAGCTGTCAAAATCGGGACTGTCCCGCGATAAACAGGACAGTTATGAGGTATGGAAGGATATAATCAACTGTTAATAGGATTCGCCAGCATCACAGGGGACCCCCTTGCGCATATATATATATATATATATATATATATATATATATATATATATATATATATATATATATATATATATATATATATAGTATATAGACAGCTGCCATGCTGGGGTATTGTGGGCGTGGCTGAAAGGTGGCCTTTTTGTGATGTCAGTTTCATGGGTAATGACAAACAGGGAATTTTATACTGGGGGCAGGTGAGAAATCGAGTAACTCACGAACATTTCAATTGACATATCTGTACTTTCAAGTATAAATGTATAAGGGCTCATTTACAAGTTGCTGCTGTTGCTCACATTGACGGCATTCATTCAAGGGACTTGTAGCAAAAGACACTATTTGCCCTTCCCTAAAGTCGTATTTGACGCCAGTGAGTCCCTCCCACCCGCTCCAAATTGCGTCTATTGATGCAGGAAAATTTGGAGGTACACAAAGATATGTCACTTTTTGCTCTTCGCCCCTGTGTAACCAAATGCATTGTAATTCTCACATGACTCTAGCCAAACAGTGGAATCGAGTGTTCACAGAGCCCCCCAATTTGTATCCAATCAAAGAGCCAGAATATTCACAAGGCAAAGCACTGACATTTTCACTACTGAAAAGCTAACAAGGGCAAACGTAGTTGCTTAGTATGTGTAAAACGCGCCTCTTTATCCATCAAAAACTCTTAGATTAACATTGTTTGGATTCCTCAAGGGGATATCCATTGGGACCAATTAATGAAGTCTAGTGACGTTTATTACGTGTGGCCTTTAGTCCAAAATGGGGGGGGGAAACAATTTTCCACGCTCAGGGCAGATACACATGCTGCGATCTGGGCAGATTAGTCACCCTGCGACAAATCTCCTCTTCTTTGGGGCGACTAATCCCACAGGCAGGGGAGGCAAATGGAATGTAAATGGCGGACGGGATGGCACTCGGAGCTGTTCGTTTCCCGAAGTCGCCAGAAGTTGCTTCATAAGGAAACGAATCGATCCAAGTGCCATCCCGCCAGCCATTTTCATTCTAACCCGATCTCCCCGAATCGCAGCGTGTGTCTCTGCCCTTAGAGGTATTAGATTGTGCCTTTCTACGTCATCATCATCCTCTTGTGTCTAGTGGTTGTTAAATTTAACTTTTCTCCCCTCAAACTCAACAACCAATTAAGGCTATTTACTCAGCATTAACTGGACGGATTATTCTGTGGTGTGTCACTTACAGAAGCGCTTTGTGCCCAGCTGCGGCCCCTCTCGGCATGGCCTGCCCCTCACTCTCTCTCTGGCTGAAGACTGCAGCCGATGTACAGATTGCGCTCTCATAATTGTGTATTCATTCCCTCTCTTGGGAGTCTAAGGAAATTGACACGTTTCTGACTCATTACACTGCTCCGATGTTTCCCGTTTAAAGATTCTCCTTCTGCCGGGGGATAAATGTCCCCCCCCCTGCTTTCAAGGTCACCTTCAGGGCCCTGAAAAATAATTGCTTGGGCAGTCTGAAATATCAGTGCTTCCATGATGAGACCTATGTCTTCTAGGTACTGTTCTGTAGCCACAAATGCCTTACAATTTGTCCTTGGGTTGCCCAACCATGGCCTCAGGTCCAAACTTGAAGGACATGATAAATACCCGCTTTTCTCTCTCGTCATTTCTTTTTCGATTAGCTTGTTTGGGCCACCAATGCTATTCCTGTATCAGATATATGAAAACACAGACATATCAATCATCCTGATGTAGTTCCAGCAAAATCCATGGCAACAAATATGTGTCCAATTTCAAATCTCACTGCCATCCAAACTGGCCTTTGTGCTGGGTCACCTAACTATGGCCTCAGGTTCCTGCTTGATGGGCATCATAAATCTCTGTTGTTCCCTCATCAAATGTCTGTAGATTGGCTTGTTTGGGGCACCAGTACTATAAATGTTCTATATATATGAGAACATGAATGTATCAGCCAGGAATATCCAGGGTACCTAATAAGTGTTTATCCAAAATTTCACCCCAAATTGTCTCCTGGCAGGACTTCCAAGAATACCTTTGTGAACATATATGCATATGACCTAACACCATCTAATTTGACCTTCATGATATGTCACCCAAACACGGCCTCAAATTCAATCTTAAGGGGCACCATCAATTCCTGCTGCACCCTCACCAGTTCTCTTTATATCAGCTCATTCGGACCTCCAGTGATATACAAGCTTTATAGATCTCATCCCAAATCTCAACCTAATTGGCCTTCAGATAGTAGTGAAGAACATAAAGCAGAATAAATAAGATTATCCCAAGCACCTTTAGGGCAGAGACACACTGGCAAATTCAGGGAGATTAGCCGCCATTCGACAAATCTCCTCTTCTTCAGGGGACTAATCTCCCCGAACTGCCTTCCCCTGCCTTTCCGCTGGCTAGAATGAAAATCGCCGACGGGAAGGCACTCGGACCGCTTCACGAGGAAACTTCGGGCGACTTCGGAAAACTAAACGCCCCGAGTGCCGTTCCGATTGACATTTTAGCTGGCGGGAAGGCAGGGGAGGCAGTTCGGGGAGATTAGTCGTCCCAAAAGAAGAGGAGATTTGTGGTTGGGGTGACTAATCTCACCGACTGTGCCTATGTGCCCTGTTGGCTTTTAGGCAGGGTTGTTTAACCAAGGCCTCATGCCTTGCAGGTTTGTGTAGGTTTTTGCCAACATTTATAAAATAAAAATATAGTGGTGCATTTATCATTAGGGTGCTGCATTTTCAGCATATTGGTAATCCAAATGTGCTTACTGATCTATATTGCAGGTTATCCTCATTATTCATTGTAGGCATATACAGGTCTAGAAACCCATTAGTTTGCTGAATTAAGGCCATTTACAAGCTGTGAGAGCAGCACTCACGAAGCAGTTCCTCCTTGACTCTGTAATGCAGATCCCTAATGTCATTGCATTGTCACTACCTTCCAACCAACGCGTACATTGTAGAGACCATAATTTGTGTGCAAATACCCAGTGTATATTTATAATTTCTCCCAATATGTTGTTGAATCTGCTTGGAGTTTGACAAATACTTTGCGTACTTTGTTCTCTTTGGGGTGTAATTGCTATTCGAAGGATTCCCCACCCAGTGACGCAACCTGAATATTCACAGGAAACAGCTGTAGAACAATATATACAGTAGGCTTCTTGTCCTTGTTCATTTCACTGATTCTATTTCTTCTCCAGCTTTTTCACGGCTACAGTTGCCAGCAATGCTTCCCTTTTTAAGGGGATCCCAATTTGAAGGCCAGTAATGGTGAGGTTAAAGGAACAGTAACGTCAAGAAATTAAAGTGTTTTAAAGGAATGACACTGTAATGTACTGTTGCCCTGTCCTAGCAAAGCTATATATATAAACTATAGTAGTACTTATCTGTTATCTACTGTGTAACCTGTGCTTGAATAGCTTCCCCCATGGCTACACAGCAGCTTGTTTATATAAACTATAATAGTCTTTCTAAGTTTTACCAGTGCAGGGCAACAGTACATTATATTTTCATTAATTTTAAAACACTTACATTTTTTGGTGTAACTGATTCTTTAAGTGAAAATCCCACTGCTGGTTGGTAAGAAAAGGCACAGAGGAGTAAACATGTAATTACATTATTCTAGTAATAAGGTAAATATTTGGACATTTAATTTAATAATATATTTTTTTCACTAAATATTTTTTGGTTTTAGGCCCAACTATAAATGTTATCTATTAATGGCAACAATACCCATTTAATTTGTGCTGCATGTGAATGAAACACTAGGGATTCCTGTCTCCTCCATCCCCTGTACCTTTCACACACGCGCTCCTTTTTATCTGCTTCCACGTGTGGCCGTCTGCTGGGATTTGTTTTCTAATCAGACAATTTTCCCCGGTCCCCCGCTGGCAGGACAGATTGCTGTTTGTAGAGATAATAAGGGCTCAGGTGGCAGCGTATAGGAAAAAAATCAACGCCAGGATCTCTATTTCTAACGGAGAGAATAGCTGGACAAGGCTAATCTTCCTCTTTTTGTTCTGCTTGTGGCCCCTCTGCTGGTGAGGGCAATGCAGTCAACGTATAAAATATAAACAGATATACCACTTCTTGGGCATTTTCTAGAAGCAATGACTGTATCTATGATCATTATTCAAAATATAAAATAATTCAGGATATTTAGGGCAATGGTACAAGGGGCACCACCAAGACAGCAATGTGCCCAAAACTGTGTAAAATGTATGAAAATGCCTCAATATTACCCTTCATTGCCACCTATAAAACAAGTGAATGTGAGAGTACAGAGGGGGGTAGTGCACAATTCTCACCTGGAAATTCTGCCAGTGTAGGCTTTTTGCAGTGGTGTAATTGCGATGTTTTGATCTATATTTTATGTGAGTGCACCTGAGGGCATATACTCATGGGGGAAGCCCTTGGGTGCCAATATAGTATAAAATAACTGTCTTTTTACAAAAAAAACCCAATCTGTCTAGGTGAAACTTAAGAGCTCACCTACACTGTCAACCACAGTTGTGGTTGCACAAACATGGATGCAGTTGTTGCATGAATTGACTTGGTCCAAAGCTCAATTCCATTCCATCAGATGTGCTTGTTGCTGGAGCATCCACCCCACCTCCTGTTCTGAATTGCAGGGAAGAGGCGTATTGATGTAGGGAGCTACTTGGAGATAGTGCCACCTTCAAGCTGGTGATAGGTCCAGAGAGCCTGGCGGTGGTCATTTTCTGGGACCTGTACTCGACCCATACCCGTGACCTGCAACCCGGACCCACAATCTGCAACTTGCCCCCCCATTGATCCACTACCAGACCTGGCTTGCAGTAGGTCAATTTACCTTCCAACATGGGACATGCAAAACCGTAAGTGATGTCATCAATAAACTTTAGCCACATACCCAGACAGGTTTCCCACGGACTGCCTGCAAGGAAATCAGAAACGTTTTCCCCATTCACTTTGCGTGTATTCCGAGGGTACCTGACCAGATGCAGCTCTCTAGTACAGGGTTCCCTTAGTAGCCAGCATCAGTACCCAAAATGTGTCTTAAAAGTCATGCATAGACATGAATTTGACATCCCCCATGCGTTTGCTAATTACTCTGGAATTGTGCATAAAAAACATGGTGAAAGCAACCAAAATTGCAGTTCTCACAAAGCATGTAAATAAATGACGCCTTTGGTTAGCCATCTGTTATCAATTGGTGCCTGTATGCAGAACTGTGCATGAGTAGATTCAATAGGAAAATAGGTGCAGGGATGTGTATAGGGTTTTAAGTGAGGAAAAAGATGGCAGCAATCACTCTTGAAATCACCATAGGTGCGGAATGCACGTGACTAAAGCTTATCCATCTTTTTAAGGCTGACTTAGATGCTCTGAAACTGTAGGGCCCCACCAGTTGCTTGAGGCCCAAGCCCATCATGGTGAGCTCTGGGGAGAAGAGGAGTTTAGCCATGATCATAAATAAGTGTTACAGTTGACATTCGCTTGTTTGCTTCTCTTTATCCATAGCGGCAATTTATCACACTTTAGGTGATTTCTCCTTGGCATTTAATCACTGCTGGAAAGTTGTCCAGTGTGATATTAACTTCAGACTCAAATTTATTGCAGCTGAAGCATTTCAAGGTTAAACTTTGATCAATGGGGAAAAGGAATCTTACAGACCAGTTGGCATCGGGGAAGGAATCATGTTTTTTTATCATTGAAGTTAAATTACCTTATGCTTCAGTGCATCTTTTTGTTATTGTTGGGAATGGATGAGGATGGGAAGCGTGCAAGGCTGATAGACTGAACTCACAAATCGGACACCTGTGCTGTTCTCCAGCCACCCAAATACAGCCTCATAACCATATTGTGATTGGTTTGTCATGTATGACATGTCACATTCACTGAGGCTTGGAATTAGGGATGGGCGAATTTGTTCGCCTTGTTTCGCCCAAAAAATGATGCCCATAGACTTGTATGGTGTTGTGCGTCAAAATAAATAGACGCGCGTCAAAAAAATTCTCCGCGCGACGAATTTTTGGCTAAATGAAACGGGTCAAATTCACCCATCCCTACTTGGAATGTCTGGAGCGGTTCAACTTGATGGACTTTGGACTTTTTTCAACCCAACTTAACTGAACATGATCTGTCCTGTAGACAACTGGTCACCTTCATATTGATGCAGCGTGGCACAACAGAAATTGCCTAAAATGCCACAGCTGATGTTGCCGGCAGGTCAGGTCTTACAGTTGGGTGGGATACCATGTTGTACCCAAAAATATACATTTTTATAGCATGCACTATGTGAGTTTCCAGATCTCATTGTCCCAGATCTTGACAGCACCAATTACTCCTGCTGATTATAGAAAGTCCAGAGATGGCCGACATAAGAAGGGGAGAGATTCCTTTTAGCACCCAAGCCAGAACAGTCATGGCACAGGATTCAGTGAAAGATACAGATGTCTGAATGGAGACAAGATGTAAACATAGTGCTGAACGTTGTCTGATCAAGCCGTAAGCCATAAAGACATAGACCAAATGATATCCCAATTGGTTCCCTGAATCTGAGGATCTGCTGGTCCTTCTCATGTTTCTTCTGGCAGAAGGTAATGCACTTCAATTGCGGTTATTCTCTATCTGCTTTGGGATAACTGCTGGTGCATGTTCACAATCAGATAGTCCTCCTTATAAATGAACATGACATATACAGTATCAGTACTGGGCACCTGCCACTAACACCAACAGCTGACCCAAGACATAAATCAGTTTGAAATAGAGCGATAGGGCACCCGTTTACATTGCACATAACATATAAGTATCAGGCATGGACGTTTGTAGAGTCTATATTGCTTTAATATGTTTTATTTGTAAGAGACAGCTTTTCTCATGTGGTGTGAACCTATCTGAGAGCTTCCCAGGATGCCTCACTACATGGGACATAAAAGGTAACCTTTCTATGGTCTTACTATTAAACCAATCCAATTTGTGGTGCCATAAGAAGGCAGTAAACCAGTAAATAGAATCTCTATTGCTCATGGATATGAATCATTATTATTCTTGCTGCTCCACTCTCTTATATTGCGTTGCACATTGGGAACCCTTACGAGGCACTAAAGGAAAATATATTGGTATTGCTTCTGGCTGGGCCCCTCTCCTGGGGCAGCTTCCCACGCCGGCAGTTGTAGCTGAAGGGTTGTAGATAGTATAATAATCAGTTCATATTTGGATCTCCCTTCGAGTGATTTGGTCAATCAAAGGGGCAGATTTACTAAAGGGCGAATTGTCACCATTGACCGCCTCATACCCATCGGCAGGCGCAAATACGCTCAGACTACGCTAATTCACTGAAATGCAAGTTTTGTCATGGGCGCCAAACGCTGGCGACTACTGTTACTTCTGCAATGCAAGCATTTAAAGGAGAAGGAAACCCCCTGGGCGCAAAACCCTTCCCCCCTCCCCTGTGTTGCCCCCCTTCCTCCCCCCCCCTGGCCTACCTGTCTCCCTGGGCAAATGCCCCTAACTTGTTACTCACCCCTCTGCGCAGGTCCTGTCCACGGAGTTCACAGTCGCCATCTTCTCCCACGTGATCTTCCTGCTTTGACCGGCGTCTTCTGGCGCATGCGCAGTAGGAACATTTACAGGTACGGATCTACTGCGCATGCACCGAATGTCACGAAGTGAAATCGGAAAACTTTGTGACATTCGGCGCATGCGCAGTAGATCCGTACCTGTAAATGTTCCTACTGCGCATGCGCCAGAAGACGCCGGTCAAAGCAGGAAGAAAATCGCATGGGAGAAGATGGCGCCTGTGAACTCCGTGGACAGGACCTGCGCAGAGGGCTGAGTAACAAGTTAGGGGCTTTTGCCCAGGGGAACAGGTAGGCCAGGGGGGAGGAGGAAGGGGGGGCAACACAGGGGAGGGGGGAAGGGTTTTGCGCCCAGGGGGTTTCCTTCTCCTTTAATAGTAAAGATGTGCTAGCGTTCATTTCTGCCTAGTGAAACTTCGTTCAGGTCACTTTGCATAGGGCGGGAAAGTTAAAGTTGTAGGGACGCCTTTATGTAAAATGTTGGTCCATATACTTACAAATTACACTTTTTAAAACACTTGTCCGGAGAACCTTATTAAAGACTATAGAGTTATTCTAATGCCCTACACATGAGCCCACTGTGTCTTTTGCAGGCAATCAGGCTGAAAAAAGGAAAAGACACCAGCGTTTTTTTTGGACTTTGACGCATTTTTGGCTCACAGAATATAATGTAAGTGTCAGAAGATTGAGGAAGATTTAGCTACTTTAATGCACTTCGTCTGGTCTGAGGTGGCGAAGGCAACTCTGAGACAGCGGTAACGTTCAGTAAAATCTGCACTTAAGTGGATTTATGGAGTAACGTCCGTTCGCCAGAGCAAAAAGTTGCCTGGGTGCGAATGAACGCTAGCGTCTGTCTCTTTTGCAAGCAAACTGCCGCCTGCGCCCATTAGTAAATCGACGATGTTCCTGTGGGCAGTAGCGTTAGCCACTTCGCCTTTTAGTAAATCTGCCCCAAAGTGTGGTGCCAAAATGTAAAACCAGGCCTGGCCTGGGACTGTTCATCTTCTCGGGGGTCAGTGCAATGTTGGCATTTTGTGTAATCTGGACTGATATTGCAAATACTGGACCATTTTCTCCACTGTTGATGCAGCCGCAAGAGTGAATGACACCAATTTCCCTTTGCTATATCAGCTTGTAGTTGAGGAAAGCCAAGCTCCCTATATACATTGTTACTAAAATTGCTACATTAGATGTACAACTTGCAGATTCCTTTATGTGACATATGGATGCTCTTGTGGGAAACTTTGCAGCATTACTGTGCCATAAATCCAAAAACAAAATAGCGCTGACATTATTTGAGGCTTTAGTTCTCCTTTAAGTATCAGCCTTTGAATCCCATTCCTGCCCTGTATGTTTGATCACAATACAAATATAAGGCCAAGTTAAACTTTGAGATAATTGGAAGATGTATAACTAGGAGCCAAAGCCAGCAGAACTAGGGGGCCGCAGGGCATTATGCGTGGGTGGCCAGCTTATTAGCTAGAGGGGCTCGGTTGGTCAAGGTCTTGAACTCCGGGGGTTTGAGGCTGCTTCACTGTCTGTTAATTTCCTAAGGTTTTCATTCCAAATCCCTTTATCGCCCTGTGCTCCCGGCACCAACACTGAGAGCAAAGGGATTCTTGTGTTTTATGAAAGAAATTACATTGCGCGGTGTTGCCTTCAGATTGATCTAGATCAGCCAACAGACAGGCAGATGAATATGAAACCCTCATCCTAAACGTCACTTACAACTGAAATGAAAAATATCCCCACCCCTGCCAAACCCACCTCCAAGATTAAAATAACATGCCATGAATGGGAATATTGTGTGGGATTTGCTTCTGTAGGTCTAATCCCAAACAACGAGTGAAGGATTCCAACAAACCCAAGTCTTTGTAAAAAATACGGTTATTTTTTGAACGGGATCCAAGTGGAATCCTGCACTGGAGCTTTGGGACATTAACCCTTTCTCTTTGGAAGACCATGGCATGGCTCCTAAATAAAGAGGTGGATACATGCACAGATGGATATGGAGGTCCCAAAACTCTTATTAAGGGGGTTGTTCACCATAACTTTTAGTATGCTGTAGAGCAGGGGTCCCCAACCTTTTTTACTTGTGAGCAACATTTAAATGTAAAAAGAGTTGGAGAGCAACACAAGCATGAGAAAGTCCATGGGGATGTCAAATAAGGCCTGTGATTGGCTGTTTGGTAGCCCTATATGAACTGGCAGCCTACAGGAGAGTCTGTTTGGCAGTGCACCTGGTTTTTATACAACTAAAACTTGCCTCCAAGCCTGGAATTCAAAAATAATCATCTGCTTTGAGGCCACTGGGAGCAACATCCAAGGGGTTGGAGAGCAACATGTTGCTCACGAGCTACTGGTTGGGGACCACTGCTGTAGAGGGTGGAATTCTGAGACAATTTGCCACTGTTTTTCATTTGTTTTTGAGACATTTAGCTTTGCAGTTTCGTCAATCTGGTTGCTAGGGTCCAAATTCCCCTAGCAACCATGCATTGATTTGAATAAGAAACTGGAATATGAAAAGGAGAGAATTTCATTCTTAGATGGGGTCAGTAAACCCCATCTGAAAGCTGGAAAGAGTCAGAAGAAGAAGACAAATCATTGAAAAACTATAGTAAAAGGAAAAATGAAGACCAATTGAAAAGTTGCTTAGAATTAGCCATTCTATAAGATGCTAAAAGTTGATATAAAGGTAAACCACCCTTTAAGAAGGTGAAGGATGAGCTCCTGGAATGGAAAAGGACACAAGGTTTGCATGGGCATCTCCAAGCTTGCTCATCATTCCAACAAGCCAGGAATGATACTCTAGGTGCTTGAACACCTTGGGGCAAATTCACTAAGATTCGTAGTTGCGCCAGGCGTAACTTCACCACACTTCGCCAGGCGTAGTTTCGCCAGCGCTTTGCAAATTCACTAAAATCCGAAGTTGTGCTCAGAGGTAGCTTAAGGTTGCGAAGTTGCACTAGCGTTGATTCGCTAAGTAAAGCGAAGTAACGCTAGCGAAGGCTAATTTGCATACAGCGCCAAATTCAAATTTCAATGGAGAAATACGTATCAGCACTACAAATGCCTAGAAAACCTTCAAAACATCAAATAAAAATTTTATTTTGCCCTACACATGTGCCCACTGTATAGGTAAGTTGCCATGAGTCAGGAAATGTAGGGGGGAAGGAGGGGAGCCCCAAAAAAATTTTCGATCTTTTTCAGCCTATCACCCATAATGTAGAAAACACGCCAGCGTTTTTTGGGACTTAGAAAAAATTTTGACTTTTTTTGAAGCAATCCCTATCTACTCTATTGCACTTCGCCTGGTCTGAGGTGGCGAAGGAAGTCTAGCGTAAAAGGTAGCGTTCAGTACACTGCGCGCGTTAGTGAATTTGCGTAGTTACGTCGCTAGCGAAACTTCGCCAGGCGTAAGGGTGCGATGTAACACTAGCGAAACTACGCCAGCGTTCGTTAGTGAATTTGCGCAGTAACGAAAATGCAAACGCTAGCGAAGTAATGCTAGCGTTCAGCGCTTAGTGAATTTGCCCCCTTGTGTCCAGGAGTTCAAAGTGCTGTGATTTGGGGAGTGCAAAGGTAAGGGGGGTGTACTATACATTACAGGTATGGGATCCGTTATCCGCAAACCCCTTATCCAGAAAGCTCCAAATTAAGGAACAGACGTCTCCCATAGACTCCATTTTATCCAAATAATCTCAATATTCTCTGTAATAATAAAACAGTCATTGCAATTTGGTCACGCACTCCAGGAATTCCTTGGACGTGGTGTTAGATCAAAGAAGAAACTTTATTTCACATCAAGTAAAGGTAAGGTGTTACTTGATATGAAATAAAGTTTCTTCTTTGATTTTACACCGCGTCCGAGGAGTTCCTGGAGTTGCGCGTCCAATGATAAAGTGAAGTGTTCTCCCCAAGCTACGTTTGGGACGCAGCACCCGGACCTCCAACAGAGAGCGTTAAGTGACCCTGACCTCTGTGATTGTATTTAAGTTAAAGTAAGAGACGGGTTTGGGGCAATAGGACCCAAACCATATCCTAAACTCGGTGAGCGTTTGTACTGTAAATATATAAATGTAAAAGTTAAACGACGAAGTAGTGAAGTGGAACGCAATAATTAATTAAGTTAGCAGCACCTGCATTGATCCAGTTATAATAAAAAAGTACCTTGTACTTGATCTCAACTAAGATATAATTAATCCTTATTGGAAGCAGAACCAGCCTATTGGGTTTATTTAATGTTTATATGATTTTCTAGTAGACTTATAAAGTATGAAGATCCAAATTACGGAAAGATCCTTTATCTGTAAAATCACAGGTCTCTAGTATTCTGGATAATAGGTCCCATACCTGTACAGCACAAGCTGCAAAACCCAGCAATGCAGAGAGTGAGCAGGGGTGTGAGTGTTGAGGGTAATTTGCACCTACCCCCTAGTGCTCCGGCCCTTTTTCCCCTGCTCATTGTAAGGGTTCAAGCACAGGGGCAGATTCGGGAGATTTAGTCGCCTGATTTAGCCACGAGGAAACTTCGGGCGACTTCGGTAATTGAAGCGCCGCGAGTGCATTGGCGCTGGCGTTTTCATATTATAGCAGGGGGAAGGCAGTTTGGGGAGATTGTCGCCCCGCAGAAGGGGTGATTAGTCGCCAGGCGACTAAATCTCCCCAAATCTGCCCGTGTGCTAGCTCCCTAAATGTGGCTGTTTGTGTGCTGCTTTATCATCGATATAATTGCTCATTTCCCCCCTATTACCAGTCATTGCAGGTAAGGCAGCAGCAGCACAGGTGACTAGTTCACTAATATTGGGTGCAGCCAATGGGAGGAAAAGTTCAGTAAAGCCTACTGCCTACCGGTGTTACCGGTATGAGTGGGAGCTGCCATAGTGCTTAGTCGTGGCAAAAAAAAAGAAGCAATTGCTTTTAATACCGTGCCCCAGCCGCTCAGTCATGGAAGAAGCTCTGTAACAGGTTTATTTTCATAATTCATAACCAGTGGAGCTTTACAATAATCTGTGCGGCACATTTTCAGGCATGGGGCTCGTAGGAACGTGGTGGTGGTACAGCCGTGAGTTATTAGGGGCTGCCATAGAAAGCACAATGCATTTCTTGATTTCTCAATCAGGCACAGGGATCCAGAGATAAGGAGATTGTGCTGCAGCAGATTAGCGGGCACGGGAATGGCGCATGGGAGATGTATTTAGGTCAGTCGGATTAGAAATCATCACATGAACCATCTATGGAATAGAAATGAAAAGATCAGCTGTTTTAGTTAAAGCAACCAGCTTAAGGCTTATGTATACGGCCCTGGTGCATTAGGAGGTGTATAAATGTATTGGTTTCTGACCCCGTTTCTGCCCGTGTGCCTCGTATTCATATAGATCGTATCACTGTCAGCCTCCCGCTGTGCATTATATCATATTACTGCAGCTTCTGACTCACAGGGATAAATGGGATATTGATGCAGAAGCGCGCAGGTTCTGCAGATCTAAAGGCACATCGCATGGAATGTGAGACTTCAAAGTGTAAAGCTATTTCCATGTTAAACCGTAATTTACTATTATATGAAGCTGCTGCGACTTACAGAGTTGTCACTGTAAAGGGAAATCAAATACTGTAGAGTTCTCTCATTACGTTGTTAAAGATACTGCCTGTGTTTTATACAGTATATTATAAAATCATTTTTTCCCAGAATTTTGAGCAGAATTGCTGCCACTGTAATCTGGTGCACAGGGATTCTACCCTTATAATACATGAGTGATACTCAGAGTTCCCTGTATAACTCAGCCTGCAGCCTTGTGTCTTTATATGGTCACAGAACAACCCCTCAGTGACTTCTAATATCCTTATCATTTACAGTAGGGGGTACGTTATCCCTTATAATACATGAGTGATACTCAGAGTTCCCTGTATAACTCAGTCTGCAGCCTTGTGTCTTTATATGGTCACAGAACAACCCCTCAGTGACTTCTAATATCCTTATCATTTACAGTAGGGGGTACATTATCCCTTATAATACATGAGTGATACTCAGAGTTCCCTGTATAACTCAGCCTGCAGCCTTGTGTCTTTATATGGTCACAGAACCCCTCAGTGACTTCTAATATCCTTATCATTTACAGTAGGGGGTACATTATCCCTTATAATAAATGAGTGATGCTCAGAGTTCCCTGTATAACTCAGCCTTTAGCCTTGTGCCTTTATATGGTCACAGAACCCCTCAGTGACTTCTACTATCCTTATCATTTACAGTAGGGGGTACATTATCCCTTATAATACATGAGTGATACACAGAGTTCCCTGTATAACTCAGCCTGCAGCCTTGTGTCTTTATATGGTCACAGAACCCCTCAGTGACTTCTAATATCCTTATCATTTACAGTAGGGGGTACATTATCCCTTATAATAAATGAGTGATACTCAGAGTTCCCTGTATAACTCAGCCTGCAGCCTTGTGCCTTTATATGGTCACAGAACCCCTCAGTGACTTCTAATATCCTTATCATTTACAGTAGGGGGTACATTATCCCTTATAATAAATGAGTGATACTCAGAGTTCCCTGTATAACTCAGCCTTTAGCCTTGTGCCTTTATATGGTCACAGAACAACCCCTCAGTGACTTCTACTATCCTTATCATTTACAGTAGGGGGTACATTATCCCTTATAATACATGAGTGATACTCAGAGTTCCCTGTATAACTCAGCCTGCAGCCTTGTGTCTTTATATGGTCACAGAACCCCTCAGTGACTTCTAATATCCTTATCATTTACAGTAGGGGGTACATTATCCCTTATAATAAATGAGTGATACTCAGAGTTCCCTGTATAACTCAGCCTGCAGCCTTGTGTCTTTATATGGTCACGGAACCCCTCAGTGACTTCTAATAGCCTTATCATTTACAGTAGGGGGTACATTATCCCTTATAATACATGAGTGATACTCAGAGTTCCCTGTATAACTCAGCCTGCAGCCTTGTGCCTTTATATGGTCACAGAACCCCCCAGTGACTTCTAATATCCTTATCATTTACAGTAGGGGGTACGCTAAAATATTTCACTGCTGTTCCTGTCTTTTTATTTTTTGTGAATTTGCATTGCACACATTGCACAGGGCAAGTATGTTCACTGTGACAACCATTCAGCGCTGTGCGAAGTTTATAAATTAGCCCCAGTGACTTCTAAAATGTGCCAGCGCAATGGACCTATGTTTCCATCACCCAGGGCTGAAGTAGAGGTAAGCAGATAAAAGAGTTTTATACCTAGTGTCCCCCCCCCCCACTGTTGCGCCCTAGGCTTGTGCCTCTCCTCCTCTTCTGCCTGGTTTCAGCCTTGCCCATAGCAACCAATCAGCAGGTGGCATTAACTGGTCTGCCGTTTGAAAGCCAAGATCCGATTGGTTGCATTGGCATTTTTAGGTTCTGATTTTACTTCCTTTGCCCTTTATAATATCTCCCTGTTGCAGGTGTTTCAGTATATTATTATGCAGCTCACGTGTGCCGGTTGTCCGACTGTTCGGAAGGTCACAGCCATTTGTTAGCGCTCTCCCTCTGGTGCCTCGATTTGCTCCGCGATTCTCCTGCTCTTGTCACAGAAGACGAATGGGGGTCATTGATGGGAAAGGGCATGTTTTGGGTAGAAACGAACATATAATATACGATAAAAGAGTGTCTGAAGGTGTTGTTGCTGAACTGTAATTTTAGCTCCTGGACATTATAAATAATAATATATAGGGGTGATATCACAAGCAATTGGGTCCAGTAACTAGGGTGCCTATAAATCGCTGTAGATATGAGCAATGATGGCTCTGCAGTTCAGGTTGAGTTTGGGTTTACTGAGGGGTAGGACAGACAAAAAGTCGACCTGTGCTTCATTAGTATACAGATACATTTATTTGGCAGTCTGGTGGTGCTAGGAGTTGTGTTTCAACAGCAGAAGGAACGCCAATACTGTTTCCTAAAAATGATGGTGCAAAGTCCTTTTTGCCTCCGGCCCCAGCTGTTAGAGTGTGATGCATTCTGGAATATCCGACTTGTGCTCCATAAACTTTTCTCATATGAAACCAGTGACTTGCATCTGTCTGTGCCAGATTCTGCCCCCACTGCACCCTTTCTACCACCGCTACCTGCCGGCACGAAGGCCGAGGAATTTCCCCCTAGACTGCAGATCCGTCAGTGCCACAAGTCCTTTAATCAGGATTGAAGAAAATAAAGGCGAAGAAAATTAGACGAAAAACAGACAAATTCTGTGTTCCTTGCTCGGTTTCTTTCCATACCTGCTGGTGTCTCCCCACACCTCTCCCTGGCAGTGCTGACTAAATAGAGCTTTTCTTTCCATGGTTCCTCCCTGCTACAGAGCCGTGTCTCATGGAAAGGGCCCAGCCCGCTGTGTTTGGGGGACGCTGCGCTTCTGTTGGCCCCTGTGTACTTTGGCTCTGGATGCAGTAAGGCTACTCCTAAGGATTTCTCATCACACTAAGCTCTGTGTTTGTGCCGTGCCGGGGGGTTCAGAATGACCCCTTTCTGCTGCTGAACTGAACACAGTGTCCACTTGCTTCACTTCTAAGTCACCTTCCCATCAAACCATTTCCTGCTTCAATACACTCTCAAGTCGGCAGGAAAAATAAGTCATTGGGTGAATTTGTTGGAGCTTTAAGGTTAAAGAGAATATGCAGTATATAAGGTTCTAAAGGATTAATATTCCTTGGCTTATAACTTGGCTTTCGGTTTATGTTCAGACATATTGGCGTAGGTTATTCTGCATGGGAAACCGTATTTATCTGCATAGTTTGGGGGACTAACTAATGGCATTGGCACATGGTAGAGTCCTGCATCGGGTCTGGTACCCTCAGAATACCCGCAAAGTGGTCTGGTTTCTAGCAAAAAGTCCCCAATTCCTTGGCTGTGCGGGCAGTCTGTGGGTAACCAGGCTGGGTACCCAACAAAGGTTTGACCTTGATGCCTCCCACCCACCCTTGTGGTCCTTCCAGTTTTTATAGTTTTTTGGGGAAGATTCAGCACCAGAGTGACCTCACTGTCGGGCAAATGTGACGTCACTTCTGGTTTCAAGTGTCCCCCGGGTCGGAAAATTTGTTGGCCTATTGCGGGTCAGGTAGCGGGAACATGCGGGTCAAATTGCGGGTTCGGGGTGCGGGTATGGATTGGGTCAGGGTTTCAAAAAAATGTACCAGCGCAGGACTCTAGCACATGGAATGTTTGGCTTCAGCACATTGCAATGGGTCACATTAGGCCCTGAGTGGCCAAATTGGGTGAATATCTGCTCATTTGATGACCTCTCCATCAAAGTGGATCTTCAAGTGTAGCATGGGTTGCCAACTTCTGAATCTAGATATTCTATCCAGGGATTGGTATGGATGGGCCCGTAGAGTAAGTGCTTTGGGCAGTAATGTGAAAAGACAGAGCTATGATGTCAGTGGGTAGAGCAATGACATCAATAGGTGGAGTGATGGTATCAACCAGACAGCAGTGGGGCAGTAATTTGCTCCCAAATTTCTGTTTGCCCACTCCTTTAAAAAAGTATAGGCATGGCATTCGAAATCCTCGGAAGCTATTGGTGTAGGACAGAGGCATGACCTATGTGGGATAGGGCATAGATAAATAAAAGTGTGTGTGGGGGGGGTGGCCAAGATGCACCAGGATTACCTCAGATCTGGGTCAGCATCTCTGAAAACAATGATTGGGCCCCTACTTCCCTGTTCAAAACTGGACATTAGCCTGAAAGCAAAATGATTGGTGGTACAAGGGAAAAAGTCTTGGCTTGACTGGAGGATTCAGTTGGTGTTCAGCCTTTTTCAGCAGGATTCGTATTTCTGCCAAATACAAGTGCCTGGCCAAAATGAATCCAAATCCTTAAAATCACGCAACTTTTCATCCGTGTGGGGTTCTTTTGAACCCTTCATCACCTTAATTTGCATATTCAAATTAGGGTTCAGATTGGGATTTGGATGATTCCCAAAATAGTGTATTTGATTCATCCCTAATACAGTGTCTCAAATTCTATCTAAAAGACCTCTTTATGCTACAAAACCATTTCTTACAACACACTTTCGCCCTTATAAATAAACATCAGCTGTATTTACAAGCGACTGTATCTCAGATGCGGAGACTGAACTGCCTCCAGCATACAAAGTAGTGCACCCAAGTACGTTAGTGCATAAATCAGCCTCTCCCATCAGTAAATGCAACCCACCTCCACAGGGAAGCTCCGGCACCACTAAAGCATTTGCCTTCACTTCCCTCATAATAACAGGGAGTGTTTGATGGATTCTGGGGGAGCTTACCCAGCTCATTGTCCTTGTTGGTGCAAATTGCATGGTCTGTCTGCCCTGGTGGGTGCACACTAAGGCCCTACTTGATTTTCTTACCCCAGTCTTTATATAGAAGCTGCTGGTGCTTTTTCAGCAAAGGTGGAGACCGTAAAAAGTCACTTCCTACTGGACACTTGAGATTTATGGCTGCCAGTGAGTTCAAGGAGTCCTAAATAATTGTTATTGCAATTTGTTTCCCCAAGGGGCCCCTTTGCTGCTGAGGGTTCTCCCTGTCCCACCCCCAAAACAATCCCTATCAGGCCCATTGGATTGTGTGGGCTGTAGTAACTTACAGAGAGTGGGGTCTTTAAAGGGATGCCTCACCTTTGAGTTAACGTCTAGTATGATGTAGAGAGTGATATTCTCAGACAATTTGCAATTGGTTTTCATTTTTTTATATTTGTGGGTTTTCAGTTATTTAGTCATCAGCTCTCCAGTTTGCAATTTCAGCAATCTGGTTGCTAGGGTCCAAATTAAAAATCTGGAAAGAGTCAGAAAAAGAAGAGGGCAAAAAACTACAAAGCGTAAATAATGAAGACCAAGTTATTCCAGTATTGTAGGGCTTGGGCATTCACCCGTGACACAATGGAAAAACTCCATATACTCAGTTCTCTTGGTGAACGGTGTCCGGCACCATTACATTCTGGTCAATGGCAGGTGTTATATACAGGTGTCACTTGGGTCGCTTGCACCTCATGTAGCATATGGGTACGGTGCTCCCACCTTATTGGAATTCAGTGCAAGTAGAAGTGAGTGGAGGTAGGTACAGGCACCATGTCCTGTGTATGATGTTTAATTGGTTTGGTGCCCATTGCATTGCCAAGTGCTCCGTTAGAAGCTCTTTTATAATAAGATTATGCCCTTTGGAAGCATTGAAATACACACCATAAATATTACATCAAACATGTACCACTGGTGTTGCTTAAAAATGTCTCATATTTTATGCCAGGGTGCCTCTAATAACCAGGGAAAGGCTTGGAGTACTCAAAGAGAGAGAGATAGCAAGAAAGTCTGAATGCTCTATTTATCTCTCTGTCAGTTTATTCCTCTCTCTATTTTCTCTCTCTGTCAGTTTATTCCTCTCTCTCTATTTTACTCTCTCTGTCAGTTTATTCCTCTCTCTGTTTCACTCCCTGTCAGTTTTTTCCCAGCAGGGGCGTAAGGGGCAACACCCAAATAAATATCATAGTACAGAGTGTGAGTGATAGCCAAGGATCTCCATGAGGTGTGGGCATGTCTGTATGGTTAGTCCCAGGGTGTGTGAGGTTGAGAGAGGTATCATATACCACATGGAACCAGCTTGCCTTGGGCAGTCATAGGCTGCGAGTCGCACTTTAGAGCCCCTCCCCAGTTATTTATTTTTGTCCTCGTTCTCAGTTCCCATTGCCGTGCTGACAAACCTCTCCCAGGCAGAAGCAGAGAGAATAAACCCCGATCAGAATGCAAGAGGCAAGTGCAGGGTGTGAATGTTGGGGAGAACTCGGCTGCTCAGTCTGGGGGGCATTCGTTTTCAGAGTTGTGCTTAAAGGGGTTGTTTATACCTTTATATTAACGTTTAGTATAATGTAGAGAGTGATATTCTGAGACAATTTGTAATTGCTTAGAATTGATTATTATTTGTGGTTTTTGACTTATTTAACTTCTTATTCAGCCGCTAGCTTGCCATTTCAGCAATCTGGTTGCTAGGATCCACATTATCCTAGCTTCCATTCACTGCTTTGAATCAGACTGAGATATGAATAGAAGAGGCCTGGATAGAAAGATGAGTAAAACAAAGTAGCGATGACAATCAATGCGTAGCCTTACAAAGTCTTTAGATGGGGTCCGTGACCCCCCATTTGAAAGCTGGAGCAAGTCAGCAAATAATCCAAAAAACGGAAAAAAAAAAGTAAAGATGAATTGAAAAGTTGTTTAAAATTTAGCCATTCTAAAACGAATTAAAAGTTAACTTCAAGGTGAACCACCGTTAGATAATGGAAGGTGGGTGGGGGTTTGAGAGCAGGGCAGATTTAAAGTGGACCTGTCACCTCTCATGAATATAAAAAACACCTTAATAAATGCAAAGCGCATTTTCCAAAAAACTGTTATAGACCTCAGCTATCTCTGTGAGTGCATCCGTGAGCCCACAATCCGCCGCTGTATTTTCAGGGGAGAAAGGCGCCATATTGATCCTCCATATTGATCCTCCATCTTTCTCGATGACGTCGGTCCTGCACCACCAAGTCTCGCACATGCTCAATAAATACAATACAATATACACACGTGTCTTTTGCAGAGTAACGTGTGCATATTCTCATTTGAAATATGCAAGATTCTTACCTTGAACTGGAGAGGGTGGATTGAAAGGAGCCATGATGTGGATAACTAGGAGATTCCTCTATGCCTAATATAGAGGCGGAGTCGATTCATTCATTCATGATTATTGGCTATATCTTCGGAAAAACTGATTTAAAAAAAAAAAAAAACAAGTGCAGGTTTTCACAAGTGTCCATTAGCCTAGCAGCAGAATCTTACGGTAAGGGTGACAGGTCCACTTTCATGGGATTCTTTTTTGATTTCTAAATGACACTGGTGACACTGCAAATAATTCACTCTACAATATAACATTTCTTTCCTGAGCCAACAAGTGTATTTATTTTAGTTGTAATATTGGTGTGTAGGTGCATCTCAGGTCATTTTGCCTGGTCGTGTGCTTTCAGAAAGAGCCAGCACTTTAGGATAGAACTGCTTTCTGGCAGGCTGTTGTTTCTCCTACTCAATGTAACTGAATGCGTCGCAGTGGGATCTGGATTATACTATTGAGTGCTGTTCTTAGATCTACCAGAGAGCTGTTAACTGGTTACCTTCCCATTTGTCAAAACAGCAGCAACCAATCCCAACAGGAACACCAAAAGAAATAACCGCCCGGAGACGCATAGTAGGCGACACAGTCATCCCATATGTAGCTGGAGTGTCTGAGAAACTCAGGAGGATTTTCAACAAACACCACATCCCTGTGTTTTTCAAACCTAGCAACACACTGAGACAAAAACTGGTACAACCAAAGGATCCAACACTTAACCAAAAACAAAGCAGTGTGGTATACGGAGTCCAGTATAGCGAGGAGTGCACAGATCTATACATTGGGGAGACAAAACAACTGCTCACCAAGCAAATGGCTCAGCATAGGAGGGTAAACTCTACAGGGTAAGACTCAGCTGTCTTTCTACACCTAAAAGACAAGGGACACTCCTTTGAAGACAGCAATATCCGAATCTTGGATAAAGAAGACCGCTGGTTCGAAAGAGGCAACTCATTTCAAGGTGGTGAAACCATCCTTGAACAGAGGCGGGGGCCTTCGACACCACCTGTCTTCTACATACAATGCTGTTCTAACATCTGTACCCCGGCGGATTCAGAAAACTTCACACATCCATTCATGCAACTCTCACAAGTAATACCTGTTTCTTGGAGTTGCGTGACACATTAGTAATCCTATCACAGTAACTACACAGAATCTACACCTCTGTGAATTTCAGATGTCATTCCCTTGAAGAGTTACAATGGGCCGTTGTGATTGGTTTAGTGGAAGAGTTTATATGCCGAGAACTTCCCACACCAGTCAGTTGAACTGAAGAAGCTGCTCGGAGTAGTGAAACGTCTTCAATGATTACTCAGCAAGTCTAGTTGTTTTTTGAAATACTTATATTAGATTTACGTTCCCATTGTTCTGTTGTTAGGCTGCTGGTAAGGGAGGGAGGGGGTGATATCACTCCAACTTGCAGTAAAGAGTGACTGAAGTTTTATCAGAGCACAAATCACATGTCAGGGGGCACATGGGAAACTGACAATATATCTAGTCCCATGTCAGATTTCAAAATTAAATATAAAAAAAAATCAGTTTGCTCTTTTAAAAACAGATTTCAGTGCAGAATTCTGCTGGAGCAGCACTATTAACTGATGCGTTTTGAAAAAAAAAAACATGTTTTCCTATGACAGGATCCCTTTATGGTATAGACAGAGGAGTAGAAATGTCCAAACTTTAACAACACACTGAGTAACTCCAATATAAAGTTGTTGCCATTGCTGCCTTATTGCCCTACAGCTTATAAACTATACAGGGCCCCATTATGTGCAGAGAGTGGCCCTTACTAGAAGCCCCCTATAGACAGCTCTGCACAAGACGCTGAGTACCGTGGGCACAATTGCAATTTGACACAAATCAGGTGCAAGATTGTCTAGTATTTATCTAGACTGGGGTGTATCATTTTCAGAACGCACGTTCGAAGCAGCATTTGCATCCGATACGCTGGACGCAAAGTCTGATGCATCTATTGACCCATACACTGCTAGAACTACAACATGTAGGCCCAGATTTGTGTAGAGGCCACCAAGGCCCGAGCCTAGGGCAGCAGGATTTTAGGGGGCAGCATGCTGCCCAACCAAACCCACATTGGTACTGAAAGCCTGGGCATGCGCAGAAGATACAATAGTATTTAATTTTTCCTGTGCGCCAATCCCCATTGCTCCGGTCCCAATGATGAAAATACAAGGGATGGGACAGGGGTGATGAACGTCAGTGGTCTTAGGGGTGCCTGCTATGTAAATCCTGCCCTGACCACCCATTCCAAGGTGTCAGCAGCACCAGGGTCTCCAAGCGTCAGTAGCTCAGTGGCATCCCAATCATCAGAAGAGGCGGAATGGAGGCATTGGAAACCATGCGTAAGCGCAGGAGCGTGCTTAGACGCAAGTACCATAATGAATTGCGTCAGTATTTGCCCTTAATTACATTCATTTTTGGAGGGCACTGTGGCAAGTAGTATGGCCTCAGGTGCAAGGACTGGCTCTGCTAACCTATAGCAATCAATCCCTGACTTTAACTAGACATGTCAAAGCTAATTGTTGATTGGTTGCCATATGTTAATCCAATCGGGCACAATTGCCCATTTCTCGTAGTTGAGACCAGTACTGTTTTTTCTGTGCTGCCATAAATGGACCTTCCTTCGTGTCATAAATGCTTCAACTTTAAATCAGCTTGGTTGGTCCTCATTTTTAAGCTATTAGCTTTCAAAATGGGGGTCGGTGACCTCAGCAACAATCCACCTGTCTATTCAGGCCTCTGCTATTCAACTTCCAGCTTTTCATTCACACCACTGCCTGGTTGCGAGGGTGAATTAGGCCCTAGCGGCCAGATTAAGAACCACAAAAAGACCAATTGCAGATTGTCTAAACATTTTGTCTGCATCATTTAAAGGGGAACTACCAATTGGAAAGGAAAATATGCATTTGCCATTAGCACGTGGCTTTAATCCTCTGCATTTCCTTCTCTCCCCCCATTAATATAATGCACAACTAGGATTAAAGGGCAACTTCCAATTATTTGATGTATTAGCCATCATATCTGGGACACTTGTTATGTCAGCTTATTAAATGTGAATGGGTGAATGGGTGGGGTGGCATTAATGCTTAGAGTAAATAGTTAATAATTATACAGTTATAGTAGACAAGAAGAGAAATGCTTCCTAAATCTCTCCTATATAAAAAGCATAGCAGACTGGGATTTATACATATTATTCAGTGTGGTTGAGTGTTCCTTTATTTAATACATTGCTTATCCAAAGCTCTGCATACTTGAATCAGTACATGTGAACGGGAGCTGACATGTTGCTTTCCTGTGCTCGGGAATTCTTCAGAATCAGCAGAAAGGGCGTGCAGTTTGCCCATTTGGTTCCTGCATTCCCCCCCCCCCCCAAGCCTCTGGAGAGTGTTCAGCTCTGAGCTTTCCCTTTCATGCAATTAAAAGATGTCAATACGTTTGCCCTGCGTTCGATAGACACGGCCAGCCTAACAACACAACGCGTTTGCTTTACAAGACTCCCTTCCACTTGTGCTTTGCACTTATTAAATTATCCTTCGACCTTGCCCCGTCTCTTCCAAACTGTAAATCACAGCCCCTGCGCTTTACCTTTGGCCTTCACTGCCCATTTTATAATTGAGCCTGGCTTCCAACATAATGAAATTACCATTTATTAAAGCCTGGGAACTCTCCTGTCCCTAGAGGCCTCGCTAATGGCCCACAGCACTTTATACAGATGTTGCAGGGTGATAAAGCGCTCATCACTCTGATTAGGCACTAAGCCGATTTGACTTTTTCTACCCGACAGCGCAGACCCAGACCCGCTCCAGTGATCTAGTGGATACAGGCTTTATTGTAATTAAAGGGGAACAATACTTCCAAAATAAATAGCTTGCACATGCACCTGACATGTGTACTATAAGCAGCAGTCCTGCCCTGCTTTATGGCAGCTGAGATTCTAGCTATCTGTATAACAGAGCATTCTGTCCCAGTGGCTGCACAGATCCTATCTGATCCCTATTGTAAGCAGCAGTCCTGTCCTGCTTTATGGCAGATGAGATTCTAGCTATCTGTATAACAGAGCATTCTGTCCCAGTGGCTGCACAGATCCTATCTGATCCCCATTGTAAGCAGCAGTCCTGTTCTGCTTTATGGCTGAGATTCTAGCTATCTGTATAACAGAACAACATTCTGTCCCAGTGGCTGCACAGATCCTTTCTGATCCCCATTGTAAGTCCTACCTTGCTTTATGGCAGCTGAGATTCTAGCTATCTGTATAACATACCATTCTGTCCCAGTGGCTGCACAGATCCTATCTGATCCCCATTGTAAGCAGCAGTCCTGTCCTGCTTTATGGCAGCTGAGATTCTAGCTATCTGTATAACAGAGCGTTCTGTGCCAGTTGCAGACACTGTGGGAGCTGGTATGGGGCATGAAAAGGCAGGGCTGTGCAATAAAGGGAGAGTAGGCATGGCGTTGGTGGGTAGGGCAGAGTTAGAGGTGGAGATGGCAGAGGAGATTATGGTTCATTGGGGTGGAACATATGGGGTTTACATTTTAAACCGTGCAGAAGAAGCTTGTTCAGCCCTGTGGTGCAACTATAGAGGCAGCAGACCAATACACAGAGAGGGTGCCCGGTAAGAACCTGTAACCCCAACAACCAACACATGTCCTGAGATCCCCCCATTCTCCTACATTGAACCCCTGGCAGAGGCCTTGGATGGGCTAGTAAAGGGATGTAGCAGCAGCTTTGTCCTGGCTTTTGCTATAGGCATGTATAGGCACCAAGTGTCATAATAACCTCAGTTCCAACTTCTAGTATGTAAAACACTACATTTCACCTTTAATCAATGCCCAGATGTTTGTTTAACCCTGTATGTGCCAGCTCTGTATGAGTATCCGTGGTGCAAAAACACAACATAAATCAAAGTCATGTGCAGAAATGTAAATCTACAGTGCTGGCACCATGAAAGTTCTGTGTCGGTGCTGTAGATTCTGCTTTTTCCAGTACCTAAAGGGTCAATTTCATAGTTGGGGAGAAAAACATACTGAGCACCTTGGAAGATAAACATATATAGTGAATAAAGTACCCCCTCTTGTAAAATATAAGGATATTATAAGTTACCGAGGAGTTTCATGACCATATAAAAGTACGAGGCCGAAGGCCGAGTGTTTTTATACAGGTCATGGAACTCCGAGGTAACTTATAATATCCTCATATTTTACAACTGGGGGTACTTTATTAATTATAATACACAAATTTTAGTGAGTCATGTGACAGAAATTACATCACTACTCACCGTTTATAAATGATGACATCACTAGTCACCGTTTATAAGGATATAATTTACAGGATATTCATGGCTTTTGTGTATTATATAAATATACAGAGCGGTGCCAATGAGCAGCCTCTCTCCTGATATAATAAAGGGAATTGTGAGTTGAACAAGAGAGGAATTTCATATTCTGAGAAGGAGATAAAAGCAAACAAATACAACAAAGAGCCTTTCAGCGCCTCATCTCTAGGGATTAGGTACCGCTGTCGGTGTATTATGTGCCGCACGCAAAACCGGTGCCTGATAAAGCAGCTCTACACAATTATGTTATACATAGGAGCCATGAACTACCTGTGAAATATATCCTTGCAAACGGTGCTTAGTGATGTCATTAGTGATCGAAGGCGCTTAGTGATGTCATTAGTGATCAAAGGCGCTTAGTGATGTCATTAGTGATCAAAGGCGCTTAGTGATGTCATTAGTGATCAAAGGTGCTTAGTGATGTCATTAGTGATCAAAGGTGCTTACTGATGTCATTAGTGATCAAAGGCGCTTAGTGATGTCATTAGTGATCAAAGGCGCTTAGTGATGTCATTAGTGATCAAAGGCGCTTAGTGATGTCATTAGTGATCAAAGGCGCTTAGTGATGTCATTAGTGATCAAAGGCGCTTAGTGATGTCACATGGCCCATGGAAACTTAAAACAACTGCCCTCTTGTTTGTTGTAACTGCACATTGCCATCGTCTGGTAGAAGAAATTATTACACCACTGTATCTTCATCGTGGCTCCTCCCATAAGTGATGTCACGTGTAGAAGGTCCTACCAAACATTCAAGGGCAGATATGCAGATGCAATTTTCAGGAGTGACCCTGATGTAAGCCCCATCACCCAAAATAACAGGTCCACCACCCACTGGCAGTAATTTGCATTCAAAGCTGCTCCACAGAAATGCATAGAATTGTCATCCAAAGTTCTCCAGTATTTGTGTAAAGCAGTGGAGCGGAATGTTCAGGAAGGGGGCAGGCCAGGGCAGAATGTGGGAGGAGATTGGGCGGGGCTTGGATACACCTGGATCTCTTCTGATCTGGGTTGGCATCTCTGGATATGCAAGGTGAATCCCTGAGCTGGTCAATCTCTGCCAAAACAAACTATATTGGGTCCAACTTGCTTTTTTTAGAATTCCAGCCACCACTTGAAGCCTTCGTTGTTGGAAGAACAATGGAAAAGCCTACTAAAGCATATTTTCTGTTTTTTTCAGGTGTGCACAGCCCAGAGACTGATGACAGGGAAGAGCCGTTTCTAATCACTGGATTAAGGACAAATGGTGAGTGCTCTGGATTTCGTGGCCATTTGAAGTATAGCCGTTCTGGGCATTTAACTATTATTAAGTTGGGTTTCCAGATACTGCTATAGGCTGCTTGAGGGGTCAGTTGGCCCCTTGATTGCTTGTTTAAAGGAGAAGAAAAGCTACCGAAGCAGTTTATTGCCAATAGATTAGCCACAATAGTGCAAGCTAAAACACTATATTTATTCAGCAGAATGCTTTACCATATTTGAGTAAACAGCTCTTGAAGCTCTCTCTGCTTGTTTAGTATAGCAGCTGCCATATTAGCTTGGTGCAACATCACTTCCTGCCTGAGTCTCTCCCTGCTCACGCATAGCTCTGGGCTCAGATTACAGCAGGGAGGGGGAAAAGGGAGGGGAGAGAAGCAAACTGAGCATGCTCAAGCCCTAGCCCTGGAGGTTTATGCTGAAAACAGTCTGATGCAAAAGCCTGTGTATACATAATAGAAGGAAAGAAATGCAGTGTTTCTTTTGACAGAGGACTCAGAGCAGCATTACTTTGAGGGTTTACTGGTGTATTTATATAGACCTTTCTGATAAAGCTTACTTAGTTTTAGCTTTTCCTTGAGATGATCACATTACAGGAGAACTAGAATGGACATGGGACAGGTTGTGAGAAAGTAAAAAGAGAACAATGGAGACTTGTACAAAACTGAAACTGAAGGAGAGTCAGGTTGGTCAGATATGAAATAGACCTTCTGTTACTCTGCGTGTATGACCATGAACCAGCCTCGAAGTGACAGAGAACACATCTCCTTTCTCTTAAAGGGTCCAGCTCTAATAACGCCCTTATAGAGAAGAGGAAAGCTATGTAACAGGAACAGTCACTGCTTATTTGAGACTTTTGGCTAACAGGTTAAGAATGCTTGTTTTTTGGGCTTAGTCAGAGGGTGATATTTATGTTTGGGAAGGCTAAGACTTTCTCTACATAGAGTCCTTTATAGTATCCCAGGCCCACTTGAATGTGTAATACCCCATGGGAGGATAAATGCATCTGCAATGTCATGTAAAACATGTTTCAGAACACATTGCAGGATAAATATAGTGCAAGTTTCATGCTAATACCTCAGAATGCATGCAAGATGAAAACAGTTCCTATTTCATACATCCCAAAATCTGGAAGCTTAAACACTGTGCCACCTCCATATATAATGCCCCCAGAACACATAGTAACATAGTAACATAGTAAGTAAGGTTGAAAAAAGACACATGTCCATCGAGTTCAACCTTTTTTTTTTTTTTTTTTTTTTTTTTTATTAACTACCTATCTGCCAGTTGATCCAGAGGAAGGCAAAAAAACCCATCTGAAGCCTCTCCAATTTGCCTTAGAGGGGGAAAAATTCCTTCCTGACTCCAAAATGGCAATCAGACCAGTCCCTGGATCAACTTGGACTATGAGCTATTTCCCATAACCCTGTATTCCCTCACTTGCTAAAAAGCTATCCAACCCCTTCTTAAAGCTATCTAATGTATCAGCCTGTACCACTGATTCAGGGAGAGAATTCCACATCTTCACGGCTCTCACTGTAAAAAAACCCTTCCGAATATTTAGCCGGAAACCTCTTTTCTTCTAATTGGAATGGGTGACCTCGTGTCAGCTGGAAGGACCTACTGGTAAATAAAGCATTAGAGAGATTATTATATGATCCCCTTATATATTTATACATAGTTATCATATCACCCCTTAAGCGCCTCTTCTCCAGCGTGAACATCCCCAATTTGGCCGGTCTTTCCTCATAGCTAAGATTTTCCATACATTTTACCAGCTTAGTTGCCCTTCTCTGTACCCTCTCTAATACAATAATGTCCTGTTTGAGTGATGGAGACCAAAACTGTACGGCATATTCTAGATGGGGCCTTACCAGTGCTCTATAAAGTGGAAGAATGACCCCCTCCTCCCGTGACTCTCTGCCCCTTTTAATACAGCTCAAGACCTTATTTGCCCTTGATGCTGCTGACTGGCATTGCTTGCTACAGCCAAGTTTATCATCTACAAGGACTCCAAGGTCCTTTTCCATAATGGATTGGGCTGGATAATTTTGTGTCATCTGCAAACACTGATACATTACTTACAACACCCTCCCCTAAGTCATTAATGAACAAGTTAAATAAAAGTGGACCCAATACTGAGTCCACTTTTATTTAACTTGTTCATTAATGACTTAGGGGAGGGTGTTGTAAGTAATGTATCAGTGTTTGCAGATGACACAAAACTATCCAGCCCAATTAATTCCACATGATAATATAAACACCGTGCCAAGTTTGTACAATAACGCCAGATCATACAAGATCAATACAGTGCTAGTTTCATATATACAGTAATTCCTACAACACATGGCAATATAAATACAGCGCCAATTTCATATATAATGGCCCCGAATTGCATGGCTGTATAATTCAGTGCCAATTCCATATATAATGCCCCAGAACACATGGTAATATAGATACAGTGCCAAGTGCATGTAGAGTAACCCCTGGACACACAAGATAAATACAGTGCCAGTTTCATATATAATGCCCCAAAACACATGGCCATATAATTACAGTGGCAATTTCATATATAATGACCCCAGATTTCATGGCAGTATAAATACAGTGCCAATTATTTATATAATGCTCCCGGATTGCATGGCAGGATCAATACAGTGCCAATTCTTTATATAATGTATAATTGTGGAGGCTTAGCTAATATCTCTGGGGAAAAAAAAGCTGCCATTTTTTGGTTTTGCTTTCTTGGGCAGAAAGCCCTGGGGGCAAATTTGTTCCAATAGTGACTCTCCCAAGTTCTAGCAAAAAACAGGGACATTAAGGAAAGAACAGCAAGTCATTTTCCCCAAACAAAGTTCCCTTATCCAGCACTGCACATTATCTCCAGGCATTAGCAGGCAGACAGCACCCCACTAGACTAGCATAGGTTTGCATCGGGCAGCTCATTACATTATGTCGCTGGCAGGGTTAATGAGAGCTAATATTTATTTATTTTAATGGACGGGGCTGTGACAGGGGCTTCTTTTGTGGAGAAGTAAAATACCTTCTGTCATTTTCCTTTTAGTGCAAGATGTGATTACTAGAAACTATTTGCTCGGCTCGGGGCCTGTAATTTTCCTCCATTAGGAGCCCACGTCCACAGGAGCGCTGCGCTTACCGCTCTATACCTCTGCGGGGGGCCAGCTCGTTCCCCCTTGTGTTTGACTATGTCTCCGGCTGGAATAAAGGCTTGCGGGATAATGGCGTTCTTTTCTCTTTCTGTTTTTGGAATTTAAAATTGAATCTGTAGTAAAGATTGATGAGTCCCTAATTAGTTCAAACAATCTTTTTTTTTTTACTGCCCACATGGTGTCCTGCGTTTCAGAACCGAGCAAGCTTTCACTTTTGCCATAGTAACATATTGTCTTTGAACCCCCAGTCTTCAAGAACAGGGGGAGGGTCTGCACCCTACAAACCAGGCATGGGAAGCTCCCAGTATTGTGATAATTTACGTCTTTTATTTTCATATTATATATATGTTTTTTGCAATGCTAAAACTCTTTGTTATCCTTTATATAGCACCAACATATTCCCCAGCGCTGTAGAAAGATTATACATCATTTCCATCATCCTCTACCCCGTGGAGCTTACAATCTATGTCCCTATCATCTTCACACCTATATGGTCAATTTAATCAGGAACCTGATAACCTGTCTGTATGTTTTTGGGGCATCGGAGGAAAGCAGAGTCCATGGAGGGAACCTAAATCATACCTCCCAACTGTCCCTTTTTTGGAGGGACAGTCCCTCTATTGACAGCTCAACCCGCAGTCCCTCATTTGTACTGGAAAGTCCCTCTTTTCTCTGCACTGAACAGCCAGAAAAAGAAACAAAGTTTCTCACTTAATTGGCTTTTAGCAGAGAGCCCAGAACAGCTAACAGGTGCAAATAAGATACTTTGTAACAATTTTGAGACACAAAAACACAGTTTCGATAAGGAGAAATATTTTCAAACTTTCATAACCTGCCAAATTTTGTAAACCGAACATGGTAATTAGGGGGTGTGGCCACAGAAAGGGGTGTGGTCAAAAAAAATTTGCTGCGCTACGTGCGGAAAAAATTTTTTGTCCCTCTTTTTACTTCCAAAATGTTGGGAGGTATGCCTAAATAGATATGGAGAGAACATATAAACCCCTTTCATATGGTGTTCTTGCTGGACCTAGGACATCTAATACCTAGGACCCCAATAAGGCAACGCTAGTTCTGTGTCTTATTTCATAATAAAGGAATATGTGCAGAGCTGTATTAATCCCTTTAAAGTGTCATACGGGTTGCTTAAAGGAGAAGGAAAGGTTAAAACTAAGTAAGCTTTATCAGAAAGGTCCATCTAAATATACCAGTAAACCCCCAAAGTAATGTTGCTCTGAGTCCCCTGTGAAAAGAAATACTGCATTTCTTTCCTTCTATTGTGTAGACATGGGCTTCTGTATCAGACTTCCTGCCTTCAGCTTAAACCTCATTGCCCTGGGCAAGAGCATGCTCAGTTTGCTCCTCTCCCCCCACCCCTCCCTTCTCTACTGTAATCTGAGCCCAGAGCAGGGAGAGACTCAGGCAGGAAGTGATGTCACACCACATTAATACTGCAGCTCCTATTCTAAACAAACAGAGAGTTTCTAGAGCTTTTTACTCAGGTATGGTGAAACATTCTACAGAATAAATATAGCATTCTAGCTTGCACTATTGCAGCTAATCTATTTTCAATAAAATGCCTCCGTAGCTTTCCTTCTCCTTTAAGTCTGTATGATTAAAATGTATTCCTTGCTGGGCTTGGCTCCCCCGAGCCTCTTTACACCTCGGCCATAGGCTGCTAGTGTTACTTGTCACATTCCCGTCCCCAGGGAGACAAAGCCTTTGTACAAAGAGGCTTTCAGACTTGGTTGCTTTTGCAGCTTCCAGAACCTTTGACTGGTACACAAGGGAGTGGATTCCACTTTAACAGGCGCTCATTCAGCCGCTCCGGAGATGGGAACGAAAGTGCAGCTCTGGCTTCTCAATTGAGCATAAAGGAGAACTGGTGCTAGCTTACAGTTTTCATCATCCCCCCTAATTGCTTTTCATTTTTAATAGCACCTCTGATTGGGCTGGATCCATACGTTTTCTTGTGCCTCTGCCTTCTTATTGTAATCATTCTGCAAGTGGATCCCAAGCACCATCTTTCCGTGGGTCCCATTGACAGCTCAGCATTTATAAGGCACTAACATATTAAGTGGAATTAGAGCAAGAGAAACAGGCAACACCACCATTAGGGGGTACTAGAAGAAGTCCCACCAGGCATGCTTGAAAGGGAATGAGCTTACCATGAGGTAGGGTGCTTTTCATGGATCAGGGGAAGGGTAGTCATCAAGCAAGTATTTCACTTGCCTAGCCAGTAAGTCACAAAGGCCCTGATTTGCCCACTCTTTGGTCTCACTACTCCAGCCTATAATATCACAATTTCCCCACCATTTGTGATATAAGGTGGCATCCCTAATTAGGGTCTGGTTTGAGAAGCTTAGGGATGAGGGCATATGAGCAACCATGGTTCCCTAAAGGCAACTCTGGAACCAGGGAAGCACCCTTTGTGCATAAACTGATTTTTTGAAATTGTTCATTAGCAGGGGACCCCACAGGGCACCATTTATTCATGGGACCCTAACTGGCACAGGATGGGCATCCACTGCCTGGTTTCTAGGGTAAATAATAAGACCCTAGTAACCAGATAGCTGCTGAAATATAAAAATGAAGAACACACCATCCCACCCTTACACCCCCTCTCCCTAACACCATCCTGCCCTACTATACACACTATTCCACCCTTCCACCCCCCTCTCCCTAACACCATCCTGCCCTACTATACACTATTCCATCCTTACACCCCTTTCCCTAACACCATCCTGCCCTACTATACACACTATTCCACCCTTACACCCCCTCTCCCTAACACCATCCTGCCCAACTATACACACTATCCCACCCTTACACCCCTCTCCCTAACACCATCCTGCCCTA
This sequence comes from Xenopus laevis, assembly GCF_017654675.1. Classification (NCBI taxonomy): domain Eukaryota; kingdom Metazoa; phylum Chordata; class Amphibia; order Anura; family Pipidae; genus Xenopus; species Xenopus laevis. Next base: position 118,765,756 of record NC_054378.1, on the reverse strand, counting down.
CTATACACACCATCCCACCCTTACACCACCTCTCCCAAACACCATCCTGCCCTACTATACACACTATTCCACCCTTACACCCCTCTCCCTAACACCATCCTGCCCTACTATAAACACTATTCCACCCTTACACCCCTCTCCCTAACACCATCCTGCCCTACTATACACACCATACCAGGTTTAGCTCTGTTCTGTGCTTTCCCCAGTGTCAGTGGTGCAGTTTATTCTGATCTGAATTTCTCCCTATGTCCCTTGCTCAGTGTCAGTCATAGCGGCATTTGCCCATATCAGCAGTTTTCTGCCAGTCCCACCAGCCTGATCTGTGCTGGAATCTCTTGCTCCAGTCAAGCCTTTGTGCATGTAGGACACGTATTCTGCACGGCTACGCTCGGATCATAGAGCTGCCAAGTCTCACTGATTTACTGTCAATCCCGGCATGTTTGTGGATGGTGGACTGACATGGCGTGAGGGGCTCTTATTTACCCCGGGAGGGGGGGAGTGACAGGTGTTTTTGTGCAGAATCTTTATGAATGTCATGGAAAGAAGCCCTTGAGCTGTGCATAAAAATCATAACTTTTATTGCTTTACCTGGGGGGTTGGTGACATTGCTGCCAAATGACTGGCACTGGTTTAATTTTACCCCTCTTTCACCCACTTGTAAATATACATATTCTTGCCATTGACATTAGTGTCTCTAAGGCCATTGGAATATAGATTATTGGCTGGTTTGATTGGCTGCAAATCCTCATAATGAAGAGAGAATGTATCAGTTCCTACGATTAAGTTCCAACAAAGAAGTAGGATTGAAATGCTGTGATCGCCTACGGCAACCCCAGCCCTTACCTGAACTTAAAGGGAAATTGTCATGGGAAAAAAAAAAAAATTCAAAACACATCAGTTAATAGTGCTGCTCCAGCAGAATTCTGCACTGAAATCCATTTCTCAAAAGAGCAAACAGATTTTTTTATATTCAATTTTAAAATCTGACATGGGGCTAGACATTTTGTCAATTTCCCAGCTGCCCCCAGTCATGTGACTTGTGCCTGCACTTTAGGAGAGAAATGCTTTCTGGCAGGCTGCTATTTTTCCTTCTCAATGTAACTGAAAGTGTCTCAGTGAGACATGGGTTTTTACTATTGAGTGTTGTTCTTAGATCTACCAGGCAGCTGTTATCTTGTGTTAGGGAGCTGCTATCTGGTTACCTTCCCATTGTTCTTTTGTTAGGCTGCTGGGGGGAAAGGGAGGGGGATGATATCACTCCAACTTGCAGTACAGCAGTAAAGAGTGATTGAAGTTTATCAGAGCACAAGTCACAGGACTTGGGGCAGCTGGGAAAATGACAATATGTCTAACCCCATGTCAGATTTCAAAATTTAATAAAAAAAATCTGTTTGCTCTTTTGAGAAATGGATTTCAGTGCAGAATTCTGCTGGAGCAGCACTATTAGCTGATTCATTTTGAATTTTTTTTTTCCCATGACAGTATCCCTTTAAGGACAATATACAGTATGCATAGATTATAAAAGGCTGATTAGTAATTCATTCTCATTCACATTGCATGGCAGCACAGAAACCAGTACATTCTGCATCACAATTTTATAATCAACCTCATATCATCCGCTTCTATGACAAATTAACCTTTTTTCTTCATGGTTTACAACGAGCCCTAAGCTTAGTTTCTTAACAGAAGCACAGAACACACTGAGCATGTGCAGCGCCACTGACACTCAAAAGATGGCTTAACTCGATCCAAGATATGGAGCTCCTGTGAACAACATTAAGAGCCTGGATCATTACTGTAATAGAATTGCTGAAGCCCTGGGCTGGTACAGTAAATTCAATATAAAAAAATACAGGATTTCTAGCAATATTCTCTTTTAAGCTTTAATTCTCTTTTAATTGATGACACCCTGGCTGATCTTCTGGGCATGTGATTGGTCAGAAATTGTACTGGCTGCCCCCCCCCCCAGTAAGAGGCAGTGAGAGTCATTCCACGGCACACTGGGGGTAAGTGAGGCAGGTGTTTAAGGGTCTGGGAACATTAAGGCACGAGATGAGTGATGGGAGACGTAAATAGGAGCTGAGACTGAGATGATATGCTCTCATGCGGCGATGCGGCAGGTTAATGAATACATTAAATTCAAATGCTGTGCAGAAAGTAATTACCGAGACAAAATGATTAAATATGGCTGCAACATGAGGCACAATGGGACTTACAGAGCCTGGGCCTCTAAAAGCACAAGGTTGTTTGGCTACCAAATCTGGGGCCAGAGGTGCCCATGCACTGACTGAGCTGCTACTGTTACAGCCCTTCAATTGGTCTTGGGGTATCTTGGAGTACAGCTAGGGTTGCACCTGCCCGATATTTTACCGGCCTGGCCGGTAAAAATTATGGTTGATCCCAATGTTATTAAAAAGAAAAAAGATAAATATATAGGAAGGCTGGTATTTTCTTCCAGAAAAGGTGGCAACCCTAAGTGCAGCTCCCACCAAGAGTCCTCCTTTAGTCATTAAAGGGGTCTGGAAAAGTTAGTGTTTTGCACCATAAAAGTTGGGCCCATGAAGCTCTTATAACTACATTTGTTACAGACCTCCCTAATGATTATATAAGATCAAAACAGCCATATTTACTCCCCAAACCAAAAGATGGTTCACCTTTACGTTAACTGTTGCTATATTATAGAATGGCTAATTCTAAGCAACTTTTCAATTGGCCTTGATTTTTTCTTTTTCATCGTTTTTGAATTATTTGCCTCCTTCTTATAAATCTTTCCAGCTTTAAAATGGGGGGGTCACTGACCCCATCTATGCACAAAAATGCTCTGTAAGGCTACAAATGTATTGTTATTGCTACTTTGTATTACTCATCTTTCTATTCAGGCCTCTCCTATTCATATTCCAGTCTCTTATTCAAATCAGTGCATGGTTGCTAGGGCAATTTGGACCATCAGATGGCTGAGCAAACTGGAGAGCTGTTGAATACAAAGCTAAAAAACTCAAAAACCACATGTAATAATAAGTGAAAAACAATTGCAAATTGTCTCAATTAATAAAAAGTTAATTTATAAAAATAAAATTAATTGTAAAATTGAATAATTATAAAAATAGCTTAATTTGTGTTTTCCTACCCGGGAGCCCAGCCTTGACTATGGAGGTTAGTCTTTCTGGGAGGGTGTCTAATTGCAGTGGGGAGCTGTCACTTGTTGCTGGAGAAGTGCAAGCTCCCGTGGCACAGATATGGTTCCTGAGGGAAAGACACTTCATAGAGATGACAGGGACTTCTGGGGATGTTTCATGTCAAGTGGCTCATGAAAACGAACACTTTAAGCCCCCTCTTCAAGTGCTGCTGCTCCGCATATGGGTGGAACTAATGGGTCGCGACTCAAAGGCTCCAGCGGCTCCGGATCATTTGAGCAGGTCCAAGCTGCAAGTCTTTCTTCTCACCAACACTTCCCCGACTGTCAATCTGTTTAAATTGTGGATAAATTCTATTTTTATTTCATTACTTGGAGTGGACAGTACATTCCAGAGAAAGTCAAATGTTAAAGGGCAACTATATCCTCACATTTTCCCTCTAAATTGTCCTTAGTACAGGAGAATCCGTGTACTGGCTGCACATAGTGATTTGTCCCTGTTTGGTTGGGTCTGGCACCCAGGATCATTCTCGCTGGACCTCTAGAATGGTTGTAATGGGGCTTTGACTGGTGCCCATTGACTGTTTGTTATATTATATTGCTTGGTATGTTGATGCTTTTGTGTGTGTGTGTATATATAGATATAGATATAGATATATATATATATATATATATATATATATATATATATATATATATATATATATATATATAAAGCACTGCGTATCTTGACAGCGCTATATAAATAAATGATGATGATGATGATGATGATTATATATCTATATATATATATATATATATATATATATATATATATATATATATATATATATATATATACCAGGGCAACTATTAGCTTGTTGAGGGGGTGTACGTTCAAATAATTTCCCTGGTGCTACTATAATAAAACAATAGAGAAGGAAGAAATGGTTGAAGAGGTTTACAGACTGCACCTTACTGGATACTGAAATGGCCTTGGTGGGATGAGAACAGTTACAAGTCAGAACAATTCCAGCGGAAGAGGCTTGGCAGGTATCCAGCACAGATAATTGTGATGGCTTCATTACAGACAAAGGGTCCTTGTTGATCATGCAATGCCTGTGGTCCATCATCAGAATGATTGGGGTGTATATATAACAGGGTGGTAGGATGTAGTCCCTCTGGTCCCTCAACAAAATGACTGGGGTGTGTACAGTATACTGAATGACAGAATATAGTCCCTGTGGCCCCTCAGTAGACTGCCTGGGATGTATATACTGGGTTGGTAATTTATTGTTAAGAGACGGTGGGAAAAAGAAATAAGAGACTGGGGGCATGAAGGTGAAGAACTTCTATAATTTCTAGGTTTCCCTTACAATTTGTTCTCCTGCATAATATATACTTATATAATAAACAAAATCCATCAACGACTTGTACAAAGCAAACTCCTGATTGGTTATAGAAATCCAATATACTGCAGCACACTACAACTTGTGTAAATATAAAGGTGTACTTTATTTGGCTCAATTACGAGCAGACATGTGGCTCGTAATTGAGCCAAATAAAGTACACCTTTATATTTACACAAGTTGTAGTGTGCTGCAGTATATTGGATTTCTATAATTGAAGTTTGGATCCGTGGCAGGCGTGATCGAATACTGCTAGAAGCACCTGATCCGAAAGGAAAATTGTCTGAGGTGAGCACTCCAATTTTGTGTGGAACTCCTGATTGGTTGTCATTGGTTACAAGACACGGAGCAAGTTTTGTACCGTCATCATTGCTTTGCAAGATCATTCGAGGGAAGATCCATACAGAATAATTTACAAGTATTTTTGCCTTGATTATAAAGAACATTGTTTAAAGACCCTGTGGCCCCTTGCATATACTGAATTATATTTTATAAAGCCTATATATATATATATATATATATATATATATATATATATATATATATATATATATATATATATATATATATATATATATATATATAGATAGTCCACAGTACCAGCACACATTACTAGTTAGAGGCCAGTGGTGCACGATCAAGATTGTAGATAGTAGAAGGAGAACCTGCACACACTGTAATCATTTGAAGTGAAGTCTTTATTTGCACAACGTGTTACATGTTAATCCGACGTTTCGGTCCCTCCTGGGGAAAAGGTCCCCAGGAGGGACCGAAACGTCGGATTAACATGTAACACGTTGTGCAAATAAAGACTTCACTTCAAATGATTACAGTGTGTGCTGGTTCTCCTTCTACTATATATATATATATATATATATATATATATATAAAGAAGATCAGCACTCTCTGTAGTTTGGTGAAATTGTGTTGATTTATTAATCAAAAATCACATCTTATCCGACGTTTCGGTCCCACATAGGGACTATATATATATATATATCTATCTGACACTGCATTAATACAGGAAAGTGACTCCTGAGCTTGAAATAATCACAAGACTTTTTTTGGTTTGGTCAGTATAGTAAAGTTTAATCACATAGCATCCCTTTTCGTATAAGCAGATAAGGGCCCCGTGACGGCCCTGCTTGCTCTGGTAAAAGGCTGTGGGAATCCATCAGATGGTTCTAATATACAGTGAATAAAAGTGATTACTCCCTGTTCCAATCTGCTGTGGGCACTGCAGGCAGACTCAGATTTCCATTACCCAAAGCTGTTTGGATTTACTGCACTTATTCTCCATCCACAAGGATTTGCAGGAGGAAAGAGTTTGTGTGTCGGTTGCAAGAGGAGACCTGCACGGCAGGGGCTCTTAATGAGACAGTCTGCTCGGTTATGATTATCTCATTTCTATTCTGTGCACCTGGACAGCTCTGCGAGACAGCCGCCAGGGAGAATTCTCCCCTCTCTACCCTTGGGAAAGCAACAAGAGCCAGCGCTCCCTCCCTCCTTCAGTCTCCCGGTCCCTAGATCATTTGGAAATGACTAATACACAAATTAGCACTTGCAGAATGGGACAGATCAGTAAATCTTGAGTTTAATGGCTCTGCGGGCATGCAATGAACTTATTCTGCACTGTCACCAACTGAGACAATTCCAGTATTTGGGGCAGAGACAGAAGAGCACGTTTCCGAATTCATAAATTTGCAAACCACCTGCAGATTGATTTACAATTTGCAGAAAATTTGTGTATTTTGGTGAATTTGTGAGAATTTGCACACAAGACTCACAGACCAGTCTTCTGAGAAGACTTTTTTTTAACCAAATGGTCAGTGGGAGTCCATCATGCCTCCTCCTGGAACTACCACCCCATGAAGGTAATCCCCTCTTTCAACAGCGGCAGCAGACTTGTGCCAATAGAATCCCTTGCTAATGTCATTGTAACATTGAATGCTGGAAATTAAGAAATTCCTGACTCAAAATGTTGGCTGCAAGTCAATGCTTGGCTGCAATGACGCTGAAATTGTGAGGGAAAAATGCTGCATTGTAGGTAAAGAGCAAGTCAGTACTCATCCAACTTTGCACTATGCACTCTGCTCTTGTGGTTGTAGTTGCTTTCAAAGTGTTACCATAGGGCTAGGCTGTAGACAAGAATCTAGCCAAATGGCCTGTTATCTACTGATATAGTTCCCCCACCAGGTGGCCTTGGTGTCCTCTGCTCTCATGAGCTCTCCCTTAAGTTGCAGAGTCTGCAACTTTAAATCTGGTGGCCTAAGCCCCATTCAGTTTTGATCTTGGAGACTTAAGCCTCTTGAGTCTTATTCTTCCCTTGACATTGAACTCACTAAGCCCGTTTCATTCTTGATTTTGGGGACCCATCTTAAATCTTAGGTTTGACTAGAATTAGCCCATTTGGGTCTTAGTCCTCACTCTTGAGCTTCCCCTTAAATTGCAGAGTCTGCTTTAAATCTGGTGGCCTAAGCCCCATTCAGTTTTGGTCTTGGAGACTTGAGTCTCATGAGTTTTGCTCTTGCATTGACGTGAACTCACTTAGCAACTTTCATTCTTGGTTTTGGAGATCCATCTTGAATCTCAGGTTTAACTTGAATTGGCCCATTTGAGTCTTAGTCCTGATTCTTGATCTTTTTCTTAAATGAAAACTATACCCCCCAAACAATGTAGGTCTCTATAAAAAATATATTGCATAAAACAGTTCATACTGTATGTAAAACCCTGCTTCATGTAAATAAACCATTTTCATAATAATATACTTTTTTAGTAGTATGTGCCATGGGGTAATCATAAATAGAAAGTTGCCATTTTAAAAGATAAGGGCAGCCTCCTGGGATCGTAGGATTCACGGTGCACACAAACAAACCAAACATGTTAGGTCACATGAGCCAATTAACAGACAGAGTTCTGTCTTTTGCTTCCACACTTCTTCCTGTTACAGTTAGAGCTGCAGTATTTCTGGTCAGGTAATCTGGGAGGCACCACACAGACCATCACAAAATGATGATTCAAGGCAAGAGATGTTAAAGGGCAATATTTACCTGTTAAAAGGCAATATTTACCTAAATATATATTTTCACCAGTTTGGTAAAATTCTTTAATATGTCGCTTATTACTGACACTAATATTAGGGATGCACCGAATCCAGGAGACTTGAGCTTCATGAGTTTTGCTCTTGCCTTGACGTTGAACTCACTAAGCTACTTTCTTGGTTTTGGAGACCCATCTTGAATCTTAGGTTTGACTTGAATTAGCCCACTTGCGTCTTAGTCCTGACTCTTGAGCTTCCACTTTAGTTGTAGCTTATGCCTTAAATCTGGTTGCCTAAATACCATTCAGTATTGGCATTGAAGACTTGAGCCTCTTGAGTCTTGCTTTTGCCTTGACATTGAACTCATTAAGCCACATTCATTCCTGTGTTTAGAGACCTGACCCTCTTGAACTTTGATTTTGACTTGAATTAGTCCACTTGGGTCTTGACTTTGAGTCAAAATAGCTCGTCTGTACCCCACCATTTCCATTGGAAAGGAAATGTCTCCACTGAGGTCTCCACCTACACCTGCAAGTGGAGTATTTGGATGCAGGAGCTTATCTTATTTACAGTAATATCACACATCTATAACACTTCTATTCTCACCCAAATGCCTTACAAGTTCCCAAACTTTCCCTCCTGTGATGTTAATGAAAACTCAGTGGCAGATAAGTATTGCTCTTTATAGAGCCGGTGCAAGGTGAAACGGAGCGAGCCTGAGGCTGTATAGAAGTCTGCAATTAGGTAAAGCAGTAATTAGATCTCACACACTGTAGCAGTAATTGTTACCTTGTAGACAAGTTTTAGCAAGGAGGGAAGCTGAGATGTTCAGATCTTTCTTTCTCTTTCCTGTGCCTCTTTATTGCCGAGCACTTATATACCTGCAGGTACCAACATGACTACGTGGAATGCATTATGAGCAAGTAGCTTCAAGGCATCATTAAAAAGGGACTATCTTCGCTTTGCCACACATTTTTTATAGTCCTATTCATTTTAGAAACAAAGGCTTAGATATTGTTTTGAAGTTTCACACTACACCGCATTGCTCATTTGCATAAAAATAGGGTTTAAGGAACCGAATCATTTTCAGGGAAGTCACTCTTTGTTTGTCAAGGGGGTTGCTGGAATTGTAGCCCATTAACAGCTGGAAAGAGGCAGATTAGATGTGTGTTGTGGAAATATATATGCAGCTTCATTCAGTAACATTGAACTTTACAGAACGCTAGGGGTCATTTACGAACAGTGTTAAAGGCCCAATTTTGGCATACTTTGTACCCATAATTCCAACGATAGTGTGGACACGCTCTAGAGTTGATCCACCAAAAATGTGCCAAATGCAGGTTGATGCAGATTGAGTTCAAGTTGGATTTTCAGACTGCCTCACTTCTGGAGCACCAGATTCTAATGACATGTGCATCTGATTCCCTAGATCAATGATCCCCAATCAGTGACTCGTGAGCAACATGTTGCTCACCAACCCCATGGATGTTGCAGGTGCTTATTTTTGAATTGCAGGCTTGGAGGCAAGCTTTGTTGCATAAAAACATATTTACTGCCAAACAGAGCGTCCTGTAGGCTGCCAGTCCACATAGGGGCTACCAATAGCCAATCACACCCCTTATTTGGCGCCCAAAGGAACGTTTTTATGCTTGTGTTGCTCCCCAACTCTGAGAGCCCATGACTAAGTGCCCTGAGTGGGTGCGAAACGCGTTGGGCGAATGGAGATGATACACATTTTTTAACTTTGTATAATAAAATATATTTTTAACTGATCTTCTCTGGTCCTCTGGATCCATTTGAGTGCCAGTCGGCCCTGCTTCCATTTATCCTTTGCTGTACCGCTCCCTAAAGCTGGGGGTCTGGGACTGGAGCACCCGGACCACATTCACTATTTGGTGAGTCATTTACTTATCATTCTGGAGCACCATGTTTCTCCAACCCCTGCCCTAGACCAAAGAGTGGTGTGTCTGCTAAGGTGACCTTAAAAGGTTGATTTTACTCGGTGTTCTTTAAACTGCACTAGAGGAAGAACCCATGAGGTCCGAAACATGTAGTGCTATGCATCTCTAAATAAACTACACACAAGCTGTACCAGCATGCTCTCCAGTGGATTTTGTTTAACTATTGACACAAGCCAGTGTGGTTACCCTGCTACTACTGTCAGATCCTGGGTGGTGGCATCTCCAGGGTTCCCCTATGCCATTAGGTTGCATGCCGTTCATTAGAAGAGGCAGGATGTAAACAATTCTCTTCATTGTTTCATTTTAAACCCCCCTACTGTTTCACTTGGAGACAATCTTTACCCTTTCTGTAATTTATTTACAGTGGCATTTTCTTTTGCTTTCCCTTAGCTATATCATTTAGTATGAGAGGGTAGAGCTTGTTGACTCAACAGAATATTCCATCTTGAAATAATGTGGCGTGTGGTTCAAACAAATGGATTTAGCTCTTTGAAGGTTGGGGCCTTCTACAGAATGTTGGGCAAACTTGTGCTATATCTTAAGTCCAGTAGTTTCCAAACTGTGGGGTTACCCCCCCCCCTCAGGAGATGGAGCAGTAGAAAAGGGCTCAGCCTAAAAGCTATTAACAGTGATATTAGCAGGGAATGTGCTAGCTACACCAACTTGAAGGTGAAATAGGGGGAGAACCAGGGGTGGAAACTCATTCTTGCATAACTGTAGCTGAATGGTTTATACTCCAGTGCTTTCCTGTGTATAAAACCTTGTTATTAGCTAAGGGGGGCCCTGTCCCCTAAAGGGTTGAACTGAAAAGTCTGGCAACCTCTGCCATAAACACTGTATGTGGGGAAGTATTTTCCCGGCAACATACTTTGTTGTCTCAAAAATCTAATCTGTAGAAATTGTGCTAGCAATGGGTTTGGTTCTCTTGGGAGGAGCATTCTAGAATAATGGGGTATTGTAATGGAGTATTTAATCTAAATCCAAAAGCGCATTCCACAGGGAAAAGCAGTGTTAGTTCAGTAACAGCTCATAACATGTCAATGCCCCAGCACAATGTATTAATATTACTTATATTAAAAACACAGCTCTCCTCCTTTTTGGCACAGGGACACGATGGCCTCGACAGTGCTGCATGTTTTGTAGGTTTATTCTTTACTGACACTTCTCTCTGGTCAAAGACCTTCCAGAAGAAAAATATCCTTCCCAACTTTGTTATGTTAATAACATTGCTATCAAGTATCACTTTTATTGGCCAGGCTTGTAAAATACTGTCTGGTGCCAACCCAATAGGTCACCCTAAACGGAGGAATGAAGGGGTCAGGAGCAGCTGCTATAGTCAGTATGTACTGTACATGTACATGAAACTCTACATGAGAACATGACCGTTTCCCTATATCTGGTTAAATAGTAGGGAAGACCTTGAGCTGTGGCTTCCACCTTCTAGAGCGGTGATCCCCAACCAGTAGCTCGTGAGCAACATGTTGCTCTCCAACCCCTTGGATGTTGCTCTCAAGGTCCTCAAAGAACATGATTATTTTTGAATTCCAAGCTTGAAAGCAAGTTTTAATTGCATAAAAACTAAGTATAGTGCCAAGTAGAGCTTCTTGTACACTGCCACTCCACATAGGGGCTACCAAATAGCCCATCACATCCATTATTTGGCACCCCAAGGGACTTTTTCATGCTTGTGTTGCTCCCCAACTCTTTTTATATTTGAATGTGGCTCACGGTTTAAAAAGGTTGGGGACCCCTGTTCTAGAGACTTTTCCAGCACAACGATAGAGCTGAAGAATATGGGAGACAATGGCTTGGCACATTAAAAGTCGAGTCCCAGATTTTATGATCTGATATATGATTTGGTCATGTCTGTATCTCCAATAAAGAAGTGGTTTGGTAGCACATAGTAGCTCCACAGTAAAGTCCAGAGAAGTCATTGGCCTGACTCAAATAGCCCACATATGAATTGCAAGGAATAGTGGTACCAGAGTGATTTTATTGCTTGAAGCTGGTCTCTACATCAGTTTCAGGATATTTCTTTCTGTCTGTAAGGATTCTTGTATGGATTGGAACCCAAAAATGGTGCCCATTCTGATCCTGCTAGGTCCTTCTGAATACAGTTAAATTTAGACCTACACTAAAGCCACATAAACTGATTTTTAGGTCACAAAGCTATTTCTCCATGCAGACCACAACAATGTCATCTTTCGGTTCTGAAGATCTTGCAGCATTTTGTGGATCCGAGTGTTGCCAACTAATTTGGTTCTGTAAATCATTAGCTTTCTGTAGCCAGAATCTCCAGATACTGATTTCCTGCCCTTGGAATTCACTGTCTCTCTCATCATTTTGTCAATACGGTGATTTAGTGCCGTGTATCTGGGTTAATTTCCTGCGTGACACATAGTGATGGGACTTTGGTGCCCGAGCCATATAAATTACAGCTAGACAGTCTGCACAAGCTTGATGGAAGGTGGCTGTGCCATTGAGCAGAGAGCACTAATGAGTCGCGCTGAGTGATGTATGGTATGCCGACATTTAACGCCCAGTCCCTTCCCTGAGATTTGGGCTCAGTAAGATAAAAGTACAAGCTGCTCCTTAGACTGAGCCTTTAGTTTAGAAATAACAAAAATATATGAGGGGTAATTTACAGAGACCCAGAAGCAAGTGCCCATTAATGCTTATTCATTAGGTACTTACAGTATGCCTATGGTTTGCTTTGCTCACACCATTTAAGTCTGGTCTTAAATGTCACTGCACAATTCGGAGTGTAGCACTGGTGAATGCAGCGCAGTCTTTACCGTCTGCCATATTGTTGCCTTGCACCCTGGGCTGACCCTGGCCACATAATATTGTCACCCAAGGCTAAGGAACACCTATATGCCTCCCTAGCCCCTTCATAATTACAAAGCTCATAAAACAGGTAAGAGCAGCAATGTTATTCACATTTTGCATTGAGAGTTGACTTTTCCAGATGAATACAGCGCTGCCTGCATTTTGCACAGCTGTATTCATGCACAAAGTACAGGTTAAATGGGTGGTTCACCTTTAAGTTAACCTTTAGTATGTTATAGAATGGTCAATTCTAACAACTTTCCAATTGACTTGTATTTTTCTTTTTTATTGTTTTTATATTATTTGCCTTCTACTTCTGTACCAGCTTTCAAATGGGGGTCACTGACCCCATCTAAGAACAAATGCTCTTTAAGGGCAGAGACACAAGCTCAGATTCAGGGAAGATTAGTTGTGGGGAGATTAGTTGTCTTTAGGGATGCACCAAATTCACTATTTTGGATTCGGCCGAACCCCCGAATCGTTTGCAAAAGTTTCCTGCGGAATACCGAACCGAATCTGAATCCTAATTTGCATATGGTAATTAGGGGTGGGAAGGGGTAAACATTTTTTACTTGTTTTGTGATAAAAAGTTATGAGATTTTCCTCCCTGCCCCTAATTTGCATATGCAAATTAGGATTCGCTTTGGCCGGGTAGAAGGATTTGGCCGAATACAGCTGAAAAAGGCCGAATCCCAAACCAAATCCTGGATTCGGTGCATTCCTAGTTGTCTAGCGACAAATCTCCTCTTCCTCGGGGCGACTAATCTCCCCGAACTGCCTCCTGCCGGCTAGAATGTAAATCGCCATTTGGATGGCATGAAGAGCGCGTCGTTTTCAGAAGTCGACTTCTCACGAGGCGACTTCGGAAAACGAAGTGCACCGTTTGCCACCCCGCCAGCGATTTACATTCTAGCCGGCAGGCAGTGGCGTAATTACCGGGGGAGCAGGGGGTGCAATTGCGCCAGGGCCCAGACCCCCTCAGGGCCCCCCGGCAGCTCGCGCGACACTGACTCTGGCGACAGAAAATGTCGTACGGAGGGGGATGGGAGCCCGGCTGCACGTCCCGCGCCAGGGCCCGTCCCCCTCTAGTTACCTTACTGCTGGCGGGAGGCAGTTCAGGGAGATTAATCGCCCCCGAAAAAGAGGAGATTTGTCGCTGGGCAACTAATCTCCCCTAATCTGAGGGGAGAGCTGCTGAATAAAAAACTAAATAACTCAAAAATCACAAATACTAAAAAATGGAAACCAGTTACAAATTGTTTCAGAATAACCCATTTAATGACCTGTGGCTTTGTGTTCTTACTCATAGGGCAGGGTGCAAAGTGAGAAAGGCTTGCACTTGTTTTTCACTTTACCCCTAGGTAGTAACACCCTCAAGTGGCCATAATGTGCAAAATGTTCTTGCCTGTAACAAGGAGGGAATGTTCAGCAGAGTTTTTAATCTGAAGAATTGCCATAAATTAAGCAGTTTGTTCTTTGGGATAAAGTCTCTTTGTGCAAGTACGTAACCCCTAATTCCAGTCACAGGGCAAATAATAAGAGATTTAAAGGAACAGTACCACGAGAAATTGAAAGTGAATTAAAGCATACCTCCCAACTGTTCCGTTTTTTTGCAGGACAGTCCCAATTTTGACAGCTCAACCCGCAGTCCTGGATTGTTACTGAAATGCAGGCCCAGATTTGCAGAAAGGCCACAAAGGCCAGGGCCTAGGGTGGCAGAATTTTAGGGGGCGGCATGCCACCCAACCACACCCTCATTGGTTCAGAAGCATTGGGGATTCACAGGAGATGCATTAGTTTATAAAATTTCCTGTGCACCAATCCCCAGTACTCCGGAAATTTGTACACACAAGCAGGGAAGGGGACGGGGGCAATGAACGGCAGTGGGCCTAGGGGCACCTGCTATTTAAATCCAGCCCTGCTGAAATGTCCCGACTTTCTCTGATCTCCTGCACTGAACAGTCAAAAAAAAAAAGAAACAAAGCTTCTAAAACTTAATTGGCTTTTGGCAGAGAGCCCCCGAATATGCTGCAGCTGCACTTAGATACACTTGTTACAATTTAAGATATGCAGGTCTCTTGGGGGAAACTGTGACCTGCAGTGTCACAATAGAATGACAGAATGACTACAATAGTTTATATAAACAAGCTGCTGTTTTGCCATGGGGGCAGCCATTCAAGCACAGGATACACAGTAGATAACAGATAAGTACTACTATAGTTTATATAAACAAGCTGCTGTGTAGTCATGGGGGCAGCCATTCAAGCACAGGATACACAGTAGATAACAGATAAGTACTACTATAGTTTATATAAACAAGCTGCTGTGTAGCCATGGGGGCAGCCATTCAAGCACAGGATACACAGTAGATAACAGATAAGTACTACTATAGTTTGTATATAAATAAGCTTCTGTGTAGCCATAACAGATAAGCTCTATAGTATACTTATCTGTTATCTACTGTGTATCTAACAGATAAGTACTACTATAGTTTATATAAACAAGCTGATGTGTAGCCATGGGGGCAGCCATTCAAGCACAGGATACACAGTAGATAACAGATAAGTACTACTATAGTTTATATAAACAAGCTGCTGTGTAGCCATGGGGGCAGCCATTCAAGCACAGGATACACAGTAGATAACAGATAAGTACTACTATAGTTTGTATATAAATAAGCTTCTGTGTAGCCATAACAGATAAGCTCTGTAGTATACTTATCTGTTATCTACTGTGTATCCTGTGCTTGAATGGCTGCCCCCATGGCTACACAGCAGCTTGTTTATATAAACTATAGTAGTGTTTCTGAAGCAAACAAAACAGTTTTACCAGTGCAGGTCAACACTGCATTATATTTTCATTACTTTAAAACACTTATATTTTTTTATTACTGTTCGTTTATGTCCTTACTCCAGGCATGCTGAGGAATCTGTTTCTAGTGATTACCATATAGATAGTAGGGCTCTGTTTGTACCAGAAGGTGCCAGCTAAGTGCAGCTCTAATCACTTGGCCCATTAACATTACAGGAATTCACTACATTACTAAAGAGGTTTTCCTCCCAGCGTCTCAGGCACCGGGTAACAAAAAGTATTGGCAGAGGCAAACGGTTCCTTTCAGAGCATTCCGGAGCTTTGCTGAGAGCCGCACTCCCTGTTAATCACTGCCCTGTAATTACTTGCACAGCAAATTGTTAAAGGTGCAGCCCACTTGTTGCACAGCCTGGGCCCTGAGATGGGCATCTGTTGTGGGCATGAGATTATGGAAGGGTAATAATGGACTTTGCAAGCTTGATGGGTTTCAGGCGGGCGAATTTGACCTGTAAATATGTCGGAGAGGCTTTTGCAAGGTCTACGGAACTGTGAGCATGTGATTGGATGGAGAATTAAGGTGCACATTTATCTGGGTGCTTATTTCAGAGCTAAATCAAAACAGAGTTGGAAAAAAATGCCCCAAAGGCAAATGAATCACTTTAAATGTACAGTAACCCAAATTCCTATCCAGGCACGTCATTTAAAGCAACAGCAAGACCCGGGAACAAGTTGCTCAAACAGCCATTGGATCTGTTATCCACAAAGCCATTGTGCAGAGAGCTATGAATTACGGAAATGTCGTCTCCCATAGGGGCAAATTCACTAAGCACCGAAGCGCCGAACGCTAGCGTTAATTCGCTAGCGTTTGGCATTTTCGTTACTGCGCAAATTCACTAACGAACGCTGGCGTAGTTTCGCTAGTGTTACTTCGCACCCTTACGCCAGGCGAATTTTCGCTAGCGACGTAACTACGCAAATTCACTAACTTGCGCAGTGTACTGAACGCTACCTTTTACGCTAGACTTCCTTCGCCACCTCAGACCTGGCGAAGCGCAATAGAGTAGATAGGGATTGTTTCAAAAAAAGTAAAAAAAATGTCTAAGTCCCAAAAAACGCTGGTGTGTTTTCTACATTATGGGTGATGGGCTGAAAAAGATCGAAAAATTTTTTGGGGCTCCCCTCCTTCCCCCCTACATTTCCTGACTCATGGCAACTTACCTAGACAGTGGGCACATGTGTAGGGCAAAATAACATTTTTATTTGATGATTTGAAGGTTTTCTTGGCATTTGTAGTTCTGATACGTATTCCTCCATTGAAATTTGAATTTGGCGCCGTATGCAAATTAGCCTTCGCTAGCGTAACTTCGCTTTACATAGCGAATCAACGCTAGCGCAACTTCGCAACCTTACGCTACCCCTGAGCGCAACTTCGCATTTCAGTGAATTTGCGGAGCGCTGGCGAAACTACGCCTGGCGAAGTTGCTCCTGGCGCAACTTCGCATCTTAGTGAATTTGCCCCATAGACTCCATTTTAATCAAATGATTCAGATTTTTAAAATGTATTTCCTTTTTCTCTTTATTAATAAAACAGTACCTTGTACTTGATCCAAGCGAAGATATAATGAATCCTTATTAGACGCAAAACAATTCTAATGGGTTTAGCTAATGTTTTGATTCATTTTAAGTAGGTTATTTATCAAAATCCAGATTTTTTAATTTGAAAAAGTCCGACCAAACTAGAATCCACAATTTACCCTTATTTATCATTAAAAAACGCCACAAAATCAGATTGGGAAAAAGAGTGACTATACCGGACGGTCGCACGAAAACCGTGACTTTTCCGGATTGTCGTGCAAAAAATCTGAATTTTTCCGATTTGACGCCTGAGTTTTTGGCAAAATTGGTGGAAGGCCCGAAATGTTCGGATAATCGTACGAAACCCAGCGCAGACAATAATGTCTTCAAGTAGCAAATAGGACCTCTGCCATTGACGTCTACAGGACCTTGACAGGTTAAAGATGAAGTATTTTCGGATTTTTTTTTCGCACTAAAAATTGGAAACAAATTTTAAGCATTTGGATTTTAATTATGGAAAGACCCCTTATCTGGAAAGCCCCATTTGCCAAGAATTCTGGATAATAGGTCCTACAAATGTGGGACCTACAAAAAGTAGGGGGTGAACAAGCAAAGGTATGTAGGCCCCCTTACTTCTTGACTATTTTGTGCATCATTTAGATGCACAAGTTAGGGACAGGGCCAGGCCAGCTCTTTTGCCTTCCCCTAGTTCTGGTCCTGGTTAGGGATCACCAGAGGGTGGGAGGTGCCAAGTGCAGCCACAACTGTAAAAAGTGACTGTAGTAAGACTCTTGTTTTTTCCCCACACTGTGTTTACGTTAGGGAGTTGATTCCATGCCCTTAACTGCGACAGAGCACAGCCTGTCATTAATTATATGGACAGATCAGTGATGGAATCAGCCTGACTTAGGTCCAGTTCACACAAAGGGGAGCTTATATTTAGCGCACAGTATTATAACATACTACAAGTATGGGGGAGTCACTTCCTGAGACCACCGCAAATACCAAGCTCAGCTCTGTTTTTAACAAGTTTATTAAACTCTGAAAGTGTCAGAAATCACAAAATATCTCCTAATAGAAGCCAGCAGCTGTGTCGCCCTGTTGCCTTACTATTCCTTTTATCCCACATTATCCCACTGTTACTATAGACACCATTTCTCCCTACTATACCTGCTATCCCACAGTCACACTCCCTTCCCAGAGACTATTATCCACTGTTACTATAGGCACCATCTCTCTCTACTATACCTGCTATCCCACAGTCACACTCCCTTCCCAGAGACTATTATCCTACTGTTACTATAGGCACCATCTCTCCCTACTATACCTGCTATCCCACAGTCACACTCCCTTCCCAGAGATTATTATCCACTGTTACTATAGACCACATCTCTCCCTACTATACCTGCTATCCCACAGTCACACTCCCTTCCCAAAGACTATTATCCCACTGTTACTATAGGCACCATCTCTCCCTACTATACCTGTTATCCCACAGTCACACTCCTTTCCCAGAGACTATTATCCACTGTTACTATGGCACCATCTCTTCCTACTATACCTGCTATCCCACAGTCACACTCCCTTCCCAGAGACAATTATCCACTGTTACAATAGACACCATCTCTCCCTACTATACCTGCTATCCCACAGTCACACTCCCTTCCCAGAGACTATTATCCACTGTTACTATAGACACCATCTCTCCCTACTATACCTGCTATCCCACAGTCACACTCCCTTCCCAGAGACAATTATCCACTGTTACTATAGACACCATCTCTCCCTACTATACCTGCTATCCCACAGTCACACTCCCTTCTTAGAGACTATTATCCCCACTGTTACTATAGGCACCATCTCTCCCTACTATACCTGCTATCCCACAGTCACACTCCCTTCCCAGAGACTATTATCCCACTGTTACTATAGGCACCATCTCTCCCTACTATACCTGCTATCCACAGTCACACTCCCTTCCCAGAAACTATTATCCACTGTTACTATAGACACCATCTCTCCCTACTATACCTGCTATCCCACAGTCGCACTCCCTTCCCAGAGACTATTATCCACTGTTACTATAGGCACCATCTCTCCCTACTATACCTGCTATCCACAGTCACACTCCCTTCCCAGAAACTATTATCCACTGTTACTATAGACACCATCTCTCCCTACTATACCTGCTATCCCACAGTCACACTCCCTTCCCAGAGACAATTATCCACTGTTACTATAGACACCATCTCTCCCTACTATACCTGCTATCCCACAGTCACACTCCCTTCTTAGAGACCATTTTCCCCACTGTTACTATGGCACCATCTCTTCCTACTATACCTGCTATCCCACAGTCACACTCCCTTCCCAGAGACTATTATCCACTGTTACTATAGGCACCATCTCTCCCTACTATACCTGCTATCCCACAGTCGCACTCCCTCCCCAGAGACTATTATCCACTGTTACTATAGGCACCATCTCTCCCTACTATACCTGCTATCCCACAGTCACACTCCCTTCCCAGAGACTATTATCCACTGTTACTATAGGCACCATCTCTCCCTACTATACCTGCTATCCCACAGTCACACTCCCTTCCCAGAGACTATTATCCACTGTTACTATAGACACAATCTCTCCCTACTATACCTGTTATCCCACAGTCACACTCCCTTCCCAGAAACTATTATCCACTGTTACTATAGACACCATCTCTCCCTACTATACCTGCTATCCCACAGTCACACTCCCTTCCCAGAAACTTTTTTTATGTTGTTCCTTCTCCATTTCCTAGTAACATAACATTGGAGGATACATTTGCTGCTTTCTAGGTGACTGATTCAACTCGATGAATTAACCTATGGGGTTGCTTTAACACATGCAAAGCTTACCTTGGTCTAGTAACCAGTAGCAACCAGTCACATCCAGTTCTTTAGCTCCCTGGAGGCAAACATTTGTTAATGAACACAAAGTGACTATTGCAAGGCAGCTAAAGCAGTGGTTGAGATGCGCAGAAGTTGAACCTTTAGAGATTGATATTAAAGCCACAATGAGACTGGAGGAAATTAAGCATCAACGCAGGGATTGATGCATAAGAGTTTGATGCAATCTGGCTCTGGGACAGAATAGTGTGTTACATTATTAAAGCTTGTGTTTAACGGTAAATAGGATTATAAGAGTGGAATGATGGTTTGCTTTAAGTAGAAAATGCGATGTGGCATAACAAGCTACGGGTACATGCAACAATTAGTTTAATGCGTTTAGCAGGCCATTAAGGAGGTGTAAGCCTGTACAGTCCAATCTGTCTTTGTTTCTGGGTACAGCCATGAACGATGGGATCAGCTAAACATTACGGATCACAAATAATGGGCAGACTAATGAGCTGTGGTTAGAAGCCATGATTGGCCGGGGGGGTCCGGCTATTATTTAGGCTTTTGTCTTTCCTCATTTCGAAGGCTCATTTGAGAGGCTCCTGAGTGTGCACAGAGCCCACGTGCAACCAATATATTATGGGGGAAACGCTAGCAGATGGGCTAAGGATCATTAGCCAGGTTGGATACCAGGAATTAGGCTCAAGAATGAAATTTCTGCTGGAGTTCTAAAGGGTATTTAGCAGTGGGCTGCACAGGAGGGGCTTCAATGATCTTCTGCTAATATTTGAGATGTAAACCCCTTGCTGATATGCTCATTTATGTAGAACAGAAGTGAATACAGACCTGACAAATGGCAAGAAAAGAAGAGTTTGATGCCTCCCTGCCATCCTTTATTTCCCGTTATTTCTTGCTTTCTCTATGTCTGTCTCTTTGTTCTCTCCTGTCCCCCTGCCATCCTCTTTCTCTCTCTAGTGCTTTTTTCCTTCTCTCTCTCCTGTCCTTCTTACTTTCTTTTTTTCTTCCATCGTTGTCTTTCTTTCTCTCCTTCCTCACAACCATTCCCTCACTGTTCACTCTCTCTCTTCACGCTATTCTTTCTATTTCCCTTGTGCTGCATTTCTCATTTATCCATTCAATTGCCATCTTCTCTCTTCTATTACTCCTATGCTTTCTATGTCTTCCTTCTAAGCCACCTCTATTTTATTTTTGTCTTTCTCTTCTGCTCCTCTCACTCCTTTTCTGCTCCACTGCCACCTTATTTGTCTGTCTGTTTTACTGTCATTCTACCTGTTTTCTGTCCTCTCCACTTAGTCCTCTTTTCTTTCTGCTCCACTGCCTTCCTATTTCTCATCCTTCTGCTCCACTGACACTCTACCTCTTTTCTGTCTACTCCACTGCCTTCTTGTTTTTCTTCATGGTGCTTTATTGTCAGCCTTCAGTTATATTATCTTTTCTGTCTGCTCCACTGCCATCCCATCTCTCTCCTGTCTCCTCCACTGCCTGTTTTTGCTCCCCTTTGTGTCTGGGCCATTCTATCTTATTTCTCTGTGTCCACTGCCATCCTTTCTCTTTTTCTCCTGCAGGACCTCTTTTTCCTTCAGTATCATCCTTCCATTCATTTTTCTTTATGTTTTTTCTCCCTTGAAGGTAGAGGGCTTTTACCGCTATATTGAGTGGTGGCGTAGAACTAACATGAGACAATTTGGCAGATACTTAATAAATGTATGTCTATACAGACGGGTTAGGGGACGTGATGCCCTAAAACTAATATGAGCCAGTGGTAGACTAGTGTGTGTCTGTGGGCAGAAGGGTGCAGATCTGGCCTTGGGCTGTAGAAAATAAAGAAAGTCAGATCTTCAGGCATGATGGTGATGGTGAAATAGGTTGGAGTTTCTTGAATACAAGTTACGTTAAAGTAACCATTGGGCTACATAGTGCCTTTAGCTGCTGCATTTACATAATGATATAAGTAAAGAAAAAAGAGGTTACCACCACCCCCATTTCAGCAACTGATGGAATGTGAATAAGGTGTAGGGGTGTCACAATGTACCCAGTGCTAGCTGGGGGGGGGGGCAGTGAGAAATGTGACTGCAAATGCATACGTTCCATTATTACTTTACAATGTATGCATTAGGAATGCCAAACTTGCTGCTGAGACCTGAGCTACACTAGTTGTAGATGGGACAACCCTAATATTGTAGGTTTAAATGATAAAGTACATATATTATGTCATGTTCATGAGCGTGGACCATCGCTGGTGATTTTGGGTGCCATTTTGAGTATGGGAAAACCCTTTAGATGTAGTGTAACCCTAAAACCAGCCCTCCTGGTCTCCCCCAATCTCATGGAGATCATTTGTGCTCTGTGCACAACTCATGTGATATTGTTCACAATGAAGGCTAGTCTGGAGCAACACCTTGATAAAGAATATTATTTACCATCGGAAAAGAGAGAAATATCAAATCTGTTGGCAAACGCCACTTGATTTTTGAAAGGGAATATGGTTCTGTGTCTGGAGCAGAGAGCCCTGTTGGTTCATTTTGTGTCTCCTGCTGTCTCTGTGTGACTTCCCAGTGCCCTCGCACGTTGCCGGAACCAGCTCCCGTGTTAATAAGTTTTATTTAACTGACTCTGCAGAACACTGTGCCGAGCTGTTGCCTCGTTAGCACTTCCTCGCCCTTTTCTCTTAAATAAATATTATTTAAAAATATTTATTAAAGAATTTCATTCATTCATGTTTCAGCTGTGCGTTCTTGGTATGTTTTGTGCCGCTTTCCTGGCTGCAAGTTCTTTAGGGCTCTATGCATATATAATGATAGTCATACAGGTATGGGATCCGTTATCTGGAAACCCATTATCCAGAATGCTCTGAATTACGGAAAGGCTGTCTCCCATAGACTCCCATTTTATCCAAATAATCCACATTTTTAAAAATGATTTCCTTTTTCTCAGTAATAATAAAACAAAAGCTTGTACTTGATCCCAACTAAGACAAAATTAATCCTTATTGGATATTCTGGATAATAGGTCCTATACCTGTAGTAAAAAGGGCATGTTCTAGCATTCTCATATGGAAAAGGAAATGTTTCCAAAGCGTCATAAATAAGATCAGCAGATGTTACAGCTTTTGGGAAAGAGCAATTTTGCCTCAGTCTGCTGTGGAGCCGGGCAGGTTCTGGGGCAGTGAAGCACCCAATTCACCCACCATGGAGATATTTTCTAGTTTTAAATCCATCTTTTGCCAAAATAATCCATGACCATTATAACTTGTATTTATTGTTGAAACTATTCTATAGAGTTTTGCTATCAACTGGAGGATGATGGAGGCCAGTTGGTTCTGGGGCAGGCAAGTAGCTAGTTCCCCCCCACTGAGAAATTTACTGGTTTTAAATCCATATTTTGGCAAATGAATATCCATAACCATTATAAAGTGTATGAATTGTTGATATTTGGTTGATAAAACTATTCTGTACAGAATACTGGAGGGTACATGGAGGTCACCTTCTGCTGATGACGGTAGATATTGCCAGGGGTTCTTCTTAATGCTTATTTGTTTTTGAAAATCTTTATTGGCTCTCTTCTCAATACTTCACATTGCTCTCAGTAGCAGGTGACCCTCCGCGACCGTTAGCCCTACTAAGAACAGTAGGTCCCAGGGGCCATGAGTTGAGTTGAGAAACACACCTCAGGCGGCAACAGCCCGTGATTACCAAGGGCGGCAAAAAGCCACTCCTTCCCGCTCAGAAAGTTAAACGCCGGGTGTGAGGTGGGGCGGCATCTGAAAAGGTTGCCTCAGGTGGCGAAAAGCCCAGAAATGCCCCTGCACCCTCCAAGCCCACCTTGGAGGCCTGACCTACGGTGAAGGCCTTCTTTAGATAATAACAAGATTACAAATATGGAAGAACATTGTCAGTCAGTCAGCCATTGTTCCAATAACATTTAGGACTGCAAATATGTTTTCACTGCAGAATTCACCTTAAATGATCTCCAAGCTGGGCTTTCTGGTTTATTTTGAAAATTAAATATATATTCTTACCCTAATCACCATTCAGGCTGAGCCCCTTGCCACCAGGGTCAGACTGGCCTGCTAGGATACTAGTGGATCTTCCAGTGGGCCCCATGAGTCCTTTCTTTTTCACATCAAAACTGTAATATTTAGCCCTATCTACAGACAGTAGTCATGACAGTGGGCCTTGGATTTTAGGTTCTCTGGTGGGTCCTAGGTAGCTCAGCCAACTTTGGAAGCCATTGTTATCAAGCCCAACAGTTTGGGAACCAATACCTGATTAAAATCCCAAGTATTTAGATATTTGTCTAATGTGCATGTGATGAAGCTGATGATGATGAATTGTCTATCAATTTAGTGAATTGCAACATTTTTGTATTGACTGTAGTTTCTCCTTTTCCATAAATGCTTAAAAATGAACATATTTCTTTTTTTCTTTCTGGAATTGCAGAATGATCACCATGCCTCCAGGAACGCTGCTTCTTGCCGCCTTGTGTCTCCTTGGGACACCAATCTCTGGGACCATCCCGTACGTTGCTTTTGTACAGAACAACACAATATTCAACCACCTCACCCTGGATGCCAACACAGGCACCTTGTACATCGGGGCTACAAACTCCCTTTACCAGCTGACTGAGGATTTATCTGTGGAAATGTTGGTCAGGACTGGGCCAGTTTGGGACAGTAAGGAATGTTTACCCCCTGTGTCCACTGACTGCCCCCAAGCACAGAACACAAACAATCATAACAAACTCCTGCTGGTGGTCCCCAGCAAAAAGGAACTTATAGTCTGTGGCAGTGTCTACCAAGGAATCTGTGAGTCAAGGCGCTTGGGATCTGTCCAAATGGTGCTCTTCAGACCAGAGAGACCAGTAGACACACAATACGTTGCTGCAAATGACCCCAATGTTACTACGGTTGGCCTGGTTGCACTTTCTAAAGATGGATCCCCTCTTTTGTTTGTGGGACGGGGCTACACAAGTAAGGGAGCAGGTGGCATCCCTCCAATTACCACCCGGAACTTGGAGGTGGGCGGTGCAAGTGAAATGGAGTCCCACTCAGTCTTTTCATACGAAGATACAGCCAAATTGGCGGTAGTAGGTCGGCTCTCGGAGTACAACCACCATTTCATTAAGGCCTTCACCCACAGGTCCAATGTTTACTTCCTGTTCTATCGCAGGGATCTTAAATCACAGTCCAGAGAATACAAAACCTACATTTCTCGCATATGCCCAGACGACTCCCACTATTATTCCTACGTGGAACTGCCTCTGAGTTGCCGGACTAAGGAGAAAAGTTACAATCTTCTTCAGGCGGCCTATGTCACTCAGCCTGGGGAAAGGTTGGCCAAGAGTGTGTTGGACACCGAAGGGGATGTCTTGTTTGCAGCATTCTCCCAGTGGCAGGCCGCATCCGGAAAGGTGGGCGAGGAGTCTGGCTTGTGCCTATACTCTATGGATCTTATAGATCGTTTAATTAATCAGACAAGGGACACCTGCTACACCAAGGATGGCAAAGCTGAGGACGGGCGAGAGGTGGCGTACATTGAATACGACGTGAAATCTAACTGTGTCCAGTTGCCGTCTGTAAGTAAAGGACTTTCCCTGTAATTATGAGAATAACCGTTTTTACATAGTAACAATGCAAAAAGTTAGTGCATTCACAAGCTGCCCATGCAGAAAGAGATCCACCTGTTCGACCAAACAAGTAGATCTTTGCTTGATTTGTCCGTCCCATCATTTTGCTCCCAATAATTGGATAACATGAAAAAATATTACTACCTTACACCGGCTCTTAGTCATAGGTGTCTCTATTAACAGCATGTTCAATTCGGAATTTAAACCATGTTGCTTCCTCCGATTTTATTTTAAAACCAATCAAAATACAGAGGGATTTATTTGATTAATATGTAATTTTAAACTTGGGATACATGACATGATTAGATACAAAGGCCCCACAGAGGCGGTTTTGAATGTATATTGTGATCATATAGGGTTAATTCCCTCTGTATTTTGATTGGTTTTAAAATAAAATGGGAGGGAGCAACATGGTTTAAATTCCGAATTGTACATGCTGTTAATAGAGACACCTATGACTAAGAGCCGGTGGGTACGAAACGCGTAAGGTGGACCGTGTGGGGTCAGTATGTATCAAAACTTTTTATGCAACTTTAAATAAAATTATATTTTTTTACCAATGAAAAAGCCTGGGGACACATATCTTTGGATATAACTGTGTTTATGCTGATTGCCTGTGAACTGGGGCAAGTCCCTTTGGCTTGGGATACATAGAAATCAGGCGTGGACTCCCAACTAAATATTTGAAAAATATTACATTTGCCTACATCTTGTAACCCCATAGCAGCCAGTCTGATGTTTATGGTTGACCAGTAAACGCTATAGGTAATTAGACAAGTAGCAAACTTAAGACCATGTATTACGTTACCCTCTATGGTCTGGTGAATATGGATATATGTCCTTATGTGCCATTTGCCTTTAAAGTAACATAGTTGGAAAAACTGAGAAATGACCTGCCATTGTGTTCCAGAGGAAGGCAACCTTTTTCCATGGAATGCACTCATATGTTTTTGTGGGTGACCCAAGGGTGCACCCCATATTCAGATGAAGTATTTCCCAGATGACTACATTTCTGTTTTTCTCCCTTGAACCAAACTTGTGTGTGATTAAAATTTTATTAGCTTGTGCCGGCCTCATCTTTGTGAAAGGATTGTGTAATGTGCATCAATATTTAATTGTACTTTTGGCACGTCTCAGAACTTAACATACTTCATATCCATTTACTGTTTTTTATATGGTTGAGTGGGATTAGTTTTTCTAGTAACAGAATAATCGTGATTTGTGAGATCGGTGTCCGTATTTATCCAAGTATTGGACCCATTTTCTGATGTTCATGGATTGGATTAATGTGGATTTCTAATGCAGAGTAGTCTGCGGAACCCCTAGGCGGCTTGGGGACGAGGAGACCTTATTTGGTGGGTTGGGCCAAATCTGTTTTCTTGCATGGCCAGTAGTCGGGGCATATATAAACCAATCAGCCCAACTGGCAAGTGGCCAATTCCTGATCAGATATTAAATATGGAGGGCCCATGCACAGGCCTGTAGATAAGACACTGTAACATAATTTTTTATTCTGGGGCATCAAAGTTCATGTGAATTTATGGTCATTATCAGTAGCTAGAGGAGCCCAACTGTTAACTCTGTATCCAAAACCCACCTAAATCTTATTGGCTTCCAGGATACTCTCGATGCCTATCCATGCGGCTCAGATCATACACCCAGCCCAATGGCAAGCAAGGACCCCCTGGAAGCCACTCCTGTGTTCGAGAGCGACACCACTCGTTTCACCGCCATTGCCGTGCATGTGGAGGGGGAGCACACTATCGCTTTCATTGGAGACAGCAAAGGACGCCTTAACAAGGTGGGTAAGCCGGGGTAGGGGACACCTGGAGTCACAGGAACTGTATGATGTCAGCACAGGACTGAGTGATGTCAGCAATGGTGCGAGTAGACGGCTATTGTGGGTGGGATGCTGCAGGGCCACATGTTGCACATGATTTATGTACAAAATATCAAGTAAGGGGGCCTATAATGCTCAGTCTAGAGCCCGGTTGGGGCTGTATGTGCCTTCTGTTATGGATGTGTACTCCAGTCCAATTGGGAAGCAGGAAGATGCGGGCAGTGCCCAGTAACCATGCACTTATTGTACAATCTGGTCTAGGCCTCTGTAACCGCAGGCATCTGATTGGTAGCGAAGCAAATTCCTGGTGCTTATTCGCCTGGACACAATGACCAAGATTAACTCTTGCCTGTTCCGTGCTGATGAGAGATTTAGTGGCCCCAGTGAGAAGTGGAATGTTACTGATTGCTGAAGGCAGAGCTGGGGGAATTAATACAATACTGTATAGGGGAAAGGACATATATGAAAATAAACATAATCCAACATAATTGTGTCAAATTAAAAAAGGTCCCAGAATCTATAAATGTGAATTTGGTCACAACATTGTGTTCTGGGGAGTAAATCGAAAGGGGTGCAAAAATGTTGGGCACAAAGCAGTGGCGTAACTAGATATTACTGGGCCCCACAGCAAATTATTTTTCAGGCCCCCAAAATTTTTAGCAGTTGACTTGTTTTACCAATATTTATTGAAACTGTAGATGAATTAGGCCCTCGTGGGGCCCCTATACCTCCTGGGCCCCCCTACAGGCGCAGGGTCTGCTTCCTCTATAGTTACGCCCCTGGCACAAAGCATAAAGGAATAACTGTACCTTTATAGTTGGTTCCCCTGCACCTCTATGCCTTGCTCCCTGTTGTCCACATTCATAGGTGCAAGAAGTGCATAGACGCAAGGAAACTTACTGTAAGTGAAACAGTATCGCACTTTGCACCTATAATAGGAAATACTGCCATTTAAGTAGGGACCCTGCATGCAAGTCTTTTTTTGGGATAAAGGGGTTATGGGTGGCTTTAGTTGCCTTAGTGGGGTGTTAGAGCACCCTCTGCTTTTAGATTTCTCGGGGGTGTAGGCAGGGAGGTAGAGGGATGGGCCAATAGACAGGCTTATCTTATAATATACTCATTCTGATTGGCTTATGTTAAAAGACCTGCGGCACTGACCCAGATGATCTGTCGCCTCCCATGTACCCTATATTATTAAATTCTAAGGGCAATGGTTTCCTCTCTTGGAGAGGATGTTCTCAACATATTAAAGCATTAGATATAAATGAAAGCCCATTCTCGAATGGATTAAACCCGGTTGGCAGCAGCATGTGGGAATTTGCCAGTGACATGATTGTCCTCACTGCTTGTGTTTGGGAAGCTCAATGGCTGCTGGGGTTTTTTTTTTAAAGGAATTCAGGCCCCTCTGTGAATAGATGGTACGGGAAAGTACAATCCCATTTATGTGCTGTTGTTCTTTATCCTTCTGCTTGGAACGAGGACTGTATATAAATCTGTATTATAGCAAGGTCGCTTCAATGTTGCAGCTTATTGGCTCTTTTTGGGTTGTTTTATGCAAGTGTCAATTTGTAGGCTGTGCCGTTGCCCCCCTACACCCCCATGCTGCTCCCTCTATACCCCAAGAGTAGAGCCTCGTTTGGACTTAAGTTTGGGTGAGATTTGTACCCTGGGTACCCCTGGAACTATAGCAGGGTGACTGTTACCACAATGTTTCTATATATCTGTAACCTTGTTATGAGCTAAAGGGGCCCAGCCTTAGGGTGAGATTTGGAGTGAGTGCTTATTTGTTGTCCAGTGTTTAGAGCAACAACTTGCAATAAATCTGGCAAAATTTAAGGCTCTAATACAGCAGACAGCAGCTCTTGGTACAATAACCATATTTTTCAGTCCATCACTAAAGCTCCCTGTTGGGGAAAACATTACATACATAAACCCATGTCTGTCTCACACACAGTCGCTAAGCCTTTCCTCTATCACCATCTGCTGGTGCAATATAAAACCAAATGTCCTGGTCAAGGGCAAATTAACCCTCAAAGAAAGCTTATATCCTTTGTTATTTCTCTAGAGATGGATTACTCAGGTACTTTAAAAGAGTTCAGAAGGGAAATGGGAAATTATTTGATTTAAAGACACTGATGTCAAGAAAAGAAGAAAAACCATTGAAGGATTCTTTAAAGTAGGGTGTTTAGGGGAAAATGTTTAACTGAGTTAAAGACCGTTTTTGGAATTTACTGGTTCTCCTTTCTGGTGAAAACGGCATTGCTGACCTGCTTTATGGCAGAAGTTCT
Organism: Xenopus laevis; assembly: GCF_017654675.1. NCBI lineage: Eukaryota > Metazoa > Chordata > Amphibia > Anura > Pipidae > Xenopus > Xenopus laevis. Next base: position 118,736,369 of record NC_054378.1, on the reverse strand, counting down.
TGACGTACACTCAGGATCTGAGATTGAGTCTAACAGCACCTATGGGAGAATCCGTTACAGCACTGCTGCCTGGAGATGCCTGTTACTGATTTCTGCAGGAGAGTGGGACAGACGCCTTATATTTTATGGCAAGATTGGGTTTAAATGACAGTCCATTAAAAATTCAATCACTGAGGATCAAGGAATATGAACGGGGAGTGAGCTGGATTTATGCTTTCTCTGTATATGTGGAATACCTTTTTAAAGGCGTATTTATCCTGCACTTTCCATTTAATAAAGGGATTGGAACCTTTTAATGAAAAGCTGTCAGATGTAGATTTGCTCTCACTGAGTTACAGGCACCCACAAGGGGATGTGATAAATTCAAGGTCAATACAACCCATTTCCATTAAGAGATAACGACACACAGAATAGGGCCCTGCCTATAGGATGGGAGTGAATGGGCTTATAAACTCGAACAACAGGTGTTAAAGTGACATCATTCTGGCGCAAGTGATGTCAGACCGTACATGTTAATCAGAAAATGACCCTGCTGAAAGAAAAAAAAAATTACATATTGTTCCTGTAATAGTTTAGCAGGTTTTTAATATAGTTGTTTAAAGGATACTGTCATGGGAAAAAAAATTCCAAAATGAATCAGTTAATAGTGCTGCTCCAGCAGAATTCTGCACTGAAATCCATTTCTCAAAAGATCAAACAGATTTTTTTATATTCAATTTTGAAATCTGACATGGGGCTAGACATATTGTCAATTTCCCAGCTGCCCCAAGTCATGTGACTTGTGCTCTGATAAACTTCAATCACTATCACCCCCTTTCCCCCCAGCAGCCAAACAAAAGAACAATGGGAAGGTAACCAGATAGCAGCTCCCTAACACAAGATAACAGCTGCCTGGTAGATCTAAGAACAACACTCAATATTAAAAACCCATGTCCCACTGAGACACATTCAGTTACATTGAGAAGGAAAAACAGCAGCCTGCCAGAAAGCATTTCTCTCCTAAAGTGCAGGCACAAGTCACAAGACCAGGGGCAGCTGGGAAATTGACAAAATGTCTAGCCCCATGTCAGATTTCAAAATTGAATATAAAAAAATCTGTTTGCTCTTTTGAGAAATGGATTTCAGTGCAGAATTCTGCTGGAGTAGCACTATTAACTGATGCGTTTTGAAAAAAACATGTTTTCCGATGACAGCGGCTGTCTGGGTCCTGTTCAACGAACAGCTAGGCAGGGGGTGAACAAGAGACTGGAAGGTAAATAGGAGGAGGCCTGAAAAGAAAGATTTTTGATTGTAACAGTAAAATTGTGGCCTCACAGAGGAATAGTTTTTTGGCTTCTGGGGTCTGTGACCCCCATTTGAAAGCTGAAAAGAGGCAGAAGAGGATGACCAATTGAAAAGTTGCCTTTATGAGCAAAATGGTGAGTTTGGTTGATGTCCTCCTTGCTGAGATTATTAATCCGGGGTTTCCGATTCGCAGGTGTATCTGGGAGGGCATCAGGACACTCAGCGGTATTCTTCTGTGGACACCCAATCAAACTCGGCCGTTTCGCCAGATCTTTTATTTGACCAGGCGGAGAAGCACCTGTATATCCTGACTCAGTCCAAGGTAAGAAATATCAGTGGGGCAGGAAGACTTAGGAATTGGGAGGTTCAAGGAGCAATATGCCTTCTAGTGTCAGTCGTTTAGTATAGCTCTAAATATTCCCTCAATCATATCTGCACAAGTTATTCTGCTTAGAGAGACTTTGTTCTCTTAATATTCCCATTTATATGTGTATCCGTGGGGGCAGCCATGATTGATCTGACGAGTTATCCTCTAATGAAACAGTGACCTCTAGTGGCCAGATCATTGGAAAATTATGCCGTTGCCAAGATTTACTTTGCTAAGACATTCATCAGAATAAATCTTCTCTCGGACACGAATTTCTTCATTTTACTCAGGAATGAAATGCAGAGAATGAAATACATACATAAATGTGCCTTTAAATCTGGTGTTATGTCCTTAGATTTTGTTTAAAGGGAAGGCACTATAATAGGGAGGATTTATCATACTGTTATTTCTCAGTACAATACGGGCGTTCGGCCTGACTATTCCTTCTCTGCACGTCTGTATCTGTGTGAGTGCAAAATCCTCAGTTGTTTTAAGTAAATAAGTACAGGTATGGGACTTGTTATCCGTAATTCACGGTACCTGGTGTTTTCTGGATATCGGATCTTTCCGTAATTTGGATCTTCATACCTTAAGTCTACTAGAAAATCATTTAATATTAAATAAACCCAATAGGCTGGTTTTGCTGCCAATAAGGATTAATTATATCTTAGTTGGGATCAAGTACAAGTTACTGTTTTATTATTACACAGAAAAAGGAAATAATATTTCAGAATTTGGATTATTTGATTTTAATGGAGTCTATGGGAGATGGCCTTTCCGTAATTTAGAGCTCTCTGGATGAGTTTCCGGTTAACAGATCCCATACTTATATCTGTGTAGTATAAAAGGCCTTGGTTGTTCTTTGCAGGTCATGAAAGTGCCACTTTCAGAATGTTCTACGTTCACTGACTGTCACTCATGTCTGTCTGCGGGGGATCCGTACTGCGGCTGGTGTGTGCTTTATGGCAAGTAAGTAGCACTCGTGCTTTATGGGGATTTTCCCATGTTGGGGGGGGAGTAGCCTAATGTATTTTAACCAGTCCCCCGAGGAGCTGTAACATAGATTCAAGCTTTGGAGCTAACCACCTTAGGGTAAGGGTTTAATTAATCCGCCTCGTACTTTCCATTTACTCCAAGGTGTAGCAGGAGCTTCGAGTGTTTACGTTCAGGGCAGAAGAACCAGTGGCTCTGGGCCTACGATCAGAACCAGCAATGTCTGACAGTCCAGTCTCTGAGTCCAGCAAATATCAGCAAAGAAGAAAAGAGAAACGTGAGTAAATTTACCCAGAGTGGGGTGTGATGGGCGCCACCAATAATCTAGCTCTCTTTAGAGCAGAGACGCACGTGGAGATTCGGGGAGATTAGTCCCTAAGAGACTTATCGCCTCTTCTTCGGCCGACTAATCTCCCCGCAATGCCTTCCCGCTGGCTAGAATCTAAATCGGCCGGCGGGATGGCACTTGGATCGCTTCGTTTTCCGAAGTCGTACGAAGTTTCCTTGTGAGGCAATTTCAGGCGACTTTGAAAAACAAATTGTTCCGAGTGCCTTCCCGCCGGCGGTTTAGATTCTAGCTGGCGGGAAGCATTGCGGGGAGATTAGTCACCCAAAGAAGAGGCGATTGGTCGCCGGGCAACTAAATCTCCCCGAATCTCCACGTGTGTCTCTGCCACTCGCTGTGGCTCTTCACACTTATTATTGGGACTTGTGCCTCTGGCTCCACCTTTTATCTTGTATTAAGTATATACATGGATAATATATAAAGTCTGTTCAACGTAAGGCTAGTAAACCTGTGTTTGAGAGCACAAGCAACACAGAAGGGTATGGGACAAGCTTATTTCACAGGATTCAGTATCTTTATCTGCACTGGGAGGGAAAGTAAATCAGAGCCAGGGCAAATGGAAATGATGCCCAAGGCAATACTTGTGGCCCAGTGCCCTGTCTACCTGCCCCCAACCAACTTTCCAACGCAAGCTGCACCCTCACCTCAGTCAACACACAAAATTGTATGGACAGTTTCACCCTCTGATCAGTTTGCCCTGTAGCAAGTCTTGTCCTTATGATATTACTAAGCCAAAAAGATTCAGTTTACTTAAACAAGTTATTTTTGCCCATATCCATTTTATGTTCTGACCTTATCATGTTCCACCAAGGCCATTCCCCCTGCTCCACCTCCGCCAGGGGTAAAAATATGGGTAATTCCAGAAACATTGGGATTGACACGGGTGCTTAAATTTAAAGTGCTGTTGTTGCACCCATTGTGGTGCCTTCTGTAACCATTCTTACCTTCCAGATACTCCCAAAGTAATACTACTATTAACCCTTGCAGCTCCCTTATGCTGAATTGCCCTGGACTAGGAGGAGCATTTCTAACCCCCGATTCTCTGTCCGGGCAGGTTTTTTTGTCTATCCCTGATTTACCAGCCCTGGAACCCGAAGAGTCTTATTCCTGCTACTTTGAAGATTTTGAGAGCCGTGCAGTTGTAAGAGACACTGGAGTCATGTGTCCGTCTCCAGATCCGAGCAAGACTCCTGTGATCAAGCCTGGGACAGGTTGGTACTGGTTCTGATGAGTTGGTGTGGCCCAGAGTGCAACCTAAGCATTGCCCCATATAGAGCAAGTACTAGAGCAAAAAATGTGCTCAAGGTTTGCTCATTTCTGTACAGAAATACCCCAAAAACACGCAGTAGAGTCCCTTAGGGCTGAGCTACAAAGCACTCTATGTTTGCACCAAGTAAATGCACAGTATTGCCTGCTGAATTCTTTGCACCAAAAAGTTTCCACCTTATGCTCATGCCATAACCCCATTAATGCAGCATTAACCCCCGGTTCTGCTTTCAGATCATGCGCAGGTGAAGCTTGTTCTGCGCTTCAGAGAGGTGACCATATCCAGCACCGAGTTCACCTTCTACGACTGCATGGCTGTGGCCCAGCTTTATAAGAATGCTCCGTGAGTACTGTGACCCCCTGCACCCTTAGGAAAAGTGGGGACATTCTTATCAGTTGTATAACATTAACCAGCGGTTGTGATTTTGCTATTGCTGGTCCTGACTACATACACAATAAAAACACTGACTGCCGAAGTCAGCTGACCTCAAAGACTCCATTTCCCACAAGGCCTTTCATGTGTCTCTTAAGACATATATATAAGCTGCCGACCGACTGAGTTGGCAACTTATTGGCCCGTGTGTGGGGCCATCCGACAAGCTTCCCCTATCGATATCTGCCCGAAAGTCGGCCAGATCTCGATTGGGCAAGTTAAAAAATCCAGTCGGATCGCGTCCGCATCTGTGTGTGTATGCTGTCCCACGATCCAAACGCACGTATCGGATGCATTATGATCCGATCATTGGGCCCTAGGGCCCACGGTCGGATCAGCCCGATATTGCCCCCTTCAATGTGGGCATATAGGGGAGAGATCCGCTCCTTTGGCCAAACGAGCGGAACTCTACATCTATGGCCTCCTTTACTGTTCTTCTTTACAGATCTCTTCATTCCTCAAAACACAGGGCATTATGGGAACTACTTTTTGGCTGGAGGACAGCCATATTGTTTCAGTGGTACATGTAGTCAGAACCAGCAGTGAAGTGAATAGCAAGGGGCAAGCATTCTGTTTTCAATGGCAATTACATTTACAGCTTTTAAAGTTGGAACAGAATTGCATTAATTCATTTGCATTAATGTTCTATTTTAGCAGTTTCTTAGATATTTACAGTTTTAGGTGCTAATGCCAGGCCTTTGGCTCTAACGGGAGTCAGCAACCCTAGGGTTAACTGAATGCTGGAAGTGTGTAGAAATGGCATGGACAGTTAGGGTCGCTGACCCTCAGAACTGTATTCAGGCCTTGTGCTGCCGGAGGCACAGGACCTCAGCCCACCCTTTCCAGCCCATGTGCACATTGCAGAAGAACCAGTTACCAACTCCACCCGCTCTGGCACAAGTATTTGTCAATGGCCTGAGGAGTTGGGCTTTTTCCGTGCGTTTTTATTTACCATATAGGCACCCAAGGGCTGCCCCCTTAAAGCTGCTTGCGGACCTAGGCACAGGCCTTCAAGTGTTTATATTGAAAATATGACAGTCTCATCATCAAATACAACTGTTACATTAAAAGCCTGGTATTAGCAGTCTGAAACTACTAATATCTTAAAAAAAAACAACAAAAAATTACATATGAGTTGTTAGAAGTCCTCTCTGGGTTAGTTTACATCAATTCATTTAGGGTCATTGTGTTCACTCTGTGTGTGTCCCTGTTTATCCAGATGCCGTGGTTGTGTGAGCAGTGACTGGGGCTGTAACTGGTGCATCCAACAGCATCACTGCACTCATAAAGCTACGTGTGAGGAGGGGACCATTATCTACAACAAGCTGGTATGAATTTCTTCCTTGCACCTGTCCATCTTATCTATCTATTTGTCTATCTATCTATCATCTGTCTTTCTTTCTGTCTAACCATCCTTCTATCTTTCTATTTATCTTTCTTGCTATCTAACTATCATCTATCTATCAGTTGTCTTCTCTCTATCTACGATCTATCTATCTATCTATCTATCTATCTATCTATCTATCTATCTATCTATCTATCTATTTATTTATCTATCTATCTATCAATCTATCTATTATCTATCTATCTATCTATCTATTATCTATCTATTTATCTATCTATCTATCTATCTATCTATTTATCTATCTATCAATCTATCTATTATCTATCTATCTATCTATCTATCTATCTATCTGAAATGTGTCTTAAAACCCCTTCTTCTTCTGACTTACTGCTTTCCAAGCCCCCCAAACACTCACTACCACATTCCATTTTCTCTTCCATTCCACCTACTTATTACACTGTGACATTGCCGCCCTGTTGTTTTGGTGTAAATTTACCTTATTTCATGACTTGAACAGACACAGATTCCATTCCTGGACCCAACCTTTCCTCCGGAAGTTCCCACTGAGTCGACCTCCACCGTTCTTTCCACTGTTATTCCGGAAACAAGTCCAAGCGAAGCCCCAATGACCACTGAAAGTACCACACCAAGTACTACTACTGTACTTACAACTATCCCAGAGACCTCACCCACAACATTCCCAACAACCACCATCCCAACTACGTTGCCTGTCACTACACCAGCTGTTAGTCCAGAAACAACTACTGTTCAACAGCCTGATCCAACCACAGGGGACTTGGATTTTGCCACAGAAGACACTGTTCCAGATATAACAATGGAACCTTCCACAGAAGAACCAACAAGCCGCCCCACAACAATCCCAACCACCACGTTTGTAGATATGGCCACAAGCCCGCCCGTCACAGATAATGAATATGTAGCTCTCACTTCTGAAGAAAGCATGCTCCAAGAGTTGATAACTACAGAAAGTTCCACTACATCTTACATGACCACAACACCAATCCCTGTTCCTCCACCAACTGTTCCTGAAACAGAAGAGGAAAATACATGGGCACCCACAATGCTCCTTCCTACTCAAGAAGAACTGACTTTTGCTGTCCAGTCCACAACAACCCTTAACCAGGCATCCAGTGTCTCCTCCTTGCCTGGATATCATGCTGAATTTGACAGTGAAATACCTTATTCTGAAGAACCACCTACAGTTCCCACTGAGGATAACACAGAGGAAAACTTGGACCAAACAGAGGCAGATGATTGGGCAGACTCAGCCAGTATGGACAATGACACTTCATCCTTTTCAGCTTCCACTATCCTTTCTGGCGACGGGGAGAGTGATGGAGTCTCACCAAGTTTCCCTGGCATCCTTCAGCCTGATCTGGATTATCAATTTGATTCTCCAGGACTAATTGAAATGGTAAGTTCTGTAAGACACTTGATCTGGTACCAGGCATCCATATAATTTGATTGTTTCATTTATGGTCTGTCTTCGTTTGCCATAGTCTTTTGGTGACCATGTTTCACCCTCTACTGAGGTGGGAATCAAACCCAGGATTCAGCCCCTGCCCAACCTATATCCCACCCCATTCAAGCTGCTCTGTCATTTGTCAGCAGTTTGCGCCCCATGGTGGGCCCAACCGTTCACTTAGTGGCTGGTCTGAGCGTCTTTAGTAATGTACTGGGTGTAGGAATATTGATATTTAGGGCACCCAACATTCCTTAGCCAGGGAATGGAGAGGCACGATGAGCAGGCCTGGCACAAAGCTCATTTATATAAACACATTGGGCAAATTTGCACTTGAGCAGTAACCTAAGGCAATCAAATGTTTGCTTTCATTGTTCAATCATGGATTGGATGCTGTGGGTTACTTCCCATTGACAAATATGCCCAGTGTTTATAAATTAACCCAACTGGTGATGCTGTGCGGTCACACAACAACCTGCCAGGAGCCTGCCAACTAACAGGGGCTCTTGCCCTCTGATACCATTTATTTGGGCACCTAATTGCAGCCCGTAGGTACCTGCTGGAATAGTAACAGATGAGGTTTCTCAGCTTCAGCCGAAGGCTATTGCACAGTAATGACTTAGAGTGAGAGATTCAGCGGAATAATGAGACAGCTCACCGTGCACCTCACCCCCTTCCCCAGGAGCTGTAGGGGATTTTCTGTTGGGTACGTGTGAGAGAGTGAAGAGTTCAGACTTCTCCTGCCCCCAAACTGACAATCCAAGGTTCTGCCATGCGGGAAACGTCAAATTTCTCAGCCTCTTGAGAAGATGAAAGGCTTTATTTGGCCAGAGCTTGGCAGCGCCAAGGTCCAACTCTCCTCTGATCCGCTGCCAAGTTCTGACGTTCCCTGAATTTATAAACACTCACGCGGTGGATCTGGGGTTATAAGACAAGTTCTAGGCCTTTCTGTAAACCTGAAAGTGTGTCTTTTCCACCACAACAGATACTGTTAGTGTGCAATAATGGGATTAAAGGAGTGGTTCCCCTTTCAGTTAACTTTAAGGGTCAGGGCATGCGCTCAGATTCGGAAGATTAGTCGCCCAGCGACAAATCTCCTTTTCTTCAGGGCGACTAATCTCCCCGAACTGCCTCCCGCCGGCTAGTTGCCTCATGAGGGCGACTTCGGAAAATGAAGTGCTCCGAGTGCCATCTTCTAGCCGACGGGAGGCAGTTCGGGGAGATTAGTCGCCCCAAAGAAAAGGAGATTTGTCGCCGGGCGACTAATCTCCCCGAATATGAGCGTGTGCCCTGACCCTTATTATGTTAGAAAATGGCTAATTCTAAGCAACTTTTTAATTGGTCTTCATTTTTTTGCCTTCTTCTTCTGACCCTTTTTAGCTTTCAAATGGGGGTAAAAAAACGAATGATGAGTAAGGTTACAGTTGTATTGTTATTTATTGTTATTGCTACTGTTTATTACTATTCAGGTATTCATTTGCCGGTCTCTCATCCAAATCAGTGCATGGTTGCTGGGGTAATTTGGACCGTAGCAACCAGATGTCTGAAATTGCAAACTGGAGAACTGCTGAATAAAAAGCTAAATAACTAAAAAAAACTACAAATAATAAGAAATGAGAACCAATTGCAAATTGTCTCAGAATATCACTCTCTACTTAATACTAAAAGTTAAGTTAAAGGCGAACAACCGACTTTAAATGAGGGCAGTGAGTGTTCTTGTCTTCCTATAAATATTATTTCCCACAGTCCAAAATTTATTGAATACTCTCCCTATGTTGATTGCATAGCACATTAGTGTATTTTGCTACTCACAGTAGTTCCCATTTTGAATATTATATTGCTTCTGGTGTGATAGCAACTTGTAATTTAGAGGTCATTTTGCAGTTAAAAAACTGTGTCACTCACAATGGCAGCTCCCTCTCTGCAGGCAATTGGGGGAGGCCGGGCATTAGATTTGCAGGGGAAGTAGGAAAGAGCTTCTACTGAAAGAACCAGTGTTTTTAATTGATAATAAAAGTAAGTACAATGCCCTCTTTCCGGCTTGGCAGGACGTTTACAAAGAGTCGTTAACATATTGGAGGCATTGCAGGGAAGCCAGCTGGCACATAGCGGGCACAATTATGAGCAGAGGATCATTATTGGAGATCTTTTTGGCTTTCCCGTTTTAGTGCAGTGAAACCCGCCTAATGATATTAGCACCAGCTGGTGGGAATCGGGAGAGGCTGTGACAAGAAACGTCCTTTTGTTTTCAAGGGCAATGACACTGATATCTCCGACATGCAGAGCAGATTGTATGTGCAGCGTCTGTGGACGGTAATGGGTTAACGGGGTTGTTCATTTTTAAATTAACTATTAGTATGATATAGAGAGTGATATTCTGAGACAATTGCAATTGGCTTTCATTTTTTATTATTTGTGTTTTTTGCGGTTATTTCGCTTTTTATTCAGCAGCTCTCCAGTTTGCAATTTCAGCAATCTGGTTGCTAGGTCTCAAATTGTCCTAGCAACCATGCATTGATTTGAATAAGAGACTGCAATATGAATAGGAAGATGCGCAATAAAAACTGGCAATAACAATACAGGTATCGGACCTGTTATCCAGAATGCTCGGGACCTGGGGTTTTCCAGATAATGGATCATTCTGTAATTTGGATCTTCATACCTTAAGTGTAATAGAAAATCATATAAACATTAAATAAACCTAATAGACTGGTTTTGCTTCCAATAAGGATTAATTATATCTTAGTTGGGATCAAGTACAAGTTACTGTTTTATTACTACAGAGAAAAAGGAAATCATTTTTAAAAATGTGGATTATTTGGATAAAATGGAGTCTATGGGAGACAGTCTTCCTGTAATTCGTAGCTTTCTGGATAACGGGTTTCAGGATAACGGATACCCTACCAGTACATTTGTAGCCTTACAGAGTGTTTGTATTTAAATGAAACCTGTAACGAGTCAGAAAAAGAAGGCAAATTAAAAAACTTAAAAAAAAAAAAAAAAAATGAAGGGCAATCGAAAAGTTATTTAGAATTAGTCATTCTATAACATACTAAAAGTGAACCACCCTTTTCACCTTGAAACATACATAACATGTTCAATTTATACTATTGCTGTTTGGTACCAATCATTAAATGTTACTGGTTCTGAGCCATAAAACTTTAAATTCCAAAATCTCCTGCGCCTCCCAGTCTGTAAACTGCCATTAAAGTGTTGTAGTCCGGCCCACTCTTTGAGTCGGTGACTTTATTTTCATGTGGCTCATCAAACTATAATTTCCAGCATCTGAAGATTGTCCGTGTTTGGAGTTGTAGTTCCTGGAGGGCTGGCAGCACTCAGCAAATGCTCTAAAACATCTCGTAGTTTTGTTGTTTTCCATTCAGTCCCTGATCACTTCTGTCTGGCAGGATGAAGAAGAGCTCGTATGGGGCCCGGAGGCCTGTCCGTGCGTCGAAAGCATCCAGAGCGCCTCCCTGCTGCCTGTCAATGTGGAAAGGAAAATCACATTAGTTGGAAAGAACTTCCATCACTACCAGGTATACCTTGTGCTAAGAAATAGTCTGCAGCAAATCTTTGGGGTGTAGTGGCCCTTTAAAGGGATGCTGTCATGGGAAAACCTGTTTTTTTCAAAATGAATCAGTTAATATTGCTGCTCCAGCAGAATTCTGAACGGAAATCCATTTCTCAAAAGAGCAAACAGATTCTTTTATATTTAATTTTGAAATCTGACATGGGGTTAGACATATTGTCAGTTTCCCAGCTGCCCCAGTCATGTGACTTGTGCTCTGATAAACTTTAGTCACTCTTTACTGCTGTACTGCAAATATGATATCACTCCTCCCTTTCCCCCCAGCAGCCTAACAACAGAACAATGGTAAGGTAATCAGATAGCAGCTCCCTAACACAAGATAACAGCTGCCTGGTAAAGCTAATAACAGCACTCAATAGTAAAATCCAGGTCCCTCTGAGACACATTACATTGAGTAGGAGGAACAACAGCCTGCCAAAAAGTAGTTCTGGCTCTTTCTGAAAGCACATGACCAGGCAAAATTACCTGTGATGGCGCCTTCACACCTATATTACAACTAAAAAAAATTAGGGATGCACCAAATACACTATTTTGGATTCAGCCGAACCACCGAATCCTTTCGCAAAAGATTCGGCCAAATACCGAGCCAAATCCTAATTTGCATATGCAAATTAGGGGTGGGAAGGAGAAAACTATTTTTTACTTCCTTGTTTTTTGACAAAAAGTCACGTGATTTCCCTCCCTGCCTATAATTTGCATATGCAAATTCGGTTCGGCCAGGAGGATTCGGCCAAATCCGAATCCTGCTGAAAAAAGCTGAATCCAGGATTTGGTGCATCCCTAAAAAAAATACACTTGCTGGTTCAGGAATGATATTTTACATGGTAGAGTGAGTTATTTGCATAATTTTTTGTATAAAAAATACATCATAAAAATCATGACAGAATCCCTTTAAGTTCTGTTGTTCAGTACAAAGCCCAATGGGACTTATAATGTGACTAATGTCTCCTTCTGCAGGACCAACAGATGGACTATGAGTGTGTTCTGCTGCTGGAGGGTAGGACCATGGTCACTGACGCTGTGTTGGAACTGGACCCAGAGGAGCAATCCAAGTATTATATTACATGCCAGCTGCACCAGGTAACAAATACACAGAACCCTCACCCACCGCCTCTCCTGCTCTATTCCCTTTCACCATCATCCTCCTCTCCCATCATTCCTCATTCACTCCTACAAACTCAGGTGATCTCAGGTGAGATCAAGACCTGATGATTTCCTTCTACGCAGGCATTTAGAGGTTGAAGGACAAGTAACACCAAAGGGTTTTTATACATTTAAATATAATGCACTTTTACCCTACAGTGGTGTGTGCACTTCAAAGGCTCTAATATTGGACAATGGCACACTGAGAAAATTGGGGAGATTTGGAGACTTCTAGTAGCTCAAAATGCCTTAAACTACCACCTCTACCGCATAGTCAATCAACTGTGAGGGCCTGTGCAAGCGACTGTCACTTTGAATCCAGACTGCCACATTCCTGGACAAGGACTTGCACAAGCGTTTATAGGTGATTGTTATCAAGGCAAATACGGGTAATTTGGGTCATTTTGGACCCATTACTTAAGCTGCTGAAAGTTATGGGCGCCACCATTCCCCAAATCTCCCCATGTCCCATTAACCATAAGGAAACATTTTAATCACTTATTGTTAATAATGGGGTGGTTCACCTTTACGTTAACTTTTCATTTGTTATAGAATGGTTAATTCTAAGCAACTTTTCAATTGGCCATTATTATGTATTCTTTTATAGTTTTTGAATTATTTGCATTTTTCTTCTGACCCATTCCAGCTTTCAAAAGGGGGTCACTGACCCCATCTAAAAACAAATGCTCTGTAAGGCTACAAATGTATTGTTATTGCTGCTTTTTATTACTCATCTTTCTGTTCAGGCCTCTCCTATTCATATTCCAGTCTCTTATTCAAATGAATGCATGGTTGCTAGGGAAATGTGAACCCTAGCAACCAGATTGCTGACATTGCAATTGCATTGCAATAACTCAAAAACCACAAATAAAAAATGCAAATAATCTCAGAATAGCCCTCTCTACATCATACATAAAGTTAATTTAAATGAGGGCAGTGAGCATTCTTGTCTTCTTTTAAATACTATTGCCCACAATCCAAAGTCATACTAAAAGTTAACTCAAAGGTGAACAACCCCTTTAAGGGGTGAGTTTGCCTTTATCCTGTGCCCAGACCAGCCAGGCAGTGGGTAGTGCTTATTGGTAAAGGAGCCATTAGTAGAATTAAATGGGCATCTGATTGGTAGCTCTAGGTTCGATCTCTGATTTTGGGTTTTGGTATTTGTTTGGGTCTGGCTCTTGAAACAATGTAGCAAGTCTTTTAGTCAGCTGGCTTCTGCTACATTGAGTCTGAAGCCAGAAGCAGCAGTGCAGAGACTATAAACATACAGTTTCCGTAGCAATTACATTTACAAATAACTGTAAAACTGCTGAGAATGTTTAATAAAATTTGCATAGGATTAGATTTTCTTTTCATTATGCAAAAACTGTTTTTGGGTGCAGTCCCTCTCTCCCGACAGTTCAGCAACCACCCACAATGCATCACACTCTGTTCTTTGTTCCAGTACAGTTACTCTGCGCTGCAGCTGGAATTCAATGCAATGGTGTTTGTGCGGATACAGAGTTACCTGCGTGTAGACAGCGAGGAAGATCTCTATGGTAATCTTGCTGTTAATCCTTGGCTTTACTCACGGTATCAATGTAAATGGTGGCCAATCATGTGCCATTTGTTTCCCACTCCAGTGACTCTGTACAACTGCTCGGTGGGACACCCAGACTGCAGCCGCTGCCAGACAGCCGACCCCAAGTATAACTGCGTGTGGTGCGGAGGCAGCCGGCCAAGCTGCATGTATCAGGAGTTGTGCAAGGAGAAGGTGGAAGGAACCTGCCCGGCCCCACTCATCCATTCGGTACGTCAATTGTGTGTTCCGTGACCATCCAGTTCCAATTCTAATGGAGAAAATGTTGTTTTAAAGGGGAACTGTTGCAAAAATATAATTTAAAATAAACTTCATCATACTGAAATAAGAAACTTTCTAAATGCACTCAATTAAATATTCTGTACCGTTTCTGAAATAATCACGTTTATCTTCACTATTCCTCTCTCAGCGTCTGTTTCTCTTCTTGCAGGAGTTGGGTGTCAGATGAATGGTCCAATATTAAAATCACCAGACATCATGTCTCTCTACATGCAGAATTTGTGCAAAAGGCAGTTATTTTGTTAGATTTTGTTTGTACAGGTATAGGATCCATTATCCGGAAACCCGATATCCAGAAAGCTCCGAATTACGGAATGGCCCATAGACTCCATTTTATCCAAATAATCCAAATTTTTAAAAATGATTTCCTTTTTCTCTGTAATATTAAAACAGTAGCTTGTACTTGATCCCAACTAAGATATAATTAATCCTTATCGGAAGGAAAACCAGCCTATTGGGTTTATTTAATGTTTAAATGCATTTCTAGTAGACTTAAGGCATGAAGACCCAAATTACGGAAAGATCCATTATCCGGAAAACCCCAGGTCCCGAGCATTCTTGATAACAGGTCCCATACCTGTGCTGGAATCAGTTATTTGAGTGAGCTCTAATTCATCTGCTAGGAAAGGAGCCCCCCTATAAGATATATTGGATCTAACTGTCAATGAATATCTGACACCCAACTGCTGAATAAAGAGAGAATGAAGAGAACAGATGCCGAGAGAGGGATAGTGAAGATAAACTTGATTATTTCAGAAATGATGCAGAATTTTTAATTGATTGTATTTGGAAAGTTTTGCATGTCAGTACGATGAAGCTTATATTAAATTTTAATTTTTGCGATAGTTCCCCTTTAAGCCCAGCTTGGGTCCAAAGCACCATTGTGCCCAGCACCAAGAAGGGCCTGGGAAAGGCAGGGCAGAAGCTGGAGTTGATGGCAAGTTTGTGATGATAGCTGGGTGCTTGCCTCGGGTGCCAGAAACTTCATATATCAATGCAGATATGCCTGTTTTAATGAAGTATTTAAAATAATGATATTTTTAATTACATTTAAAAAAAATTCCCGGTGTGCACCTGGACTTGAATGAATAGAGCATATTTTGGTAGCACCAGGGTTTCTTTAATTCAGTGAATGATGTGCGGAAGGTATATGGGCTGACAATTCAAATACAGGTATGGGACCTATTATCCAGAATGCTTCGGACCTGAGGTTTCCCGGATAACGGATATTTATGTAATTTGGATCTTCATACCTTAAGTCTACTACAAAGTCATATAAACATTAAATAAACCCAACAGGCTGTTTTTGGAAATCAATCTAGGAAGAACTAGAAACCTTACTAGAAAATCATGTAAACATTAAATAAACCCAATAAACTGGTTTTGTTTCCTATAAGGATTAATTATATCTTAGTTTGTACAAGGTACTGTTTTAGTATTACAGGTATGGAATCCATTATCCGGAACCTATTATCCATAAAGCATCTGAAATACAGAAGGGCTGTCTCCCATAGACTCTATTTTATCCAAATAATCAAGTTATTAAAAAATGATTTCCTTTTTCTCTGTAATAATAAAACAGTCGCTTGTACTTGATCCCAACTAAGATATAATTAATCTTTATTGGAGGCAGAGCCAGCCTATTGGGTTTATTTAATGTTTACATGATTTTCTAGTAGACTTAAGCTATGAAGATCCAAATTACGGAATGATTTGTTATCCGGAAGCCCCAGGTCCCAAGCATTCTGGATAACAGGTACTGTATCTGTACAAAGAAAAAGAAAAAAAATTGGATTATTTGATTATAATGAAGCCTATGGGAGGTTGCTTTCCATAATTCAGAGCTTTCTGGAAAACGGATCCCATACCTGTATATAGATATACTGGTATCTGGGTGACACTGCTGGTGTCCGGTTTCCGTGGCTGCTTTAGTTTTGTCTATTGTATGCTTTATCGCAGAACTGACACTCTTCTCCGCTCCCATCAACTTTGGTATATAACTGCAGGGTGTCAGATGTTACATTGCCCTCTGTTGGGCAGTTTAGGAATAAGCCAGAATACGAGCAGGTTCATTTATTTTCAGATCGAGCCTCTGTCGGGCCCCATAGAGGGTGGAACCAGGATCACCATCACCGGATCCAACTTGGGACAGAAGCTGGAGGACATAATGGACACTGTGACTGTGGCTGGAATTCAGTGCCAGGTTGATCTCCTACGATATGAGATTTCCAGCAGGTAATGACTAAAATGACTTCTACCCCAGATGTCTCATACATGGCACATTCTTTCTCTCTATTTAAACAGAGTGGCCTCCTTAATGCTCCTTAGGCTACATCTTTGGTTATATCTCAGCCCTTAGGCTGCTGCGTTCCCTTAAATATAAGTCACAGCTATATGAAATAATAAGAAGGAGCTAATTATAGGGTGACAGTATCTCCCAACTGTTTCCCAGAATAGTGTATTAGCCGCTAATAAAGGGGAAGTTAGGTTCATCTTGGGTTTATTGTCATGCTTACACATTACATTTTTCCCCAGCATTGTGTGTATGACTGCGAGGAGCAATACTGAGAGACTGGGCCATGTGGCTGTGGAAGTTCCTGGTGGAGGTCACGGTATTTCCAGCCAAGTCTTTTCCTATCAGGTAACAGGTGCACATAGAGGCACTACTATATTTCCTCTATAATGAAGAGGCAATTCATTAGAATGCATTGCTCTTCCTTTATTATATATATATATGTGTGTGTATATATATATATATATATATATATATATATACAGTGTATATATATATATATATATATATATATACAGTATATATATATATATATATATATATATATAGATGCAAATAGGAGCACTCACGGTTGTGGTGAAAAAGGAATATCTTTTATTGGAGTGTTACAAACTACCCCACATCAACGCGTTTCGGTTCTCTCTGAACCGTCGTCCGGTATCCTGTCAGGTAACCGTGAGTGCTCCTATTTGCATCTATCTACTTCCCCTTTGAGGAGCACCCGGGAATTGATTGACTGAGGGTGAGTGCCGGTGAAGCATCTGTTTATATATATATATATATATATATATATATATATATATATATATATATATATATATATATATATATATATATATATATACAGTGTATATATATATATATATATATATATATATATATATTTTTTTTTTTTTTCCCCAGAATCCTGTTCTGCACTCCTTTTCCCCAACACGTGGCCCAAAATCTGGGGGAACTCGATTGATTCTAACAGGGTACAAACTTCTGACTGGCCGCCTCAGTGACATCACCGTTCTGATTGGAGATATTCCATGTCGCATGTAAGGCATATAATAATAATGATACAGGTGTGGGACCTGTTATCCAGAATGCTCGGGACCTGGGGCTTTCCAGATAATGGATCTTTCCGTAATTTGTATCTTCATACCTTAAGTCTAATAGAAAATCATTAAATAACACCAATAGGCTGGTTTTGCTTCCAATAAGGATTAATTATATCTTAGTTGGGACCAAGTACAAGTTACTGTTTTATTATTACACAGAAAAAGGAACTCAATCAAGGAAAAAAAAATTATTATTTGGATAAAAAAGAGTCTATGAGAGGCAGCATTTTTGTAATCTGGATAACTGGTTTCCAGATAACAGGTCACATACTTTTAATTTTTTTTTAAAAAATTGTAATTTCTTGATTATTTGCTTTATGTAGTTTTGATGATAGGATAATGGTAGGAAATATTACAATGCAGGAAGGAAAGTTACAATGAAATATGCATTTGAGAAAAGGAAGAAATAGTAGACTAAAGCAGAATACGGAGAAGAGAGACCAGGTAAGAATTATGTAGGAAGTTCTAACAATATAATAGGAAATCTTAAAATGATGAACATTGTGTCAGGATGAAGTTGGAGGAAATAAAAATAAGTAACGAGTGATAGAATGGAGGAAAGAATGTTAGAATAAAGATGTAGCTGTTAGAATAAAGCCAGACCTGTTAGAATAAAGAGAGTTGTTATATTAAATGAAGAAGTATTAGAATGAAGGGAGAAGTATGACAATGTTACTTTTTTGTCCTTTAGCTACTCAGAGATGCAGGAGAACATGCTGGAATGTCTGACTGGACCCAATAACAGTACTGCAGACTTGCAAGTAACCATTAAGTATGGGGACCAAGAGCTGAGAACCTACGAGTCTCTCTTCACTTACACTGCTGATCCAAACATCACCTCGGCCAGCCCAGCCAAGAGCTTCATCAGGTACAGTATAAGCACAAGGCTGGTGTCAGAGGAACACCATGGACAGGCACAGACTATGAGAAGATTCATGGGTGATGTAAAGCAATGTTTAGACAAGAATATGAGAAGGTTCCTGGGTACTACAAAGCTATTGTCAGATATAGAATATGAGAAGGTTCCTGGGTACTACAAAGCTATTGTTGGATACAGAATATGAGAAGGTTCCTGGGGGCTATAAAGCCATGGCCAAGCACATAATATGAGACTGTTCTTGGGTGCTACAAAGCTATTGTCAGACACAGAATATGAGAAGGTTCCTAAGTACTACAAAGCTATAGTCAGATACAGAGAAGACACTGTGAGAAGATTCCTGCTGTATGGTTTGAAATATTTTATTTGGTTTTCACAATAAAATAGAAAAAATCAATATAACAAATTGTATACAGAATAAGAATATTAATACAATGACATATTATACAGAATGTATAATTTACAATGAAGTAATATATAAAATAAAATAGAAACTAACAAGAACTAACTATCATTAACTAAAGGTGGCCATACGCGGAGAGATCCCCTCGTTTGGCGATGTTGACAAACGAGCGGATCTCTCCCCGATATGCCCACCTTGAGGTGGGCAATATTGGGCCCAACGATCGGATCCTAACGAATAGTAATGGGCGGTCGGATCGCAGGATGCGGCCACGATCCGATGGGATTTTTTTTGTCCCATCTGATGGAGATCTGCCTGACTTTCGGCCAGATCTCGATCGGTGAAGCCCGTCTGGGGGCCCCATAAACGGGCCAATAATTTATCGGCCCGTGTATGGCCACCTTAAACCACTGGACGTATAGACATTCTTAAAAGAAGAAAGAGAAAGCCAATTGTCTTGGGAATGTCAGATAACCCCTTACAATTGAAGAAACAGAGATATTTGACTTCTGGTATTGGAGTCACAGAACTCAAAGTAAGGAGACCATATAAGTCTAAATGATTCTTTGGAATTATTTCCTTCAGTTTTTACTAATAAAGCTTCCTGCCAACTAAGCTGGTTCATGTAAGCAATTGTGTCTGTCAATGAGGGAGACTCATTTTGTAGCCAACAGTTAAATAAAGCCTTTCTGGAGGCAGCCAAAAATAAAATTGTCAATATTTTTTTTTTCTTGGGACTTAAAATTTAAAATTGAAGAGAGCCTACTATCATAGAAGCAACAAAGCAAAACCTGGAGATAATTTAATTTTTATTTTCAGATTAATGTTTAGAAAACTGGTAACTTCCCTCCAAAATAAACTGATCTTTGGACAAGTCCATAGATAGTGAAAAAGGGACACATTATACTCATCACACTTGGGACAGTATGATACAGGACTAGAAAAGATACCTTTAGAAAAAAAATTTCCCATAGCCTAAGTGAACTAACTTAAATTGTATCCTCCAACTCTCTGCCAAAATTAATTTATTGTAATTACAAATAGACTTCACCAAATCTGAAGGGGATATTTGTCATTGTAGAAACTCAGCCCATTTGTTGAAACTTTAAGTAATGGGTGTGGGTCTGACCCATAATCATTCCAGAATTCTTTAGATATAGAGTTAATAGAAATCAAAGAAGGAATCTCCAAAAACTCTCCCAAATCTTCAGCTAGCCTATGATCAGACAAAACAATGTTTCTACCTGGGTGCTGTAAAGCAATGTTTAGACACAGAATATGAGAAGGTTCCTGGGGCTATAAAGCCATGACCAAGCACAGAATATGAGAAGGTTCCTGAGTACTACAAAGCTATAGTCAGATACAGATTATGAGAAGATTCCTGGGGCTATAAAGCCATGGCCAAGCACAGAATATGAGATGGTTTCTGGGTGCTGTTCATATTAACATATCCTTTTTTGTTGGTTATGTGTTTCAGTGGAGGACGTGTGATATTTGTGTCTGGCCAGAATCTAGATGTGGTGCAGGCACCAAAGATAAGGGTAACTATGTCCCCGAGAGAAAGACGTCGAAGACGCAGCAGTAAAAGGCATCGGCGTATTGTCCCCGAGACAGAATGTCCGGAGAATGCTCTGTGCACTGTGGAGAAGGTATTTATTCCTGGGGTGTCTGTCCTTACTAAACATTTACTTTATGTGCAGCCGAACACAAGAAAAAGGGTAGGATTCGGCAAAGCCTCTATAGGAAAGTCACTTCTGGAACTGTCTTAAGACGGGAGAGAAAACTCTCTTAGGGGCAACAGACTTATTAACTGGGTCATACCATTTTGTTATGTCTGTCCAAACTATATGGTCATCTCTAGCATATTGGTCTATGTACAGCCAGTCAACTGGATCTGTGCAATTCAGTCTCTCACCGGTGTGGGGGTAATTATTGTGCAGTGTCTGATGGCTGGATATCCGCAGAGCTACAAGGTTTAGAATAAAGTACATTTGGTGCAATGCAGTTTGATGATGTGGGGCTCAATTTGAAGACTGTGTTGGATAGGGTGGTGGCACAATGGCAGCACTGCTTTCTTGTGATGAGTCCATGATATCGAAACCTCTGCAGAATGTGTTAACGTTATATATTTTCTTTTCTCTTGTACAGTTTGAAGAGTTGTGTTTGATCAACTCGTCATTCCTGCTCCTGTGCAAAACCCCAGCCATTAACCGATTGCACTGGAATTCCCAAGTGGATGTCGAGTTTATTCTGGATAATCTGCACTTCAACTTCAGAAGTGTCAACTCCATCCCGTTCACCTACCAGCCAGACCCAGTGCTCAAGCAGCTCAATCCCGAGGATCCGGTGAAACCCTATCGGCACAAGCCTGGCAGTGTCATCTCAGTAGAGGTGAGAACATGGGGCTAACAGCTACAACACTGAAGGGAGGCTGGTTGGCTGGTAGGGTATATGCCGTAGTGTCACCATCTTTCCCTGTTCTACCTACCATCCGCTAATACTAATCTACACTAATCTACACCTCCTGCACTGCTGGCCAGACCATGTTACCTTCAGCGTCTTAAGCTTAGCTTAAGCATTAAACTCAAGGCCAGAAGGAGTGCAATGCATCTGTCTCTTCATGGTACCCCCTAGTGCAGTGTTCCTCAATCAGTGGCTCATGAGCAACATGTTACTCACCAATCCCTTGGATGTTGCTCCCAGTGGCCTTAAAGCAGGTGCTTATTTTTGAATTTTTGGCTTGGAGGCAAGTTTCGGTTGTATAAAAACCAGGTGTACTGCCAAACAGAGCCTCCTGTAGGCTGCCAGTCCACATAGAGCTACCAAATAGCCAATCAGCCCTTATTTGCTACCCCCGGAATCATGTTCATGCTTGTGTTGCTGGGAATTTGCTGGGAATTTTCTTTGACTCTTTCTTTACCCCTCAGGGAGAGAATTTGGACTTGGCCATCACCAAAGATGAGATGATTGCAATGATTGGAGACGGGGTGTGCATGGTGAAGACCCTCACCAGAAACCATCTGTACTGTGAGCCTCCTGAGAAACAGCCAGCTCCTCACCAGCCTCAGAAAAGAGAAGGGGTGGATTCTTTGCCAGAGTTTACGGTAAGAGTCACATCAGTTTGCCTCACTCATCACTGCGCCTAGATATAATGAGATTCTCATATGAACTACGTGTTGTGCTCGCTGTTCATCCAGGTTCAGATTGGGCGTATGAACCTGGTCCTGGGGAAGGTGCAGTACGACACAGAGAGCCAGCTAACTTTCCCCCTGGAAGCTCAGATCGGCCTGGGAGTTGGGACATCATTTGTGGCTTTGATTGTCCTCATCATAGTCTTAATTTACAGGTAGGTGAAGATCTAGTAGTGTTTCTTGCTCCTAGTAGATAAGTATAGTAATGTTTTTAGCGTGAAATACTGGGCCTTTGTTTTCATTTTTAGGGCCCAAATCCTGGTATGTAGCAACAGATAAAAGACATTTGCAGATGCATGGACAGACGCCAAATTAAATACTACAAATTTGCCCATTTAAAGGAAATATAAACCCTTGAAATGTAAAATTGCTCAAAGCGCCCTCTTACCACTAGGGCAATTCACATAAGTCACAATTTTATTCTATTTTTTAACAATAGCGCCACCTGCTGTTCATATCCGTAGCCTGTACAATGTTGGTAGAAAATAACGTTTGTGAGAGAAGAGAAGTCTTTAGACGTCAGGCGACTCTCTTGCTTGGGCAGAGCAGGCATAAGGCTTTGAGTGCAATACTGAGTCATTAGGAATGTTAAGGAATTGTGGTAATGGAGCAAAGTTATCTAAATACTGAAGTTTTTTCCAGGCGGAAGAGCAAGCAGGCCCTGAGGGATTATAAGAAGGTCCAGATCCAGTTGGAGAACCTGGAAACCAGTGTCAGAGATCGCTGCAAGAAGGAATTCACAGGTACAGACTGACATGATAGACCCGCACCGCTCATTTGGATGTTCATATTTATTCTGATCAATGAATATCTCTAAAATACAATTGTAATTGGCTGACTGAATCTAAAATATACTATAACTTACTGTTTGTCATTAATACCTGAATAATAAGAGGACATAACTTATTGTTTATATCCGGAGTTCCTAACCTATGGGTCAGAACCCAAAAACCCCCCTTTGTGTTTAGAGTTGGATCTCCTTGACTTCCCTTTAATACAATGTCCTCCTATAGCAAATTGATATATTATTTAGAGGCAACAGAAATAAAAAAGTTACAGAATTAATTCTTTATCAGTTTTTAGGTCAGAAAGCCCAGACTAGATCTCCTCATGCTAAAAGCATTCATGTAGAGAAGTTACGTGTAATTGTAGTGGAAGACATATAGTTACCATGTAGGTTCACTTGGGTGATCCATTCTCTGAAGACCTTAGAATGAAGTATGGTAGCTCTCACGAGTTAATAAAAATATACTGAAAATGAAGTCTGTTTTAGGTTTCCATCCTTGGTGCTCTAGCCAAGCTCATTACTAAGTTATAGGATATGGTAACTGTGCCTTCTTTATTGACTGACAGACCTGATGACCGAAATGATGGACCTTACCAGCGATTTGGTTGGCACTGGTATCCCATTCCTGGATTACAAATCCTACGCAGAGAGGATTTTCTTCCCTGGTCACCGAGAGTCACCATTGCAGAGAGACTTGGATGTCCCAGAAGGCCGGCGCCAGACAGTAGAACAAGGCTTGGTTCAGCTCTCCAACCTTCTTAATAGCAAGCTCTTCCTTACCAAGGTACAGAAGCGTTACTCTCCCCTGGGTATATTTTAGTTGCATTAAGCTCTGCTA
Organism: Xenopus laevis; assembly: GCF_017654675.1. Classification (NCBI taxonomy): domain Eukaryota; kingdom Metazoa; phylum Chordata; class Amphibia; order Anura; family Pipidae; genus Xenopus; species Xenopus laevis. The sequence goes on along the minus strand of NC_054378.1, from coordinate 118,712,770 downwards.
ATCTTTCCTTTGTATTGATTATCTCAGTTCATACACACCCTGGAAGGCCAGCGCACATTTTCAGCAAGAGACCGTGCCTATGTGGCATCTCTCCTAACTGTATCTCTGCATGGAAAGCTGGAATACTTCACTGACATCTTAAAGACCCTCCTGAATGATCTGGTGGAACAATATGTGGCCAAGAACCCAAAGCTCATGTTAAGAAGGTAGAGACTTCACTACTGTGCACATTGCTTGTCTTATGGCTATTGCTCACGATAGTGATCCTACATCTCTCTTTTAGCAGAAGGGTCAGGGCTTCAGAAGAAATGTGGTCTGTTGGTCACTATGTATCTCTCAACTGATTATGTAATACAGTAGATAAGACAGAATGGTTGGGTTTCTGCTGTTGGGTTCTTATCTATTATTCTCATTGTTCTAGGACAGAGACGGTGGTGGAGAAGCTGCTGACCAACTGGATGTCCATCTGTCTTTATACATTTGTGAGGGTAAGTAGTGAGTGTTGGATATTGGATTATTACTTTATTAGAGTGAAGAGGCGTTGGTTCTCCTGCCACTTTATAACTCTGAGATGCCACCTTCCCACATGGATCTGGGCAATATTTTACATTTAGGGGCAAATTTACTTATGGTCGAATATCGAGGGTTAATTAACCCTCGATATTCGACTGCCGAATGGAAATCCTTCGACTTCAAATATCGAAGTCGAAGGATTTACCGCAATTCCATCGATCGAACGATTTTTCTTCGACCCAAAAAAACTTAGAAAGCCTAGGGGGACCTTCCCCATAGGCTAACATTGACTTCGGTAGGTATCGAATAGTCGAACGATTATTAGTTCGAATCGTTCGATTCGAAGTCGTAGTCGAAGTTCGAAGTAGCCCATCCGATGGTCGAAGTAGCCAAAAAAAACATTCGAAATTCAAAGTTTTTTTTCTTCTGTTCCTTCACTCGAGCTAAGTAAATGGGCCCCCTGACCAAACACTGGTCACAAAGCAAGGAGGCCCTTAAGCTGTGTGTAGGCAAGGTCTCCTGTGTCACTGTTGTCTTCTGGTCTATAGAAAGTTACGGCAGCACACTGGGTAAGTTGAAAAGTATGTGAATGTGGTTTATTGGATCATATGAAAGAACTGTTGTATTCTCATGGCAGGATTCAGTCGGAGAACCACTTTATATGTTGTTTCGAGGGATAAAGCACCAGGTGGATAAAGGGCCGGTAGACTGTGTGACGGGGAAGGCCAAGTACACTCTCAATGACAACCGCCTGCTGAGGGATGATGTTGAGTACAAAACTCTGGTGAGCTCTTGGGGTTGCTCTTTTGTCAGGAGACCGTTGTAATGATTAAGGTTGATCTAGACTCGTAGGAACCATAGTGAGCAATATATTGTCCCGACTGTCAACATGCTGTCCCATACAATCAAATTGGGTCACAAATCTGTGTATGATTATGGTGGCCATAGAGGTGCATAAGCCAATTCAGCATTCTGAGTATTGTCACTATACTCCCCTGTGTGTCACTTTTCTCACTGGGTTTTCATTTGGAGGGGTTGAACTTGATGGACTTTGTCTTTTTTCAACCCAATATACAGTAACTATGTAAGGAATTGATCCAATCATATATTCTCTAATGTAGAAACACATAGCAAACAATCTGATTTTTGCTTTCATCAGTCTTACTTCAGTTGACTGGTTCTAGCTTTTGGTTGATGGGTTCCTATGGGTTGATACTTCAGAGTAAAATAGTGAATAGTACCATGGTACATCGATGACATTGGGTTGCTTAGTAATTAGTGTATTCCTTTGTAGACACTGAATGCCATAATGCAAACCAACACGGGCATCATTTGTGAAGAGGAAGCGCAAGGGTTGCCGGTGAAATTACTTGACTGCGACACCATCACTCAAGTGAAAGAAAAGATCCTTGACCAGCTTTATAAGGGAACCCCATACTGTCAAAGACCGAACCCCGAAGCTCTGGACTTGGGTGAGTCAGGTTGTCTAGAGCCCCATAAATTAATCAGCTCTCTCTGTGGCTCTCAGTGCCCACTTAAATCCATCAGCTTGATGAGAAAGCAGGAAAATTGGTTTATATAGATGAGGGTTTATTTTTCTAGCTGTCCCCAATTGTTTATAACCGTCCTTATAACCTATCCTTTGCCTCTATTACCTCTGAAGAATGGAGATCAGGGTTGGCCGGTCATCTCATCCTTTCCGATGAAGATCTGACATCAGTGGTGCACGGATCATGGAAGCGAGTGAATACATTGCAGCATTACAAGGTAAGACTTTGCACAGGGAGGTCTCTTGCTTGTAGAACCTAGAACCTGCTACATTATTACTGCAATAGCATTCCTCCTTGACAATGGCCTCGACAAGTTTCCTACATGTACTGCTGGGTTATTTACCAAAATCTTATCTGTAGACACAAACGAAGCCAAATCTTAATCAAAAATATATATGTGTTAGAATTTTTGGGGCTTAGAAAATCCCTGCCCTTAACTTTTCTAAAAGATAAGTCAACTTTTGTGCTAGATTAGGGAATTGTAATGATATGGACCACAATGGTCAGGGATCCTGTCTGAAAGCCATTGGTGAAGGTTGTGAATGGTGTTTCTCTAGAAAATTCTCTTTCCTATTAGCTATTTATTCATTTAAAAAAACATATTTCTTGTTTGTGCAGGTTCCAGATGGAGCGACAGTGGCTTTGGTGCCCCGTCTAAGCAAACACATCCACCCAGAAAACCACGATTACATCCCTGGAGAGAGTAAGTTGGTGTTTATGTTATAACCGGCTCTAGTGGAATAATTAGACTTCAAAGCCCTTCACTAGTGAGTGTTGTGCCCTCTTCTTGCAAAATATACATTCACCTTATTGTGTGAGGAGCAGATTTTGGCTTTGAGTAGCACAGTTGGAAGTAAAGCTGCACCCTCTTTCCTCTTTCAGAGACCCCCATGCTGGAAGATGCAGATGAGGGTGGGATACGGGTTTGGCACCTCGTTAAACCGACGGATGAACCAGAACTTCCGAAACACAGACGGGGAAGTCTACGAGACAGAGAGCGTGCCAAAGCCATTCCCGAAATCTACCTGACTCGCCTGCTCTCCATGAAGGTAAGAGGATGTCTAATATTTTTTCACTTTCTCTATGTACAGTGTGGGGATGTTGTAGTTTCATTGGAGTCGCACCGGGTTACTAGGAAGATGCTACTGATATACCCAGAGCCATGAGGTCAGAATAACTAATATGATCTCTTGGCAGCCAGGCTCAGGTGTACCCAAAATTGTATTTCTCTTCAGGGAAGTAAAAATAAAGTTCAGAATGAAAGATGATTCCCATGTAGAGAACCTGAGTGCTAAAATTAATGATGGTGTTGATTACTTTGATTGTTAGGCTTGGAGTTGCAGGGTGTTATATGGGTATAATATGATTGGCTTAGTTAAGCTTGAGGTAGGAAGAACATGACCAAGTAGATATAGCAGATGAACTCAAACACTTGAGACCTCACAGATCAGGGCAAGAGAAACTGATCCGAGAGTACAGGAAACCAAAGCTTCCATGCAAGTGATGTGGATGTTGCCTAGTGCAGCTGAAGAGCTAGAAGTCCCTGCTCTACACAATCATATAGTAACTGGAGCTGTTTCTCTGATTGGAAGGATTATCACCTTCTAATGTGTCAGCCCCGGGGCTCTTCCTGGAAATCCATTCTGGAAAGTGGAGGTGGAATGATGACTCTGCCGTAGCCCATGAAATAACAATATTTCCATATGTTTATGACCTATTGGAACTCTTTTGTTTGGAGGTCTATAGGGAATGGCCCATCCTAAGTAAGCAGCATGGCAGCTCTCAATCACATACGTCAATTGAAATATAAAGTGAGGGAATGTGAAAGTCAAATCAACTGGACTTGCTGCGGTTTTTTCCTTGAAGACGTTTCACCAGTAATCCAATTGGCTTTCTCAATTCAGAATAACCAGTTGGATGACTGGCAAGTCCAGTTGATTTGACTTATTTTTGCAGAAAAACCATAACCTGGATGAATGAGAATCTTCACGAACAGCCATGCCTCTTAATTTACTCTCTGGTTAATGGGGATGTTCATCTAAAAATAAATATAATAAGGAAATAAGATAAACTGCATAATGTCCATTATATTTGGTTGGCACCATTGGCTGAGGCACCACCTGTGGGACTGCCCTGGTCCAAACCCAGCAAAGTAACCTCTGATATTTCACATTTACATTCATTTTCCATGATACCAACAGACACCTTCACATATTTCTGCTGTTTTCTCAGGGGACTCTGCAGAAGTTTGTGGATGACCTGTTCCAGGTGATACTCAGTACCAGTCGGCCTGTTCCTCTCGCTGTCAAGTATTTCTTTGATCTCTTGGATGAGCAGGCCATCAACCATGGCATCAACGACCCAGAGACCATCCACATATGGAAAACAAATAGGTAAATTCTATCTGCATGCCAGACTGCACCTGCCAGAACTTTCCACCTATACTGGGCTGGATGTCGGCACTTTGTTGGACTGCAATGGGCAAGTCAGCAGAAGTCAGAGGAACCTTGGCAATGGTCATATTGCCTGCTTGTATGGCAAGGGGAAAATGGCTGTAGAAGCTTCTAATGAGGACTCTTCCAGATCCAAACTATGAATATAGGAACCAACAGGATTGTGTTCATTGTGTGCAATGCTTATGTAGTGTCTTTTTCTTTGCAGTTTGCCATTGAGGTTTTGGATCAACATCATCAAAAACCCAGAGTTTGTATTTGATGTGCAGACGTCGGACAATGTGGACGCTGTGCTGTCGGTCATTGCACAGACCTTTATGGATTCTTGCACTCTCGCTGACCACAAGTTAGGGAGGGTAAGAAGAACCAGTAAATATTTGGCTTGCACTGAACTCGAAGTCCCTTGTGATGGGTGAAATCAATAAAAGTACAAAGGACACATATTGTGTAATGGTTATTGTTAGTATATGCCTCAGGGATGTCCGTCCTGCAGGCTGCAGCCCATCAGTGATTCTCCTCTGGACCTCTTGCTTTTGTTCTTTCCTTTGTTTCATTGTTATGGTGGGGTTGAGGCTTGAACCCAACTAAGGGATGAGTGGAGGATTTCCCAACTCTAAGGCCTGCACAAGCACTTCATGAAGCAAGAGCTCCCCCTAGTCACCATAGCTCCTTCATCCTGCTTTAAACTCGGCCAAGAAATCAATGCATTGCAATGCCACCACCACTGGCACTCGCCTGGCTCTCATTTGGCTCATTTTGGGGTTGGGGGTTCAGACTGGGGCTGATGAAAAATTTTTCTATTCCATCTTTCTATTCCAAATAAACCTACTTGCTTATCTGATTATTTATGCAAACTGCCTTGTAAAATCTGCAGACCTTATGCAAAAAACCCAGACACTGGAGCTGCCCATGGGCTTCTTAATCCAGAGTTAGTAGGGCCCAGAAAACCTCTAATTCTAATGATACAAATGTCCTCTTGATCAGTGTATTATGGTGAAATATCCATATAACCATGTACTGATGCCTCTCACTTTTCCTCTAGGATTCCCCCATAAACAAGTTGCTGTATGCCAGAGACATCCCACGGTACAAGCAGATGGTAGAGAGGTAGGACTGTGGCTGGTTATTCATTGCCTGGGTGTAGGGTTTTCTCATAACAAGTAGAGACCTGTGTGTGGTTTGTTTCTTAAATCTTAACAACGACAGTTTCTTTTCTTTCTTAAAATGCTTTTAATGGTCACATGTCAGGGCAGCAAAAAGATGCAAAAGTGCAACGTTTCAAGTGGCACTCCACTCTTTATCCATCATAAAAACGCCAAACAATCACATGATCTTATATACCTTGTAGTGATGCGTGGGCTGGCCCGATACCCGCGGTTCAGGCCGACCTCGCACCCCCTTTCCTGGTTATTGTCAAAACAGCACAAGTCAAATAATATCTGCCTGAAGCCGATACAGCAAGACTGATTAATAATCAGAATATACAGACTGCACTGGGTCCTGTGTTGTCATGTAATCTAATGTGGATTTTATAGTTTTTGTATTGTTTAATACAAACTTTCTCCAACTCTGCAGAACCAGTGGCTGCAGCAAAATAATCCTCCAAATAGAATCCCAGTTTATCTGTTTAAATCTGGCTCCATGATCTTTGTCCCTGCAGCTGGAGTTGGAAACAGTAAAGGGGAAGTAAAGGCAAAAATAAAATCCAATACAAATCTCTACACAGTCGCCGACTGCTCTACAGGGAAACAAACAAAGCTGCTTGAGTTCTGCATGGCTGGGAAGTAAGGCGGGGGCTCCCCCTGCTGTTCATAAATATGATTGTTTCCCTGCAGAGCAGTTAGGGACAGTCTGACAATTCCCATCCACAGCAGTAAATGAAGGGAGAATTTCACTGCATACAGTCAGGTTTCTTATAAAAACGGTATACAATTTTTATATTAAAATATATTGGAGATTTTATTTTTTTGCCTTTACATGCCCTTTAATACATTGAATTACTTACACACAGGATCCTTTTCTCATTTTATTTCTGGCTTCTATATGTCCCATTTTTCACAACATCATTCGTATCCTTTCCAGCACCCTAGCTGGATATCCCCTAACCTTAAATGTCTCCTTCATTTCTTCTATTCGTTCTACCTGCTGTTCTCCATCTTTCACTATACGCTTCACCCTCAATAATTGTGATCATGGTAAAGATTTCTTTGTATGTGATGGGTGGAAGGAATCATAACGCAAAAGAGCAATTCTATTGTTTTGTTTGACATACAAATGGTTTGTTCCTTGCCATGTAGGTATTACGCTGACATCCGACAAACCATCTCAGCCAGTGACCAGGAGATGAATTCAGCACTTGCGGAACTTTCAAGGGTAAGTGACCCTCTGATTAAAGCATGTAGGGTGTGCAGGGAATTAGATACTGTCCTAAAGTGACTAGAGTCTGTCCAGATTATATGCAGTATATACAATATATACTTGAATGCTGATGCACAGCAGTAACATGTAGAAATGTTTGTCCTTTACCTTCAGTACATTTTTTGGTCCTCAACAAGAGGATAGATTATTCCTCAAAAGTGTAGGGGCACCTGCCTGTCCAACATCTCATTTCCAAACCAAAAGGATTAATATGGCATTTACCTTTGCTGCTATAACAGTTTCTGCTCTTCCTGGAGGGTATAGATCCCTGCGCCACTGGAGCTTACAATCTAAGATCCATATCACACACACACACTAGGGTCCTGCCTGTATGTGTCTGGAATGGGGAGAAACCCTGTGCCTTGTGCTTTATTAACCCTTTTTTTCCCTTGTAGAATTGCTCAGGTGAACTTAATTCTTTGGTGGCTCTGCACGAACTCTACAAGTACATAAATAAATACTATGATCAGGTGAGTCCAGCGAGTTCCCCATATGATTTCCGTCAAATGCCTGAGTGCCAGTAATGCATATTTATTTGTTTTCAATGTACGGCACTTTGCGGGTCTTTTCAGCAGAACCAAACTGTATTTATTTGCTTAAAAACGCAGCGTTTCTGTCACTGTGACCTTTCTAAAGGGAACCAACCTTGAGACAGTCAGTGAACACAACCAATAAATACACGTTGGCATTGCTGAATGACCTGCACGGCGATGTACACATATATTTGTGTATTGATCTGATGGATGGGTCTGTGTATATATATATATATATATATATATATTTATATATATATATGCGCACTGGGGATTGGAGGGTTAATGGAGAAACAAACCCTTTATTAAAAAAACCCTGCCCCACATAGACCCCCCTCCGCCCCAGCCTAGCTGCTACCCCTGGCAAATGCCCCTAAATTTTTACTTACCCCTCGGTGCAGATTCAGGGATCGGAGTTCACGGCAGCCATCTTCTTCTCTTCGGTAATCTGAGAATAAGACCGGCGTGGCGGCGCATTTGCCGTTGGAGCAATTTCCCAGTTTCCGCCAAAATAGACGGAAATTGCCGAAGCACCCTGGAAGATGGCTGCCATGAACTGTGATCCCTGAATCTTCACTGTGGGGTTTGTTTCTCCTTTAAGCTTGGTGGAATTTTTTTTTTCAGTGCAACACAGGAGTTTTCCTATTGCTATTTGTAAATGTTCTCCTTTGTCAGTAGGGTTGCCACCTGGCCAGTATTTAACCGGCCTGGCCGGTAAAAATTATGCTTCAAGCCAATGTTATTAATAGGAAAAAACTGCAAGAATATAGGAAGGCAGGTATTTTTTTCCAGAAAAGGTGGCAACCCTACTTGTCAGGAATTGCTTCTCTTTCTAATCAGTTGTAAAAGAGTTGCCCTATGGTGCATTTCATTGACCAGACAGAAATGAAGACGAAAGTGTGACAAATTGCTGTATAAGTCAATGGGAGAGACCCAGGGATCAATTTGGTGACGTTTGCAGTCTTCCTGACATTTGAGTTTTTTTCAGAGAAAAAACTGGAATCGAGTTTTTTAAATTCAAATCGAGTTTTTCTAATTCAAATCAAATTGGATTCGAGTTTTCGGGTCGATTCAGTTTGTCCGAGTTGAGAAAATGTATTAATAAATTTCGATTGGTCGAATTTCGAGTTTATGGGAGTTTTAAAAAAACTCAAATGAATTCGAAATTCGACCCTTGATACATCTGCCCCTTATTGTTTTTGCTACTCCCTTTCCTATTCATATTGCAGTCTCTTATTCAAATCAATGCATGGTTACTAGGGTAATTTGGACCCTAGTAACCAGATTGCTGAAATTGCAAACCCGGAGAGCCGCTGAATAAAAATCTAAATAACTCAAAAACCACAAATAATAAAAAATGAAAACCAATTGCAAATTGTCTCAGAATATCCCTCTCTGCATCAAACTAACAGTTAACTCAAAGGTGAACAACCCCTTTAATCTCTCCTGAGGCTAACATTCTTATGTAGAGAAATGAAAAGAGGAATATTCTGTGTTCACAAAAATGACTGTTGTAACTACGGATGCACCGAATCCACTATTTTGGATTCGGCCGAATCTTTCGCAAAAGATTCGACCGAATACCAATCAGAATCCTAATTTACATATGCAAATTAGGGATGGGAAGGGGAAAACATTTTTTACTTCCTTGTTTTGTGACAAAAAGTTACGCAATTTCCCTCCCTGCCCCTAATTTGCATATGCTAATTAGGATTCGGTTCAGCCAGGCAGAGGATTCAGCCGAATCTGAATCCTGCTTAAAAAGGCCGAATCCCAAAATGAATCCTGGATTCGGTGCATCTCTAGTTGTAACAGAGATCAGATCCAGCCCTTGATATAAATATGACTTATTTCCATTGATAACCATTATTTCCCCCCGGCAGATTATAGAAGCACTGGAAGAGGACTGTACAGCCCAGAAGATGCAGTTGGGTTACAGACTCCAGCAGATCGCTGCCGCTGTGGAGAATAAAGTGACTGACTTGTGACCAAGACTCAAAGACTTGTATATTTGTGGCCAAACAGACCCTTGCACAGAGCTCTCCGCCAGATGAGCCCTCGTCGTCTCTCCTAAATGCCACCCTACTGGCACGGATGAGCTGACAATACACAGACGGCGGGAGCACACACAGAAGGCGATTGTTCATGAAACAGAAAATATTTTTTATACTTTTTTTTTTTTTTTTTAAATGAACAATAATAACATTTTTTTTTTGGGTTGTTTTTAAATCCCAAGAATGGGATAATGTAGTTATCCTGGATGTTGAACATGACAAGGATACCTCTGTCTGCCCGCGTGCCGAGTCTTGGTGTAGTTGTAAAGACTTAACGGGAGAGACCCATGGACAGTGTATGTGGATCCCAGGCATGCTCTGGGTCACCAGCCTTCGCTACTGGCTGAAGAAATGGCACAACTCTTGCTGCCAATCTAATGAAGTCACTGCCCCCTGAGTGCTCTAGAGTGTTCTGGACTGTCTCCGATATCAGTATGGGCAAAGTACTGTAGATGCTACGTGTTTGACTTGATCTTCTGTCTCCACTTGACTGTCCTGTTGTGTTATGTTGTGTCTCTGTGTACGTGCTGAACCTTCGCACTGACCCGTAACTCACTAGATGTAGGACAGAGATACTGATGATAGGCCTAACCTCCTTCACCCCTTCATTTTAACTTGCCTCTCATTTGTAATCGTTCAACACAAGCAGCATTTGATCATGTTCCGTCATCGTTTTATATCGATCCCTTTCTTCACTGCCACCGTTCAACCAATGCTGTGAGCCAAGCTGGTTAGAAATCTGTAGGAACCTCAGAACAATCACCTCCACTATCAACTCCATCCTTGCTCGATGCATCTCCCATAGCTGCACTAAACAGAGCTAGACACGTATATTTATTAGCCTAATGGATTTAGCACTGTCTCTTTATGTTGTAGAGCAACACTGCCCCCCGCTCCGTAGATTCCCCCGTCTTGTGCCGTTGGCTGCTTTCAACTTGGACATGTAAATACGGTAGTAATGAAAGAAAATATTTAAATACTAAAGGAGAACTGTAACTTATTTTCAAAGACCACAGGCTACTCTGGGCAACCGCCGCCTTTTCTGTTTTCCCCTTCGCAAATCGGCGCCAGATTCCCCACTTTTCAATGTGCTGTTTTATTCCTTTTAAAAAACAAAATAATTAGAATTCGCGGTTGGACTAATAAGAAGAAAAAAGAACCCCCCTTGAAAGAGAAATCATAAGGAATAGATTAATAACAATTTATAGGCAGTGCTCAGAATGCTACAGATCTGTGAAATAAAGAAAAAGATGAATTTAAAAAAAAATGACTAGAAGAAATAATTTTAATGAGAAAAAGTAGTTCTTTCACAGATTACTTAATAAACTTTAATATGTCTATCAATGTCTCCTTGTTGTTATGTTCTGCTGTTAACACAGTATTATTATAGTAACGTTGTTTAATATACTGTACAGGTATGGGATCCGTTATCCGGAAACTCGTTTTTATCGAGAAAGCTGTCTCCCATAGACTCCATTTTATCCAAATAATCCAATTTTTTTTAAATGATTTCCTTTTTCTCTGTAATAATAAAACAGTATCTACAGTACAGGTATGGGATCCGTTATCCGGAAACTCGTTATCCAGAAAGCTCCAACAGATTAGCCACAATAGTGCAAACTAGAACTCTATATTTATTCTGCAGAATGCTTTACCGTACCTGAGTAACCAGCTCTAGACACTGTGTCTGTTTAGGATAGCAGCTGCCATATTAGCTTGGTGTGACATCACTTCCTGCCTGAGTCTCTCCCTGCTTACTTGTAGCTCTGGGCTCAGATTACAGGAGGGAGGAGGAGAGAGGAGCAAACTGAGCATGCTCAAGCCCTAGCCCTGGAGGTTTAAGATGAAAACAGGAAGTCTGATACAGAAGCCCATGAGTACACAATAGAAGGAAAGAAATTTGGTGTTTATTTTGACAGAGGACTCAGAGCAGCATTACTTTGAGGGTTTAATGGTATATTTATATAGACCTTTCTGTTAAAGCTTACTTAGTTTTAGCCTTTTCTTCAACTTTAAGATATAAGGATCCAAATTATGGAAAGATCCATTATCTGGAAACCCCCAGGTCCCAGGCATTCTGGATAACAGGTCCCATACCTGTAATCACACCTTGTAAGCTGCCATAGAGCTCTGCTGTATAGTGGGCCAATGGGGGATGCTTGGACCTTAGTGGGCCGTTTCAAAACATCTCACGGTTTATCACGTGAAATCTCATGGACGTGATTCAATTTGAGGAGAAAATACTTTTCTCTTAATTCACTTCCATTTTCTTCCCATAGACTTTAAGGGCAGAGACACACGGATACAGGGAGATTTGTCAGATACAGGGAGATTAGTCTTCGGGGCGACTAATCTCCAAAAAACTGCCTCCCCTGCCTTCCCACCAGCTAAAATGTAAATCGCAGACGGGATGGCATTCGGTTCGCTTCATTTTCTGAAGTCGCTCGAAGTTGCCTGACCAGGAAACTTCGAGCGACTTCAGAAAACAAAGTGCTCTGAGTGTCATCCCGCCGGTCGATTTACATTCTAGCCAGCGGAAAGGTAGTCCGGGGAGATTAGTCGCCCCGAAAGAAGAGGAGATTTGTCGCCGGACGACTAATCTCCCCAATTCTGACCGTGTGTCTCTGCCCTAATTGAGTTTCATGTGATAAAGTTTGAGATAAGTTTTCCTGAAATGACTTTCATCTCTATTGAATGTTGCCCATGGGTTTTCACATGATAAACCTTTTTCTCAGTGGATTGAATCTGGTCCAGTGTGAGAAAGGGAGACAGATGGAGGCAACAGAAAATAAAATTAATCTTAAAAAGTTTAAAGCAAAGAAAAAAGGCATTAATCACAGGAGGAAAATATATTTTAGGGTACAGTTAAGTTACCTGTTATCCGGAATACTCAGGACCTGGGGTTTTCCGGATTACCTTAAAGAGGTTGTTCACCTTTGCGTTGCAACCTTTTTCACCCGTGAGCAACATTCAGAAGAAAAAGGAGTTGGGGGAGCAACACAAGCATGAAAAATGTTCTTGGGGTGCCAAATAAGTGCTGTGATTGGCTATTTGGTTGCCCCTATGTGGATTGTCAACCTACACTGAGACTCTGTTTGGCAGTGCACCTGGTTTTTATACAACCAAAACTTGCCTCCAAGCCTGGAATTAAAAAATAAGCCCCTGCTTTGAGGCCACTGGGAGCAACATCCAAGGGGTTGGAGAGCAACATGTTACTCACGAGCATCTGGTTGGGGATGACTGATGTAGAGAGTGATATTCTGAGATTATTTGCAATTGTTTTTCATATTTTATTATTTGTAGTTTTTAAGTTATTTAGCTTTTTATTCAGCAATACCAGCAATCTAGTTGCTAGGGTTCAAATTATCCTAGCAACCATGCACTGATAAATGAATAAGAGACGATAAGAGAATAAGATATGAATAGGAGAGGCCTGAATAGAAAGCTGAGTAATAAAAAGTAGCAATAACTACTGTATAGGGGGCAGATTTATCAAAGGTCGAATTTCGAGTTTATGTGAATTTTATTTTACTCGAATAAATTTGAATATACTCACAACTCGAAGGGGAGGTTATTTAAGAAAAAACTCTAACGTCTTAAACTAATATTTCCAACCAGAAAACTCGAATTGAATTCGACTAAACTTGAAACAAGTTTTTTCTCCAAAAATAAGATCCAGGTATGGCCATTCTATAACACTAAAAATTATCTTAAAGGTGAACAACCCCATTAAGACTACTAGAAAATCATGTAAACATTAAATAAACCCAATAGGCTGGTTTTGCTTCCAATAAGGATTAATTATATCTTAGTTGGGATCAAGTACAACTATTTTATTATTACAGAGAAAAAAAAATGACATTTGGATTATTTAGATAAAATGGAGTCCATGGAAGACGCGCTTTCCATAATTCAAAGCTTTCGTGATAACGGGTTTCCGCATAACGTATCTTATACCTGTGTAAAATAATGTCCCCAAATATTATAACATATTTGTTGTTCAATGAATGAATTTCATTCTCTAGTTTCTCCACTAAAAGAAGAAAATAAATAAAAACTAAATTCTTTAAAGTTTGGGCAATCTGCTGCAATATTGCTTTTCCTATATTGGTAGAACCAAAATGAAATACAGATATTGGATGGATATTATTGATAGCTGAATGTTGTGTAATAATAATTATAATGTGTAATGTTTTTAGTAGGGATGCACCGAATCCACTATTTTGGAATCGGCCGAATTGAATCCCAAATCCTAATTTGCATATGCAAATTAGGGGTGGGAAGGGGAATCACGTGACTTTTTGTCATAAAACAAGTTAAAAAAGTTTACTTCCTTGTTTTGTGACAAAAAGTCTTGTGACAAAAAGTCCCTCCCTGTCCCCGATTTGCATATGCAAATTAGGATTTGGATTCAGTTTGACGGGCAGAAGGATTCGGCCGAATCAGAATCCTGCTGAAATCCCGAACCGAATCCTGGATTCGGTGCATCCCAAGTTTTTAGGGGGAAAATAGTTTTCTTTGTGCATTGGATTTCCTCTTTCCTGTTTTGCTTAATGGCAGCCCATGGGTAATTTCTTGATCTGCACCTGACCCTTACCTGGTCCAACCCAGACAGAACTTTTTCTAAGACCTCTGTTCATACAACCCCTGCTGTTTGGAGTAACCAGCACCAGACTGGGTTCATTATGTGCATTAACATCCCCAGTGAGGAAGGACCCCACAAAAATATTGGCCATGATCTGCTCCTAATACAGGTATGGGATCCCTTACCCAGAAACCCAATATCCAGAAATCTCCAAATTACGTGATGGCTGTCTCCCATAGATTCCATTATAAGAAAACCATTCTGATTTGTAATAATAAAACAGTAGGGGATATTGCTGATATTGGCAAACCTAAGCCATGTTGATCCTTTATCCAGAAAACCAGGTCCCAAATATTCTGGATAATAGATCCTATACCTCTATTGGTATTTAGTTCAAAGACATGGTGCCTATGCATTTCTACAATTATTTGATGTTTACATTTCACACAGGCAAAATCTATTGCCCTGTATGGAGGCCCTGCTTTCACGCTGCTGCCTTTAATATACAGTAATTATTGGGGAAATAATTTGGGGCATTGGGAAAAGCAGGGAAATGCAATCTAAAATGTTTTTACCATAATTGTGGACCTATAAATGGCCAAACATACAATTTTCATATAAAAACTGATATGAACTGCGAAAGCTTGTTCTTCTTTTGATGCCGCTGCCTTTCTATCTAGTAATGTAATATGGCTCCATACTGCCTGCGCCCATAACTGAAGATAAGAATATTGCTGCTCCCAACCAACCAGTGGCTCCAGAGCAACAGATTGCCACATAGGGGCTACAAATAGCCAATTACAGCTTTTATTTGGCCTTTTTCATGTGTGCGTTGGGCCCCAAATATTTTAACACTGTAATGTGGTTCACATATAAAACAGGTTGGGGACCCCTGTTCTATATGTACAACAAAGACCAAATGTTAGATTCTTCAAAAGAATAAACTGAGTTAGTAAAAGGCCTAACGAGTTTTGTGCCTACACACCCCTGTACATTCCTTATATAGAGGATGTGGCCAATCAAAACCATGCATACATGAACCAATCACAATTGTGTAACCAAAGTAATCTAATATGGTTATGTTCAAACAATGCTTCTCTTTTAGTTTGTATGATATCACCATTTTCTTTTTTGCTTTATTTCACAATGTAGAAAGCCTGTGTTTGAACTTAAAGAGGTTGTTCACCTTTGAGTTAGTATGATGTAGAGAGTGATACTCTGAGAAAATGTTTTCATTTTTTATTATTCGTGTTATTTTTGTTTTAGCTATTTAGCTTTTTATTCGGCAGCTCTCCAGTTGGCAATTTCAACAATCTGGTTGCTAGGGTTCAAATTCCCCTAGCAACGATGCATGGATTTAAATAAGAGACTGGAATATGAACAGGAGAGGGCCTAATAAAAAGGTGAGTAATGGAAAGTAGCAATAAGAATACATTTGTAGCCTTACAGAGCATTTGTTTTTTAAACGGGGTCAGTGACCCCCATTTGAAAGCTAAAAAAAGAGTCCGAAGAAAAAGGCAAATAATTAAAAAAACTATAAAAAATAAACAATGAAGATCAGTTGAAAAGTTGCTTACAACTGGCCATTCTATAACATACTAAAAGTTAACTTAAAGATGAACCACCCCTTTACCCAAATTAGATTACTTTGGTTACACAATTGTGATTGTTTAATGTATGTATGGTTTTGATTGGCCACATCCTCTATATTAGAAATGTACAGGGGTGTGTCCATTAGCCTATGAGTAAGTGTCCCAGTAGGCACAAAATGTGTTAGGCCTTTTTTGTCTCTTATGTTCGAATAAATTTTTATTTTTATTTTTACTAACTCTGTTTAATCTTTTGAAGAATCTCACATTTGGGCTTTGTTGTACATATATATGCAGCCAGACTGGGCTGAACTGTGAGTTTTTCTCCTTATTTACTTTTGTTATTACATCACAATATATTTTGGCAGTGCTTATAGTTTTTCTGGCGCTTTGCACCATTTTCTAAATTTTTGAACTCTGTTCTATAGAGAAGCTGCTGGCAATCCTATTGGGTTCTTCGTTTTATTAATCTGTCCCGTTGTTTTCCAGAGGGACAGATTTCATTATCACCTGCCAGGCCAACCAGAGATACGATGAGCATGTGACCTATGAATGGGTTAATATATTCATAATCATGAGCATTTAAGCAATATAATAACATAAGATTTGAATGCCCTTTAATCCAGTGCATTAAGCATGATATAGACATCACACTTCTCTTACAATCTGTCCTCCGAAAGGAAGTGCTCTCTGGTTGTCAGGGTCGTCAACACCCGGCAACTAGAAAGCAGATTAATCCTGAGACTAGATTTGTATTGTTATTAATATTACTTATCATTCTGTACAGAGCCTCTTCTCTTCATCTCACAGTCACTGGTCCCAGCACAGTGGGGATCATTTATCAATGGGCAAATTTGCACTTGGGCAGTAACCCATAGCAACCAAGCCTGCAGCTGGTAGAACAATGTCTGCAACAATTTACAAGTATCATGTCCTTGCTATAACAGTGACAGGGATCAAGGTATCAGCTCAAGGGGGGTCGTCAGCTGCCAAAACTCTGCCCTCGTCTGGAGAAGCTTAAAATAAATTACTTAAAATACCACGCTTTCAGAAATACACTGTATATAAACGTTTATAATACACAAAAGCCGTGAATATCCTGTAAATGATATCCTTATAAAC
Source organism: Xenopus laevis (assembly GCF_017654675.1). Classification (NCBI taxonomy): domain Eukaryota; kingdom Metazoa; phylum Chordata; class Amphibia; order Anura; family Pipidae; genus Xenopus; species Xenopus laevis. Next base: position 118,695,953 of record NC_054378.1, on the reverse strand, counting down.
GATAATGATGTCATCAGTTATAAACGGAGCTTAGTGATGTCATTTCTGTCACATGACTCACGAAAACTTGTGTATTATAATAAATAAAGTGCCCCTTGTTGGAAAATATGAGGATATTCGAAGTAACTTATTATATCCTTATATATTACAATAGGGGGTACTTTATTCACTATATAAATGTGCTTTCTATGGTTTTAGGTTGGGTACCCCACAAACATAGTTCCTTCTTCAGCAGTCACAAAGGCCTGTCTGGACAAGGAAGAACAGTCCGTTGTCCTCTCTCTGTTGTTAGTGTAGGAAATGCAGGTTGTGTAACTGCAAGCAAAGTCTGCCTGTCTGCATGGGTCAGTGACCCCCTTAGCAACTAATTAGTGTAGTCCAATGTAGCCCAAACCCAACCCAACCGTAACACCGCTCCTCCCCCCTACCCCCCGCCAGCACGTCTGTTCTCTGCTTTTGCATTTGGGGCAGGGGAGAGCAGTGATCAGGTGCCCAATATAAAGTGCCCACAGGGAGCGGGTCTAAACCAGTGGGGCCCACCAGGTTTTCTCCCGGTATGTCATTGGCCCAGTCCATCTCTGTTAGTGATTTGGTTCAGGATTAATCCAGAATTCAGCCTTTATTTCAGCAAGTCCGAATCCAAGTGCCTGGCCAAACTGAATCCTTAAAATTAGGGATGCACTGAATGCAGGATTTGGCTTTTTTCAGCGGGATTCGGATTCGGCCGAATCCTTCTGCCTGACCGACTCCGAATCCTAATTTGCATATGCAATTTAGGGACAGGGAGGGAAATCGCGTGACTTTTTGTCACAAAACAAGGAAGTAAAAAATGTTTTCCTCTTCCCACTCCTAATTTGCATATTAGGTTCGGTATTCGGCGAAATGTTTCTAGAAGGATTCGACCGAATCCAAAATAGTGGATTTGGTGCATCCCTACTTAAAATCATGTGACACAGACCTCAAATTTATTTAAACCCTTCCATGTGCAAATTAGGTTTCAAATTTGGCTCAGGATTCAGATGAATAATAGTGGATTGGGTTCATCCCTCATATATATATATATATATATTTTTTTTTTTTTTGAGCTAATAACAGAGGTGCAGTCAGTGAAATTCGCTAACCAAATCCAGTGTTTGCCCATCTAACCATCCCCCAACTACAAGTTTTTGCAGGCAGCCATGAATGGTGGGAGATGTAGTCCTAGTCCTAAATGGAATAATAAGGTTTAGCTTGTGAGGTCCCTAAGCCCCAGCTCGTATGTAACTATAGATGCCATTAGACGGCAGTAGCAGGGGGCGATGCCATTCTGTACCCTCCACTCTGTGCCAGGGCTGCGTCTCAGCTGGCAGTTACTATGCGCGGCGCATGCGCGGTGAGGGCTGTTTTCAGCACCCTGGAGAGCGGCCACGGACTGCGCCCAAGGCACAACGGGAGAAGGAGAGCGGACAGTGCGGGGCTGGCGGCACCATCCGAACCGGGGCAGGAGGACTCACCGGATCCCGATCCAAATGTCAGAGTCCCCAGAGGGAGGAGGGGGTCGGGTGCTATGGGCAGGGGGGCGGCAGTAGGGGTGGCTGCTCTGTATTAGCGCCGTTTGCTGAGAAAACTCCTGTGCCCATTGGCAGCGGATACAAACTGTCAGTTTTACCCTACATGGGACAGCACAGTCCCTAGATAAGCCCCATAGTCTGTGTGCAGGGGGAGGCCAGGGAACGTGTCTATGTGCCCCCCAGGCACTGCCAGTCTTCCTCTACCCACAACTGTCTGCCAGCAGCTCACACCAATAAGAGACCCCTCTAAGCTCAGTTCCACTGGGATTCTGCAAGATCAGAACAGAGAGACATTGCAGAGCCTGGCACGTGCCCCAAGCAGGACAGAGACTGGATATGGTGAGTACTTCTCAGTGTATGGCAACACATCCAGCTCTGGGGCAGCAAGGGAAAAGCACAGGGGGGTAACTGATGATGATGATGATGATGATGAGGATGCTTGTACTGAAGTGTGATCCTCCAGCTGTGGCCAAAATGCACATTCACCATCCCATGCAGTTGTAGTTCAGCTGTTGGGGGGGGGGGGTAGTGCAACTAGAACAGCTTGCGCCTCCACTAGACCAGCTTGTGCCTCCAGTGTCAGACTGGGACACGGGCCCACCGAAGATCCTTAGACCAGGGGCCCACCCAAAAACCTTTAGACCAGGGGCCCACTCTAAGATTATTTTCTTCCTCTCCTCACTCCACCTCTATTCGCCTATTCTCTTTTCTTTACATACTATAACCTATTATTCCACCTATTTAGCCTCTTTATTCTCATAGAAATAGGAAATGGCCCTGAAATAAGCCAAAAGTTTAGGAGCAGGAGGGCCACTGACACCTGGGCCCACTGGGAGTTTTCCTGGTATCCCGGTGGGCCAGTCCGACACTGTGTGCCTCCATGCATAGTAACTTAGTAACAGTGGTGGAACTACAGGGAAAGTAGGGTGTGCAATTGGGCCAGGGTCCGCACCCCCTCAGGCCCCCCTGGCAGCTCACGCACCGCTGCTTCCGGCCAAAAAATCACATACAAATTATGTTACTGCTTAGTAAGTTAGTAACAGTTAGGTTGAAAAAAAGACAAATGTACATCAAGTTCAACCTTTTAAGTCAATTTATAACCTGCCTAACTGTCAGTTGATCCAAAGGAAGGCAAAAAAAAAATCCCTATTTGAAGCCTCTCCAATTTGCCCCAGAGGGGGGGAAAGAAACAGTCTAGGGAAGTGAGAAGGAACCATATGAGCCGAAATGGACAGAATTTATCTGTGTGAATGGAAAACTGGAATATGAATAGAACAGGCCTCAATAGAAATAATGAAATGTAACAATAACAATACATTTGTAGCATTGTTTTCTTTTGGGGGTTTTCACTGCCGCCGGGGTAAGTGACCCCCATTTGAAAGCTGAAAAGAGTCAGAAGAAGAAGGCAAGTAATTTCTCATTGCGTAACATTAACTTAAAGGCAAACAATTGCTTTAATGTACTGTATGACCTGCATTTCTCCCTGATGGGCATCTACTGTATTATTTTTCTGTTTCTTCTTATATTTGCCTTTTAGTCCAACGTCACACAGTTTCCAAGGACTGATATGTAAAGTTCTGTCTGGTTGCTAGGGTTAGTGGCTGCAGCAACCTGAAAGCAAATTTGAAAGCTGAATTTGTATTATGATGATTATTTATTGTTTATCTTTCATTTAGGCCTCCATCTTATTCACACTTCACTCCGAAATTCATACAGATAAGCGGGTTGCTATGAACAGTGTGGGTGGATACCAGTAAATAGTTTACATTCCTTCACTGAAGGCAAACTGCCTATTGAAAACAATTTGTTTCATAACTGGTAATGGAAACAAACAAATGACATTCTGTTATCAGACACATAGGGCAGTCCTAGCAGTTTGTAAACACACATAAAAGACCAGCCTTCCCAAAATTGGGAATCTACATCTCATGATGATGTTAAGGGCTACTGAATCATCAGATAGAGCTAAAGATATGTTTTTTTTTTATTCTTACCTGCATATCGGAGCTCTTAAAGGGATACTGTCATGGGGGAAAAAAAAAAATTCAAAACGCATCAATTAATAGTGCTGCTCCAGCAGAATTCTGCACTGAGATCCATTTCTCAAAAGAGCAAACAGATTTGTTTATATTCAATTTGGAAATCTGACATGGGGCTAGACATTTTGTCAATTTCCCAGCTGCCCCATGTCATGTGACTTGTGCCTGCACTTTAGGAGAGAAATGCTTTCTGGCAGGCTGCTGTTTTTCCTTCTCAATGTAACTGAATGTGTCTCAGTGAGACATGGGTTTTTACTATTGAGTGTTGTTCTTAGATCTACCAGGCAGTTGTTATATTGTGTTAGGGAGCTGCTATCTGGTTACCTTCCCATTGTTCTTTTGCTGGGGGGGGGGAGGGAGGGGGTGATATCACTCCAACTTGCAGTACAGCAGTAAAGAGTGATTGAAGTTGATCAGAGCACAAGTCACATGACTTGGGGCAGCTGGGAAATTGACAATATGTCTAGCCCCATGTCAGATTTCAAAATTGAATATAAAAAAATCAGTTTGCTCTTTTGAGAAATGGATTTCAGTGCAGAATTCTGCTGGAGCAGCACTATTTCTTGATTCATTTTGAAAAAAAATGTTTTTCCCATGACAGTATCCCTTTAACGTTAGTAAAGTGGATGAAAGATCCTTCACACGTCCAATGTTTGTGGGAAATATCGTAATTGTAGCGTGTATGGCCACTTTTAATCTTGTGCATGGGACCAAGCGCCGACCATATGCAAATTTCCATTCTTGCAGATCCAACAAATCAGATTGATTGTCTGGGACGGACATGATCCCATTGCACTGACACACTGGATGCCCAATAAGAAGCATTTCACTTGGACAGATGGTCAACAATCTGCAATTCTGCTCCGAGTGGGTGTGTGAGGTGCAAGTATCATGTGATCATTTGGACTCTTCATGCAGATCTCATTTGTTGGATCATGTTCAACGAGTGATGTCATGAGGCTCTTTGATGCTGGGGGCCTAGGCAAACTCATTTCAATCTGGCACTGAGGCCCGGTATGCCTGGTAACTCCAACATTTATGCAAATTAGGTTACATTACAATTTGATTTCTTCTGTTCTTGGACAAAATGATATAATGGTAGCGCATAACTAGTTGGACCATGTGTAGGAACCACCAACCTGCTGTCTGACTCTTCTCTACTCTATTCATTGCCTCACCAGATGTCACAGAGTGAGTGTCTCTCCCCTTGAGACAGATGGGTTTCTACATCAGCTCCCTGTCCAAGTCTCCCTGCACCAAGACCCAGGTGAGACATTATCAAGTGGCCCCCAGTTACAACTACAAGTGGACAGACATTCACTATGAGGCCAGCAGAGGGAACATGGAGAAGCTATGCGTTTTACTCAGCACCACAGGTTTGTGTTTATATTCGTGCTCTGCCTTTGATATATAGAATGTGAGATGGTCTCCCGATATACCTGATCCTACCTCAATGGGCTGTGGGTCGTGGGAGCATTATTACAGACCCTATGAAGCCCAATATGTGTGTGCGCAGAACAGATAATCTGCTGTGGGTATATGGAGTTAAAATGATCTCGCTGTGAGGCTCAGTCTCCCCTATTGTACAAACTTATTTAGGAAAAAAGTAGTTACAAGCCCTTCCATATCTGTCATGCAAAGCACCACTTATTTTACCAAGAATTCCATGGTTTAGGAGATGTCGGTTGGTGGAAGAAAGAAAGTACATATTGCCACTGGGCAATTTCAAAAGGTAAAAAGAGACGGCCAAATATACGAGTTACAAAAATAGGTCTTTATAGTCAAAAGTATAAATGCATCTCCATAGGCCCTACACGTTTCGTACCTACAAGGTACTTAATCAGGGCAGATCCCAAGTTCAGATCTGCTGCACCAACCTGCACAAGATGCCGTGTTGTTGCTGTGTAAATAGTTCAGTGTTTGTTGCGTGTTTGGTAATGGCCCTGGCCAAGCTACACGCCAGTGATTAATGCAATACAAAAGAATGCCAATACCTTTAAATGCTACACTGCAATCATGATGTAACATTTCGGGAACACGTAAATCACAGAGGTAGGGACAGGTGTTTATGAAAACGGAATGCTGTTATATATATTGTCCATAGAGATGCCAGCACTCTCGAAATAATGTAATCACTTGCCTGGGTGCAGAGCCACAGTAGCTTTATTCAATTTGAAAAGAAGTTCACACACTCAGGTCTTAAAGGGATCCTGTCATCAGAAAACATGTTTTTTTCAAAACACACCAGTTAATAGAGCTACTCCAGCAGAATTCTGCACTGAAATCCATTTCTCAAAAGAGCAAACGGATTTTTTTATATTCAATTTTGAAATCTGACATGGGGCTAGACATTTTGTAAATTTCCCAGCTGCCCCTAGTCATGCGACTTGTGCCTGCACTTTAGGAGAGAAATGCTTTCTGGCAGGCTGCTGTTTTTCCTTCTCAATGTAACTGAATGTGTCTCAGTGGGACCTGGATTTTACTATTGAGTGCTGTTCTTAGATCTACCAGGCAGCTGTTATCTTGTGTTTGGGAGCTGTTATCTGGTTACCTTTCCATTGTTCTTTTGTTTGGCTGCTGGGGGGAGAAAAGGGAGGGGGTGATATCACTCCAACTTGCAGTACAGCAGTAAAGAGTGATTGAAGTTTATCAGAGCACAAGTCACATGACTTTGGGCAGCTGGGAAATTGACAATATGTCTAGCCCCATGTCAGATTTCAAAATTGAAGTTAAAAAAATCTGTTTACTCTTTAGAGAAATGGATTTCAGGGCAGAATTCTGCTGGAGCAGCACTATTAACTGATTCATTTTGGAAAAATTTTTTTCCCCATGACAGTATCCCTTTAAAGAATAAAAAATATATATTTAAGTTTATTACTGGGAGACTAACGTTTTGCCAGTAACATTAGTCTCCCAGTAATAAACGTAAATATATTTTTTATTCTTTAAGACCATGAGTGTGCGAACTTCTTTTCGAATTATAAATATATATATATATATTTATTTCTTCATTTATATTGGTATAAGTCATGCTTTATGCCTGGTAGTGCATCTAACCCTACATGTATGTGTTATAATGATGACTCAGGAGACTTAGGAAAACACATGTATCTTCCTGTACGATTTCCATTGCTCTTGTCTCCAAGTGCACCACTAACCACAGGTTTCTCCCATTGGGTATTTCAGACAAGGAGTTGGTTGACAGGAAAGATTATTATGGAAAAACGCCGCTGTACTGGGCGGCATACAAGGGCCAGCGCCTCGCCATGGAGTTATTGCTGCACTACGGGGCAAACGTAAACAGCTGCTGTAAGCACGGCGGGACCCCACTCCATGCGGCCATCGGCTTGTTTCCAGACTGTGCCCTTTTGCTTATACAGGTGGGGCTCAATTTCTCATTCAGTTTATATTGCCCCTGCATGTGCCACACACCGGGAATAATTCAATCACCAGTGCAAAATTTGCTCCAGTTCTAATTCCCCAGAATAAACAATTAGCCGGTGCACCTGTGGGTTAATAGACTGGAACAAACATTGCACCTGTTCATATATTACCCTCTTAATGTTCTTTGTGTGTTAATTGTACCCAATACTGTATTTTCCCTATCTGCTTCCTAACGTGTGTAAAGTGGCTGCGTAATACTAGTCCTTTATTTCTATAGTGACAGTGCATTTACACAGATTGTTCATTGTTTATATCCGTCCCTGCCCCAGGGAACTTACAATCTATCTTCCTTATCACACAACAAACATACACATTATAAGGCAATTAACCCTCTTAGTGGCAGGTTCCTTATCTGGGCACAGATCTAGAAGAAGCTCATTGACCATGGGAAGGCTTCCATACACTGTGCTGTTGTCTTCTTCTGGCCGTAATGCCTTTGGACAAAACAGAGATTCTTTCGATTGTTATTTAATTGCATGGGATCTGTTATCAGGAAATCCGTTATCCAGAAAGACTCAATTTTATCCAAATAGTCCACATTTTTAAAAATTTGGACAAAACAGAGCTTCTTTCGATTGTTATTTAATTGTACAGGCATGGGATCTGTTATCAGGAAACCCGTTATCCAAATAGTCCACATTTTTAAAAATGATTTTCTTTTTTTCTGTAATACTAAAACAGTAGCTTGTACTTGATCCCAATTAAGTTATAATTAATCCTTGTTGGAAGCAAAACCAGCCTATTGGGTTTATTTAATGTTTACATGGTTTTCTACTAGACTCAAGGTATGAAGACCTAGATTACGGAAAGATCCATTATCCGGAAAGCCCCAGGTCCTGAGAATTCTGGATAACAGGTCCCATACCTGTGATAATAAAACAGTAGCTTGTACTTGATCCCAACAAAGATATAATTAATCCTTATTGGAAGCAAAACCAGCCTATTGGGTTTATTTAATGTTTACATGATTTCCTAGTATTAGCCGCTGGTGAGATGTCGCTGACGCCCACTAAAGTCTATGGGCATATAAAAAATGTTGGCGCGCCATACAAGTCTATGGGCGTCAGTTCTGTGGCGAAACAAGGCAAAAAAATTCGCCTATCACTACCTAGTATATTTAAGGTATGAAGATCCAAATTACAGAAAGATTCATCATCCAGAAACCCCCAGGTCCTGAGCATTCTGAATAACAGGTCCCATACCTGTATATAACATTTCTTGGAGCACCACAGCTGCTGTTAGATCAGAGGGTGCCCATCCCTACAAAACAGAATTCCTTTTTGCAATACTCCACTTGTACGCAGAGCCGAAAACCCAGTTTCCTATATTGTCCCTGTATGTGTTGCAAAATGACTGACAGATGGTCCGTAACATGGAAATTCTTCTTCTCCCCAACCAGCACGGTGCTGATGTCAACCTGCAGGATAACTGGGGGGTTACCCCAATGTATCTGGCCGCTTGCAGTGGGCAAATGGAGTGCATACGGCTCTTGGTGCAGGCCGGAGCTGACATCACTTATAAAAACAAGGTATGGAATGGATTGGTAAGGGTTAACTGCATATCCCTCGTATGAGTATCAACAACATGTGGAAAGCCTCCTTGTTGAGAACAGACCATAGTTTGAGAACCAACACACAAGTTCTTCATATACAGATATTTGACCTGCAGCCGCATGCCCACATCAGTCCGATCACTGAATTCCAGGGTTCCTCTTTATATTCTTATAGATGAAAGCTGGGGGAACAATATTGGTTTACCCAGCTCTGATCAATATGTGTTGCTCACTTCATTATGATCACATAGTCCATTGCCTGCCCGGTGTTTAAATGGATTCTGTTGTGATTTTTATGATCTGGTTTTTATTTCTAAATTATACTGTTTACACTGCAAATAATTCACTCTACCATTTAAATTTCATTCCAGAACTAACAAGTGTATTTTCTTTAGTTGTAATGTGTAATGTGTAGGTGCATCTCAGGTCATTTTGCCTGGTCATGTGATTTCAAAAAGAGCCAGCACTTTAGGATGGAACTGCTTTCTGACAGGCTGTTGTTTCTCTTACTCAATGTAACTGAATGTGTCACAGTGGGACCTGGATTTTACTATTGCGTGCTGTTCTTATATCTACCAGGCAGTTGTTATATTGTGTTAGGGAGGTGCTATCTGGTTACCTTCCCATTGTTCTGTTTTTAGGCTGCTGGGGGGAGCGGAGAGGGTGATATGACTCCAACTTGCAGTACAGCAGTAAAGAGTGACTGAAGTTTATCAGAGCACAAATCACATGACTGGGGGCAGCTGGGAAACTGACAACATGTCTAGCCCCATGTCAAATTTGATCATTAAGGGGGTTATTTATCAAGGTCCGAAGTATTTCTAACATAAAAATCCAATCAACTCCGACTGCCTGAACTGACCTTATTTATTAAAAAGAAGCCGAAAACTTCGGGCAAACTTCGGAGCTTTCCCTGAAAACTCAGAATTGTTCGGAGTTCTGCGCAAAAACTAAGATTTTTTTTGCACAGAAACTACAAACTCATCGGATACCGGTACAGACATCAGCGCAGACACTGGGACCTTCCCCATTGACTTATACAGGACCTCGAGAGCTTTTAGATGCCGGGGTTTTGGATTCAGACTCATCGGACATTCGTTGTTTTTTTTTTTAGTCCAAAAACCACGAATTATTAGAATTTCGGATATTCGGATCATGATAAATAACCCTCTAAATAGAAAAAAATCTGTTTGCTCTTTTGAGAAATGGATTTCAGTGCAGAATTCTGCTGGAGCAGCACTATTAACTGATGTGTTTTCAAAAAAACATGTTTTCCAATGATTGTCTCCCTTTAATACTTGTAATTGCTCCTTGCCTTTTAGAAAACAGGATTACCTCCCAAACGCCTCGCTTCCCAAGTTGGCTTCATTGCCTGGATTGAGTCTTGTTCACGGCAGCCCCACTCTCTGAAGCATCTCAGTCGTCTGCGGATCCGAGCCACCCTGGGACCCCAACGCCTCAGAGCTGCGAGGACTTTCAATTTGCCCGAATCCCTGAAGTGCTATCTTATGTTTGAGGACCTGGTACTACAGGAACCTGTCTAGCACTGGCCAATGTATTTACGGCTGCTTCTCTGCAGTTTAAGATGCCTCCAGGAATTGCTTTGTGTTGTAGCTATGCAGAGATGATACATTTCTATATTCAATTAAAGGGGAGACTACGGGAGAAAGTCCCATAGACCTGTGGGCAGAAGAACAACCATGTAAATTTAAAGAGGCCAGCCAGTGCCAGGGGACATGGATACACTAAGTGCCCTGTGGAATAATGAATTGTTCATAGTTGGATTTATCATGGAAGACGATCTTCCAAGCACACAAGTCACTGCAGCATCTGCAGAACCTCTTGGGATTCTTCAGCCAACTACATTGTCAGCTACAGTACAAAGTCATTGCCTTTTTGTTCAATGATGTTGACTATAACATGAACCTTAATGAATGGATTTCCCAGCACTTACTTATTTAATTATGTAATAATTGGTTTGTACCAGGTGAGAATAATGAATGACAGTAAAGGCTGTTCAATGGTGTGTCTATAGAGGTAATGGGTCACATGACTGTACTCACTCCACCCCCCTGTGTGGACCATGATCCCCTGAAGTAGTAGGACCCAAATATATAAATTGCTGGGGGTTCCATGGTCGTATGGAAGGAATTCATTTTGTTTGGACCATCATGCTCATCATCACACTGAATATTTCTTATGGAAAACACATTAGGGGGCTGTAATATAGTGCTAGGGGGAGCACATTATTCATTGTAACTTTGATAGACAGAAAAGTATAAGAATATCCCAATTTTCTGCCTTTAATGCCCCTTTTTTTTTGCATATTTGCCAGTAGAAAGCGGATTGCTAAATGGTTGGTATTGACAACCTCGCGTCATAAATGGGCCCTGTGGGCAGTAACAGCTGTATTCCTTGTCTCTGGCATTCTCCATTGACTGCAGGCAAATCACAGGGTCCATAGTGGTTGTTATTAGAGCATTTACTAAGCAGAATGCTACAGCTGCATAAGCAGTATGGCCGCTCCCATGCACATATGCAGAGAAGGAAGCCTCTGTTCATGCTGTATACTGTGCCTCTCAACTGTGCCGACGGAAAGTAGGGAAGTGACCCCCCCCTCCCCATTGTAGATTTTGCCATTAGCATACCTCCCAACTGTCCCGTTTTCAGCATGACAGTCCCGCTTTCAACAGATCAACCCGCAGACCCACGTTTGTACTGGAAAGTCCCGATTTTCTCTGCACTGAGCAGCTAAAAAAAGAAACAATGTTTCTAACTTAATTGGCTTTTGGCAGAGAGCCTGGAACAGCCGGGAGATTTAGATAAAATAATTCTGTAACAATTTTGAAAAGAGCAAATAAGTAATTGTAACAATATTACATATTACAGATCCCTTGGGAGAAGTTAGACTCACAGCTTAAAGGGCAATTCCCTTTCAAAACTGTAATAACTGAAAAAAACCACAGGAATATGCCAAATTTTGTAAAATTAACGTGGTAATTAGGGGGTGTGGCCACAAAAATGAGTGTGGTCAAAAAAAATTCGCTCCCCGCTACGGTGGCAAATTTTTTTGTCCCTCTTTTTATTTCCAAAATTTTGGGAGATATGCCATTAGTATTACCAACCATTTCTCTTGTTCATATGTTTCTACATCATGACTTCTACATGTGCTCCAGTGTGAGCATTTTTGGTGGTTTTGGCTCATCAATGTTTTGCATAATTTAACCCCCCCCCAGCTTTAATTTAATTGTGTTGTAAATAAGTTCCAAATTCATCTGGTGCATTCTTTCTTGCTTTATAGTAGTTGTGCAGAGAGCCCAGCACCCATATTCAAAGGGAATATGTGGAGTCGGATATCCCTATACAGGTATGGGACCTGTTAACCAGAATGCTCGGGACCTGGGGCTTTCCGAATAATGGATCTTTCCTTAATTTGGATCTTCATATTTTAACTCTACTACAAAATCATGTAAACATTAAATAAACCCAATAGGCTGATTTTGCTTCCAATAAGGATTAATTATATCTTAGTTGGAATCAAGTACAAGCTACTGTTTTATTATTACAGAGAAAAAAGGAAATAATGTTTAAAAATTTGGATTATTTTATTATAATGGAGTCTATGGGAGACGGCCTTTCCGTAATTCTGAGCTTTCTGGATAACGGGTTTACTGATAACGAATCCCATACCTGTACATCAAAAGCTAATGTGTTGGGCAGGCTTAGGGCCAATGGTTGCACCACCAGGTGTTGCTGTGCAGTCAAGTAGCTGTTTGTTCCCCTGTACTGACCAACTGCCATTCACTCGTCTAGAAGCAGACGTTGTACATCGCTCTCACTTCAGGGTTGCTATGTTAAAGAGGCATATTTGTTCATTAATGTTAACTAAGCCTTTCTTAAAGTCAGTGAGTAAAAGGGATTGAAATTTTAAAGTGATATTTTGGTATTAACACAGATACTGACCTCCAGAATTTACTTTACTTATCCATAGTACTTACCTACCATCATATAAATGTTAAGCTAAGAGTCTGTATATTTCCCCCTGCTTGTGTCGCCTCCAGACACTGGGATTGAAGGTTAACTGGCTCCTGATAAAACTGTAATAAACAGTATGTGAGTGTAATAGAGACATTAGAGTGCAAGGTCCATCGGGCAGAGAATAATGTAAATTCTGTATATTTTATTCAAAGCGCCGTGGAATATGTTGGCGCTATATAAATAAAAGATAATATTAATCTGACTCAGCTTGCTGGTTTTGCCACAGATGAGGTGCTACTCTCAGCCCCCACCATCTATTGCAAGTAAGATTGAGGTTGGATAGTTCTACTTAGTATGAATAATGATGCCCCCCCCCAACTATCCATGAATAGACCCTAAAAACTAACCATATTGGAACAGAAGCTGTATGCCAGAAAACAAGACTCAAAGTGTCAGAAAACAAGACTAACATTGCCAGAAAACAAGACTCAAAGGGGCAAATTCACTAAGATTCGTAGTTGCGCCAGGCGTAACTTCGCCACACTTCACCAGGCGTAGTTTCACCAGTGCTCCGCAAATTCACTAAAATCCGAAGTTGCGCTCAGGGGTAGCGTAAGGTTGCGAAGTTGCGCTAGCGTTGATTCGCTTAGCGAAGCGAAGTTACACTAGCAATGGTTAATTTGCATACGGCGCCAAATTCAAATTTCAATGAAGGAATACGTACAATCACTACAAATGCCTGGGAAACCTTCAAAACATCAAATAAAATTATTTTTTTCGCCCTACACATGTGCCCACTGTATAGTTAAGTTGCCATGAGTTAGGAAATGTAGGGGGGAAGGAGGGGAGCCCCAAAAAAATGTTCGATCTTTTTCAGCCTATCACCCATAATATAGAAAAAACGCCAGCGTTTTTTGGGACTTAGAAAAAATTTGAACTTTTTTTGAAGCAATCCCTATCTACTCTATTGCGCTTCGCCTGGTCTGAGGTGGCGAAGGAAGTCTAGCGTAAAAGGTAGCGTTCAGTACACTGCGCGCGTTAGTGAATTTGCGTAGTTACGTCCATTGTGCAAATTCGCCAGGTGTAAGGGTGAGAAGTAACACTAGTGAATTTACGCCAGCGTTCGTTGGTGAATTTGCGAAGTAACGAAAATGACCAATGCTAGCGAATTGACGCTAGCGTTAGGCGCTTCGGCGCTTAGTGAATTTGCCCCAAAGTGCCAGAAAACAAGACTCAAAAGTGCCAGAAAACAAGACTCAAAAGTGCCAGAAAACAAGACTCAAAAGTGCCAGAAAACAAGACTCAAAAGTGCCAGAAAACAAGACTCAAAAGTGCCAGAAAACAAGACTCAAAAGTGCCAGAAAACAAGACTCAAAGTTCCAAAAAAACAAGACTCAAAGTGTCAGAAAACAAGACTCAAAAGTGCCAGAAAACAAGACTCAAAAGTGCCAGAAAAAAAGGTTGAAATCGTTCACAAGAGCAAGTTGTGGTGTTTTGACATAATGCTGCGCAAGGCTCGTGTTACTGAGTTCCCTCGGGGAAGCAGCTGTTGATGTTGTTTGTACCCTAGAGCAATAGTCATGGTAACAGTCTAGTAATAACTGCCCCAGGGGTGAAGCAAATCTCCTGGGGGCCATAAACTCTCATGCACCCAACTTTACCTCTGTCCTGTTTCAGCTGCAGCCCACACATGAATGGGGGACTAAAAGAAGGTCCAACCAGACTTTAGTGTGTACCAGACGGCTGACTTGGGATCAACCAATCTACAGCAGTGACCGATACACTGATACTCTTTGGAAGCTGAAATGCTACTCCATTAAGGTCAGAACTGGGCCAGCATTGAAACGTGTAGAGGAATTGTGCCTAAAGCAGATGGATCTGATGCAGTCCATGGCCATTGGCCAATAAGCTGACAATTAAGTCAATAGTGTCCAACATGTGTGGGTGGTTGGGTACCTAATTTGCGGCTTAATTTCATGACCAAACCCCCATCAGCTGTAGTTTTGAGTTGGTGTGATGTATCTTATTACTGACAAACAGAATTAGCGCCATCATTTGGGCAGCACAGGGTATTGCATATCTAAATAACTAACAACGTGGCAGCTCCTTCTCACAGAAAATCCTTCATGTAAAAAGTAAATAATGGCCAATAAACATGATAGCATTACTAATTGTAAATGGTATATTATTGCTAGTTGTTGTTCAGAGTTTCTTGCTGACTTCTCCAGGGCCATAATTACAGAGGGAGCAGACACTGCAGTTGGGGGGGAAGGCAGTTGGGTCGGGGGCCTAGTAAGGTCCTAATAATGAGCAATTTCAACATATCTTAGGGAAAGGGCTCAACATACTAATGCTTTGGAGCCCTAAATTGATTTTGCTTTGTGGCCCAGTTACATCTAGTTACTCTCTAGCCTCAATACTCTCTGACCTCTCTATCCAGGGGTTTCTCTGTAGCATCAACTCTCATTCACCCCATGCAAAAGGGCTGATAAACCACCTGAAATCAGATCCAACAGGCTAAAGATATTTCACATGAAGGAGAATATTAGGAACATCCTTTGCTCAGCCAGCTGCCCTGCTTCTAACCCTTCCTCTCCTGCACTATAAATAGTCTGCTTCTCATAACACATGAACTCGGCTGTACAGAAATATTGGTAATTATTGACTTGTTGATAGGTTAAGTCACATCAGACATGGGCAGAATGTGGGTCGTCTGTCCATGCCCCTGATCGTCTCAATGATCTGCTAAAACCTCAACCCTTAAACAAAAAGTCACACCCTTCTGCAACAGCCCCTATTGAAACTCCTGTCTGCCCCACTCATCCCACCTAGTTGCTTTGTGCACAGACACAAGTGAATCCCTAAGCCACGTTTGGTGAGTATTAACCCATCAACAAGTCAATAATTACCAATATTTCGGTATAATTTGCCCTGAGTTCATGTGTTATGAGTAGCAGACTATTTATAGTGCAGGAGAGGAAGGGTTAGAAGCAGGGCAGCTGGCTGAGCAAAGGATGTTCCTAAAATTGCATTTCCCCTTCATGTGAAATCTCTTTAGCCTGTTGGATATGATTTCAGAGGTTTATCATCCGTTCTGTGTGGGGTGAATGAGGCTAATGCTTGCCTGGATCCCTGGATAGAGAGAGGGAAGCAAGAAACTCAGGGTGACAGCAAATGACATTACAGAAACATTCTATCAACTCTAAAATGATTTTGGCAGTACATAATTGTGAGGGGCTGGGAAAGCCGTCTTTATCCATGGAGGGGTGACATTGTGGGGAATTGGGAACCATTATGTATGAAAAGTAGGAAGAGCCAACCAATAGTACTTGCAGGGCCGCCATCAGAAATGAAGTGGCAACATTTTGGACAAAGGATTATGAAGCCTGCCACCACATCAAATACCACTATTGTTGGCCAGGAGATTCCTAACAGATTTTTTAAAAAAAACATTGGTGACCAAGGTCCCCTATAAGCAAAAGTAAAACATTGGTGGCCATGGCCCCTATAAAAGGAGGAGGGCCCAATACAATTAAAAAAAAAAGAAATATATAGATATATATATATTTGTGTGGCCAGGGTCCCCTTCTTAAAGCCCTCCACTGGCTTTCTTCGTTCTTCTCTAGCAGCTATCTTTGATCTTCTCCGGCAGCTATCTTCATTCTTCTTGATCAGCTTTCTGTGTTCTTCTCCAGTTGAACTTAGCTGAACTCCACCGGGCCCAGGACAACTGTACCCCTGTGCCCCCCAAGATGGTGTCCCTGAGTCCTAACATTCCTATATAGTCTGTAAGTGCTGGGAGGTGTTTATTAAAGCTGAAAAGCCACATACTTTTTCCATACTGCCCTACTAAACCTGTTATCCCATACTCCTTCTATCCAGTTGGAGCACCTCTATGTGCAGCACTCATGGAATTAAACCCTCCCCCCCCCAAAAGACATCAGTGGGTGCTGGAACCTTTCTTGAAGCCCCATATACAGCTCTGAAGAAAGTTGGCAGAGACACAAAAGTATAAATTATATTATTTGATGATGGGGACAAAGCAGCTGTATCAATAAAATCTTGAATTTCATCTGATTACATAGACACCCAATGATAATCTTTGTGCAGAATACATTGTAGAGTTGCCACTCATGTAGACCCTTGGGAGATCCTACAGAGTGAGCAACAGGACTCCCCATATGTGTCACATTCAGCAATGTGGGAATGGTACATTTATTCCTGAAGGCAGATCACTTAGACCCTTAATGTGTACTGCACATTGCCATGTTTCTATAGATTAGAGTGCATGGGTGGGATGGTATGGGGGAGGGTAGCAGAACAAGCTCAATAATGTGCATGCAATGGGGAGCAGAAGCTGAGCAGAGTTCAAATTGAGCAGCAGGAGAGAAGAGCTCCCATCAAGCTTTTAACATTGTGTAAAGGTGGCCATAGACGTGCAGATTTACCTTCAGATCGGATGAACGATCATTCGGTGCCATCTCCCGACCTGCCACTAACCATTCAGATGAAAATAAAGTAGTAAAAGAACAGATCAGACGATATTCTGCCCCTGACGGCAATCGTACAATAGTGTTGGCCGAACAAAGCTGGTGACAGTCTCCCACTGATATCGGCAATACATGCAGAGATATTATCGGTAGCCGACAGATATTTTCTAACCTGTCCGATCGACTGAACGACCGATCACCATGGCACAAAAAACTCCACACACGGCCCGAAAATCATACGAAACGGAGATTCGTACAATCAAATCTTTGCGTCTATGGCCGCCTTAAATATTATAAATATAGCATTTGGTAAGGTTGGAAGGGGATATAATATTTATAGGCAGAATCTGGTTGAAAACATTTAAAGAAACCATAGAAACACCATAGATCTGTGTATAGGTAGGACATTCCTGGGTCATTGTAAGGGCAGAGACACACGAAGATTTGGGGAGAAAAAGCTAGAATAGTGCAGTATAGTCGGTATATTTATAAATAACGGATAATGTCCACGCTTACCCCTCAGTTGTACGGTTGATGCTCAAAGAGGTATTACCGATTCGATTCACGAGTTGATCTTCTCAGCATTGTATTCAATCAGATGCGCTGGAATTCGGAGCAGCGCATCTGATTGAATGCAATGCTGAGAAGGTCAACTTTGTGAGTAGTTCCTAAACTATTGCGTCCTTGTTAGAGGGCTACTACACTATTGGGATTGCTTTTTCTTTTCAGATTTAGGGATCAAAACACTGCTGTTTAGCGCACCTACTCTCTTGACTTTTTCAATTTGCACGTGGCCCGGTGGACCCACTTACTATAGGTGCTGCTTGAATATTACCTTCGACGTAAGCGTGGTTTCTTCACCATTGTACATATAGACTAATCTCCCTGTACTGCCTTCCCGCAATGGCAATTTTCTAGATTTAGATTAAGATTCAGAGCGATTCATTTTCCGGAGTCGACCGAAGTTGCCTCACTAGGAAACCTTGGGCAAGGTTCTAGATGACGGGGAAATTGGTCGTCCGAAAAATAGGCGATTTGTCGCAGAGTGACTAAATCTCCATGAATCTCACGTATGTCTCTGCCCTTAAGGTACAATTAATGTAGCAGTATAGCCTGAGCAGGTGTCTTCAGGTATCTCATCTGCTTTCTCTCCTTCCCCATGTGACTTGCCCAGTGGATTAATGCACTTCCACAGAAACCCACCCTCATTCTCACAGTTGCCCCCTCTCCTCATAGATTTCCCTCTGTTCCAGCAGAACTTATACCTTACAGCTGTGGCTGCCACTGAGCCCTTATTTCCTCCCCTCACATGGCCTGACACTTATCAGCAATGCCGGAGATTGATCTTGGCACTCGGGTAAAGTACAAACTGCCAGGAGCAGATGCAGAACCACTACAGGGGCATTCAACTCACATGAACTCTTCATTTTGCATTTTCTTTCTTGCCTTTTCCCTCTGTCCTTCCTGTAGAACACATGGTGCTTGAAATTTTAGGGATCATTGATTAATGCTAAAGCCCAAATCTCCAGGTCTTTTACCCAGAATTCCAGCATAACACTGTTTGCTCCATTAATATCCAGCTCACTGTTCAGTGTGTTCCCAACACAACGTATGTCACTAAGAGCCACAATATAAGCCATATACTGCTTGGCGGCACATAAAAGTGGAAGGAAAATGTTATTCCCTGTACATATTGCACTGCTGCCCAAACAACAGCCATAAAAAGACCATTTATCAGCCTACTTCTCTCAATGGATAACTCAATATAAGATCATTCTACAGGGAGAAGCCACAATGGAATCTCATTACCTATATAATGCTTTGCACAGATACACTAGTTGGACTGGATAGGGATAGGGTTGCTGGACAGAGGTGCATTGCTCTGCTGGGCTGTGCAATGTGCTTGTGAGACAGGGGCAGTATTGGGATGTGCAATGTCCTGCAGAGTGGAATGTATTGGCAGGGCCGTCATCAGAAATCAAGGGAGCCCCATACAACAAAATTTTCTGCTCCCCTCCCATCTCTGCCGACCCCCAAGACCCACCCCACACCATAGTAAAAAGGCCACACAGACATCAGCTCTAAAACAGTAACACACCCACAAGTTATAAAAAGCCATTGGTAATCAGGGGCCCCTACAAGTTAAAAAAAAATTGGTGGCCTGGGACCCCTTCAAGTTAAAAAAACCATTGGTGGTCAACCCCCCCAAGATATTAAAAGCCTTTGGTTGTCAGAGCCCCCCTACAGATTAAAAAGAACATTCGTGGCCAGGGGTTAAAAAAAGACCATTGGTGTTCAGTGGAACTTATCTTTAAAGGTCTTCTTCGGTCTTCTTATCTGTGGGTCTGTTCGTTCAATTTCGAAAGCTTCTCCTCTTCTTCCGATCCATTCTATGGCTTTCAGCTCCTTAAGCAGCTTTCGGTGAATTCCAGCTGCTTTCGGCAACTTTGCGGATTCAAGGGGGAGAAAAGCTAATCCAGGAAGTTCATCAACGCCGGGCTCCCCTTAAACCACCAGGCCCAGTACAGTTGTGCCCCCTTTATGGCAGCCCTGTGTATTGGAATAGCCTGGCACTACTACAATGGGGATCTATAGGCCTGGAACAGGTAGAGCTTTACGGGAGGTGCATTAGAGATGAACAGAGCCCTAGGCAACCTGGCCAGCCGCGGCGACAGCTGAGTGCGCAAATGCACGGATTGGTGCTAGAGTTGCCACCCGGCCGGTATTTTACCGGCCTAGCCGGTAAAATACCTGCCAAGGCCGGGGCCGGTATTACAAATTTACCGGTAATTTGTAATACCCTTTAAAAAAAGCCCCTGGCCTGCCCCCAATTCGAAAAGAACTTACCTTTTTTCCAGCGCTGTGCGATGTTGCTCCGCCTCTTTTGCGGCACGCCACATAGCTCCGCCTCCTTTTAGCATCACAGACCGCCCCCTTTTGGTGCCCGCCTCCCACTGGCCGGTAAAATTTTTTAATCACCTTTACATTAACGTTTAGACTGACGTAGAGAGTGATATTCTGAGACCATTTGCAATTGGTTTTCATTTTTTATTATTTTTGGTTTTTGAGTTATTTAGCTTTTTATTCAGCAACTCTGCAGTTTGCAATTTCAGCCATCTGGTTGCCAGGGTCCAAATTACCCTAACAACCATGCACTGATTTGAATAAGAGACTGGAATATGAATAGGAGGGGGACTGAATAGAAAGATGAGTGAAAAAAGAATGAAAATTAGCAATAACAATACATTTGTAGCCTTACAGAGCGTTTGCTTTTTAGAAGGGGTATATATATATATATATATATATATTTATGCACAACCCCATCCCTGCATGGAACAACATTACAGGAACCTCATTCTTTGCTGCTTTTATTTGTTATCCTGAGACGATTTGCAATTGGTCGCTATCATTCAGGCTTGCAACTTCAACAGCTGTCTGGTTACTAAGGTCCCTCTGATTCTAAAAAAAATGCCATTTATCTTAGTTTTAAACATTATCACTTGGAAACCTAATCAGAAGCAATTGCACTAAAAAAGATTTAAAGAGGCAGTTCATCTTTAAGTTAGATTTTATTAAGTTATAGAATGGCCAATTCTAAGCAACTTTCTAATTGGTCTTCATTATTTATTTGTTATGGCTTTTGAATTATTTCTTCTATTCTTCTTCTGACTCTTTCCAGCTTTCGAATGGGGGTCACTGACCCCATCGCTACTTTTTATTACTCATCTTTCTATTCAGGCCTCTCCTATTCCAGTCTCTTATTCATATCAATGCATGGTTGCTAGGGTCATTTGCAAAGTGGAGAGCTGCTGCATAAAAAGCTAAATAACTCAAAAACAAATAATAAAAAATGAAAACCAGTTGCAAATTGTCAAGTAACTGACAGGGGAAATGTGCTGACCTGTAACTGTACTGCATTAAAGAGGTTGTTCACCTTTACATTAACGTTTAGACTGACGTAGAGAGTGATATTCTGAGACCATTTGCAATTGGTTTTCATTTTTTATTGTTTTTGGTTTTTGAGTTATTTAGCTTTTTATTCAGCAACTCTGCAGTTTGCAATTTCAGCCATCTGGTTGCCAGGGTCCAAATTACCCTAACAACCATGCACTGATTTGAATAAGAGACTGGAATATGAATAGGAGGGGGACTGAATAGAAAGATGAGTGAAAAAAGAATGAAAATTAGCAATAACAATACATTTGTAGCCTTACAGAGCGTTTGCTTTTTAGAAGGGGTCAGCGAAAAAGGCAAATAGCTCAAAAAGTATAATACATAAATATTGAAGTCCAATTGCAAAGTTGCTAGGAATTGGACATACTATAACATACTAAAGGTTGCCTCAAAGGTGGGGTCATTAATAAATGACCCCCAGTGTCTCCTAAACTGCAAAGAGTCAGAATTGGATGCAAATGATTAATAATGGGAATGTTTCTAGGAACGGGCCAGTCCCTATCCCAATAGTCAAACCTCCAGCTCTTGTGGAACAGTAGCCGAATATAAATATGCAGCTGGCTTATTCTTTTCCTTAACCTGGAAAGTCTTTTAATAGCAAACAAAACAGCAGCACTTACTGGAAAATCCCATTGTGTTCCATTTTTGGCTGCGCCAGTCCCTGCTTGCTAAATGTGTCCCTGTTCACACGTCCCTGATAAATAGGGGCCCGTGTATGATTCCCATTGAGCCCAAGGAATGCTACAGGAATGCTCCAGACACTCTCAGCACTTCCATGTACAGCCCAGGGAACTGCAAATATGCCCGGCGGCTACACAGGCAATGTCACACTTACAGCAGGGACACCAAAGGGGTGAATGCACCGTACCAGGACTGTCCTGAAGGGGGCGCCACACTGACTCCAATCTACCCAAAATCCAGCCCAATACCCTGCAAGACTCTTTGGGGCTGCCCTGCCCATCAGGCCAGGGTGCTTTCCAGTATAGGGGTTGTTCACCCTTACATTAACTTTTAGTATGATGTAGAGCGGTGATCCCCAACCAGTAGCTTATGAGTAACATGTTGCTCTCCAACCCCTTGGATGTTGCTCCCAGTGGCCTCAAAGCAGGTGCTTATTTTTGATCTCCAGGCTTGGAGGCAAGTTTTGGTTGTATAAAAACCAGGTGCACTGCCAAAGAGAGCTTCACTGTAGGTTGACAACTCACATAGGGGCGACTAAATGGCCAATCACAGCCCTTATTTCACACCCCAGGAAAAAATGTTCATGCTTGTGTTGCTCCCCAACTCCTTTTACTTCTGAATGTTGCTCATTGGTTCTAAATCCCTGATGTAGAGAGTGACATCCTGCAATTGTATTTCATTTTTTATTATTTGTGTTTTTTGAGTTATTTAACTTTTTATACAGCAGTCCAAATTACCCTAGCAACCATGCATTGATTTGAATAAGAGACTGGAATAGAAATAGAAGAGGCCTGAATAGAAAGATGAGTAATAAAAACAGTAGCAATAACAATACATTTGTAGCTTTAAATTTTTTTTTAAATATATATATATATATATATATATACACATACACACACACACACATATATATATATATATATATATACACATATGTATGTATATAAAGAAATAATGAAGGCCAATTGAAAAGTTGCTTAGAATTAGCCATTCTATATCATAAATCCTAAGCAGTGACAGGCTGACAGGAGCATTTTGTCCTTTACATGGTTGTGGGTACATTATACAATCAGGGGTACATTATTCCCTATATTACACAAATATCAGACGCCCTTCTGGTTTAAATCGACAGTACTGCTGGGAGAAGATGTGCAGCAACAGCTTGGGTCACATAATACTGTTATGTCTAAAACACATGTTCACTACATTTGGGCAACAATTTAGGGTAACTGACATGTCCTGGTCACAAGAGCTTGCAATTTAATTGTAAAAAGATTGAACTCTTTCATAAAAAGCTTTTCCAGGGCACTGACCGTGATCCATTGGATTCAGAGAGAGAGAAAGTCTGTGAAACAGGTGCAATGATAGGAAGAGCAGTAATCTGATGAGCAGCTGCCCCGCCACCATCCCCCCTAACTGCTGCTTCAAGTGGGCCAAACATGTAACTGATGCCTCCTCCCTTTCCTCGCTGTGTTCTCCTTGTGGGTCGGAGGGGAATCTCTCCACCCTCTGCCCTTCTGGAAACAACTCGGATAATTCAGCCCATTCCATCTCTCCAGCCGTGAGGACTTAATCAGAAGACCAACCGCAAGGATTTAATGTAGCGAATGACTCCCTAAAGGCTGCACAGGCATTTCAGGCTGATTGAAGGCAAGTTCCACGCTGCTCCTCTCTTTAATCTGATTGTATTGGAATCTGGGATGTGGGGGGGCAGTGGGCTCTGATAATTTGCTTTAGATATAATCAATATATTTTGTGATTTTACATTTAAATATTGGTTATCTTTTTACTTTTATTTGCATTTGGGTGTGGCTTGTTTTACTTTAGCTCTGTGCATCCAGGTACAACAAGTTTTGATTTGAACAGAACCAACCTGTAACCTATCAGAGCTGTGGAATATCCATGGGCTTAGACCAACTTGTAGCCAATAGAATATTCCCAGGGTTAAGGTTGCCATACACGTAGAGATCTGCTCGTTTGGCGATTCCGCAAACCATCGAATCTCTCCCCGATATGCACACATTGAGGGGCCCAATGATCGGATCTTAATGCTGGCAATACGGGAGGTCAGATTGCGGGACTGCATGCGGACGCGATCCGATCGGGGAAGCCTGTCGGAGGGCCCCACACATGGGCCAATAAGCTTTTATTGGCCCGTGTATGGCCGGCTTTAGACCAACCTGTTGAAAGAGCGTTCATAGAACTCAAGGCCTCTATAATAAATGGGAGTTTGTCCTGCCGGAATGGGGGCGTCTCCAGTCATTTCAAAAGCAATAGGTGGGATTTGGCTCATCAAAAAGTGCCGCAGAGCTGCCCAAGGGTACAGGCACTGCAGAATACCCGCACACTTCCAGAAATGTACAAATTTCTACCTGCAATACAGCCAGGGTCGGAACTAGGGGTAGACAGAAGAGGCACTTGCCTAAGGCGCAACAACAGAGGGGCGCCAGGCACATACCTCTAAAACCATCTCCTGCCTACCTCTAGTCCCTGTTCACTGGTCTGTGTTGTGCTCTCCCCTCCCATCAGACACTCTCCTCTGTGCTAATGCGCACGAGTGCGAAGGTTGCAGTCTGGCGCATGCACGAGCAAGTTGCGGACTCACGCGCTCGCGTTTAGACGTGTGCTCTGGACGTGGATCGGGCTGGCCGAGTTGCCTAGGGCGCCCGGTCGGCTTGGCCCAGCACTGAATACAGCAACATACACTAGGTCAGTTGCAGTGGTGTAACTAGATATTACTGGGCCCACAGCAAATCATTTTTCAGGCATCCAAAATGTCTAGAGGTTGACCTGTTTACCAATATTTATTGAAATTGTATATGAATTAGTGTCTCATGGGGCCCCTATACCTTCTGGGCCCCTCTGCAACCACAGTTATGCCCACTTGCATATCTGGGTTGACAGTAATCCCAGGGTTTCACTTCCAAAATCCTGTAAAGCAAGATTCAGTCCAATCCAAGAACCTGCCCAAACCAAATCCAAACCATATATAATTTAGAATATTAGACCCAAGAAGATAAATTAATTGATTTAAAAAAAATTGTTAAAAATGACCAAACATGGTTGTGGGTTAAAAACTGTAGTCACAATCCAAAGAATTAGATGGTAGAAATTGGAAAGAATAGATGGTGGAGAATTTATCTTCTTGGGTCTAATATTCTAAATTATTGCACTGCACTTTACTTAAATAATGAATTTTTCTATTTATGGATGAATTTATAGCGGCACTGGCACTTTAAAATTTTATTAAAATTTTTTAGGAATTATTGTCATTAAACAAGTAGGGTGCATCAACTTTTAGAATTTTTTTGATAACTTTAGAATCATAACTATTGGTGGGGTTTCTTTTTCTTTCTCTTAAAATTTTGTTTGTTGTTCTGACATCAGTCAGACCTCAACTAATAGTTGTGAAAGATATTTTCTGCGTTTGAATAAAGGCACCTTCTTTTAGGGTTACAATGTACGCCTGGGTAGTTATTTATCAAAAGCCAAAAATATCTCATTATTTTCTGAAAGCTCCTCCCACCCGTTTGGTTTTTTTTCTGAAAATTTCCTGTGCGGAAAAAAACTTGAAAAAAAGTTTTTTTTGGATATTTGCCTGAAAACCACATTCTTCAGATTATTGCACAAAACCCAGCGCAGATCAGGATATCTTCGGGACTTCTCCCATTGACTTATATACAACCTCGGCAGGTCTGAGATGCTGGATTTTAACATTTGGATTTTTTCCATCCTCGGGTTATAATAAAAGCCGAAAAATGTTAGTGTTTTTTTCACTAAAAATTTGGATTTTACAGAAAAAAAAAACTTGAATTTTTGAGTTTTTGGCATTCGGACTTCACTCAACCTCTATTCTCCTAGTCTCTTTTCTTTACATACTATAGTCTATTATTCGATCTATTTAGCCTCTTTGTTCTCATAGAAATAGGGAATGGAGATGAAATATGCAAATGTCTAGCAGCATGAGGGACCACTGACATCTGGATCCACTGGGACTTTTCCAGGTATCCCAGTGGGCCAGTCCGACACTGGACTGAATCCATCAGCAGGCAGGTGAATACACTGAGACTATTGTGCAACTAGTTCTCTTGGTGACACGGCGTGTGCTCTGCTTGTGAAACCCAAACTGTGATGTTGTCTAACTCAGGATAAGGTTCTTATTGGCAAATCAGCAGCACAACAACTGCCCATTACACACTGAAACAATGAAATTGGCAACTGCACTTAAAGGAGAAGCAAACCCAAAAGTTAAAACAAACCCTACATAGACCCCCCTCCCTCCTCCCCCCAGCCTAAGTGTTACCCCTGGCAAATGCCCCTAAGTCTTTACTTACCCCTCGGTGCAGATTCTGTCCAGCGGAGTTCACAGGCACCATCTTCTTCTCTTTTTGGTAATCTTCAGAATGAGACCGGTGGAGCGCATGCGCAGTTGGAGCAATTTTCTGTTTAGCGACAACTGCGCATGTGTCCAGGGCCGCTCCGGCCATGAGGCAAGGTGAGAATCTTGCCTCAGGCGGCACGGAGCGGCCAGTTACCAGGGGCGGCAAAAAGCCGCCTCTGGTAACTTTAAGAGCCGAATTTCCATTTTTTAAAACGGAAATTCGGCTCTTCTAGCGCAGCGAGCGCAATAGCGCTCACTGCACTAGCGATGCGGCCCCTCCTCCACCCGCTCCGACGCTGGTAGTTAGAAGAGCGGAGCAGGAGGAGGGGCGGCATTGGGGCTGCTGCCTCAGGCGGCAGCAGCCCCTGAAACGTGCCTGCATGTGTCGAAACTCAAGAAAATTGCAGAAGCACTGGTAGCGTTCCGAGATTACCGAAGGGGCTGAAGACGACGCCCATGAACTCCGATGCCTGAATCTGCACCGAGGGGTAAGTAAAAAGTAGGGATGCACAGAATTCACTATTTTGGATTCGGCCGAACCCCCAAATCCATTGTGAAAGATTCGGCCGAATACGGAACCAAATCTGAACCCTAATTTGTATATGCAAATTGGGGGTGGGAAGGGGACATTTTTTTTACTTCCTTGTTTCGGGACAAAAAGTCATTCGATTTCCCTCCCCATTTGCATATGCAAATTCGGATTCGGTTCGGCCGGGCAGAAGGATTCGGCCGAATCTGAATCCTGCTGAAAAAGGCTAAATCCTGGTCAAATCCCGAATTGAATCCTGGATTCGGTGCATCCCTAGTAAAAAGTTAGGGGCGTTTGCCCGGGGTAACACTTAGGCTGGGGGAGGAGGGGTCCTTAAAATTACGTATACATAAAAAACGCATATGGTGGAACGGTGATAACTAAATTAAATCGTTTTAAGGGTAGGGACACACTGGGTAATTGGGGAGATTTAGTCGCCTGGCGACTAATCGCAGCGACTTTTCTCCCCGAATGCCTCCCCTCACTCTGCGCCTGGATAAAATGAAAAATCGCCTGCGCTAATCACACACGGTGATTCGTTTTCCGAAGTCGCCCGAAGTTGCCTCACGAGGAAACTTCGGGCGACTTCGGAAAACGAATCACCGCGTGTGATTAGCGCAGGCGATTTTTCATTTTAGCCAGGCGCAGAGCGAGGGGAAGCATTCGGGGAAGATTGGTCGTGGAAAGTCGCGGCGATTAGTCGCCAGGCGACTAAATCTCCCCAAATCGCCCAGTGTGTCCCAGCCCTAAAGCTCAAGTATTTGTTAATTAGTCGCATTATAGTAATTAACAAATTGTCCATTCCCTCCCTTCTAAAGATCCCTCTTGCGCAGTATCTGTCTATGTACGTTAGGAACGAGTGGGAGATACTCACGCCACCGTCCACCTAGGAACCTCATTTTCTAGCCTCATTCATTTTTAAGGTTTAGTTATCCTTTAAAGTGGAGGCTGGAGAGTCACATGCAGGAATGTTGCTAAATACTAACTAATTGTCCTCTGCATCAAAGGGGCCCCTTACAGGAATCATTTAAATAACAAAATGTTTGTGTAGGGCTAAGCGAGTTGCTTGCCTGGGTCAAAAAAAATGCCAAATCAGCCAAAGATCCGGTTTGGTTCCAGAGAGCAGATCTATGGCCATTTGTGGTTCACCTTTAAGTAAATTATTAAAATAAAGTTATTGTTACTTTTTATTACTTATTGTTCTATTCAGGTCCTCTCCTAGTTATATGCCAGTCTCTCATTCAAACCACTCCCTGATTGCTAAGTTCATTTGAACCTTAGCAACCAAATGAGAGCTGCTCCGTCATTAAAAAAAAAACTACATATAATAAAAAATGAAGGCCAATTGTCTTATAATATTACTCTCTAAAGCATACTCAAAGTTAATTCAAAGGTGAACAACCCCTTTAAGAGAGCTGCCAACCAATCATAACAACAGATGCACTGGCGCCTGGGCAGACCACTGCAGAATAAAGATATTACTGTGTATGGATTGTAGTTCAATAATGGTTCAAAATCAATAAACCTCCAGAGATCTTTACAAAGTGCTGCCCTGGCATAACATTTATCCTATTCCCCCTGCAAATGTCTCCACTAGAGCCTCCACTTTCCCATGGGCACTGCCACTTGAAAACTAAAATAAGCCTCAGACTGTATGAAAGTGAAATCTCTTCTCTTCTTTTGCACTAAACCAGCTGGTAACTCCGACTTCTTTTTCACTATTGTTGGTTACACTAGACTAGGGGAAATAAACTGTATATGGGATCCGTTATAGGGAAACCGGTTATCCAGAAAGCTCCAAATTACAGAAAGGTTCCCATAGACTCCAGATTTGTAAAATGTATTTCCATTTTCTCTGTAATAATAAAACAGTAGCTTGTACTTGATCCCAACTAAGATTTAATTAATCCTTATTGGAGGCAAAAACTGCCTTTTGGACATATTTAATGTTTACATGATTTTCAAATAGACTTAAGGTATGAAGATCCAAATTATGGAAAGATCTGTTATCTGGAAAACCCCGGTTCCCAAGCATTCTGTATAACAGGTCCGTGTGTGTGTGTGTATGCATGCATGAGCCCACCCTAAAACAAATGTGGCATGCCCCCCAAATGCATTCTGTATAACAGGTCCCATACCTGTGTGTGTGTGTGTGTGTGTGTGTGTGTGTATATATATATATATATATATATATATATATATATATATATATATATATTATATAAATGTAACAGTTTGGCTTTTGAAGGCAATCTCACTTTAAAAAAAGTAAAAGTCGCTAGAGTTTTTGAGAATGGATATGATGTCACTGACATAATTGGGGATTGAGGAGGATGTAGCTTCATCTGATCAGTTTGTCAGGGTCTAAAGCTGGCCATAGACTCAAAGATCCGCTTGTTTGGCGACATTAGCAAACGAGCGGATCTTTCCCTGATATGCCACTAACGGCATGGCTATATCGGGGGTAATCCGAACGTTCCGCCGTATGGTCGAACGATAGGATTGCGATACGCCAAGGGGCTCCGACGGGTCGGTCGGGTAAAAATCAAACTTTCCCGATCGATATCGTGGCCAGATATAAATCGGGAAGACACATCTAAACGACCGATATGGACAGCTTTATCTGCCCGTGTATGGCCACCTTAAGGTGGCGAAGGAAACTCTGGTGAAAGATGTAACGTTCAGTAAAATTTGCATCTTTAGCGAATTTGCGGAGTAACGATTGTGCGCCTGAGCGAAAATGCGTCTGGCGATAGGGCACGAAACTGCACTAGAGACGGTCTCGTTCGCTAGCGAATTGTCCTCTACACCTGTTAGTAAATTGATGATGTCCCTGCAGGTGAGATTTCTGCCGAATTTTCATAGCAACGGCCACTTCGCCCTTTAGTAAATCTGCCCCAATGTGAGTCTCCTGATAAATGTCAATTAGTGGCATCTCACCAAGGAGCTGCTGACAGACACACAGCAGAAAATAGCTCGGCTATAGGAAAGATCTCTCACCCAATAGATAAGTCACGCATTGAATATGTCCAGCAGCCGCGCCAACAGGGTTCAATCACCACTTGAACCGTTGAGAAATGTTTCACTATACCCTGATTTACTATTATCCCATAGTTTCCTATTTTAGAACCTTTTTGAAAAATGCAGTGGACTTGTTTCCTTCGCCTTGTTAAGTTTTCTAATTTCCGTCACTCTCACAATGAATACTAATTAACGTTACAGGCTCAAGCTCCGGCAGTGATGCAACAATGGGTTTCATATAAAGCTGTGAAACTGGATGCAGCTGCCATATTGATAAAGTCACAGTTGATGCCCCTTATTCCTGGCTCAGTAATGATAATAATGAGTGCATGTTTTAACTAGGGATGCACCACATCCACTATTTTGGATTCGGCCAAATCTTCAAAACCTTCGTGAAAGATTCGGCCCAATAATGAACTAAGTCCTAATTTGCATATGCAAATTAGGGGCAGGAAAGGGAAAAAAATGGTGTAGGTCATAATGTATGGAGTCATAAGGAACCCACACGTTATCACTGAACTGAGGGATATGCAGTTTGAGGGGCAATTGCTAATTGCTAAAATTGCAAATTGCTAATTAGCAAACATAATCAGTAGCTGGAAAAAAAGGTTTCCCCTAGGTACTAGGGAAGCTGGGCCAAATAATATATATTAATACACAAAAGCTATGAATGTCTTGTAAATTATATCCTTATAAACGTTGACTAGTGATGTCATCAGTTATAAACGGTGAGTAGTGATGTCATTTCTGTCACATGACTCACTAAACTTGTGTATTATAATAAATAAAGTACACCTTGTTGGAAAATATGAGGATATTAGAAGCTACCTCGGAGTTCCGTGACCTGTATAAAACATTTGGCCTTCGGCCTTGTGGTTTTTATATGGTCATGAAACTCATCGGTAACATAATATCCTTACATTTTACAATAGGGGGTACTTTATTCACGAGATAAACTCCCAACCCTGCAGTTTCTATTGAACTACAAAAGCATCCAGTCTGCCAACAGGAGGTCCAACATCCCTGGTGTCTTATGACAAATGCAGTGATGTGGCCGTATGATTGGACCATTCGACGTGTCTGTTTTTTGGACATGACCCATAGGAAATAAGTCCTTAGACCCAGCACCAGCCTGAATATACTGCAAAACTATTCTGTAGATATAATGACTGCTAAAGCTGTCTAATTTTGTTGGTCACAGGGGTCAGTGACCCCTCCTAGCTACCAGACAGTATTTCAGCAGAATATAAAAATAAAGAGCCAGACTAAAATGTCGAATCATTCTAGAAATATACAAAACAAATTGAATTGAAAATTTGCTTAGAAAGGGGCCCTCTATAACAGGGTGGTCCAACTGGACAGATTTGGCCCTCCGACACATATATATGGTGCCCAGTATGCCCAAAATCGACATAATCTTTGTAAGACGTCATGGTTTTATAATAATCCTGGCCTTGGTTATGTGAAATACCAGATATCTGGGAAGATCTTGGATATAACATATAAAAAGTTTATGGAAAGGTGAACTTTCCCTTTAAAACACACAAGTAGTCATGAGCGAATCTGTCCTGTTTCGCTTTGCAGAAAAAATTTAGAAACTTGCGAAAAAAATGTGTGAAACAGCGAAATTCTGTGAAAATTTTTGACAAGTTTTTACGTGCGCGACAATTTTTCTCGCTCCAAATGCATTAAATTTAATGGCCATTTTTTATATTGACTTTTTTTGTCCTAATGCATTACAGTCAATGGGCATTTTTTCTTATGGCGACTTTTTCATCCTAATGCATTACGGTGGTGGCGTTTCGGTGCAACTAAAACCCCTCAAAGCCC
The DNA here is from genome assembly GCF_017654675.1 of Xenopus laevis. Classification (NCBI taxonomy): domain Eukaryota; kingdom Metazoa; phylum Chordata; class Amphibia; order Anura; family Pipidae; genus Xenopus; species Xenopus laevis. Next base: position 118,664,504 of record NC_054378.1, on the reverse strand, counting down.
GAAGTTGCATCAAGACTTCGGAAATCCCAAGTGAATTTGTATTAGGGATGCACCGAATCCAGGATTCGGCTCAGGAGTCTGACTTTTTCAGCCGGATTCGGATTCGACCGAATCCTTCTACCCAGCCGAACCGAATACGAATTTGCATATGCAAATTAGGGGTGGGGAGGGAAATCACGTGACTTTTGTCACAAAACAAGGAGGTAAAAAATGTTTTCCCCTTCCCACCCCTAATTTGCATATGTATATGTTCTGTATTCGGGTGAATCTTTCTAATAGGATTCGGGGGTTCGGCCAAATCCAAAATAGTGGATTCGGTGCATCCCTAATTGTATGCCATCCTGCCGGTGATTCGTATTCTTGCAGGTGGGAAGGCATTTTGGGGAGATTAGTCGGCCAGCAACAAATCTTCTCTTCTTCGGGCGACTAATCTCCCCCAAATCTTCACGTGCGCCTCCACCCTTAAACTCAATGGGCGTTTTTTCTCATGGGCGTTTTTATTCCCTGTGAATTTTCCCAATTGTCAACTACACCCCCAGCATCTACAGGCAGCATGCTGAGGATGCTGGGAGATTGCAATCATCAGCATTTGAGACATGAGGGTGAGAAGACTCATTTTCAAAACACATCAGTTAATAGTGCTGCTCCAACAGAATTCTGCACTGAAATCTGTTTCTCAAAAGAGCAAACAGTTTTTTTTATATTTCATTTTGAAATCTGGCATAGGGCTAGACATATTGTCAGTTTACCAGCTGCCCTCAGTCATGTGACTTGTGCACTGATAAACTTCAGTCACTCTTTACTGCTCTACTGCAACTTGGAGTGATGTCAACCCCCCCCCCCAGCAGCCTAACAACAGAACAATGGGAAGGTAACCAGATAACAGCTCCCTAACACAAGATAGCTGCCTGGTAGATCTAAGAACAACACTCAGTAGTAAAATCCAGGTCCCACTGAGACACATTCAGTTACATTGAGTAGGAGAAACAACAGCCTGCCAGAAAGCAGTTCCATCCTAAAGTGCTGGCTCTTTCTGAAAGCACATGACCAGGCAAAATGACCTGAGATGCACCTACACACCAATATTACAATCAAAAAAATACACTAGCTGGTTCAGGAATGACATTTTATATTGTAGAGTGAATTATTTGCAGTGTAAAGCGTGTAATTTAGAAATAAAAATGACACCATAAAAATAATGACAGAATCCCTTTAATGACCCAGAGGAGATAATGAGCCGTGGGTATAAGTGTGAGACTTATGAGGACACGTTCTCCAGTTTCATGGGAATGCTCTGGGTCAGGCTGAGATTGTGCCACAAGATAAAATGTAACATTAGATGCCCGACTGTAATAACTGGCACTGAGTGCAATGAAATGAGACCTGGCTGGGACATCAGGATTTGCAGGATACTAGATTGCTGTTTTGATCTCTCCGGATTAGAGTTAATATTCACCGATTAACCCAACAAAATGCAGGCGGCCTTAAGTCATTTATAAAATAATCCGCAATCTGTGCAGTCTCGTCAACTAACATATGTATAAACCCCAGACGGCATCTGATGGGCTTTGAAACTGACCTTGCAACAGTCTTATTATGGGCCCAGCCAATGGGAACAAAGATTATTTTGACAGTTAAATATGTGACAGCAATGATATAAACTGCAGCTATCCCTTTAAAATATAGGCATTCTTAAATCCACATATATCCATTCTGATGCATGCTGCTGGCTGCAATGATTCCTGTGCTGTTATACAGTATTATAAGCGTTAATTTACCACCCCCTACTGTAAATGATAAGGATATTATTAGTCACTGAGGGGTTGTTCTGTGACCATATAAAGGCACAAGGCTGCAGGCTGAGTTATACAGGGAACTCTGAGTATCACTCGTGTATTATAAGGGATAATGTACCCCCTACTGTAAATGATAAGGATATTAGAAGTCACTGAGGGGTTGTTCTGTGACCATATGAAGGCACAAGGCTGCAGGCTGAGTTATACAGGGAACTCTGAGTATCACTCATGTATTATAAGGGATAATGTACCCCCTACTGTAAATGATAAGGATATTAGAAGTCACTGAGGGGTTGTTCTGTGACCATATGAAGGCACAAGGCTGCAGGCTGAGTTATACAGGGAACTCTGAGTATCACTCATGTATTATAAGGGATAATGTACCCCCTACTGTAAATGATAAGGATATTAGAAGTCACTGAGGGGTTGTTCTGTGACCATATAAAGGCACAAGGCTGCAGGGTCAGTAATTCAAGTAATAATACGATAATTTACACAGAGGGAAAATAAATAGTTGGGGAGAACTGGGGCAAAGTAACTGTTTAAAAATGCGCCAGAACACACATCTGAAAAGAAATGAGAATGTTGTTCCCCCACATTTATCATTGTTATTATGAAGACTGTTATACCGCATTGGCTGAATGTGCGTTTGTGTAAGAGACTGCACGAGACGGCGCTGGGCTACAGGAGGGCCATTAGACATCAGCTCGGGGGCAGCGTGTGGGACTGTGGGATGATCAGTCCCGCTAATGTGAAGTCGCTGCGATCCCTGCAGTCGCCTCCTCCTCCCTCCCCGCAGCCCCGGGAGTCGCTCCAGCACATGAGGAGAAGCGTCAGGCCCTGGCACCAGTCTCTGCTCGTTAGCGCTCTCCCTATTTATACTTGTGAGCTGCACCCGGGGTCGGAGGAAATGCCAGGCCCATCTGCAGTCTTGGCACCCGCCTCATTTATCCCAAGGACCTGAGCGCAGGGTGAAAGGGCTGCCGGGGACATGAGACTCACTCAGACATGGTAAATAGGCGCAAGAGCAGCGCATCTCTCTCATTAGCGAATTGCCCCAACTGACGCTTCCCGGTTCCTTCCTTACAGGGACAAGTATTCGGCTTAAAGTCCAAGAGATCTTTCCCTATGACTGAGAAGGACAAGGATGTCTGGCAGGAGGACCCCGCGGAATACTGTCCAGGTCTGTGTCCCCCAAACCCACATGTGATCTACTGGGGAATAAAGGGGAGTCATAAATGTGGGGGTGCTGTATTGGGAATAAAGGGGAGAGAGCACATGAGGGGGTGCTGTATTGGGGAATAAAGGGGAGAGCACATGTGGGGCTGCTGTATTGGGGAATAAAGGGGAGAGAGCACATGTGGGGGTGCTGTATTGGGGAATAAAGGGGAGAGCGCACATGTGGGGGTGCTGTATTGGGAATAAAGGGGAGAGCGCACATGTGGGGGTGCTGTATTGGGAATAAAGGGGAGAGCGCACATGTGGGGGTGCTGTATTGGGAATAAAGGGGAGAGCGCACATGTGGGGGTGCTGTATTGGGGAATAAAGGGAGAGCGCACATGTGGGGGTGCTGTATTGGGAATAAAGGGGAGAGCGCACATGTGGGGGTGCTGTATTGGGAATAAAGGGGAGAGCGCACATGTGGGGGTGCTGTATTGGGAATAAAGGGGAGAGCGCACATGTGGGGGTGCTGTATTGGGAATAAAGGGGAGAGCGCACATGTGGGGGTGCTGTTTTGGGGAGTAAAGGGGAGAGAGCACATGTGGGGGTGCTGTTTTGGGGAGTAAAGGGGAGAGAGCACATGTGGGGGTGCTGTTTTGGGGAGTAAAGGGGAGAGTGCACATATATAAGCGCAGGTTTCTTATAAAAACACACATTTTAATTAAAGTATATTGGAGATAGGTTTCTTTTTCATTAAAGAAAGTAAAAATTGGATTTTATTTTTTTGCCTTTACATGCCCTTTAAGGTGTTTAAGTCTCAGTTACTCTGCATTAGTATCTTGCATAGCAGTGTTGGACTGGGCCAGCTGGAAAGCCTAAAAATTAGCTTCCAGCTTCCGTACACCCATGTACGGACTGGCAAACTGTAGATTCTGGCAAATGCCGGAGGGGCTGTTGAAAGTGCCATAGACAATCCCTATTTGGTGGGGGGCTACTTGAACCTCTGTGCCTCTAAGTCTTAGTCCAGGCCTGACTGCACCATAGGGATTGTGTTTCCCATTCATAAAAAGCTAAATGAAGAAGGGCAAGTATATGACGGGGTAATTGTGGCTACAGAGCTGTGTCCTCTGCTGAACAAGTGTTTGAGGCTACAGAAGGTCTCGTTGTTTCATAAGGAACAGACTAGGCTACAGGGGAAGGAACAATGTGCAACGCACAAGAGGTGCTCAAAGCCAATGCTCATATGCCCAGTTCCAGAGGGGGCTGTTTATCACACTATGGGCAACCTGTTATGTACTTTGTATCCTGTGATTGAATGGCTGCCCCCATGGCTACACAGCAGCTTGTTTATATAAACTATAGTAGTACTTATGTGATCTACTGTGTATCCTGTGCTTGAATGGCTGTCCCCGTGGCTACGCAGCAGCTTGTTTATATAAACTATAGTAGCACTTATCTGTTATCTACTGTGTATCCTGTGCTTGAATGGCTGTCCCCGTGGCTACGCAGCAGCTTGTTTATGATGAAGGGTAAGCAATCCTGGTTAGATGACCCCTGCCAAAAAGCAGGACATAACTGCTGCTGCTTGTCAAAAAAAAATTATTTTTCTCCCCCTCCCCTATTTTCAGGTGGTTACCACCCAGTGCAATCTGGAGATATGCTGAACAGAAGATACCAAGCCATTCACAAGGTGGGATGGGGCTACTTCTCTACTGTTTGGCTGTGTCACGATTTACAGTAAGTGCCATTGGCCTAAGTATTCTCCATGAGTAAAGTTATAGATGGACGGTACAAAGTGAATTATTGAATGATCTAGCAACGCAGTGCTGTGCATAGCATATGCAAGTATTATAGTGACCTTTATCCTAATACTAAAAGAGAGAATGTTTAAAGGGCAATCATTACAAAAAGACCAATCAGAATTATTTAAGCAAGCTCATAAAGCAGGGGTATAACTATAGTGGAAGCAGACCGGCTGCAGGGGGGCCCAGAAGGTATAGGGACCCCTAATTCATGTACAATTTCAATAAATAATAGTGAAACAGGTCAAAGCCTAGACATATTGGGGGCCTGAAAATGAATTTGCAGTGGGACCCAGTAACAACTAGTTATTCCTCTGGGAAACAGGAATTTAGCTTTATGAGTCCATTATGTGGATTGCTGAAGCTGTGTTCTGTATTCTGTACAGGGATTATCCATTTCCCGAGCTAATGACTCCCCTCTCTTTCTGTTACAGAAAAAAGAAGAAGGTGGCAGTGAAAATTTCCAAAAGTGGACGAAGGTTCAGCGAAGCGGCCCTGGATGAAATCTCTATTCTTAATTGTGTAGGGAAAATCTATCTGTATATTATATATAGGGCAAGAAGTGTAACCCGCATCCTCCACCACTTTCCCAGTACATAAAGCCAAAGCAGCACCTCGCTAAAGCCCTGCAATAATTGGGGTGCTCAAGGAAAGTGGTTGTGGTTTCCAGAAACATCCAAATTGTCCATTTGGAAATACTGGAAGGTTTGCGGAATAGTTCGGCAGGTTTCTGTGCAATTACACAGCACACAGACACCCAGCAGAGTGAAGTGTGAGGAATCATTTTAAAAGGGTTGTTCACCTTTAAATTAACTTTTAGTATGATGTAGAGAGAGATATTCTGAGACAGTTTGCATTTGGTTTTTATTTTTTATCGTTTTGGTCTTTGTTATTCAGCTCTTCAGAAGTTTTCCAGTTTTCAGTTTCAGCAATCTGGTTGCCAGGGTCCTAATTACCCTAGCAACCATGCACTGATTTGAATAAGTGACTGGAACGTGAATAGGCGAGGCCTGAATAGAAAGATGAGTAATAAAAAGTAGCAATAACAATAAATGTGTAGCCTTACCGAGCATTTGTTTTTTTAGACTGGGTCAGTGACCCCTGATTGAAAGCTGGAAAGAGTCAAATAATTAAAAAAATATTAAACTTAACTTAAAAGTGAGCCGCACCTTCAAACTCTAGCTGGGTTACTGTTTGTTGTTATCTCTTATACTGCAATGCCAATGGAGGATAAACCCCCACTCTGTGTATTTTCCTTTTATCACAAACTGCAACTCACATTATTTTCTATTCTATTTTAATCTTGCCAGGTAAATGGTGCACGGAAGAAAGAGTCTCAAGGGGAGAATGTCATCCAGCTTTTAGATGACTTTAAATTGATCGGAGAAAACGGCCTCCATATCCGTCTCATGGTGTCTGAGCACAAGGCGTCTGCTGATCTGATTTCTGCATTCAGTTCTTGGGTTCACTGTCCAGTCAGGTTCATTATAGGCCATTGTTTTAACTAAAATAATTCTGGTATGCACAGCTGAAGATCTTGGGGCTGGATGCAATATTGACACTCTATATGTTGAAAATCCTAACTAGGGATGCACCGAATCCACTATTTTGGATTTGGCCGAACCCCGAATCCTTCATGAAAGATTCTGCCGAATACCGAACCAAATCTAATTTGCATATGCAAATTAGGGGTGGGAAGGGGCAAAAAATTTTACTTCCTTGTTTTGTGACAGTCACGTGATTTCCCTCCCTGCCCCTAATTTGCATATGCAAATTAGGACAGGTGGCTCCTATAGAGGATAATATCAAGTGTTTAACGGGCTGTTCACCTTTGATTTATTTTTTTAGTATGATGTAGAGCGTGATATTCTGACACCATTTGCAATTGTTTTTCAAATTTTATTATTTGTGGTTTTTGAGTTATTTAGCTTTTTATTCAGCAGATCTCCAGTTTGCAATTTCAACAATCTGGTTGCTGGGGTTGCAAATTACCCTAGCAACCAAGCATTGATTTGAATAAGAGACTGGAATATGAAAAGAAGAGGCCTGATTAGAAGGTAAGTAGTACAAAGTAGCAATAACTGCATATGAAGCCTTACAGAGCATTTGTTTTTTTAGATAGGGTGAGTGACCCCCAATTATGAAAGCTGCAAAGAGTCAGAAGAAGGCAAATATTTTGAAAACGATAAAAAAAAAAATAGTGAAGACCAACTGAAAAGGTGCTTAGAATTGGCCATTCTGGAACATGCACTGCACCTCTGCATCAATTAGAATGAAAAGTGGGTGTGTGCCTTGAAAGACTTTGACGCCGGACGAATTTTCGCTGCAATTTCACAAATTTATCTACCGTCGGCGAAATGCATAAATTCGCCACAAATTCGTGCCTGGCAAATAAATTCGCCCATCACTATTTACCACCTGGAACGTCTCATTGCAGCACCCCCATTACATTGATAGCTTCCCCTGCTGTCCCCCCCCAACAGTGGAATAAACACTTGCAGAATGCTGCTACAGTGGCACCCACAGTTAAAATGCAATGGCGCAACTTTTAAGTTGCCCTTCTTTTTCTAAAATTGCTGATTAAACCCTATTGGCAAATCTTATTCTGCAAAGGCATCTTCATCAATATCAATAGAAGCAGTTATTCCAACTCGTCTTGAAACAACAAGTTCTGGGCTTTATGAAGGGCCCATAGGGCAGGAGCAGGGATGAGGGATTTGAAGCAACATTTCTCCAACTGATTGGCTGACACGAGAGTGTAGCCCATGGGAATTAGATACGTTTTTATTATGCCTTTGTTCAGCAGTGTCTGATCTTGGCTTCTCCTTGAGGGAATGAGAAATAGTAAAGATGGAAATGATTTTCTGGACTAGAATGAAGTGGGGGAATTCTGTTATGCAGAAAAACAGATCCCCATGTGGGAGAGGTGGGATACATCTGGCAATCCGGCATCTCCAGCTTGTGATCCTCCGGCTCTTGCTGACATGCACATCCCTGCAACTCTACCTGTGTTTGTATAGGAAATAATGCAACCCTTACTGCAATGATCCCCAACCAGTGGATCATGAGCAACATGTTTCTCACCAACCAATTGGATATTGCCCCAGTGACCTCAAAGCAGGTGATTATTTTTGAATTCCAGGCTTGGAGGCAAGTTTTGATTGTATGAAAAACCAGCTATAGTGCCAAACAGAGCCTCCTATAGGCTGCTGGTCCACATACGGGCTACCAAATAGCCAATCACAGCACTTCTTTTGCACCACCCAGTATCATTTTTCATGATTGCGCTGATCCCCAACACTTTTTACATCTGAATGTGGCTCACGGGTAGAAAAAAGTTGGGGACCCCTGCCTTATTGTAAAATATAAGGATGTTAGAAGACAATAAACAGTTCCATGACAATATAAAGGGACATGGTGATGGAATGACTTGGTGAAGGAATTCCAAGGTGACTGATAGCCTCATATTTACAACATGGGATACATTATTTTTTATGATACAAAAGTTTTAGTCATATGACACAAATTAGATCCCTGATCGATGACATCACTTAGCTCTATTTATATAGTGAATAAAGTACCCCCTGTTGTAAAATATAAGGATATTATAAGTCACAGAGGAGTTCCATGACCATATAACGAGGCTGAAGGCCGAGTGCTTTTATACAGATCATGGAACTCCAAGGTTACTTCTAATATCTTCATATTTTCCAACAAGGGGTACTTTATTATTATACACAAGTTTTAGTGAGTCATACAAAAAAATGACATCACTACTCACCGTTTATTACTGATGATATCACTAGTCACCGTTTATAAGGATATAATTTACAAGCTATTCAGTGCTTTTGTGTATTATAAGGATATAATGGACAGGATATTCATTCAAGTTGCAATTTAGGGAATTATGTTGCTTTACAAACATGCTGCCATGTTGTGCATAGACTTAACCTGACTTATAATGTTATCCTTAACTCGGTTCCAAATGTGTGTCTGGTATTTGAATTGCTGGGACCATCTCTCCTGCATTTAATGAGGAATCACGGCCCGGAAGGCCTGCCTCTAACGTGTGTGCGTAGGGTTCTCCAGCAGGTAAGGAGAAGACATTTTTCAGCAGATCTGAAAATGATCAATTCTTAAAAGATATGGGCCCAGAAGATCAAACCATTGCTCAAACCTGCTGCAGCTGGAACCACAGGCCCTAAGTACAGAATCTTAGCTCTGCCCAGTGGAACCAACTGTGGATTTCCAAGCCAAACTGGAGAGGGCAATATTTGATGATGTCATTGACACCTTAATGGTCAGCAGACATCATCAAAATGAATATTCATACATCAGAGATCTTCTAGTCCAGCAAGACTTGACTAAGCCATAGTTGAGTGACTGCATCTCCTCTAATCACTTATTGGTTTGTTGAAGGTGCTGCAAGGCCTTAACTTTCTTCACAAGAGGTGCCGCATTATCCATACAGACATCAAACCAGAAAACATCCTTGTGTGTGTGAAGGCGGACAATCTGCAGCAGTGCATGGCTGAAGCTGCTATCTGGAGTGAGAATAAAGCTGGTGACCGTACGGAGCATGGTAAGGAATATTACATTGGTTAATGCACAGCCATGCAACAGTCTTAAAATGTTACATGATAATGACAAGCCCCTTCTTTAGTTTGAGACTAGTGAAGGCTGCTTTGTAACTTATAGGTATTCCCAGCAGCTACAGGAACAACCAAGGGTCTAATGAAAAGTGTAATAGTGACACAGAAACCAAATAGCTGATCCAACTCCCCCCCCCCCCAACAATAAAACATTATGGGGCAGATTTATTAAGGGTCGAACTCGAAGGGGAAAATTTGAATTTTCAAATTCTTTTTGCTCAAAAATTTCAAATTCGAATTGTGAATTATCCAAGCTCGATTTGAGTTTTAATTCGCGTTTGAGATTTATCATACTTTGGGACCTTTAAAAACTCTTAATTTGACTAGTCGCCACCTAAAACCTGCCGAATTACTGTATAAGTCAATGGGAGAGGTCTAGGGATCAAATTTGGTGATGTTTGTAGCCTTCCTGACATTCCTGACAGTTTTTTAAATTCGAATTGAGTTTTTCTAATTAGAATCAAATTAGATTCGAGTATTTGGGTCGATTCAATTCATCCAAGCAGAGAAAATTCGAATTTATTAATAAATTCCGATTGGTCGAATTTCGAAAGTTTTAAAAATGAATTCAAAATTCGACCCTTGATAAATATGCCTCTACAATATTGGTTCCACAAACATATTTTGTTTCTGTGTCTAAAATATACCCAAAGCACTTATATTGATCAGTTAGTGACAACCTACTCAATATTTAATCACCTGCTAGAGAAAGAGAGAGACTTTGGAGTTCCCAGTGGAGGGAGGGGTCATAGTCTCAGAGGGAACCCATATTGTCTATTGTCTCAGCCCATTCTCCCCATAACTTTTCATATATTTGGGGGTACCCCCTCACAGTGTAGGTGAGTTTTATCAGAAGGAGAAGGGCTCTGAGTAGGCGGAGAGTTGGGGTGGAGTGTGCCATCCATTGAAGGAGGTTATTTCCTTGCATAGAACAATAGGTTTAGAAAAAGAATACGTGTTGTAGATTCAAAAATATTATCATCCACAATGCCAAACCTGGTGTGTAAGTATTTTAGGCAGGGATGTTGTGTTCTAAATCAAGTCTAGGACCTGTTTCCAAAAGTGGTGTACCTGTGGGCATAGCTATATTAGATGGAGGTAATCCGCCATAAAGGCAACTTTTTGCCACCTACCACAATTCTCCCTTTTTTTCTTTAAACAGGTGTTGATGTGAACTTCCTAACTCACCTGTTTGAGACTGGAAATTCCGACATGCTGGGAGTGAAAATCGCAGACCTGGGCAGCAGTTGCTGGACTGTAAGCATGGCTTTAGACTAGGCAGCATGGTTATGGACTAGAAGGCATGGATACGCACTAGTAAGCATGGTTATATACTAGGCAACTAGGTACAGTTATGGACTAATAAGCATGGTTATGGGCTTCTAAATAAACTTTACTTGTTCCTTTAAAGCTGGGATCTACTGTATAAATGTACTTTCCCAGTTGTGCAACACAGTCTTCTCGAGGAGAAGAGCCCTTACCTCCAGGCAGCATGGCTCAATTGAAATCCCAGGAGATTGAGGCATTTTGAGCAACAAGGTTCTCCTCCAGAGGACAGCTGGGTGCTGGCCTAGATGTTTCTGTAAGCAGAGCCTGAAGGCCAATAATCTTGAAACTATGAATAGTGTTCTGACAATGTTGGATCACAAAGTATGGCTTGAACCAAAACCAAGCAACCCACCTAGCATCATTTTTACTGACAGATATATTTAAGACAGCGACATTTTGTGCATACTGCTACTAAAAAATGCCTTACCCTTTAAACAAAACAGGGATTGTTTGTCCATATATTGCAATATATTTAAGCTGGCCAACTACGTCAAAGTCATCCCATATCTGGCCAGTCCTATGCTCAATTTTATCTGATTCATTAAGAATTCTATTGCTTCATTTTACAAAGGGACTAGGTATTACCTGCAACTTAACTTGCTGCTTTCAAAGTAAACCTCCATACTTGGCTGCCCTTTTATTAGACACCAGTGGGATCACCTGACTATAGCTGGGAAGGGTGGGAGCTACAACATGGAGCTGGTCACTGCTCCTGTATAAACTATAACAAACACAGTATATAGTTTATACAGGAGCAGTGACCAGCTCCATGTTGTAGCTCCCACCCTTCCCAGCTATAGTCAGGTGATCCCACTGGTGTCTAATAAAAGGGCAGCCAAGTATGGAGGTTTACTTTGAAAGCAGCAAGTTAAGTTGCAGGTAATACCTAGTCCCTTTGTAAAATGTATAATGAAGCAATGGAATTCTTAATGAATCAGATAAAATTGAGCATAGGACTGGCCAGATATGGGATGACTTTGACGTAGTTGTTCAGCTTAAATATATTGCAATATATGGACAAACAATCCCTGTGTTGTTTAAAGGGTAAGGCATTTTTTAGTAGCAGTATGCACAAAATGTCTCTGTCTTAAATATATTGATAATGGGTTGAGTGCAGAGGACTCTTGTATTTGACTATATGTATTTTGTGGTCACAGCCTCATTGCACCCCCGCCTAATGGTTTTAAAAAATAGTGGTGAGCACAACTTTCCCTTGTTTGTTATCATTTTTACTGACCAGGTGGTAGCCCTAAACGTAACGCTACTCTACCTCAAGAAACTACTAATCTCTTGTGTGTGTGTGTGTGTGTGTGGCAAAAGCCTTAATGGGGGAGTCTGTCAACCATAGAACTGATCAACTTGCTGGTTTCTCAGAAGAAACCATCTCCCATTCCCCTTTTCTCATCCTTAGTATCTTTGTTGCAGTATAAAGCCTTTTCTGAGGAAATCCAAACCCAACAGTACAGGGCACCGGAGGTTCTTTTGGGCTCAACCTATAGCACTTCTGTGGATATATGGAGCACAGCCTGCATGGTAGGTCCCACAGCAGTGAAATGACCTTCGATATCAAGATTAAAGCACCAGCTCCTTTTGCCAACCCTCCTTTATTTTAGGGATGCACCGAATATACTTTTTTGGATTTGGCCGAACCCCCGAATCCTTCGTGAAAGATTGGCCGAATGCCGAACCGAACCCTAATTTGCATATGCAAATTAGTGAGCGGGAGGTTGAAAGAGAACATTTTTTAAAAAGTAAAGTAAAAACAATTTTACTTCCTTGTTTTGTGATGAAAACTCGCATGATTTTAAGGATTCAGATTCGGTTCGGAAAGGCACAAGGATTCGCCCAAATCCGAATCCTGCTGAAAATGGCCGAATCCTGGCTGAATACCGAGCCAAATCCTGAATTCGGTGCATCCCTACTTTATTTACAGGGATCTGACCCAACTCATTTGCAACAATGAAATAGCAAAACGTAAGCTCTAAGAATGTATTGGACAGGTTGAGGTCCAAGAAGATCTGCTGGAGCAGTTGAGTGTAGCAGTAGCACTACAGATGTTGTTGTACTTCAATTTCTCCCTCCAGAGAACTAAAGCCTAACTAAAGAAGTAGCTACAAATGTTGTACATGATGTTTTGTGCTTCTGTACCAGCCCAAGGCAACCACAGCTCTTTAGCAGTAAAGATCTGTGTCTCCAAAGATGCCACAGTAGCTCCCCATCTTCTTTTCTGCTGATTCACTGCACATGCTCTGTGCTGCTGTCACTTACTGAGCTTAGGGACCCACTCACAATATACAGTACATATAGAATAGAAATGTCACAATATAAGGCTGATTAGTAATTAATACAGATAATTACTACATGGCAGCACAGAAACCAGTGCAATTCGCATCAGAAGGAAATGTGTTTTTTTTAAAAACTAATTATTTGAGTAAAGTGGAGTCTATGGGAAATGGCCTTCCTGTAATTTGGAGCTTTCTGGATAATGGATTTAACAATTACTGGATCCCATACCTGTAATAAGTAAAGCACGGTATTTCTTTTCCACTACAGGCATTTGAAATGGCCACGTCATACTATCTGTTTGAGCCCCACGCTGGAAAAACCTTCACCAGAGAGGATGGTAGGGTCCCACGAAGTGACTTAGGGAGCAGTTAGAGGTCTGTAATACCCTGTAAGTCATTTCTTCCTCTTGTCTTTAGATCACATTGCCTGTATAATGGAACTGCTGGGGCGCATCCCACCCAAAGTTATTTCTTCTGGGAGAAAATCACCTGCGTTCTTCAATAAACAAGGTAAGAAGCAAATGGCTTGGAATCATTGCATATACACAGGACTGCCATCAGAATTCGAGGGGGCCCCACACAACAACAAAAAAATAACATTGGTGGCCAGATACCTGTACAAGTAAAAAAAAAATAAAAAAATACCCTTGGTGGGCAGCCCCCCTCCCGCCCAATGGTTTACTAAAAAAGGAAGGCCATTGGTGTTAAGTGGAACCAGGGCCGCTGCTGCCATGAGGCAAGGTGAGATTCTTGAGTCAGGCGGCAACGAACGGGCAGTTGCAAGGTGTGGCAAAGATCCGCCTCTTGTAACTTTAAGAGCCGAATTTCCGGGTTTTAACACGGACATTCGGCACCGGTAGTGCAAAGAGCATAATTGCTCAGGCAGCAGCCCCAGAATCGCCGCTGAGTGGAACTTAACTTTCTTCTTCCTCGGCTCCTTTCTGTGGCTTTGGTTCTTTTCTGTGGCTTTGGTTCCTTTCTGTGGCTTTGGTTCCTTTCTGTGGCTTTGGTTCCATTCTGTGGCTTTGGTTCCATTCTGTGGCTTTGGTTCCTTTCTGTGGCTTTGGCTCCTTTCTGTGGCTTTGGCTCCTACTTCAGCAGCGGCTCATACTTCGGCTCCTTCTTTAGCACAACTCGGCTCCTTCTTTAGCACAACTCTGCTCCTACTTTAGCATTACTCGGCTCCTACTTTAACGCAACTCGGCTCCTACTTCAGCGCAAATCGGTTCCTTCTCTGGTGCAATTCAGCTCCTACTTCGGAGCAACTCGGCTCCTACTTTGGCACACCTCAGCTCCTTCTTTGGCTCAAGTCGGCTTCTACTTCAGTGCAACCCAGCAACTACTTTGGCGCAACTCTGCTTCTACTTGGCGCAACTCGGCTCCTACTTCGGCACAACCCAGCTCCTTCTTTGCCATAACTTAGCTCCTACTTCAGTGCAAGTTGGCTCGACTCCTACTTCAGCGCAACTCGGCTCCTACTTTGGCGCAACTCGGCTCGTTCTTTGGCACAACTTGTCTCCTACTTCTGCGCAACTCGGCTCCTACTTCGGCAGCTCAAGGGGGCCCGGCTATTCCACAAAATGCAGCATGGCCGGGCCCCGTTAACATATAGAAGCCATCCAGCTCTACACTAACACATGCCACTAACACATATTCCCAGGTGTCATAATTGTGTCCCTTCATTTACATTACATTTACAAATAACTTAAAAACCATTGATTTTGAATTTATATTGGAATGATATTTATATGTTTAACCCTGCCTGCTCTTTTCCTTTCATTCTGCCCCACAGGGGATCTGCTCCGTATCCCTCAGCTGTACCCCTGTGGGCTTTACGACACCCTCGTGAGAGGGCACAGATGGCAGAAGAATGAGGCCCTTACATTTGCCAGCTTTCTCCTGCCCATGCTGGAATATGTCTGTGAAAAACGGGCAACCGCTGAAACGTGTCTTCAACACCCGTGGCTCCAGTGCTGAGAGCGAGAGAGACTGTATTTCTCTGCACATCATAGGTTATTTTTTTATATGAATCACTCCTTACCTTGGAAGTGGATCTCTCTGCCAGAATGTCATTTGCTTTAATGCACCACGTGAGTGCCAGGATGGTGCCCTCCCAGCATGCTTAGCAGCCCCGCTATCAGTGATTAGGTGAAATGCAGAAAGGACATCAGAATTGTAGAAGACAAGGCATATAATGAATTTCCCCAGGGTGCATTGCTGCTAATCATCAAATCATTGTACCTTGCAGGTCACATGGGAATTAGAATTTGTAATATAGGGGTTTTCTCCTGTATATTCTCCACTTGGTTAAACTTGATGAAACTTTTTCAGCCTTGTCCACTATGTTGTTGTAAATACATTCTTGTAACCAACAGAACCCTATTTTCCATGAAATAACAATAAAGCATCATCTCACCGCTTATATACACATTTATACATATAAGGAGTAGGAGCTACCATAATAATTGTCTGCACTTACTACCATACTAAGGGGGTTATTTATTAAAGTCTAAGTGACAAAAACTCGAAAAACCTGATTTTTTTTTTTCTATAAAATCTGAATTTTTAGTGAAAATTTTTTTTTTGGGATTTATTATACCCAAAGGATAGAAAAGGTCAGAATCCGAAAATCCAGCATCTCAGACCTGCCAAGGTTGTATATAAGTCAATGGGAGAAGTCCCGGATATCCTGATCTGTTCTGGGATCAGTACAATAATCTGAAGATTTAATGGTTTTTGGGCAAAAATCCGAAAAAAATCTGATTTTTTTTTGGGGTGGAAAATCCAAAAAAATCATACGATTCGAATTTTCCTACAATTTTCGTGATTTTTCGATAAATAAGGGGAAATAACCCGTGCGGATTTGGTCGGAGTAGATTTCAGAAAAGAGATGAATTTGGATTTTGATAAATAACCCCCTAATTGTCTGCACTTACTCTTCATGGATTAATATGTTGTTAGCTGGTGTCATGTGCAATAGTTCCACACCTTGACCTGAATTTGTAGTTCTTTATTAAAAGGGATTCAAACCCAAGAATAAAATGTAATTCTAAGTCACTTTCCAATATACATTCATTACACATTTTCAGCGGAAGTTATTTGTTCAATGTGATTGCTATTGAAAGCAGTGTCTGTAACAGACCCGTGAAGAAGGAGGAAAGGACGACTTCTGCGCCATTGTTTCATGAGTCAGAACTAGCGCAACATAAAGGGGCACAGAAACTGCTTTTGTTTCAACAGCAATAACATTTACAAAACAGGTATGGGACCTGCTATCCAGAATGCTCAGGACCTGGGGTTTTCCGGATAACGGATCTTTCCATAATTTGGATCTTCATACCTTAAGTCTACTAGAAATGTAAACATTAAATAAACCCAATAGGCTGTTTTTGCCTCCAATAAGGATTAATTATATCTTAGTTGGGATCAAGTACAATGAATTGTTTTATTATTAAAGAGAAAAAGGATTTGTATAAAATGGAGTCTATGGGAGACGGCCTTTCTGTAATTCGGACCTTTCTGGATATCAGATCCCATACCTGTACATTTTTTTTAAAACCACTGAATATTTATTATGGCTGTATATTGGAAAGTTGTTTAGTGACATTTTCTTACATTAGTCAAAATTGCATTTTTGGGTTTACACTTTTTTTTTTAACATGTGACGTTGCAACGCTACATGTGTTATTTACTTTTAACCGGGTCCATAACTGATAAATGCAGCTATTCATGTGCAGCTTTAAATGCAATGTTTAAATGCTAAGCACATTTCCCTTGGCCCCAGCATCCAAGGGGCCCCTTATGACCAATGGGCTAATAATTGCCCTGCTAACTTACCTAGTACAGGTACTGGACCTGTTATCCAGATTGCTCTGGACCTGGGGTTTTCCAGATAATGGATCTTTCTAAATTTTGGATCTTCATACCTTAAGTCTACTAGAAAATCATGTAAACAGTAAAGGGATCCTGTCATCGGAAAACATGTTTTTTTCAAAACACACCAGTTAATAGTGCTACTCCAGCAGAATTCTGCACTGAAATCCATTTCTCAAAAGAGCAAACAGATTTTTTTTATATTCAATTTTAAAATCTGACATTGGGCTAGACATTTTGTCAATTTCCCAGCTGCCCCTGGTCATGTGACATGTGCCTGCACTTTAGGAGAGAAATGCTTTCTGGCAGGCTGCTGTTTTTCCTTCTCAATGTAACTGAATGTGTCTCAGTGGGACATGGGTTTTTACTATTGAGTGTTGTTCTTAGATCTACCAGGCAGCTGTTATCTTGTGTTAGGGAGCTGTTATCTGGTTACCTTCCCATTGTTCTTTTGTTTGGCTGCTGGGGGAAAAAAGGGAGGGGAAGATATCACTCCAACTTGCAGTACAGCAGTAAAGAGTGATTGAAGTTTATCAGAGCACAAGTCACGTGACTTGGGGCAGCTGGGAAATTGACAATATGTCTAGCCCCATGTCAGATGTCAAAATTGAATATAAAAAAATCTGTTTGCTCTTTTGAGAAATGGATTTCAGTGCAGAATTCTGCTGGAGCAGCACTATTAACTGATTCATTTTGAAAAAATTTTTTTTCCCATGACCGTATCCCTTTAAATAAACCCAACAGGCTGTTTTTGCCTCCCAATAAGGATTAATTATATTTTAGTTGGGATCAAGTACAAGGTACTGTTTTATTATTACAGAGAGAGAACGGATATCATTATTTAAAATGTGGGTTATTTGGATAAAATGGAGTCTTTGGGAAATGGCCTTTCTGTAATCCGGAGCTTTCCAGATGACAAGTTTCCAGATAACGGATCCCATAGCTGACCTGAGCAGCTCTAAGTGGGGCTATACATGATAAAACATACAGCAGCCCTGCCATCACATATATGTTAGGTTCAAGTACATTTTAAAAAGTATATCAAGATTCCACAAAGTCCATTGCAGCCTTTTTTTTGCACTTGTACACTGTATCCTGCAATGTGTAAGCTGCCACAGGCCTGTCCCTCCTTGGATACAGATCTGCTATCCACGACGGATGGGAGGAGAAAAATAGACGAACCCTCCACCTGCCCCCTAACTTGGGCATCATTGAAAGTATAATGAGCATCAGGAGGCGCAGATTGCATTGGGCCTGTGCTTATTGCCCTAAGGACTCTATATAGAGAATTATTGGGATCTATTGAGATGCACTTCTTGGCCTCTTCACTGTCTGTATACTTCATTCAAAATATAGAGGGGAGGGAGTCTGTACCCGTAGTTTTCCATTGGGGTCCTCCCACACTTTATTCACGGTGCAAAATAGACATGCGTCAGGACAGGGCTCTGCCTCCTGATACTGCTCTCTTAGAGTAGAACTAAACGAGCATTTTCGGTCCGATCCGACTCGCTCCGGCAAAACGCAGGCATCAAGTCGGATGCGCCGAAAATAAAGTAAGAGAAAGAAATGTTGGATGAAGTCGCAGAATCTGCATCTGACAGTCGTGTTGTATGACTGCTGTGACTTCATCCAACATTTCTATCTTTTTCCGGTGCATCCGACTTGACCCCTGCGTTTTGTTGGAGCGAGTCGGATTGGACCGAAAACGCTTGTTTATTTCTGCCCTAAGGGGCAGATTTATCAAGGGTCGTATTTCGAAGTGGAAAATACTTCGAAATTCGACCATCGAATTGAATACTACGAAATTCGAAGTAGAATTCTTAGGATTTTTTGCATCATACGATCGTACTTCGAATTGTACGATTCGAACGATTTTATCGTACGAACGTACGATTTTCCTTCGAATACAAAAAACTTAGAAATATGCTCTGGAAGGTCCCCATAGGCTAACATAGCACTTCGGCAGGTTTAAGTTGGCGAAGTATTGAAGTCAAAGTTTTTTTTTAAAGAGACAGTACTTTGATTATCGAATGGTCAAATAGTCGAAGTAAATTCAAAGTCGTAGTATCCTATTCGATGGTCAAAGTATCCAAAAAATAACTTTGAATTTAGAATTTTTTTTACTTCGAAAATTCCCTCTAATTGACTTCGACCCTTGATAAATCTGCCCTTAAGTGTTGGATTTTTGCTCCAGTATTCAGTGCAAAGAGAAGTGCTCCCGGGGCACAAGTGCTCAGTAATTTGATGGTTAAAGTTAGCTGCACATGCATGGCAGGATTAAGGACCAACAGGCCTAAGGGCCATCCATTTACTGGCACTACATTTAGGGGGTTGTTTATCCAAACCCTGAAAATGTATTAAAATGTATTAAATTTATTATAAAGCGCTTGTGCTTGTCTATATAAAGATCACAATGACTAAGGTAAAAGATAAGGTTGATACAATTTAACATTCACAGGAATTCCTGTGAAAGGAGCTTGTGTTTTTTAATCTTTTACCTTAGTCATTGTGGAATTTATGAACTTAAATAATTGATAATTGGCACAACAATCTATTTCACATTAGTTAATTTAATCCCCTAACAATATGTTTTTATCTTGATGACTTGTTATTATAATAAGTCATATGAAAATTAATTTAATTATACAGAGAATTAATTAAGAAACTGATTCGATTAATCAAATTCATTGGGTGTTTTTTACCCCAATGAGAAGAAAATCGGACTTTAATAAATAACCCCCTTAGTGTTAATACAATGATACAGTCCCCAGCCCTCAGACACACTCCGTGCCCGAATCCTATACCTGCCACCAAACTCCATGTCATGGCCTTTGCTTATCTTGAATTGTTACAGAAGTATCCAAGTGCACCTGCTGAGTGTTTTGGGCTCTCTGTCTAAAGCCAATTATGTTTTAGAAACGTTGTTTCTTTTTCTGCCTGTTCAGTGAAGGAGATCAAAGAGAAAGTCGGGACATTTTAGTAACAATTCAGGACTGCGGGTTGAGTTGTCAAAATCGGGACAATTGGGAGGTATGGACTTAGGGTTGCCACCCAGCCGGTATTTTACCGGCCTAGCCGGTGAAACACCTGCCAGGGCCGGGGCCATGTTACCAGCAATGTAGCTGCCGGTAATTTGTAATACCCTTAAAGGGGTGGTTCACCTTTCAGAAAATTTTAGTAGGATGTAGAGAGTGATATTCTAAGCCAATTTGCAATTGGTTTTCATTTTTTATTATTTAAGGTTTTTGAGTTATTTAGCTTTTTATTCAGCAGCTCTTCAATTTGCATTTTAAGCAATCTGGTAGCTACGGTCCCAATTCCCCTAGAACCATGCACTGATTTGAATAAGAGACTGGAATATGAATAGGAGAGGGACTGAATAGAAAGATAATAAAAAGTAACAATAACAATACATTCGTAGCCTTACAGAGCATTTGCTTTTTAGAAGGCGTCAGTGACGCAATGTATATCCATTGGAAAGCTGCAAAGAGGCAAAAAAGAAAAATAACTATAAATCTATAAAAAATAAATAATGAAAACCAATTGAAAAGTTGATTAGAATTGGCCATTCTATAACATAATAAAAGTTACCTTAAAGGTGAACCACCCCTTTAACAAAAGCCCTTGGTCCTCCAGCAGAAACTCACCTTTCCTTCGTCTTCTACCCCCCTCGCGATGTGGCCCGCCCCTTTTGTGTCATGTTTCCCATGGCTCCGCACTGTTTATGTCACAACCCGCCCATTTACCTGTGGCTCCGCCCCTTTTTACAGCCCAGGACTGATACTAGGCCTTGTTAAAGGACCAGTAACATCAAAAAAAAATTTTTTAATTTGTTAGTATACCACGAAAAAAACCCACCATGACAAATTAAACTTTAAAATCGCAAAGCCGTTATTAAGAAATAACTAAGCGAAACTCTGCTTGCGCTCTTCAGAAAAGGTGATCCGCCGATCCATCGTTCGATTTCTCCTCCCTGCCTTTCTTGTAGGAGATATCCAGGGAGGAGAAATCGAATGTTGCACGATGGATTGTTGCCGCGCCGCGTTTCGGTAAGTTATTTCTTAATAAAGGCTGTGTGATTTTAAAGTTTTATTTGTCTTGTTGTTTTTTTCCGTGGTATATTAATGAATTTTTAAAAACAAATGTTTGATGTTACCAGTCCTTTAAAGGTTCACCTTCAGATTAACTTTTAGTATGTCATTAAATGGCCTGTTTTTAGCAACTTTCTAATTGGTCTACATTTTTTATAGTTTTTTAATTATTTCCCTTCCTCTTTTGCATCTTTCCAGCTTTCAAATGGGGGTCACTGAACCAGCATCCAAAAAATCCAAAAAAAAACATTGCTCTCTGGGGGCCACAGTTTTATTATCCTTGCTTTTTATTACTTATCTTTCTATTTAGGCCCTCCACTATTCACATCCCTGTCCCTCTGTCAAACCATTGCCTGGTTGCTAGGTTAACTTGGACCCTAGCAACCAGAGCTGCTGCAATTTAAACTGGGGAGCTGCTGAACAAAAAGCTCTAAAAAACAAGGCTACACAATTTTTTTAACTCATGTTTCTATTCAGGTCTCTCCTATTCATATTCCAGTCTCATATTCAAATCAATGCAGGGTTGCTAGGGGAATTTGGGCCCTAGTAACCAGACTGCTGAACTACAAACTGGAGAGCTGCTGAATAAAAAGCTAAATAACTCAAAAAGCACAAATAGTAAAAAATGAAAACCAATGGCACATTGTCTGGGAATATCTCTCTCTGGATCACACTAAAGGACACTGTAAAAGTAACGCGCAGTCAGTGGGTTAGTAATTAGTAATCCCCTCCTGCCGCTGGGTGGCGCTGCCGGAATTAAGTGACGCTACACTTCCGCCGCCGCCGCAGCGTGTGTTCTTCCGGACACGTGGTTACTGATTGTACCGGCGCATCACAAAGAAGGCGCGATCCGGCAGAGAACGAGTTTTTTTTAGTGGAGAATTAAATACAGATGGTAAGCGTGCGCGGCCTCGGTGGTGTGTGCGTGCGCGTAACCTGTGAAGTGGCCCTGCAGCTGTTAGTGTCCGTGAGTGACTGGCGTTCAGCTGCAGCGCCTATTGATTCCATGTGTCTGCCTTCAACTGAGTAATCCGTCATTGGGGGGAAGGTTTGTACTGAGGCGGCAGCAGAGAAGGGGAGAGAATAGTGGCGGTGGGAATTGAACTCGGCACCAGTTGTAACTCTGTACAGATAAAAAGCCCCCCCCCCGCACAACAGTAGAGTGTATAGAGCAATTGTGCCTTTTACACAGTGTTTGGTGCTGGGGGTAGTGCAGGCCCTGTAGTAAAACAATACAATACAGGCTAACACTAGACAATGCTACTTCTAATACAAGCTAGAGCTCACACAGCGACTTAAACAGCCAGTTAAACCGGGGTCATACCCCTGGTGCTTTTATTGCGTCACAACGTTTCGTCAGGTGACGAAGGGGGAACGCCCCCGAAACGTTGTGACGCAATAAACACACCAGGAGTATGACCCCGGTTTAACTGGCTGTGTGTGCTAGCCTGTATTGCTTTACTACTTGCAATTTGGGGGTGCCGTCTCCCTTAGCCGTTTAGCACCAAGTGGAACCAGCGCTGAAGGGCCTGAGTGAGCACATGACCTGTCTGTAAAGTGCAGGCCCTGCCCATTAGAACTTGCAATCTAAAAGATATATATATAGATATATATATATGTACCTCTGTTCTCATTGCCGCACCTCTGCTCTCTAGTTATCTAATCTCTAGTTGCATGATCTCTAGCCTGATTTCTAACCTAATCTTTAGTTGTCTGATCTCTAACCTGATCTCTAGCCTGATCTCTAGTTGTCTGATCTCTAGCCTGATCTCTAGTTGTCTGATCTCTTGTTGAATCTCTAGTTGTCTGATCTCTAGTTGTCTGATCTCTAGCCTAATCTCTAGTCTAATCTCCTGTCTGATCTCTAGTCGAATCTCTAGTTGTCTGATCTCTAGCCTGATATCTAGTCTAATCTCTAGTCTGATCTCTAGCCTGATCTCTAGTCTAATCTCTAATCTAATCTCGAGTTGTCTGGTCTCTAAACTGATCTCTAGTTGCCTGATCTCTAGTTGCCTGATCTCTAGTTGCCTGATCTCTAGCCTAATCTCTAGTTGTCTGATCTCTAGTGTGATGGAGACCTGTGAGCCAGAAAGCACAGAGGAAGCCCAGGGAGCTATAGAGGTGAATATGGAGTATTTACTGCAGCTGAAGGAACTTGATATCCCAGAAGAAGAAGCAAAAAAGGTAAATATCCTCTTTCTGAAAGCACACGACCAGGCAAAATGACCTGATATGCTGCTACACTCCAATAGTACAACTAAATACACTTGCTGGTTCAGGAATTATTTGCAGTGTAAACAATGGCATTTAGAAATAAAAACTACATCATAAAAATCATGACAGAATCCCTTTAAGCTTTTCAACAGCCAAAATGTAGAGCCAATTATGGCGTTCAGGAGCGCAAGTGGATTTGAGCAAAGGGAGCCAGTGTTGCACTCTCCTTAGATAAAAAAAAAGCTTGAACTTGATGGACGTGTCATTTTCAATCTACTATGTTTCTAGGAATGACATTGTCTAGTTCTAGCATGGGATCTGTTATTTATGTTTGGGATCTGTTATTTATGTTTGGGATCTGGGGTTTTCTGGATAGTTTTTTTTTTTCCTGTTATTTGGATCAGCATACCATAAGGCTACTATATAACCTTACATTTCTTTTTAAAATCCGAGTAGGATTCTTTTAGTACCAATATGGATTTGTTCACCTTTGTTACCATCAAGTACAAGGAACAGTTTTATTACTATTTGCTGGATACTATGTTGCCAGATAAGTGATCTCATAGCTGTACTAAGTATATTTTTGAGGCTATAGTGCCTTTAGCTTCTGTTTTCTTGTCAATCTACATATTCTAGCTGTACAATTGAAGGAATTATTTTTTTTCTCTCCCCTCCCCTTTGATTCTAGGCCCTTATTGTGACCGGAAACATCTCGGCAGAAGAAGCGGCAATATTTTATTTTGAGAACCTGGAGAGGATGAATGAGGTGACTATTGTAGAGTGTTCAATGAACTGTGAGCTCTTCTATAAATCGTAATGATCAGTGGTATGAAAGGTAAAATCACTGGGGAGTTTTGGGGACATCATAGTGATTCTACTTGTTACGCTAGAGTGGCGCTCCTTTATTTCAAAGCAACCCCCAGGCCAGAGTACTGTTCATGCCACATTTTCTTTCATTCTCCCAGGTGTTCCTGGCTGGACTTCTAGTAGGGCACGTGCAGTACAGAGATTTCTTAGAGTTTTTTTTTACTGCATTTGTCCAAGTTTAATGGCGGGGGTCCCCAACCTTTTTTACTTGTGAGCCACATTTAAATGTAAAAAAGAGTTGGAGAACAACTCAAGCATGGAAACGTCCATGGGGATGTCAAATAAGGGCTTTGATTGGCTGTATGCTAGCCCCTATATGGACTGGTAGCCTACAAGAGACTCTGTTTGGCAGGACACCTGGTTTTTATACAACCACAACTTGCCTTCTAGCCAGGAATTCAAAAATAAGCCCCTGCTTTGAGGCCACTGGGAGCAACATCCAAGGGGTTGGAGAGCAACTTGTTACTCATGAGTCACTGGTTGGGGATCACTTCCTAACAGGGATACCTGAAAGACCAAAAGAACATGGCAGTGTGGTGCTTAGGGATGAAGCTTTTAAAGAAGAGAATCTCCAACAAGCAATTAAATTATAACAAACCCCCCGCCAAAGAGAAAGTCCCCATCCATTATCTCCCCCCATTCAACCTCTTTTCCGCTTCGGCTGCTATTTAAACAATTGTCCATGAATGTAACACGCACCTCTTCATGCAGAGTAGCGCAGCTCCGGGGTGCCATCTTTGGTATTTTCGGATACTTTCACTAAAGGACAGCCAACACTTAGAGGCAAATTTACCTAGGGTCGAATATCGAGGGTTAATTAACCCTCTATATTCGACTGCAGAATTGAAATCCTTCGAATGTCGAAGGATTTAGCGCTATTCCTACGATCAAACAAATAATCGTTAGATCGAACGATTAAATCCTTCGAATCGAACGATTTGAAGGATTTTAATCCATCGATCGAAGGATATTCCTTATATCAGAAAATTGTTAGGAAGTCTTTGGGGACCTTCCCCACAGGCTAACATTGGCCTCGGTAGGTTTTAGGTGGCGAACTAGGGGGGTCGAAGAATTTTTTAAAGAGACAGTACTTCGACTATCGAATAGTTGAACGATTTTTACGTCGAGTCGTTCGATTCGAAGTAGAGGTAACCAATTCGATGGTCGAAGTAGCCATATTGACCATTCGAAATTCGAAGTATTTTTTCTTCTATTCCTTCACTCAAGCTAAGTAAAACTGCCCCTTAGCTTTTTTTTGCGCATGCGCAGTTGCAGCCAGTTTGGTATTCGTACCTACTGTGCAGGGCCACCATCAGAAATCACAGGGCCACCATCAGATATCACAGGGCCCCATACAAGAAAATGTTATGGGTCCCTGCCAACCCCAAGCCCCACCCCAGATCCCACCCACCCCACACCACAGTAAAAAGGCCACACAGACATTGCTAAAACGGTAACACACACACAAGTTTTGAAACAAGTATATAAGTTATAAAAAGCCATTGATGGTCAGGACCCCATTATAAGTAAAAAAAAAATTATTGGAGTCCAGGGTCCCACATTAAAGTTTCAAAAAAAAAAAAAAAACACATTGGTGGCCATGGCCCCCGTTACAAGTTAAAAGGAAACTGGTGGTCAGGAGCCACACATAATATTTTTTAAAAAACATTAGTGGCAGAGCCCTTTATAAAACAATACATTGGTGGCCAGGGGTTTAATAAAAAAAAAAAAAGAATACATTGGTGTACAGTGAAACTTACCTTGGGCTGCTTTTGGGACTTCGGCAGTGTCAAGGGGGGTCCGGATAATTTGAAAAGTGCAGCACAGCTGGGCCCCCCCTTTACACCTGGGCCCAGTACAGATGTGCCGCCATTATGGCGGTTCTGCTACTCTACTTGCACAAGAAAGGATCCGAAGACATAGATCTCAAACTCCACTGCTCTACTCTGTAGAGAGGTCTGTGCAATTCCATTAAAGGTTTAGTTCTCCCTTAATGAAGGGTAACTATATGCAGACCAGACAGCTACAGGAAGAATCCGTTCCATTGGTTGATATGGGTTACTCTACTAGGGCAAATTTGACTACTGTTCTCTATAACTAAAATCACCATTGTGGGTGTAGGGCCTACAGTTATATCGAAATGTTTGGGAACCCCTCTTAATTCTTTGCAGTTTTATCATTGGCTGAGCTTTCAAAGTAGCAACTTCCTTTTAATATATAACATGCCTTATGGCAGTGACGTAAAGTTTATTGGATTAACAGACAATATCCTATATGCATCATAACAAAATTAGACCGGTGCATAAATGTGGGCACCCCAACAGAGATATTACATCAATACTTAGTTAAGCCTCCTTTTGCAAATGTAACAGCCTCTGAAGAATCCCATTGTATACTACAGAGCTTATCTGTTATCTGCTGTGTATCCTGTGCTTGAATGGCTGCCCCTATGACTACACACCAGCTTGTTTATATAAACTATAGTAGTACTTATCTGTTATCTACTGTGTATCCTGTGCTTGAATGGCTGCCCCCATGGATACACAGCATCTTGTTTATATCAACTATAGTAGTACTTATCTGTTATCTACTGTGTATCCTGTGCTTGAATGGCTGCCCCCATGGCTACACACCAGCTTGTGTATATAAACTATAGTAGTACTTATCTGTTATCTACTGTGTATTCTGTGCTTGAATGGCTGCCCCCATGGCTACACACCAGCTTGTTTATATAAACTATAGTAGTACTTATATGTTATCTACTGTGTATCCTGTGCTTGAATGGCTGCCCCCATGGCTACACACCAGCTTGTTTATATAAACTATAGTAGTACTTATCTGTTATCTACTGTGTATCCTGTGCTTGAATGGCTGCCCCCATGGCTACATAGCAGCTTGTTTATATAAACTATAGTAGTACTTATCTGTTATCTACTGTGTATTCTGTGCTTGAATGGCTGCCCCCATGGCTACACAGCAGCTTGTTTATATAAACTATAGTAGTACTTATCTGTTATCTACTGTGTATCCTGTGCTTGAATGGCTGCCCCCATGGCTACACACCAGCTTGTTTATATAAACTATAGTAGTACATATGTTATCTACTGTGTATCCTGTGCTTGAATGGCTGCCCCCATTGCTACACAGCAGCTTGTTTATATAAACTATAGTAGTACTTATCTGTTATCTGCTGTGTATCCTGTGCTTGAATGGCTGCCGGATACATGAGATGGGGCCTTGAGATAAGCGAGGTCATTGGATGTAGTGGCCCCATGTTTTGGAACCAAAAGCACCTGTTGACTGAGAATGAGAGGATGTTTCCTGAGAGGTACCAAACAATTAAGGACTTCATTACTGCCCAACCAGAAAAATCATTCCTTCGATATCTCTTTGCAGGAAGTGGAAGACGAAGAGAATTATCACAAAATGGTATTTGTAGTGAATATGGAGTTGCCAATGGGCGTGGGAAAGGTAACTCTAAATATTCTAATTCTGTAGAAATATCAGGTTCTTGCTTCCAGTATACATGTCCCTGATCAGGAATCTCTGTAGTGGAGTTTGGGGTAGTTCTCTTTTAACTTTTACAAACCCTGGTCAGCAAGCCCATGTGTCTTTTCTGTTTTGTTTTTGAAACAATGCTATCAATTACGCGCCATTTTGCCTATTAATCTGTAAAGAACTCCTGCACAAAATTGTGTTTTTCAGCATTAATATGTAATCTTATTAAAGAGGTGTTTCATCTGTAAGTTAACTTTTAGTATGTTCTACAATGGCTAATTTTATGTACCTTTGGGATCCTGTCATGGGAAAACATGTTTTTTTTTCAAAACACATCAGTTAGAAGTGCTGCTCCAGCAGAATCCTGCACTGAAATCCATTTCTCAAAAGAGAAAACAGATTTTTTTATATTCAATTTTGAAATCTGACACGGGGCTAGACATATTGTCAATTTCCCAGCTGCCCCTGGTCATGTGACTTGTGCCTGCACTTTAGGATGGAACTGCTTTCTGGCAGGCTGTTATTTCTCCTACTTAATGTAACTGAATGTGTCTCAGTGGGACTTGGCTTTTACTATTGAGTGCTGTTCTTAGATCTACCAGGCAGCTTGTTATCTTGTGTTAGGGAGCTGCTATCTGGTTACCTTCCCATTGTTCTGTTGTTAGGCTGAGGCAGGGGGTGATATCACTCCAACTTGCAGTAAAGAGTGACTAAAGTTTATCGGAGCACAAGTAACATGACTGGGGGCAGCTGGGGAACCGACAATATGTCTAGCCCCATGTCAGATTTCAAAATTGAATATAGAAAAATCTGTTTGCTCTTTTGAGAAATGGATTTCAGTGCAGAATTCTGCTGGAGCAGCACTATTAACTGATATGTTTTGGAAAAAAACATGTTTTCCCATGGCAGTATCCCTTTAAATTTTTATTTTTTTATAGTCTCTAAATTATTTGCCGCCATTCTTAATTTTTCCAGTTTTCAAATGGGGGTCACTGACCCCATCTAAAAACAAATGCTCTTTAAGGCTACACATTTATTGTCATTGTCACGTTCAATCCCTCTCCTATTCATATTCCAATCAAATCTTGTAATTTGGGCCCTAGCAACCGGATTGCTGGAATTGCAAATTGAAGAGCTGCTAAATAACTCAAAATCCACAAATAATAAAAAATGAAACCCGATTACAAATTGTCTCAGAATATCTCTCTCTACATCATACTAAAAGTTAATTGAAAGGTGAACAACCCCTTTAACAATTTACCCCTGTAGTTAGATATATTCTTTTAGGGTAACAAGTTTCTTTTTTTACAAATATGAGGTTTATAATTCAAGCAGCAATTCTACTTGTTTCCTTTACTTTTAAGAAACACTTTCCCAGTAATTAGCAGGAGTTAGTCGTTTAACATTAGCCTAATGATGATATAAATAGCAGGCAAGAATTGTCAGCTCTTCTTTTCTCAGATTGCAGCACAAGTGGCGCATGCAGCTGTTGGCTTGTATCAGATTCTAATCAAGGAATCCAAGACAAGAGAGATGGCCTACAAGTGGGATAATTATGGGTAGGTCTGATGCCATTTCCATTAAATGTCATATTATAGTGCTGGACATACACACAAACTGTAGATGCTTAAAGGAGAACTAAAGCCTAACTAAAGAAGTAGCTAGAAATGTTGTCCATTATGTTTTGTGCTTCTGTACCAGCCCAAGGCAACCACAGCCCTTTAGCAGTAAAGATCTGTGTCTCCAAAGATGCCCCAGTAGCTCCCCATCTTCTTTTCTGCTGATTCACTGCACATGCTCAGTGCTGCTGTCACTTACTGAGCTTAGGGACCCACTCACAATATACAGTACACATAGAATAGAAATGTCACAATATAAGGCTGATTAGTAATTAATACAGATAATTACTACATGGCAGCACAGAAACCAGTGCAATTAGCATGAGAATTTAATAATCAGCAAACCTGTAGCATCAGCTTATATTACAGGGGAAGCTCATTTTGTGCTGGATAATTAGTGACGAGCCCTAAGCTTAGCTTCTCAACAGCCAATCAGAGCCCACTGAGCATGTGAGTGTCACAGACACTTTCCAAGATGGTGACCCCCTGTGACAAGTTTGAAGTCCTGGATCATTGCTGCTATTGACAAGCTCAAACTTTAGCCTCGTGCAATAAGTTCACTATATAAAATATGAAATTTTTAGCAACATTAATTTTTAGGGTTTAGTTCTTCTTAAATAATGTGTGGTTGTAGGTTTAGTTACTACATCTTATTGTTTTTGAGATATAAATGGTCAGTTGGCATGGTTTTCCTACTGCTAACCTGGTAACTCATTCTACATTTTATAGTTATTAGTTCATTTTAAATTTCTGTCTCATGCTGCAATCCGCCAGTTTGAGCAGGTGAAATCTGTCAATGACTCACAGCAAGAATGTATTGGCTGCAGCTGAAAAGAAAGCTTAGGTTGAATGTTGCTGAAGTCTCTTTATGTTGCATCAGAATTACGGCTACCTACAGAGTTTCATATAACCTTCAAAGTTCGAGTGAAACTGAAAACATACCTTACGCTTTTCTATATTAATGGGATACTGTTATGGGAAACCATGTTTTTTTTCTAAACACATCGGTTAATAGTGCTGCTCCAGCAGAATTCTGCACTGAAATCCAATTCTCAAAAGAGCAAACAGATTTTTTTATATTCAATTTTGAAATCTGACATGGGGCTAGACATATTGTCAGTTTCCCAGCTGCCCCCAGTCATGTGACTTGTGCTCTGATAAACGTCAGTCACTCTTTACTGCTTTACTGAAAGTTGGAGTGATATCACCCCCCTCCGTCTCCCCCCCAGCCCCAGCAGCCAAACAAAAGAACAATGGGAAGGTAACCAGATAACAGCTCCCTAACACAAGATAACAGCTGCCTGGTAGATCTAAGAACAACACTCAATAGTAAAAACCCATGTCTCACTGAGACACATTCAGTTACATTGAGAAGGAAAAACAGCAGCCTGCCAGAAAGCATTTCTCTCCTAAATTGCAGGCACAATTTGAATTTGGCTGAATCCTTGTGCCTGGCCAATCCGAATCCTAATTTGCATATGTAAATTAGGGACAATGTAGGGAAATCACATGACTTTCCATCACAAAAGAAGAATTTTTTTCCATTTTTTCTCTTCCTGCCCCTAATTTGAATATGCAAATGAGGATTTAGTTCAGTATTCAGCCGAATCTTTCACCAAGGATTCGGGGATTTGGCCAAATTCCAAATAGTGGAAGCGGTGCATCCCTAATATTAACATTGTTATTGGGGCAAACTATTATAAATTCCTGATAACTTTCTCATATATCCTGAATGGCAATCCCCTTTGTTACAGGGGGTAATACACGTTTTTGAGTAGCAGTAAAACAGGGTAATTTAGGTTGCTTTGTAGCTGTGTGGGGAAGGAAGCCAAAAACTCACAATAGCCATCTGCTGTTTTCCTTCCCTGGATCCTGATTCCTAATAGAAACCCAGCAGGCCTGTCTTTCTTTATGGCTCAGATGCCAGCTACAGACTGACAGTTGGCCCTGAATGTACTGCTGTTAAATTGACATTTATCCCATACAGGGTTTGTTTTGCTTTCTGTTTTGTAGTGCAAAGAAGGTTGTACTTCAGGGATCTAGTACGGCTCATTTATTGGAACTGCAGGCATTGGCCTTAAGCATGAATTTACCCAATTACTTGGTGCAGGATGCTGGCAGAACCCAGGTAATCAAACTATGAAGCAAACAAATGTTTCAGTTATGTTTTGGTGATGATTCGTGTGTCTTAATTACACTATGTGGAACCGTAGCAAAGGCAAAATATCCCCCCCCCCTGTTTGGCATGAGCATATTCAAATACACTTGTAAGGCCAAGTGCAGATGGAGCATATTTTTGTCAGACTGGGAGAAGGGCGTCTGCTTGAGTGGAGTCACAGGCAGCCACGGTCAACTCAAATACGCAAAAGCAACTTTTTTAGGCTGCCATCCTCTCCCCTGTGTGTGTGATTTCATGGAAGTGGATCTCATCCGAATCAAGGTGGGGCACAGATCAGATCTGCTTCTTTCAGCCTGAAAAAATGTGCAGGCTGAGAGCAGGGGAACCCATGCTCACCCTGCCCTTGGCTTAAAGGAAGAAAAGAAAAACTATTTTTGCCTAATAAAAGAAAACATAATTCTAAGCAACTTTGCAATATACCACATTTTGTATGGTGGAGAAACCATCCCTGGCACCACCTGCCTACTACATACAATGCTGTCCTAACATCTGTACCCCGGCAGTTGCAGAACACTAAACACATCCATTCGTGCAACTTTTACAAGTAACACCAGTATGCAACTGTGGAGTTGCATGATGCTTGGTAATCCTGTCGCAATAACCCCCACTGAATCACACCTCTGTGAGTTTCAGATGTCTCCTCTCTAAAGAGTTACAATGTGCCGTTGTGATTGGATTAGTGGAAGAGTTTATATGCTTCCCACACCAGTCAGTTGAACTGAAGAAGCTGCTCGGATGAGTAACGTCTTCAGTTGATTACTCGGCCTATGAGTAAATGCCCCAAAACGCATAAGGCGGGCATCTGTATGTCCTAATAAACGATTTGAATTTTTAATCATAATTTTGGTCTTTACTTTTGGAGAAAACACAACTTTTTGCTGTTTTTGATTTTTGCGCCCATGGACTGGGGTGAACTGCTGGTATTTTTCTCCCTTCATTAATTGTTTTGGATACTTTTTCTTTTGATTAATATTGGTACAATTATTGGCACTGCGCACCTGGATGAATGAAAATCTTCATAGTCATATTGCTTATAATTTTTTTTGTTTTCTTTTATTAGGCAAAAAAACATTTTTTGGGTCCTTTTAAGGTAAAAAAAAGACAAATTTAACACAGTCTCTTAATATGCATCAGAGAAGTAAAATCTGTTCTGGCTCCAAAACTGTCAGTCTGACCGGTCAGTTGATCTTCTAAAAAGTAGGGATGCACCGAATCCAGGATTCAGTTCGGGATTCGGCCAGGATTCAGCTTTTTTCAGCAGGATTCAGATTCGGCCGAATCCTTCTGCGGGCCGAACCAATCTGGACCCTAATTTGCTTATACAAATTAGGGCAGGGAGGGAAATCACGTGACTATAGTCACAAAATAGGGAACTAAAAAATGTTTTTCCCATCACTAATTTGCATATGCAAATTCTGATTCGGTTCAGTATTCAGCCAAATCTTCCGCGAAGGATTCGGGGGTTCGGCTGAATCCAAAATAGTGGATTCGGTGCATCCCTACTAAAAAGGCATCAGCCCTTTTCTCTAGAAACGAACTATTGTATCTGTCAGTATGAACTCTTCAACTTCTCAGTGAATCCGTCCTAATCTGAATGTTTCCTAATCCTCATTGTGTGTGTGTGTGTTACACAGATTGCAGCCGGATCCTACACCGTCCTTTCCATTATGGGCGAAGAAGAAAGCGTTAACAAGGTCACCGGGAAACTGAAGCTGCTGAACTGAGAAGAGCAGAGCGATGAATGTGGGTGTGGTCGCCACTTATCGATTGTGACGTCATTGAGAGGAGCTCTGGCGACATGTTTCCAAACACTTCCCCAAAAAATCACCTCCATGTTAAGAGGGAGGGCGTGAGCAAACTTGAATAGTCAGCTCCTGAGCAACATGTTGAGCACAACCTTGTCATGTCATTATTCATTATTGGGAACCTTAAAAACTGCAAAGGTGTTAGCAAGAAAACAGCCACGTTGCTGAGAGTGGTCAATGGAGAATTTCAGTCTGGAATCTTCTGAAAAAAGTATGTTTTTAATCCCTAATCTCCTCAATCATGGTTGAAGCAAAGGGATATCCTACAGATAACGCCTGGCTTGGAACCAATTATTTGTTGCACAGAAAAAGCCACACAGTAGTGTTCAAAGCTGAGTTTTTTTGTGCTTGTGACTATTAGTCATTGTTCTATAAAATGACATTATTATTATTACCTGCTTAAAACAATTGGCTCACGCAATCCAGTCATTTTCTGTTGCAAACACCAGCTGAACACCCAAATATATATATATATACATTTACAGGTATGGGACCTCTTATCCAAAATGCTTTGGACCTGGGGCTTTCCGTAATTTGGACCTTCATACCAAGTCTATTAGAAAATCGTGTAAACATTAAATAAACCCAATAGGCTGGTTCCAATAAGGATTAATAAAATCTTCGTTGGGATTAAGTATAAGATACTGTTTTATTATTATTATAGAGAAAAAGGAACTCATTATATGGAGTCTATGGGAGATGGCCTTCCCGTAATTCGGAGCTTTCTGTATAATGGGTTTCCGGATAACGGATCCCATACTTGTATATACATCTGTATAAAATCTACATATGTCTTGATTTTCAGCCTTTAATGGTGCAACTTCCGGCTGCAGGTTGCTCATCACCAATGAGGTTAAGCTCTTCTGCTCCTTGTGTACAACTGTGGTTTATTAGCTGGTAGCATTAATTGCTTTTTTGGCACCGGCTGACCCCTTATTACATTTGTGGTTTACTCTTTGATCTACAGTTAGGCCCATAAATCTTTGGACAGAGACAACTTTTTTTTCTAATTTTGGTTCTGTACATTCCCACAATGAATTTTAAATGAAACAACTCAGATGCAGTTGAACTGCAGACTTTCAGCTTTAATTCAGTGGGTTGAACAAAAATATTGCATAAAAATGTGAGGAATTAAAGCCTTTTTTTAACACAATTACTTCATTTCAGGGGCTTAAAAGTATCTGAGTTGTTTCATTTAAAATTCATTGTGGGAATGTACAGAATCAAAATTAGAAAAAAGTTGTCTCTATCCAAAGATTTATGGGCCTGACTGTATGCCATGCCGCACTTGCAGCTTGCCTATGATGCAATGGGTTGAAGGGGTAGTTCACCTTTAACGTGACATTTAGCACATTATCGAACGTTCTTAGTAACTTTTCAGTTGTCCTTCATTTTGTAAATTTTGTTTTGCATCGTCTGCATCTTTCCAGCTTTCAAATGAGGGTCACTGACCCAGTAGTCTGTGATTATACAAATGTATTACTTTTTATGCCTTCCTTGTCTCCTGTTTATATTCCAGTCACTCATTTAAACAACTAGCTGGTTGCTAGGGGAAACAACACTGGTAACCAGATCACTACTGAAATTCAAACTGGAGAACTGGCGAAACAGAATTTAGATAATTAGTTTGTAAACTGTAAACCATTGTAAATTGTCTGAACGTATTACTTTAGATCACATTTAATAGTTAATGAAAAGGTGATCTACCTCTAAAAATGTCACTGAAGGAATATCCTATATTGCATACTCAATGTTGTAGCCTGAAGGGTTAGTTTCTAAACTAGTATTGCAGCTATTTGCCACATTGTTAAAGGAGAAATAAACCCTAAAAATGCCATATTTTATATAGTGAACTTATTGAAAGAGGCTAAAGTTTCAGCTTGTCAATAGCAGCAATGATCCAGGACTTCAAACTTGTCACAGGGGGTCACCATCTTGGAAAGTGTCTGTGACACTCACATGCTCAGTGGGCTCTGATTGGCTGTTGAGAAGCTAAGCTTAGGGCTCGTCACTAATTATCCAGCAGAAAATGAGCTTCCCCTGTAATATAAGCTGATGCTACAGGGCTGATTATTAAATTCTGATGCTAATTGCACTGGTTTCTGTGCTGCCATGTAGTAATTATGTGTATTAATTACTAATCAGCCTTATATTGTGACATTTCTATTCTATGTGTACTGTATATTGTGAGTGGGTCCCTGAGCTCAGTAAGTGACAGCAGCACAGAGCATGTGCAGTGAATCAGCAGAAAAGAAGATGGGGAGCTACTGGGGCATCTTTGGAGACACAGATCTTTACTGCTAAAGGGCTGTGGTTGCCTTGGGCTGGTACAGAAGCACAAAACATAGTGTACAACATTTCAAAGCTACTTCTTTAGTTAGGCTTTACTTCTCCTTTAATGATCTCAATTGGCCAGGGTTTGGTAAAGATCGGATTATACATAGATTAGATAAAAACAAACCCACAATTGGGGGAATCCGTATAGGTAACCCTACAGCAAAGGCTTCATAGTAAAATATTAACTATTCTTTTTCACTCAACTTTATTACCACATAAACTACATAAATTAACACAAAAGGGTGTTAAAATATTCTTATTTGTGAAAAATTGTCATTATTTTTTTTATGGCTGTGATTATATGAGACCAATGAAAGCCACATTCTAATGGGTCAGAATCTTGCATTTAGGGAAATTGCAGTGGAAAACTCTGCAAAGAATATTTGGGGATAAACTGGATTTCAGCTGGGCAAAAATTTTGTTTTTCATTATTATTCCTGTTCTCAGAATTTTTCAATTGATCTTGATTTTTAACACAGCAGCTAAAAAACGATTGCTCTGTGAGTCTGCAATTGTATTGCTATTGTTACTTATTACTTCATCTTTCTTTTCAGGCCCTCCTGCAGTCTTGCTCTTGATATAATGAAATACAAAACGCCACAATTCTCTGTTTAAAATAAATGGGCAAACTGTAAGCTTTGGCTCCCCCCTCTTGTCCCATCCGCTTGGTCAGTGATTATATTATATACAGTATTATGAAGCTTATTTTATCATTTTCGCGATAGTTCCCCTTTAATGACGCACAGTCATGGCTGTCAAATCAGTGGCGTCTGAACCAAAATTTTGAGATATAATTCTAAAAACTGAAATATTTTTATTGGAAAAAATATGGCGGTTAATGTTTATGTCACCAACCAGTGGCTTGTGAGCAACATGTTGTTCTCTACTCCCATTCATCAGGAGAGGAGATTTGTCAGTGGGCGACTAAATCTCCCCGAATCTTCGCGTGTCTCTGCCCTAACAGAGGCCTTCCATGGATTTAAGGCAAGAAAAATACATGAAAAAATCACACAACCCCAGCTCTGAGACGTTTAAAGGGCATGTAAAGGCAAAAAAATAAAATCCCATTTTTACTTTCTTTAATGAAAAAGAAACCTATCTCCAATATACTTTAGTTAATAAATTGGTACTATTTTTTTATAAGAAACCTGACTGTATGCAGTGAAATTCTCCCTTCATTTACTGCTGTGGATAGGAATTGTCAAACGGTCCCTAACTGCTCTGCAGGGAAACAATCATACTTATGAACAGCAGGGGGAGCCCCCGCCTTACTTCCCAGCCATGCAGAACTCAAGCAGCTTTGTTTGTTTCCCTGTAGAGCAGTCGGCGACTGTGTAGAGATTTGTATTGGATTTTATTTTTGCCTTTACATCCCCTTTACTGTTTCCAACTTCAGCTGCAGGGACAAAGATCATGGAGCCAGATTTAAACAGATAAACTGGGATTCTATTTGGAGGATTATTTTGCTGCAGCCACTGGTTCTGCAGAGTTGGAGAAAGTTTATATTAAACAATACAAAAACTATAAAATCCACATTAGATTACATGACAACACAGGACCCAGTGCAGTCTGTATATTCTGATTATTAATCAGTCTTGCTGTATTAGTTTCTGGCAGATATTATTTGACTTGTGCTGTTTTCATAATTTATGACGATCCCTAGGCAGCCCAGATCACACTGAGCATGTGCACAGTCTTGGTCTTGCAAAGATGTATAACAAAGTTACAAGATGGCGACCCCCTGAGGCCAACTTTGAAAGTATAAATCATTTGTTTGATTAGGCTTGTGGTGCAGTAAGTTTATGTTTAGTATACAAAATACAGCATTTCTAGCCTTATTCTATTTTACACTTTCCTTGTCCTTTAAAGGGTTGGTTCACATTTATATCAACTTTCACTGTGATGTAGACATTAATATTCTAAAGCTGGCAATACACGCACATATATTATAGTTTTGTGCAATATTCGGGGTGTGTTGCTGGAGACATCAAAAGACTTTCATATCCGTCAATCGGCCAAGATGGAAAATTTTCCACCTGAACATTCACGCATTCGAATTTTAATCCCCCTATTCTAATGTGAGATTTATCACGCGTCGGCCATGGAAACGGTCCTTATTCGGATATTCGCCACCTAAAACCTGCCGAGTTCATGTACAAGTCAATGGCAGTGGTCCGTTGAGCCATTTGGAGATGTTAACAGACTTCCTGACATTTTAGGGTTTTTTTTTTTTTGGAGAAAAACTCGATTCGTATGAATCAAATATGGTTCGAATTTTCGGGGTCGGAACTATTCGATCGAATATTAGACTTTCATGAATTCAAAATTCAACCTTTTATAAATGGGCCTCTAAATGTAATGACAATGAAACTGTAGCTGCAGGGGTAAGTGACTCACGGGGAAACTTCTGGCAACTTTGGAAATCCGAAGCAATTCCTATGCCATCCCGCCGGTGTTTCATATTCTTGCCGGCGCGAAGGCATTTGGGAGAGATTAGTGGTCCGCAGAAGCGAAAACCGGTAAGGAGCGGTACTGCATATATACATGTGAAATAAAGTTTGTAAAAACCTATTGTCATCTAAATACAATTGCATGAGAGGCGTGTGCAAATCCAATTCTATTATAATAACAAAGGCTGCATTTGCTTTCTCTGCTATGTGCCAATATAACAATGAATGGAGGGAGGAGGAGATGAAAAGCTTTCTCTCAAGGCATCCATGCATTTTAAATTGGCCAGCGCAGCATAAACAACAGTATTGCTTTCATGTAGTCTACACACTTACCTGGGATATATAATAAGGGTTATTTTGCATTAAATAAGCAGTAGAATATATGTGTGTGTTCTGTTGTGCAATCACAATGCATCCGAATTTAGTCTGGAACCTATATTGTTTGCATAAGTTCAGCCATTCTCCTTAAACTGCCACTATGGGATATACAGTAATGTTCAGAATAATAGCAGTCCGACATCACTAACCTGATCAATGTTTTTGGTAGAAATTATATTTCTCCATGGCAAATAATTTACTAGTAGGTGTAGTAGAGAAATAGAAACCCAACAGTCCTGACATGCTGCTGAGTCTGTGTCATTGAATCATTCATTGGGGCTTGTTCCAAATAATAATAATAGCTTGTTCCAAATGGTGTGGAGTTTAATTAGTGAGCTCATTCATTCTGTAAAAAAAACAGGTGTCAATTCCAGCCCTTATATAAGGAAGGAGCAAATGTTGTGCTGCTGGTTATATAGTGAATAAAGTACCCCCTTTTGTAAAATATAAGGATATTATAAGTTACCGAGGAGTTTCATGACCATATAAAAACACGAGGCCGAAGGCCGAGTGTTTTTATACAGGTCATGGAACTCCAAGGTTACTTCTAATATCCTCATATTTTGCAATTTGGGGTACTTTATTATATTACACACGTTTCAGTGAGTCATGTGACAGAAATTACATCAGAACTCACTGTTTACAAGAATATAATTTACAAGATATTCATGGCTTTTGTGTATTATTGTGTATTTCTCTTGGAAAATCCGAGTAAAATGGCTCGTTCCAGACATTGTTCAGAACAGCGTACTTTGATTAAAAAGTTGATTGGAGGGGGGAAAACATAAAGAAGTCCAGAAAACGATTGGCTGCTCAGCTAAACTTATCTCAAATGCTTTCAAATAGCACCAAGACCTGGAAGAAGATGGAAAACAACCATTGGAATGGATAGAAGAATAGCCAAAATGGCAACGACTCGGCCAATGATCAGCTCCAGGAAGATGAAAGAAGGTGTAAAGTTACCAGTGATACTGTTACAATTAGAACAGTGATCCCCAACCAGTAGTTCGTGAGTAACATGTTGCTCCCCAACCCCTTGGATGTTGCTCCCAGTGGCCTCAAAGCAGGTGATTATTTTTGAATTCCAGGCTTGGAGGCAAGTTTTGGTTGTATAAAAACCAGTTGTACTGCCAAACAGAACCTCAATGTAGGTTGACAATCCACATAGGGCCTAGCAAATGGCCAATCACAGCACTTATATGGCACCCCAAGAACATTTTTCATGCTTGTGTTGCTCCCCAACTCCTTTTACTTCTGAATGTTGCTCACGGGTTAAAAAGGTTGGGGATCCCTGAATTAGAAGGTGCCTATGTGAAGTCAAGTTATTGGCAAGAAGCCCCCTACAAAGTCCCATTGTTGAAAAACAATACATGCTGAAGAGCTTACGATTTGCCAGAGAACATATTGACTGGCCTAAAGAGAAATGGCGCAACATGTTGTGGGCTGGTGAAAACAAGATTGTTCTTTTTGGGTCTAGGGACCACAGAAAGTTTGTCAGACGACCCCCAAACACTGAATTCAAGTCACAGTACTGTGTGAAACTGGTGGCACAAGCATCATGATATGGGGATGTTTCTCATACTGTGGTGTTGGGCTTATTTATCACATACAAGGGATCGTGGATCAATTTCAATACATCAAAATACTTGAAGAGGTCATGTTGCCTTATGCTGAAGAGGAAATGCCCTTGAAATGGGGTTTGAACAAGACAACAACCTGCAAACTGGAGAGCTGATGATTCTGAATAAAAAACTAAACTCAAAACCCACAAATAATAAAAAATGAAAACCAATTGCAAATTGTCTCAGAATATCACTCAATATTTTACTAAAAGTTAATCTAAAGGTGAACAATCCCTATAAGGGATCTTACACATGGGTGTTTTTTCCTGCGCTCCCCTGCGTTACGATTTCTTCCATCTGCAGGAGTAGACGCACTCAATTATCATTAAGGGGGCTGTACTCACACAGATGTATGTATGCACCGAACGCAGACTTGGAACGCAGACTTTGGCGCTTACATGCGTCTGTGTGAGTACAGCCCTCTTCACAATAGAGTGCGTCTACTCCTGCGCTCCCCTGTTGCTGAAAGGAAGAATACACAACGCAGGAAAAAAACGCCCATGTGTAAGGTATCTTGTGGAGTTACCATTGGACCTTTTCATTACAAACACCAGATTAATCACCTACTAACAAATTCCAGAAATCTATTAATATTGAGCCACAAGAGGGAACCCTTTCCTATTAAGCAAATATGCCAGAAGCCTCTTGGCTCAGCTTCCTCATCCTCAGTCACAAGACTATGAAGTCATTACATGATAGACGAGGAGGAGGGGGGTTGGGGAAAGCCCATGTGTTTAGGTGACCAGGCCTCTCCATTAATTCCGGGCTCTTATGAAAAAGACAGTGTAGATTCGCACAGCTTTCTGTACCCAGCCTTGCTCTGGCTGTAAACGCCCCACGTTGAAGGAAAGGTTTGGTTACAGTAATGGTGATTAACATTTTACCCAATGAAAGAAAATGTAACTGAGCAATTTTCCAATATATGTTGCTGTCCCTTTTTGCACTGCTGGTTCTGTCTCCTGAAATAGTAAAGTCAGCCTTGTGTGTTTCCTTGTGGGTCTCAGTCAGTTTGTATGTGCTACATTTTTCATTGTAGAACCATCAGTGCAGGGCAACAGATAAGGCTTTCGATAGCAGATATATCTTCAAATAAAGAGAAAACCATTAGCATTTTGCAGTGTTTTAGCATTACAATTTCACAGGGTACTTTAATTTTATATTTGGATGGCATTTGTGCTACATTACCCCCTGACTGTAATGCGCTTGTATGTTTTTGCTTAGGGTTACTAAGAGCCCCAAAATATGTGTCTGAACTACAAGAGCGAGCGACTTCAGCCCTGCAGGCAGGAAATGCCAGTATAGCGGGTGCTTCATGTGGTCCAGCAGCTTAACAAACATATCACACATGGTGGATATTAGTCACCACAACTTTTCCAAAGGAAAAAATTCTGGCCACAACACG
The DNA here is from genome assembly GCF_017654675.1 of Xenopus laevis. Taxonomy (NCBI): domain Eukaryota; kingdom Metazoa; phylum Chordata; class Amphibia; order Anura; family Pipidae; genus Xenopus; species Xenopus laevis. The sequence continues at coordinate 118,623,144 of NC_054378.1, read as the reverse complement.
ACTGACACTATCTTCCAAGGTCATATGATTAAACCAGCATACACAACACCCAAACATCTTGTATTGCTTTATTATCTTTTCTTGTGAATAGGCTTTATGATAAATATCAGTCAGATAAGACTAAAACCCTGCTAATAAATGTTAATAAGTACTGCAAACGAGTGGATCTCTCCTCGAAATGCCCACATTGAGGTGATCCAATCGTGGGCCCTAGGGCCCAACAATCAGTTCATAATGTAGGCAAAACAAGCGGTCGGATCGCAAGACCACATCAATTAACAAATGCGGCCGCGACTTGACAGGGTTTTTAACCTGCCTGATTGACATCTGGCCGACTTTCGGCCAGGTATTGATGGCGGAAGCCCGTCAGAGGGCCCCACACACAGGCCGATAAGGCAGCTTTTATCGGTCCGTGTATGGCCACCTTTAGATATCTCGGCCTCCGGAGAAAGGTAGGCCAAGGATCTGCTCTTTTGCTGCTGTCCTGCCTGCACCCAGAAAAATTACCTCCACTGGGTGCAGGCAGACAAGGAGGATTTAGGTGTGAAATGCAAAATCTCGCTTTTCCGTGCCAAAATCCACAGCATTTGCCTGCACCCCGGTGAGGCTATGTTTCTGGGTGCAGTCACATCAGGCAGAAGGGGTTCAGCTAGGGTTGCCACGTGTCCGGTTTTCACCCAGACACCCCGTTTTTTGGAAGGGCTGTTCAGGTCAAAATTGCCTGGCCGGATTTCCAAATTATGAAATCTGCACAGGACAGCTGATCGCCATGTCATCAGCCCGCCCCTGATGTCACCCATCCCACCCACAACGTCATTAGTTTCACACCAGATGTCACCCACCCACAGTTAATTTAGAAAAAAGGTGGCAACCCTAGGATCAGCAGAGAATCCTAATGGATTCTCGACACACAAGTGGAATCTCCACAGGTCAAGATGTGACTTGCGTGGCCCTAGCCTAAAGCTGGCCATAGACTCAAAGATCCGCTCGTTTGGCAACATCGCCAAAGGAGCGGATCTTTCCCCAATATGCCACTAACGGCATGGCTATATCGGGGGTAATTCGAATGTATGGCAGAACGATCGAATTACGATACGCCAAGGGGCTCCGACGGGTCAGTCGGTTAAAAATCAAACCTTCCCGATCAATATCGTGGCCAGATATCGATCGGGAAGACCTATTGGAAGCCCCCATACACGGGCAGATAAGCTGTCAAATTGACCGATATCGGCAGCTTTATCTGCCCGTGTATGGCCACCTTAAGGAGTATTTCATTATACCTAGGGGCTTGCATGCATAATATTGTTTTACATTGAGGGTAATACGCTGGGGTTAGTGCCCCAATCGCCAGCATCTTTAGCATCCTAGACTTGGGGACAACTAATATTTTCAGAATTTACGATGCTGTGCAAGCTCAGAAAACTGTAAGGGAGACTTCGGATGTAAATTTATCTGAACAGGAGCAACTGAGCGAGAAAAGTTATCAATTTAACACTTTGGCACTGCCTAGTGTATTAACCTTTACTTTTTCTTTAAAGATTCTCCAGATCTTGCCAGAGGTTTGTTTTTCCAATGCTCAGTTTTGTCTACAAATGGTGTTTTCCCTGCAGGTATAATAACATTATCAACTAAGTGCAAAGTTGTTCCAATGGAGAAAACTTCTTGCACCAATGAAAGTAAATCTAAATTTAATCAACGAACTGACCATTACCCAGTGCAGGGGTGCCCAAAAGGTAGAGCGGGATCTACCAGTAGACCTTTAGCTGCTGATCAGTAGATCTCAAGACACTGTCAACAAATCTAAATCACCCTCCTGTTTCATTCTTTTCATTCAGATATTTATTATGTTACAGTTACTTAATTAAAGGGGAAGTAAAGTATATAAATAGAATTATACTACACATAAACATGAACTTACTGCACCACAAGCCTAATCAAACAAATGATTTATGCTTTCAAAGTTGGTCACAGGGGGTCATCATCTTGTAACTTTGTTATACATCTTTGCAAGACCAAGACTGTGCACATGCTCAGTGTGGTCTGGGCTGCTTAGGGATCATCATAAATTATAAAAAATAGCACAAGTCAAATAATATCTGTCAGAAGCCAATACAGCAAGACTGATTAATAATCAGAATATACAGACTGCACTGGGTCCTGTGTTGTCATGTAATCTAATGTGGATTTTATAGTTTTTGTATTGTTTAATACAAACTGTCTCCAACTCTGCAGAACCAGTGGCTGCAGCAAAATAATCCTCCAAATAGAATCCCAGTTTATCTGTTTAAATCTGGCTCCATGATCTTTGTCCCTGCAGCTGGAGTTGGAAACAGTAAAAGGGATGTAAAGGCAAAAATAAAATCCAATCCAATACAAATTTTTACACAGTCACCGACTGTTCTACAGGGAAACAAACAAAGCTGCTTGAGTTCTGCATGGCTGGGAAGTAAGGCGGGGGCTCCCCCTGCTGTTCATAAGTATGATTGTTTCCCTGCAGAGCAGTTAGGGACCATCTGACAATTCCTATCCACAGCAGTAAATGAAGGGAGAATTTCACTGCATACAGTCAGGTTTCTTATAAAAACGGTACACATTTTTTAACTAAAGTATATTGGAGATAGGTTTCTTTTTCGTTAAAGAAAGTAAAAATGGGATTTTATTTTTTTGCCTTCACGTGCCCTTTAAAAAATAGTTATTTGTTAAATACAGCAATATACATTCTCTCATAAATCAATATAACGTTTGAGTAATATTTTCCATGGAACAGAATGCGAACAAAGCTTTTATGGATATAGATCATAATGGGACAACATCACCTAAAGTAGACCTTGCATTAGTAAAGTATGGGCACTCCTGACCCAGAATATGTAGATATCAGTCAGTAGTGGGGTAACTACCATACAGCAGACCCCATGTAACCCTATGTCTGCTGTACATAGTCCCCCCTCCCCACCCGATTCTGCACTTAAACTCCACCACCTGCCATAAATATGCATGGTCGAGCAGGGCTGGAAGTAAAGGAGCTGAAGGTGCAAGACAGACCCCCTGTAGATTTTTTTGCAGTGGACCCCCCCCTAGTCTAGTTATGCCACTACCAGTCCAGTAATTTGCGTATGGACAGCTTTCATTTGTAAAGATAAACCTGGACAGTCAGGCTGCTGGAAAGTGGCTGAACACTGCTCTGATCCTGACGTGTGGAATGTACCAATATGAGGGTGGAATTGGGCTTTTCTGGCTGGGTTCTAATCTGCAGAAAGCCACAAAATGTCTAAATGAATGAATGCACACAGGATGGTTTCTCCACGTCACCAGTAAAGAGCAGCATTCCATTCTATTTAAAGGACAAGGAAAGTCAAAAATATAAAATCCCATTTTTACTTTCTTTAATGAAAAAGAAACCTATCTCCAATATACTTTAATTAAAAAATGTGTACCGTTTTTATAAGAAACCTGACTGTATGCAGTGAAATTCTCCCTTCATTTACTGCTGTGGATAGGAATTGTCAGACGGTCCCTAACTGCTGAGCAGGGAAACAATCATACTTATGAACAGCAGGGGGAGCCCCCGCCTTACTTCCCAGCCATGCAGAACTCAAGCAGCTTTGTTTATGACGATCCCTAAGCAGCCCAGACCACACTGAGCATGTGCAGGGTCAGGGTCAGGCAAAGATGTATAACAAAGTTACAAGATGGTGACCCCCTGTGGCCAACTTTGAAAGCATAAATCATTTGTTTGATTAGGCTTGTGATGCAGTAAGTTCATGTTTATATTTAGTATACAAAATACAGCATTTCTAGCCTTATTCTATTTTAGACTTTCCTTGTCCTTTAAGGATGACACAGATTAACCCCTCTAATAACTTACTTTTTCATCTTATTATCATAGTTCAGTGCTTTTGAGATTGAGCCAAGCAGGGCCGCCATCAGGGGGTACTGCTGAACCAGGCCTGGGCCTAAAGGGGGCTGTGCTGCACTTTTCAAAAAAGCTGGGCCCCCCTTGACAGTGCCAAAGTCGTGCCTCACCTGCTGAAGTCCTGAAGAGCCGAAGTTCTGTAGCCATGAACTGAGCCGAAGTTGAAGTCCTGAAGCCACGAGTTCAGTTCTACTGAACACCAATGTGTTGTTTTTTTTTTTAAACCCCTGGCCACCAATGTATTATTTTAATACTCTATAGGCCCCTGCCACCAATGTTTTTTTTAAAAAAAAATTCTCTAAGGCCTCAATGTTTCTTTTTAACTTGTAACGCCAATGTTTTTTTTTTGTTTTTTTTTAAAAAAAACTTTTATGGGGGGCCCTGGTGCCAACGTTTTTTTTTTTTTAACATTTAGGGGGCCCTGATCACCAATGATTTTTTTAAAACTTTTATGGGGGCCCTGGTGCCAATTTTTTTTTTAACTTATAGAGGGGCCCTGGTCACCAATTATTTTTTTTAACTTGTAGGGGCACCCTGACCACCAATGCTTTATTAAAAACTTTTATGGGGGGCCCTGGCGCCACAGTTTTTGTTTTTTACTTATAAGGGGGCCCTCACCATCAATGGATTTTTATACTTATGCAGGTATGCAAATACAATCAATAAGACTTTCCTTCTCCTTTAAATTAACCCAAGGTTTTGCCTCCAATAAGGATTATTATTACATAGAAAAAGGAAATTATTTTTAAATTTTGGATTATTTGGATAAAATAGAGCCTATGGGAGATGGCCTTTACGTAATTCAGAGCTTTCTGGATATCGGGTTTCCACTAAACTATTTCCAGTTTGGCAAGTGAGTCAAAACACCTGCAACTGCCCTTCTAAATGGCAATTTTCTGGACCCTACTATATGCCATTGCCCTGAAGCTATAAGCTATATGAGTTTGATTTGTTTTTCTATACAATGCTAGCTACAGTGACTTTAAATGGGTTGTTCACCTGTAAGTTATTTTAAGTGTTTTTGACTCTTTGACTCATATGCCTTCTTTTTCTGACTCTTCCCAGCTTTCATTGACCCGAACAAATGCTCTTCAGGGATGCACATTATTGCTACTTTTTACTACTCATCTTTCTATTCAAGCCTCTCCTATACATATTCCAGTCTTTCATTCAAATCAATGCATGGTTGCTAGGGTAATTTGCACCCTAGTAACCGGATTGCTGAAATTGCAAACTAGAGAGCTGCCAACTAAAACACTAAATACTGTAGCTCAAAAACTACAAATAAAAACCCCTTCAAAATAACACAATTCTGCAAAGAAGCGACAAATGATACAATAAAATGCAGCTTTGAATTGAAGTAGCATCACATTGTAATTAAAGGGGAAATATACCCCCTGACAGAAGAACTTTGCATGTGTTAACATGCTGTTTATTACATATAACAAACTGCATTATTATTGAGAGAGATATGCAGGTGCTCTCATGTTATCTGTATACTGAATCACAGGTGGATATTTCATAATTGCTCAAATATTGATCTACCTCTGCTCCACTGAGGATATCTTGGAAGACATGAAGAGTTAGGGAGGAGAGTAGATATTGTGCATAACCTTCCTAGTTTCTGTGTTTCATGTTGCAGTAGACAATCTCTTGCCATAGAGGTCCATTGTGACATTTGTATAAACCTGTAAGAAAACCAGATTGTCTTTAAAATCCACACTTTACCGCATACCTCCCAACTGTACTGTTTTCTGCGGGACAGTCTCGATTTTGACAGCTCAGCCAGCAGTCCCGGGTTTCCTACTGAAATGTCCCGACTTTCTCTTTGATCTCCTGCACTGACGCCAGAAAAAGATACAACATTACTGAAACTTAATTAAAATAAGAGGCTTTTTGGCAGAGTCCAGAACAGTCAGCAGCTGCACTTAGATACTTTTGCAACAATTTAAGATAAGCGAAGAAAGAATGGGTAACTTTTTAAGATAAGCAGGTCTCTTGGGAGAACTTGCAGCTTAAAGGGAAATTCACCTTTATCAGCAAAACTGTTATAACACATAAAACATTGCACTAAAACGCCCAGAAATGTGTTCAAACTTTAATAACCTGCCAAATTTTGTAAAATGGACATGGTAATAAGGGGATGTGGTCCCTCTTTTCGTTTTTTAAATGTTGGGATGTATGTTACTGGACTGTTACTATGAACACTGCACTTCAATTATTAATGTTCGATTTACTTATGGCCACATAAGAAACAGAGATCTATATTTACACAATTCCCTTATATCTGAGCACAATCAATTTGAATTTGACTCCATTTTTGGGTCAGGAAGGAATTTTTTTTCCCCTCTGAGGCAAATTGGAGAGGCTTCAGATGGGGTTTTTTGCCTTCCTCTGGATCAACTGGCAGTTAGGCAGGTTAAAAAAAAGTTAAAAGGTTGAATTTAATGGATGTGTGTCTTTTTTCAACCTAACTTACTATGAAACCAGCAGTCAACTAAGTAGCCTCTATATAATTAGTAGCATTTAACAAAGGCTTTCGTTGGGGAAAGGGAGGGGTTTGTTTATACTAATGGCTTCTCAGTGGGCTGCTGATTTGTGTTTGGAAGAACCGGAAGTAGAATGACACTTTCAATTTCAACAGAACAGTAGGCGAAAAGTATGTTGAGCACAATAAGGGGGTATCCTGTCCTATTAAATGTGGAAATGTTCACTGAGGGTTTGACTGTGCCTCCCCTCCAGCAACCGCAGGGTCTGCTTCCTCTTTAGTTACACCCTTCACTGTGTCATCTTATGTAAAGCTGTACTGGTCTGTACCCATGGGACCAGACTGCACAAACCAAACCTTGTTCAGGACTGATGTACAAGAATACAGATCCTAAATGGGAACATTAAAGGGATATGCCTCGGCACTCTTGCAAGCAAGCGTTTCTAAGTGTGTGCCACCATAGGGGAATGCAGGAGTTAATTAACACCTTCTCTGTGGGGACTGATCATGTAAATGCTGAACACAGATAAACTCCCATCAGTTTAGTTCCCAGTGGAGAAGAGTTGGGTTACTCATTCGCTGACGTGTCGTGGAACCCACTTACAGTCTCATCTGCCCATCACTGGAATAAGATACATGCAGGGGGTGCAGAGATGTTTTGGTATTTAAAGGGTTGGTTCGCTTCTAAGTTAACTTTTAGTAGGGTATGGATAATTCTAAGCAACGTTTCAATTGGTCTTCATTTTCGCTTTTGTATAGCTTTTGAATTATTTCTTTTATTCTTCTTCTGACTCTTTCCAGGTCACTGACCCCATCTAAAATACAAATGCTCTGTAAGGCTACACATTTATTGTTATTGCTGCTTTTAATTACTCGTCTTTCTATTCGGTGCCTCTCTTATTGTTATTATTATTATGCTTGGTTGCTAGGGTTATTTGGACCCTAGCAACTAGATTGCTGAAACTGCAAACTGGGGAGCTGCTGATTAAAAAAGTGAAAAATGAAAACCAATTGCAGATTGTCTCAGAATATCACTCTCTATCATACTTAAAGTTAATTTAAAGGTGAACAACCCCTTTAAGGGGGTGAAACTAGGCAGGGAGATGGTAAAAGAACAAATTTACTAGTGATTACCCAGGTGACCGTCCTATGTAAATTAGGGTTGCCACCTATGTTTGGCTCATGATCCGGCCAGGAGGCGGCCATGACGTCCCCAGGGCGGGTCAGGGATGTTGCGGGCGGGCGTGCACATCATGTGGGTGGACTATGACATGGTGATCAGCGATTGGCTGATCGCCATATCAATCAGGGGAGATCCTGCCCGGTTTATCTTTTTTTGGATAATGTCCAGGTGAAATCCAGACAGGTAGCAACCCTAATGTAAATACAGAATATTATTTTGGTGGCATGAGCTGTTTTAGAACCCCTGTGCAGCTGCGAGATTTGTTCCACCCCTATACTACATTAACCATAGCAACTGGATGATTTAGTTGAAGGAAAAGCTGTGGAAGTACAGGTCTCTCGTTGGTTGTACCGGGCAAACAAGACTTTGCACAAACACTGTTCTGGTTTTTTTTGGACTTCGTAGATACACTGAACTATATCCCCGCCAACTATCTTCAAATTTCCTGGGGCAAACACATGCACAATTGAACTAAATAGGCGACTTTTTAGTAAAAGTTCGGCTTTTCGTTCTACTGCGTATGCGCAGCCACACGAAGAAAGAAGAAGCTGGAAGAGGATCGCTCCGTGGTGCTCACTGGTATAACCCCAGGCCGGTGCAGTTTTCTGCTGATAGGAGCACCGGCCCAGGGTTTCAGGTAAGTGAATACAATCACTTGGGGGTGCCTAACATTTGGCACCCCCAAGTGCACAAAGCCTTTCCTTCTCCTTTAATGTGAAACTACAAAACTAGGGGGGAAAAAAACTTTGGCTAATTTGGCTAGTTTTCAAAGTACAAACCCGCCTAGGCTCCAAAAACGAGCCCAAATCCGTATCTTGGCTAGTTTGTACTTTGGAAACCTGCCTGGGCTTGAAACTAGTAGCCCAATTTGGCGTAAAAAACACCAACCTGGCAACCCTGCTTTGAGAGGCTACAGAGAGACAGAACCAATCCAAACACAGTTCTAACAGGTGACATCATCCGCTGGAAGTTTTGCGCTATTTCCCGGCCCTCACAGGATGTCTAGGAGAGGCCCAAACATTTATTCGCAGACGCATGCGCTCGAACTCCCGGAAGTAGGGAGGGCGCATGAACAAGTATTTTATTGAAGCAGCAACTTTGTGTTTGTATTGTAAATGCACACGTCTGCTGATGAGAGTGCAAATCCTTGGCCATATTAGCTCCCTTTGGGCGTTGCTACAGTTTTCCCTGGCATTACGTGGAGCTGGCTTTATTTAGATATTTTCCATGCTGACAGCAGGTTTCCTTTGATGTGTTTTCTGGCTGCTCCAGAAAACAGACACTTACACGCTAGCAAAGCACCGAGCCTGTTACTAGTTGTTGGAAATTGATGTGGAAACAAATCAGCAATGATGTAAAAATCTTCTGTTATTAATTAAATTAACAAATACATGGAATACGCAGAAAAGTTGTTACAATTTGTTAAACAGCTGGATTTCAGCATAGAAAATGGCACTTATTCATACTTTTTGAAGAAACAGGTAACTGTGATGGGTATATTAGGGGTTTCTGTGTTATGTGGGCCTCTTTATCAAATTTTGGTTTGGAAGCCAGAGTTCCCCTTTAAATTTTAAACTTAGATTTTGGAAAAACAGTAAAAAATAAAAAATGGAAAGCACTTTAATAAAGTCTTTATTTCTGAAGAACAATCTGAAACAACTCAAGTGACACAGTGTTTGGAAGATGACAAAAAATAAGATCCCATTTTTACTTTCTTTTTTTATACTTTAATTAAAAAATGTGTACCGTTTTTATAAGAAACCTGACTGTATGCAGTGAAATTCTCCCTTCATCTGCTGCTTTGGATAGGAATTGTCAGACGGTCCCTAACTGCCCTTCAGGGAAGCAATCATACTTATGTACAGCAGGGGGAGCCCCCGCCTTACTTCCCAGCCATGCAGAACTCAAGCAGCTTTGTTTGTTTCCCTGTAGAGCCGTCGGCAACTGTGTATAGATTTTTATTGGATTGTATTTTTGCCTTTACATCCCCTTTACTGTCTCCAACTCCAGCTGCAGGGACAAAGATGATGGAACCAGATTTAAACAAATAAACTGGGATTCTATTTGGAGGATTATTTTGCTGCAGCCACTGGTTCTGCAGAGTTTGTATTAAACAATACAAAAACAATAAAAAATCCACATTAGATTACATGACAACACAGGACCCAGTGCAGTCTGTATATTCTGATTATTAATCAGTCTTGTTGTATCGGCTTCTGGCAGATATTATTTGACTTGTGCTGTTTTGATCATTTATGACGATCCCTAAGCAGCCCAGAACACACTGAGCATGTGCACAGTCTTAGTCTTGCAAAGATGTTTTAACAAAGATGACCCCTTGTGGCCAACTTTGAAAGCATAAATTATTTTTTGATTAGGCTTGTGGTGCATGCAGCAAGTTCATGTTTAGTAGACAAAATACAACATTTCTAGCCTTATCCTATGTTAGACTTTAAAATGTGATTTTACCTAGAAGCATTATAATTTCTGGTTGAGCTTCACTATCCTGCCCACACTTACATTACACCAGCCCTCCATTGTGACTAAATACTATTGGGAATGGTCATCCAGCACCATTCTGTCACATTACTGTGTAAAATTCTATGTGGCAGGTCCTGAAAGTGGTATTTGTAGCCAATTTTAGCCTTATAGTTGTAGCACATATTTAGTATTAACAACAAGAATGTAAATATTGTGTGAAATGTCGTTGGTTAATTGATGAAACATTGAAAGAGGAAAAAAACAAGTGAAGGTTTCTGTTATAGTAACACAATATAAGGCTAATGAAAGGGTATTATTGTCAGATTGATTTGTTGAAACACAAACTTTGCAACTCCCTCCTGTGTAATCTGAGCGGCCACATAGGCTATACCTATAGGAATATCTTGGATCTACTACATAACAATTTAAGTGCATGAGTAGCAGGCTTTGGGCCCCACCAGTGCAAGAAAATAATTGACCTCCCAACTTTGCAATGTCTTGGATTAAGCATCACAAAAATGGCTTAGCTTGGGAAACAAAAGTAAGGGCTGGCCCACATTGCTTTGTTCTGTAGGGTTGTATTGAAGACATCTGTCTTACATATGGCCGGCCTGTGACCCTTTAAAGGTGGTTACACTACAACTCTCACATCCCATTTCTGGTGGGATTCATCTTAGCTCAGGCCACAACACCTTGTTATAGGCTTTCAGGGTGGTATAACGTCTTTCTTTTCTCCATTGTGTAACTGGCTTAACGCTACATTGACTTTTAAAGAGATACCTGCAGCTGACAAATGGGTATATAAATGTGACTTCTTTTTCTGCTACCCTCCAATTACATCATGTCTTGTCTTAAAGGATAACTAAACCCTAAACATGAATATGGCTAAAAATAACATATTTTATATACTGAGCTTATTGCACCAGCCTAAAGTCTCAGCTTGTCAATAGCAGCAATGATCCAGGACTTCAAACTTGTCACAGGGGGTCACCATCTTGGAAAGTGTCTGTGACACTCACATGCTCAGTGGGCTCTGAGCAGCTGTTGAGAAGCTAAGCTTAGGGCTCGTCACTAATTATCCAGCAGAAAATGAGCTTCCCCTGTAATATAAGCTGATGCTACAGGACTGATTATTAAATTCTGATGCTAATTGCACTGGTTTCTGTGCTGCCATGTAGTAATTATCTGTATTAATTACTAATTAGCCTTATATTGTGAAATTTCTATTCTATGTGTACTGAGTATTGTGAGTGGGTCCCTAAGCTCAGTAAGTGACAGCGGCACAGAGCATGTGCAGTGAATCAGCAGAAAATAAGATGGGGAGCTACTGGGGCATCTTTGGAGACACAGATCTTTACTGCTAAAGGGCTGTGGTTGCCTTGGGCTGGTACAGAAGCACAAAACATATGGGCAAATTCACTAACCTCCGAAAATTCGCCAGCAACAGCTTCGCTCACATCGCAGCACTTCAGGCAACAGGCGTAGATTCACCAGGACAACGCTAATTCACTAAAATCTGAAGTTGCGTCCAGGGCGCCGAACGCTGTCGAAGTTGCGCTAGCATTGCCTAATTTGCATACGGCGGGAAGTTAAAGTTGAATGGACGTATATGTTGCAGCAAATACATTACATTACACAAGCCCGGGAAACCTTAATAAAATAAAATAAAGTTGTTATATTGCCCTACACATGAGCCCAGTGTATCGTTTATGTTCCATATGTTAGGAAATGCAGCGGGAAGCCGGTTACCCCCAAAAAAAAAATGTTACACTCTTTTGCAGCCTATCACCCTGAAAAAGATAAAGACGCTAGCGGTTTTTTTTTTGGGGGACTTTTTCAACTAAATTTTGAGGAAGTCCTATCTACTCTATTGCACTTCACCTGGTCTGAGGTGGCGAATGCAAGTCTGGCGCAAGAGGTAACGTTCATTAAAATCCGCATCTTAGTGAATTTGCGCAGTTACATCCATTTGCCAGAGTGAAAATCTGCCAGGCGTTAGGGAACGAAGTAGCGCTAGAGTCTATTTCCTTCGGTAGCAAAGTTACAACCGTTAGTAAATCGGCGAAGTACCGAAATGACGTCACGCTGGCGAATTTTCGCCCCCACGTTAGTCACTTCGCCCTTTAGTAAATTTGCCCCATAATGTACAATATTTCTTGATAGTTCTTAAGTTAAGCTTTAGTTCTCCTTTAAGGCAGTCAGCAAGTCTGACTGGGCAAAAATGTGGGTATGTGTTCCATTAGGCCCAGGTCAAGCCACTTCTCAAGCTTGGGCTAGTTTAGAGAAGCGGTGGGGTTGGTAAATTCCTAAACATCACCATTAATAAAGATTAAACCAATTTCAGCCGAATCCCATGCAAAGTCTTGTATTTGGTGAAGCCCTAATAGTAATAATAATGTGTTTTTACCCCAGAATAGTTTATGAATTTACTTTTCCTACATACGTGGGCAGTATTTTATGCTGAGGTCAATAACTTCTGCTATTACAAACATGTCCCTCGACACAAAGGGACATTATCCAGGTTAATGAGCGACTTTTAAAGGTAAATAATGCACCTGCTGTAACTGATCTAACTTTAGCAAGGCACGTCCAGTAGTATTTATTCACCTTTTCGATACATTTTGAAATCATGGAGTATTTGATATTGCTGATACAGCACAGACATTTGCTGTTGCAATTAAGAAAAAAAAAAGTTGTCAAAATGTTTTTTTTTTTATTAACCAAACATGTGTGATTTTTCCATAGGGCTTAGCAAGGCTGAACATCATTCTAATATTTCCTTTCTAGGCATTTTAGAGCATGGGCAGCTGCAGTGAATTGTGCAGTCATTTGGAAAAGGTTTTTTAAATCCCAATTTGAAGCTTATATGACTCAAGGCTCGATTTGAACAACATCTTTTTGGTGTAAGTCCTCCGGCACACCCACTGACACATATAAATTCATAACTCAACAGAACTTAGGATATTTGATTTGGTATTTAATAATTCTAAGGAATAAAATGTAGAGTTAAAGGGGGAACTAAAGCTCAACAAAAAGACTAGAAATATTACACCGAGGGGCTTATCTATCAAAATCTGAAACAATTTTGTAGCGTTTATGAAACTATCACGTTACTCTTCATTCAGCTGTTGGGTGTCAGATATTCATTGACAGTTAAGCTGGCCATTGATGTAAAATTTTTTAAAAGATCTGACCGTCATCATGAGACCATGATGATCGTACGAATCAACTAAAAAGACCATTTGCCAGGAAAACAAAGGGGAGCTGCCTGCTTGGCCCTGCAAACATAGATAGATTGCACTGGGACCGATAAAGATTTTTTAACCTGGCCGATCAATTTTCTGACAGATGTCGGCCGAAAAATCGTAAGATGTACAATCGTTCGAATCCCACTAACCGCATGATAATTTCGAAGGATTGCTAAAATCGGTTGTTTGGCAAGAAAAATCTTTGCGTCTATGTAGGGAGGGTCCTTTTGCCTAGAAGATGTATTAGCGCTCACTCTAATAAAATAACCAGACATCATATGTTTCTCTACATGCAGGATTTGTGCAAAAGGCAGTTATTTTGTTAGATTTTGTTTGTACTGGAATCAGTTATTTGAGTGAGCTTTAATTCATCTGATAGGAAAGGAAGCCCCCCTGTAAGATATATGGGAGCTAACTGTCAATGAATATCCAACTCCTGCATGAAGAGAGAATGAGGAGAAACAGATGCTGAGAGAGGTATAGTGAAGATAAACTTGATTATTTCAGAAACAATGCAGAATATTTAATTGATTGTATTTAGAGGTTCCTATTTCAGTATGATGAAGCTTATATTGCATTTTCATTTTTGTGATAGTTCCCCTTTAAAAAAGCTTGATTTAATCGGTTCGTGTAAAAACTAAAACAAGCCCAAATCCCGAATTGCTCTTTCTTTTCTGGCTTTTTCCTGAAAAGAGTTTGGCTACACAGCAGCTTGTTTATATAAACTATAGTAGTATTTATCTGTCATCTACTGTGTATCCTGTGCTTGAATGGCTGCCCCCATGGCTACACAGCAGCTTGTTTATATAAACTATAGTAGTACTTATCTGTTATCTACTGTGTATCCTGTGCTTGAATGGCTGTCCCCATGGCTACACAGCAGCTTATTTATATAAACTATAGTAGTACTTATCTGTTATCTACTGTGTATCCTGTGCTTGAATGGCTGCCCCCATGGCTACACAGCAGCTTGTTTATATAAACTATAGTAGTACTTATCTGTTATCTACTGTGTATCCTGTGCTTGAATGGCTGCCCCCATGGCTACACAGCAGCTTGTTTATATAAACAATAGTAGTACTTATCTGTTATCTACTGTGTATCATGTGCTTGAATGGCTGCCTCTATGGCTACACAGCAGCTTGTTTATATAAAATATAGTAGAACGTATCTGTTATCTACTGTGTATCCTGTGCTTGAATGGCTTCCCCCATGGCTACACAGCAGCTTGTTTATATAAACTATAGTAGTACTTGTCTGTTATCTACTGTGTATCCTGTGCTTGAATGGCTGCCCCCATGGCTACAAAGCAGCTTGTTTATATAAACTATAGTAGTACTTATGTGTTATCTACTGTGTATCCTGTGCTTGAATGGCTGCCCCCATGGCTACACAGCAGATTGTTTATATAAACTATAGTAGTACTTATCTATTATCTACTGTGTATCCTGTGCTTGAATGGCTGCCTCAATTGAAGTAGACTGTCGCACACCCGTTATGCAGCTATAAAGATTAGCTCGGTGATCAATGGATGGAGGATATGGCAACCTCCCGGCAACTGGTACAAGAAAAGAACACACTGGCACACGAGGCTTGTATCTGCAGGGCGAACCCTTGCAAAAGTTTTTACTGCGGTGGTGCAACGTTTCAGGGCTCCGCCCCTTTGTCAAGCATGGAGCCCTGAAACTTTGCACCACCGCAGTAAAAACTTTTGCAAGGGTTCGCCCTGCAGATACAAGCCTCGTGTGCCAGTGTGTTCTTTTCTTGTACCACTTGAATGGCTGCCCCCATGGCTACACTGCAGCTTGTTTATATAAACTATAGTAGTAGTTATCTGTTATCTACTGTGTATCCTGTGCTTGAATGGCTGCCTCTATGGCTATACAGCAGCTTGTTTATATAAACTATAGTAGTACTTATCTGTTATCTACTGTGTATCCTGTGCTTGAATGGCTGCCCCCATGGCTACAAAGCAGCTTGTTTATATAAACTATAGTAGTACTTATCTGTTATCTACTGTGTATCCTGTGCTTGAATGGCTGCCCACATGGCTACACAGCAGCTTGTTTATATAAACTATAGTAGTACTTATCTTGGCCGCTGGGGTCAGAATTAGAATACTGAAAAGGAAAATCATTAAAAAAAATAATGAAGACCAATTGAAAAGTTGCCTAAGATTAGCCATTCTATAACATACTAAACATTAACTTCCTTTAAGGGTAAGCAACACCAACCTACTATATCAGCCACTTCATCTGCTACAAAAAATAGGTCAATCAACTTGATATAACAAGGTTAGTGCAGGCAACTGACCCAGTTATAAATATATATCTATATTCTACTTGTTTTGAATACATATAGAGTGTCACAGCATCTGCTGGCAAAAAAATGCTTAATAAATGCTCATTAAGTACCCAGCCCCAGCATAGTCCTGACTATTAATGAGTAGGTAGTTACAATGCAGTGCAATATACTGACACCAGAATGGAGTATAAAGCAGTTATAAAGATAAAATATGTTTAATCACTTGATTAATCTCCAGCAGCAAATGAAGGCCTTAGAGGGAAGTCAATGGGGCAGATTCACTAAAGGGCGAAGTGGCTGTTGCTAGCTCTGTCGGACGGTTGTTACACCGCAAATTCACTAAGATGCGAAATTTACTGAACATTGCCTCTTTCCGCAGAGTTTACGATGCTACCTCAGACCAGGCAAACTTATAAAAGAAGCTACATCAATCTCCTCAATCTTATGTCAGTGACATCATATCCTATATGCCGGAAATGCATTAAAGTTGTAAAATAAACACTGGCGACTTTTTTAAGGGGCATGCCACATTTGTTTAAAGGAGAACTAAACCCTAAAAATGAATGTGGCTAAAGATGCCATATTTTATATACTGAACTTATTGCATCAGCCTAAAATTTCAGCTTTGAAGTAGCAGCAATGATCCAGGACTTCAAACTTGTCACAGGGGGTCACCATCTTGGAAAGTGTCTGTGACACTCACATGTTCAATGGGCTCTGAGCAGCTGCAGAAAATGAGCTTCCCCTGTAATATAAGCTGATGCTACAGGTTTGCTGATTATTAAATTCTGATGCTAATTGCACTGGTTTCTGTGCTGCCATGTAGTAATTATCTGTATTAATTACTAATCAGCCTTATATTGTGACATTTCTATTCTATGTGTACTGTATATTGTGAGTGGGTCCCTAAGCTCAGTAAGTGACAGCAGCACAGAGCATGTGCAGTGAATCAGCAGAAAAGAAGATGGGGAGCTACTAGGGCATCTTTGGAGACACAGATTTTTACTGCTAAAGGGCTGTGGTTGCCTTGGGCTGGTACAGAAGCACAAAATACAATGTACAACATTTCTAGCTACTTCTTTAGTTACACTTTAATTCTCCTTTAAGGGTGGGCTCATGTCTAGGGCATTAGAGGATCTCTTCTGTCTTTATTATGGCTCATTGGACATTTGTTTTAAAAAGTGGCCACTTTTTGCACCAAAATTACTGATAAAGCCATCCATATGACTTTTAGATACCCGCATTATTCATAATGAACCTAATCACAAGAGTGCTAGTGAAGTTTCACTAGGCAGAAATGAACGGTAGCGAAAATTCACTATGAAATGCTCGCCCAGCAGAAGTAGCTGTGTCCAGCTGCTGAGACAAATTCACATTTTAGTGCAGGGGTCCCCAACCTTTTTCACCCGTGAGCAACATTCAGATGTAAAAAGAGTTGGGGAGCAACACATGCAAAAAAAATGTTCTTGGATGGTGCAAAATAAGGGCTGTGATTGGCTATTTGGTAGCCACTATGTGGACTGGCAGTCTACAGAAGGCTCTGTTTGGCAGTACACCTGGTTTTTATACAACTAAAACTTGCCTCCAAGCCTGGAATTCAAAAATAAGCTCCTGCTTTGAGGCCACTGGGAGCAACATCCAAGGGTTTGGGGAGCAACATGTTGCTCACGAGCTACTGGTTGGAGATCACTGTTTTAGTGAATTAATGTAGTGTTAATAAATTTGCACCTGGTGAAGTGGCGCTGAGTGTGGCTAATCGGTCTCTAGTGAAAATTCGCCCTTTAGTGAATTTGCCTCTTTGTGTGGCACTTGTTCCCAACTTGTTTCTCGTATTTGGGTCAACGTATATCTAAAGAAAGCATTGAAGGCCCTAGAAAGAGCTAAGGGAAAAACAGAAAGCCGCCATAATCTTGTAACTTCCTCACTATCCCCTGAGGCAAAAGAGAAACCATTCATTATATAATGTTTTTACATGTCCCATCCAGAGAGGAGCCAGGTCTATTGATGTAGCCTTTTAAAAAGCCTCAAGGGCAAAATAAATGAATCTCTGCTATGTCACCACCTACCTATAGTTCTTAGGGGCACTTTACGGGTTAGGAAGTGACAATTATCATGGTTGTTATAAGTGTCCACAGATTGACTCTGCTGCAACTCTTTGTCCCTGCTAATTAAAGAAACACGTCTAGTATGATGCCCTCTCATCAATTACAGTGATACAGAATCTTCTAAATAAACATACCCCTACACCAGGGATACCCAACCAGTAGCTCGTGAGTAACATGTTGCTCTCCAACCCTTTGGATGTTGCTCTCAGTGTCCTCAAACCAGGTGCTTATTTTTAAATTCCAGGCTTGGAGGCAAGTTTTGGTTGTATAAAAACTAAGTATTGTGCCAAGCAGAGCCTTTTGTAGGCTGCCAGTCAACATAGGGGTTACCAAATAGCCATTCTCAGCCCTTATTTGGCACCCCAATGAACTTTGTCATGCTTGTGTTGCTCCCCAACTCTTTTTACATTTGAATGTGGCTCACGGGTAAAAAAGGTTGGGGACCCCTGCCCTACACTGTGCAATTCTGTTTTTAATGCTCACCACAGATTGCAGAATTTGGCTGCATAGTGTCAGGGAGCAGGGCCTGTGGTCTTTGACAGGAGGAAACACCTTCCACAGTTGAAGACAGATCACAGTATATGCTTCAGAGGAAGTCCCCAAAATTCTGCATGGACATATGCCAGATCTCAGATGGGCTTTAACGCAAGAAGCCCCACCCTTTTCTCCTCAGACCAGGTCCCTTGTTAAGCCCTGTGGTCAACAGGGGAGCCTTTCTCCTAAATTGGCAACTCTGTTCAAAAGTGAACCTGGGCCTACAGTTGAATATGCTTGACATGGTGATCTGTCTTCATTTCTGTTGTGCTTTTTAGTTTTACTTTCCTCTTGTATACACTCAGTGCTGATCAATAATTATAAATAATCCAGATTTTAAAAAATGACTTCCTTAGTCTCTGTAATAATCAGAGGCGTGCCTGGCCGCCCGGCCGCCCTGTGTGGACCAGCCGGCTAGCACGCCCCCCAGGGGCAGGGTCCTTTTTGGGCGCAAGTCTAGTGCCAGGTCCGGTCTAGGAGTAGGCTGAAGAGATAGCTGCCCAGGGCCCCCCAATAATTGCGCCCTAGGCAGCTGCCTCTTCTGCCTACCCCTAGTTCCGGCCCAGGTATAAATAAAATACTACCGTGTACAGATATTAAGGAAGGGTATTCAGGCCCGGATTTGTGGAAAGGCCACCTAGGCCCGGGCCTAGGGCGGCAGGATTTTAGGGGGGCGGCAGGATTTTAGGGGGGCGGCATGCTGCCTAACTACACCCAATTCCCATTGCTCCAGTCCAGATGATGAAAATATGCACAAATAAAGGGGAGGGGATGGGGTGACCAATGGCAGTGGGCCTAGGGGCACCCACTATGTAAATCCGGCCCTGAGGATATTAACATCTTCAAATGGGTCACTGGACATCTGCCATTGACTTCTACGTGAACTAGGCAGGTTTTAGGTGGTGAATAGTCAAATTGGAGTTGCTCCCAGAGTCCAGGTATGATAAATCTCGAATTATAGATATTCAGGGCATGCACACTCAAAATATAATCATTAACATATTCACACAGTGGTATTCTTAACAGCATTTTTTATGTAATATAAATGCATCCACGACAAGGCTTTGTACAATCAGTATAAATCAAGCATATAACAAATTAGAGAAAAACATTTTCTACGCAAATCCGTGGAAGAGGCTGGGCAATTTTTTTTTAACTTAAAAAAATACATTCTTAGGGCCGCCCCAAAACCTGTGCCCTAGGCACAGGCCCTTGGTGCCTTAATATAAATAAGGCCCTGTATATTGTGAGTGGGTCCCTAAGCTCAGTAAGTGACAGCAGCACAAAGCATGTGCAGTGAACCAGCAGAAAAGAAGATGGGGAGCTACTGGGGCATCTTTCGAGACACAGATCTTTACTGCTAAAGGGCTGTGGTTGCCTTGAGCTGGTACAGAAGCACAAAACATCATGTACAACATTTCTACCCCACTTCTTTGTTTAAGGTTTAGTTCTCCTGCATCCCTAACCCTAACCCGCCCTCCCTTAGCCCGCGCCTGCCCGCATTCACACTTCCGGGTTGCTTCTGGGATGATGTCACAAAAGGGGCAGGTCGAGCAGACGAGGCTTCTTTAAAAGACGAAGGGTCCCGCGGGTATTGACCCAGCACATCACTAACAGACATATATAAAAAAATGTTGAATAACAATGCCTCTTTATCTAAGTAAAAAGATGTTTTGATATACAGTATGGGATCTGTTATCCGGAAACCCGATATCCAGTAAGCTCCGAATTATGGAAAGAATGTCTTCCATAGACTCCATTATAATCAAATAACCCAACTTTTTCAAAATGACTTCCTTTTTCTCTGTAATAATACAACAATAGCTTGATCCCAACTAAGATATAATCGATCCTTATTGGAGGCAAAACCAGCCTATTGGTTTCATTTAATGTCTACGTGATTTTCTAGTACACTTAAGGTATGAAGATCCAAATGAAAGAAAGATCCATTATCTGGAAAACCCCAGATCCCAAGAATTCGGGATAACACGTCCAAGAATTCTGGATAACACGCCCCTGTACTACTGACTTGGTCACGCTAATAGTAAATGTCAAGGTACAAAACAAATAAGAGCAAATAGTATTTGTATGTAAATGTGTATATATATATATATATATATATATATATCTATATATATATATATATATATATATATATATATATATATATATATATATATATATATATATATATATCTATATATATATATATATATATATATATATATATATATATCTATATATATATATATATCTATATATCTATATATCTATATATATATATATATATATATATATATATATATATATATATACATACATGCCTCTGCATTCTCTGGGGACTGTATCAATAAGAAAAAAATAGGAATTCATACAATGCTAACCTATTGTTTAGGTGATCTCAGAACCTACATTCCCACAGAATCCCAAGGCAACCGCAGTCCACTGCATCTATAGATTGCGTGGGACGACAAGCAGAGAACATCCTTTTTTCCCCCCATCCTCTGTATGACACTAATGTATAGATGTGTAACTGCACTCCTCCTCCCACCATCTCTACATGCAGCAGAACTGCGGTTTTATCCGGAGTCTCTTCCGCTTGTTTTGGAGCATTTGGAAGGGCATCCAATCCCTGAGCAAACTCTTGCAATCTAACTGAAACCCAACAAAGAATAATAAAATATTCATGAGACTGGATGCTCTTATAATGTCTTCCATCACTATACTGGAACACTCACCCAGTGCATTGGTTTTACAGTCTGAGTTTGCACCGGCACAATGTGTTTACCTGTGTATAAATAAGTAGGAAGGAGTTGCCTATTCGCACTTGTGTTAAAATAAACACTGGGGTTGTACAAATGTTCTTGGATAATGGGAAATTGCTACTTTCACCCACATCAAGCCAATGTTACACTGTGCCTGTTCAGTCTGTTATTATACTATTTAGTAGCGCTAAAACGACTGCCGGCTTATGCAAATGGTAGTTATTTCTGATTAAAATTTGGTATAAATTTGTATTTTCTTGTTAAATAATGCTATTTATGCACACAAAAGGAGTGAGAGGGGGTGAACCACCTACACAGGTCCGCTCCTTATATTTAACACTTTCCTGCCTGTGTACTACATACTGTACATGTCGTTTTATCACCCTCTACACTGCAGTGAACAACACACAGCACCAATGAAACATGCAGACAAAAATAGGAGCAATAAGTCTAATGTGGGCTTTAAGGTGTCATCCAAGCAACTGAACTAGGATATGAAATGCATTACACGGGGGGGGGCTTGTTTATTAAAATTTGAATTTTTCAGAGTATTTTATTTTAAAAAATCTGAGCAAACTAGAATCCACAATTTGACCTTATTTATTTAACACAAATTAGCATGATTTAAGCGGATCGGGGAAAAACTCAATGAAATTGAGCAAAATCAGAACCATATGATTTTTTTTTCTGTCTTTTTCCCGAAAAATCTGAATTTTTGGGATTTTGCTCGGAATTTTTTCAGATTTTCTGAACTAATTCCGGCGCAGACCACAGAAACTTCCAAAAAGAATAGGGACCTCCCCGGTGCCTTATGGTCTGAGATTTTCAGACTTTTTGCAGCATTGGGCCAAAAAATTTTTATTTTATAGTAAAACCCCCCACATTTTTTGTGTTTTTTGCATTCTGACTTTAAGAAATAACTTACCGAAACTCCGCTTACGCTCCTCTTCAAAAAAGTTGACAATCCATCGTGCGGTGAAGAGGAGCGCAAAGGGAGTTTTGGTAGGCTCTCTCTTAATAAAGGCTGTGTGATTTTAAAGTTTAATTAGTCCACATAGAAGAGAAACAGGAGGAAACAGAATCTAAAGAAGCCCAATACTGTATATAGCCAATCCCAACGCAGCCACCATGGCTTTATGGCAAAATGCACAGACAGCACTCCTTCTTGCCCAAACGGAAGCGGTTAAGAAAAACATCCTCTATCACAAAACCAATGTCCTAGAATTAGGTGACAAATGTGGCAAATTACTGGCCTATCTTAGCAGGGACCCCTCCCAGCAAGCAGCGATACCTGTAATAAACAAAAAGACAGGGGTCACTACCATGGACCCCAGGGAAATTAATGACACTTTCAAGGAATATTATACAGCTCTTTATGACTCTAAATTGGTCTGTAAATATGAGGATATATTAAGGTACATGGGGAAAGTTGACATGTCCACATTGGACATGCCAGGAAGGCTACTGTTAGACACTCCTATAACAGCCCAAGAGATTAGTGAAGCCATTGGATCATTTCCGAGAGGCAAAACTCCAGGGGTTGATGGGATCCCCATAGAATGGTACCGGTCTTATACAAAAGAGTTGACCCCCAGTCTGGTTAAGCTGTTTAATAATGTCAGAGAGGGCACACCACTCTCAGAATCGATGAACAAGGCCTTGATTATAGTTCTCCCAAAGCCGAATAAGGACCCTAAGGAATGTGCCTCCTATAGACCGATATCTTTAATGAATTGCGACGCCAAAATACTGGCGAAGGTTCTGGCCCGGCGCCTCAACACAGTTATCACTCAAATAATTGATATTGACTAATCGGGGTTTATTCCACAGAGGACCACAGACATAAATTTAAGAAGGCTATATACAAACCTCATGGTAACTCATGACAACTCCAATTCTAGAGTTATTGCAGCCCTAGATAATGAAAAGGCGTTTGACTCAGTGGAGTGGCCCTACTTGTGGGCAGTGATGAAGTGTATGGGCTTCCCTGATAATTTCATGAAATGGGTAAAAATGCTGTATAGGGCTCCGGAAGCATCCATCCGCACTAACCATAATTCCTCTCAATCATTCAGGCTCCACAGGGGGACTCGCCAGGGTTGCCCTCTCTCCCCTTTGCTTTTTGCTGTAGCCATGGAACCCCTAGCCTGCATGATAAGACAATCCCCTAGGATAGAAGGGCTAAAAATAGGAGGGGTAACTGAAAAAATATCCATGTTTGCGGATGATACATTACTTTATCTGGCTAACACTGATCAGGACCTGGGGACAGCACTGGATATCATTGATGTACACACCACATACTCTGGCCTAAAGATCAACTGGGGTAAATCGGCACTTTTCCCCATAGATCCTCTACCAACTCCTCTACCGGTACTGCCTCAAGGCTTGACTTGGACAGACAAATTTAAATATTTGGGCATCACCATACATAAGGACCCAGGTAAATTTTTAGACTTAAATTTAGCGCCCTTACTTCAGGGACTGGAGCGGAAAATTAAACTATGGACCCGTCTACCACTGTCACTGATAGGGCGTATAAACCTCTTCAAAATGATCATGCTCCCCAAATTTACATACATGTTTCGGCAATCCCCTGTAAGGATCCCGAATAGTTTCTTCCAGAAAGTTCGAAAGTTCCTTATACAACTGTATTGGCATCCATCTACCCCAAAAATAGCCATAGTCAAGCTCCAACTCCCAACCCACGCTGGGGGACTGGCTGCTCCGAACCTCTTTCTGTATTACTTGGCAGCGAAACTGGCCGTAGCAAAGTGGTGGATAACCCCATCACTAGACAATCCCGCCATACGCTTAGAAGCCCAAACTATAGGGTCATATGAGGAACTTAAGAACCTCCTTTACAGAGGTTGTAACTATACGGCAAAGGCAACGATATCCATGAGAGAAATTGTATGGGCATGGAAAACAGCTAATGGTCTCTTTCCTAAACTGGCAGCGCATTGCTCAGGACTCACCCCTCTCTGGTGCAACCCCAAATTGCCACACATGCACACTGTACCAGATCCTCAAGCCTGGGCTATGCACAATATTAAGTATGTTCAGGACATTATGGTTGATGGTAAACTACTGGACTTCCCCACCCTTAAAAATAAATACGACCTGCCCAACAAAATGTTCTTTAGGTATATTCAACTCCGGCATGCCACGCATTCCCAATTTAATGGGGGGCCGGTGATAACTACCCCCTCCCAAATAGAAGTGAGGGCATTGGCTGATGCGCAGACTAAAAATCTGTCAGTTTTTTATGCCATTCTCATGACTGCAGGGACCTCCCCATTGGGTAAATTACTGGAGAAATGGCAACGTGACATACCCGAATTGGATGCTGAGGCATGGAAGGAGACCCTTGATTCGGTCTTTGACCATATTGTGGCATCCAGAGACAAAATGATACAGTTCAAATTTCTGCATAGAGCATATCTCACTCCAAGTGTATTGGCTAAAATGTCCCCGGCCACGGTTGATGAATGTCCACGGTGTCATCATTCCCCAGCGAATTTCATACACATAGTTTGGTCATGCAACAAGATACAAAGGTTCTGGGGGGCTATAGCGCAATACATTTCTGATATGATGGAAATTCCTATCAGGGTGGAACCCCTAGGTATGTTACTGAATCAGGTAGCAGATCTAGCACCAACTATAGCTGAGAAATCGTTACTCTCCATACTGTTTGCCTATGCCCGAAAGTCCATAACCCTGAAATGGAAGGCACAAATAGCCCCAACTGTTGGATTTTGGGAATCCCAGATCATACATGCAATACCGCTATATAAACTTCTCTATACGAGAAGAGGCTGCCCGGCCAAATTTGAAAAAATATGGTCCCCATGGCTGGACATCCACGTTGACCATAATTGACCGCTGAGACATTGCCCCTAAAAATTTCCTAGTAATGTGGTAGGACAGGCAACCTCCCTCCTTCACTGTCCTATGTTTTCTGAGTTGACTTTGATACACGTACAAAGAAGTAATGCATAAGTTAGGTTAGGTTAGTAGAAGTTCTTTATTAAAATGGTAGTAAAGCGATTACACGATATGAATATCAGTACATGCATGGTGTAATGTTGGAAACTGTGATATGTTTGATGTCAGCCGATACCACTGTTTGCAACGGTGGCTGTGATTTAAGGAACGCTGTATAAACCTGCTTAATGACCATGTTAATGTACTCTACTTGAATAAAGCTTTTTTGTTAAAAAAAAAAAAAGTTTAATTAGTCTTGGTGGTTTTTTTCATGGTATACTAATGAATTTTTCAAAAAATTTTTTTGATGTTACTGGTTCTTTAATGTATAACCTTCTTAATATGTTATACAGCAGTACACGCCATAGTGCATATTATATAACTATTACATCTGGTGCGTTTGATTTGTGTTAAGTCCACGTGTAGGGGGCTGATTATTTGACAAATCACATGGGCCAGGACCAAATTATATTAAAATAATGATGTCATGAAAAGGCATCAAAATACACTAAGGGTTTTATAAATTGTGAATTGGCTTGTGAACCTCCAGCTTTTTGGATCCAATGCGTCCAATAAAAAACAGCCCTGCACTATAATTTAAAGGGATGAAGAAAACCATAGGCGTTCCTTGTTCTAGCTATGATTCATACCAGGTACAGCACAAATAACTGTTGTCATCATTCATACTGGTCACCTGCAGTGGTCCACAGCACTGCAGGAGTAACGGCAGCCTGATGAACAGGACACATAAGGGCTTATAAAGCATCATGGTGCAAATCAGTCCCAGCTTGGTAACCCATAGCAACCACTCAGAGATTTGTTTTTGATATTCAAGCTGCGTTAGGCTAATCAAAGCTGATTGGTTAGTATATTTTTCTAGACTGGAGCACTTTGCACCAAAAGGGTTTGTAAACAATGCTCCCCACAACAGATTTCTCTATACCACAGAGTTGCTGTGCCTCCGATTATGTACAATGGTCTTTTGACTGAATGGGAAAAATTTCGAATATAGAATTAATTAGATGGCTTTTAAAATATACCTGTCAGCTGCACGTTAATAGATACGGTAAAATGGGAAACACTATAGTTTTCTATGTGAGGGCACGACATTTAGAATTCATACAAGAACACTAATTGCTTACATCTCATTAGGATTAGCATATGAGTGGTCATTTTTGATGATTAGCTGCAGGGCCCCTGAAAAAGATCTCTGGAAACCCCACATCAACCAAATAACTGTGACAGCGCCACTGGGACTTCAAATGCCACCTCTAAAGTGACCTGAGGATTAGCAAATCTCGAACTGGGAGACAATTGTAAAGAACAGCACCCCTCTTCTTTTGCCAATGCTGGATGTTAGTGCTCTGCATTAGAGAGCCTGGTACCAGACTACAAATAGCCCCCCACTACAGGGAATGCTGGGAAATCCTTAACACCTTTCTGCTAAGACACACTCTACTCCCATAGTCCAAGTAATAACCCCTTAAAGAAAAAGAAAATGTATTTTTACTTGGGGGTGCCAAAAGTTGGTGATTGATCTACTTACCCCGGGTTGATGCTCCTATCAGCAGAAAACTGCACCGGCCCGGGGTGTCATTTAGACTTTAAACCCCCAAAGGGGCCAGCCACCACTGTTTGGAAGCCACTCCATTTACATTGCTATCAGGGCCGCCATCAGGGGGGCACAGGGGGTACTCCTATACCATGCTCGGGCCTAAAGGGGGGCCCGGCTGTGCTGCACTTTTCAAAATAGCAGGGCCCCCTTGACAGTGCCAAAGCCGTGCCACTTCCTCCTGAACCAGCAAAAAAGCTGAAGTCCTGAACCGGCAAAAAAGTCGAAGTCCCGAACCACCGAAAAGCCGAAGTCCCCGATCACAAAAGAGCCGAACCGCCGAAGTCCCGAAAAGACCCGAAGCCACGAAAGGAGCCGAAAGTTGAAGTCCTGAAGCCGCAAAAAGATCCGAAGTCACGAAAGGAGCCGAAGCTGAAGTCCTGAGTTCAGTTCTATTGAACACCAATGTGTTTTTTGTTTTAAACTCCTTAGGCAAAAATGTATTACTTTAATACGCTATAGGCCCCTGCCACCAATGTTTTTTAAAAAAAATATTCTCTGGGGTCCCAATGTTTTTTTAAAATGGTAAGGGGGGCCCTGGGGTCAAATTTTTTTTTACTTATGGGGGGCTCTAACCACCAATGATTTTTTTTAAAAAAAAAAACTTTTATGGGGGGCCCTAGCGCCAATGTATTTTTTTTAACTTATAGGGGGGGCCCTGGTCACCAATTATTTTTGGGTGGGCGGGGCCCATAAAAAATTTTGTTATACTGGGTCCCGTGATTTCTAATGGCTATAACTGCTATGCAAGAACCTCCATTTTACTACCAACATTTTTGCTGGCATTTAAGAATTAAAAAAAAAAAAATCTCAAAATTTAGAGAAAAAAAGTATTTTATATCTTACCCAGCATTAGCACCTGCTAGGAGTGCATGAAAACAAAGCCTGCTTGGCACCGCACTTGTTTCACAGCATGCTTTATACGGTGAAAAATCGAATTAATTATCACAGTAACGTATGTTTGTGGAACAGCAGGGTCATATACTCTTATGCTACAGGGGTGCTGTGTGCTCATGTAATTACATTTCCTCTTAGCATTATATATAGTTATAGAAAAAATAAATTCAAGATTGATCGCATTTGCTAGAAAAAAACCCAGATACTTTGATTGTTTATGGGCAGAGACCAAATAGAGGGAAGGAAAAAATATGGCACAGATTTATTGCTGAAATATGCCTGTTCTCAGAATTAAAGAAGGGGAGGACACAGCGTTGCGTGCCATCTTTCCTAGTGCTATTTTTAGCAGTGATATATGTGAAATAGGATTTTTTTTTCCCTTTGTCAGGCAAATCAAACATGAAGCTGTTCTCATGGCTAGGGATAGCTAATACAAGGAGGAGCCTCCTGCATTTTTGTTTTGCCTGTCCTGAGCAATAGACATAACCAGCTAACTAGGGAAACTGAGGAGTGATCTGGTTAGTGCAGGTCAAACCGGGAAAGGTAATGGGGTGGGAGGTGAATGGTGCCTCACCCGGTATGAAGCCAAACCTCTTCCTGCCACGTAGCTTGTCCTTTCATCATACCGGATCCCCAGACTGGTGTCGAGACATGATACTTGTACCTGTGTATATACAGATATGATAAATAAAATGAGCAAAGTATCTCTAAGGAAAATAAAAAAAAGGCAACATCCAAACATGAGAAAAAAAATCCAGGGCGAAGGGAGGTGTTGGTCTGTCCCCACCCCTGGCAGGCTGCTCGAGTCAGTCCCTTACTAGTGCTGTGTCACGCACATTCACAAGGCGTATCCTCGCCAACACATTAACCTCTTCACTGCAACAGCTTGTAGCAGTCACATAAAAAAACTGCAGGTCCTAAATCTGGAGGATACACCCTGTTAGCTGTATAAACTCTGTCGCTTAATACTAAATACTCTAAGTACCGTTAGGGTTGCCACCTTTTCTGGAAAAAAATACCGGCCTTCCTATATATATATATCTTTTTTCCCTATTAATAACATTGGGATCAACCTTCATTTTTACCGGCCAGGTGGCAACCCTGAGTACAGTACGAGCATCTTTGCAGATCTATTTGTGTTTGGTCAGGACCGCAGTATAACATGCATATTTCTGATGCCCTTACACTGTACATGTTCTGGACATCTGCAAGGGATCCAGTCTGGGGTAAAAAGTAAGCAATTCTATCCACTGGAGGTGGTTCCAAACATCTACTGAATTACAATGCCCTTCAAGGAGCTGTAAAGGTCCCCATAGACGCAAAGATTTTTCTTTGGTGAACAACCGATTTTAGTGCAAACCAATCCGTCAAATTATCGTGAAGTTAGTGGGAATCAAACGATCCTGCATCTTACGATTTTTCGTCCGACATCTGTCAGGGCCAAGCAGGCAGCTCCCCGCAGTTTTCCTGGCTTCAACTAGACGACATCGCTTGAAATGGTCTTTTTAGTTGATGGACAAATCGTCAGTCACCCCAAAGAAGAGGCAATTAGTCGCCGGGCGACTAAATCTCCCCGAATCTCACAGTCTGACCCTACCCTTAAACGATCGTTTCAAGATAATCTTGGTCTCACTATAATGAAAAGATCTTTTAAAAATCTTTACATCTATGGCCTGCTTAACTGTGTTGTGTGTGTGCGCGTGTAGTAGGGCAAGTTAGGTGCTATGGGTGAACACTATCGTGATATTTGAAAGTTGTAGTTCAAAAACAGCTGGATAGCAGGCTTACTGATATCAAACCTGTTATCATTAACGGCAGCCCACAGTGAAGATACAGGGTTTGTGCACCCTCCTCCCCCACTGAAATAGGGACTTTATCAAGGGTATTTCAATGGAACGAATTTTGATTTTCTATCAAATGAGTTGCCTCTGATGAAGCAGTTGGAGAATCTGTCCAGAGTAACAAACTAAAGAAAAGATTTTAAAGGATTCGGTTTATGAGAGCTTTATAAACACTGGTCTTATTAGTTCCAGAGAGGCTGGCGTGACATTAAATGGGCCACTGGAAAATAATATTAGCCCAGTGCAGAGGGATGTTTGTGAGTTTTGAATGTGACAGACAAGGGCGCAAGCCAGCCAGTAAAAACAGCCTCCCTTCCCCTGCTTTCCTGGATCGGAAGCCCCACGAGGATTGCTAGCTAAAGCTAACCAGATTCAAATTCCCTAAAACTCCAAGCAGATCTTTTTTTTTTTTTTTTTCAATGAAAGGGATTTGTAGCTACCCTCCATGAAAATACCACCCTGACTCTAGGCAACCCCCTATTTTGTCCTTCTCTTCTGCATCCCCAGCTGCTTTTGACCCAGAGCCCCCCACTAACTGCACAAGGGGGGGGGGGAATAGGACAGGAAAAACAAGAAGCTGAGGGGGTGGAGCTACCAGTTAGATCCACATTCCAATTTCACCCTTCCCCCTGCCCTGTGCTCACGGTCTGAAAAGAAAAGGGTTGGGCTAGTTCCAGCACTTATGCCCCTGCTACAGGGCTCGTAATTAGAATCATGACCCCCCCCCTCCCCACCAATCCTTTGAAAAGAATAGGACAGATATTTCAGTGGGGATGGGGGTGACTATCCTAGGTCAGTGATTAAAATAACAAAAATCTGAATTATACAGTCATAAAATTATCTGTCTTCCTTGCTTGGGAAACTTTGAGATCCACGTGCGTCTTGCATTCGATTTCTCAAGGTGAGAATATTATGCTGGTGTTTCATGGGACAAATTCCAGGGTAAAGCCTCACCCTGATTTACAGGCATATACAGTGCTGCAATGTATAAAATTAATCAAGGGGCTGTGCTACAAGTCATCATACAAATGCAGGTACAAGCACATTCCCTGCAGATCTTAGTGGGAAAGGAAGATTGTGCTTATGGCAATGCAAAATCCTTCACAGTTTTATTTTAGAAGGATTTCCTTGATCCTTCCGACAGAGCCTCGGAACACATTGGCGATTGCTTAAAGTGATACTTACACCAACAAATTTAATCTACATTAAAAGTTAACTATAGGTCATGTTGATCGTTTTTCGCTGAAAACTCTGCTTTTGTGTCACTTGAAGTTCCTAAACCTGACTGTTTTGCCAACCTGACTGTCAGTTAAGGTGGCCGCAATACACGGAGAGATCCCTAGGGCCCAATGATCGGATCATAACGACGGGTAAACGGGTGGTCGGATTGCGGGACCACATCAACGAACAGATGGGGTCCAGGATCCAAGGGATTTTTAGTCCCAACTTTTGGCCAACTTTCGGCCAGATATCGATCGGGGAATTCCGTCGGAGGGTCCCGTACACGGGCCAATAAGCTGCCGACTAGGTCTGTTGGCAGCTTTTATCAGCCCGTGTGTGGCCACCTTTAGAGTTTCTAATGCTAACGGACTACTGCTGCACAAATATGGCAGCCCCCTCATAGAGGAACAGGGTAGTAAGAAAGGTAATGTAAAAGCATCAGGCAAATACTTGTATGGCAAAATTATAAATAGCATTCAAAGACAATGTTATGATAGATAATAAAAAAAGGTTATTTTCTGATGTCAGTATCTCTTTAATGAGAGAAGTCTCGGCTGATTTCATCGGATACGCGGAAACGTTACGGATTTTCCCCAAAAGTGTGCTTAATAAGGTGTGACGCATCATTTATTTTGTTGTCAGGACTCCAGGCAGCACTTGGTTTAACTGTCCTGCTTCTGATTTACGTCTCTCAAAGACAGGGACAGACTCATTGCTGGGGAAAACGACACATATCATCAGCAATGGTGGTGGTTTTTGCATTGCTGCACTGCAGAGACAGGGTCCTAAGATTTCACTGCAGCCTAGGATTTTGCCTTGCTGAATCTGTGTGGCTTTTCTCACAGCCCTCGTGTTCACGGACTCCTGATCAAATTGAACATAGATAGGGACGTTAGACTGTAAGAGACCAGCCTCACATCTGTAAAATAAATGCAAAGCTGTGCCGTATAAAGGTTAATAGAAAATATTGCATTGAAAAATATAGCTTACCTCATTTGGATCTATCATAAAACATAACTATGTCTTTACACTGGTTCTGAAACAGTCGGAACCCCGCCAAAACATTTTGGGGTTTCCCTTTATGGCCGAATACTTGGCCCTCGCCCAGATATACACAGAGTAATTATATTATTAAAAATTAGATAATGTTTTATTAACAAAAGACTAATGTTTCGGTCTCTCCTTTGAGAAACGTTAGTCTTTTGTTAATAAAACATTATCTAATTTTTAAGTCCTGAGAGTGCGGACCTTCTTTACTGAATAATTATATATATATATATATATATATATATATATATATATATATATATATATATATATATATATATATAGTTTATCAAGGACCCGCACTCCTATGTTTCATGCAAAAAATCCGTATTTATTCTTACTTGTGCATCCAACGTTTTGGCCAGTATTCAGGCCTTTATCAAGGAATACAGGCCGAAACGATGAATGCACAAATATGACTAAATACTGAGTAAGGGTCCTTGATAAACTCTACATGTCTAATTTTGAACCAGCACCCAAAGTGGATTCAGACTGGATTTGAGTGTGAGGCTTATATATATATACACATCTATGTATTGTGTTTATTCTACCGCTGTTTCTTTTATTGCACTGATGTTGCTGGTTCTCCGTTGACCAGGCAAGGTCCATTAGTAACAGTAGTAGATATACGGATCCGCACACACACTATTATCTGCAGTAGGGGACTTGGCCCCTCTTTTTATTATTATATCACCAGTATGGTCAACATTTGGGGGGGTTTAACCTCATATACATATATATATATATATATATATACATATATATAAAGATATAAAGTATATACAAAAGTCATGAATATCTTGTAAATGATATCCTTATAAACGGTGACTAATGATGTCATCAGTTATAAACGGTGAGTAGTGATGTCATTTGGCTCACTAAAACTTGTGTATTATAATAAAGTACCCGATATTGTAAAATATGAGGATATTAGCAGTTACCTGGGAGTTCTGTGACCCGTGTTTTTATATAGTCATGAAACTCCTCGGTAACTTATAATATCCTTATACAAAAGGGGTATTTTATTCACTATATAAATACACCCAGGGCAATACATAACCATGCCCCTAAATTTGAACCCCAGTCTAGTCCCCACCAGCCCCTGAGTGGGAGGAGGAAGCTGCCTCACAATTTTGGGAAACAGAAGAGATTTTAATGCTAAACAAATGCCTCCCGCCACAAATACACTAGCCAATCACAGCTGCCACTAGAGGCGCCGTCTCGTAGCAACCAATGGCCTTTCTCGTCAGTATTACCTTCCCTGGGGCAGCACCCACAATAGGAATAATGCCCCTCAGCAAATTCCGCCATTACAGTCCGAGATGATCTTAGTACCAAGTCCACGTCCCTATTTATATCATTGGTGAAATAGAGCCTCCCCCACCCCAAAGATCCCCGGCTCCGGCAGCAACCCGTGTAACAGGGGCATTCATATTAATACGATATAGTCACTTATGAATGGAAGTGGAAAAAAAAAAAAAGAAAAAAAATATAGCCGCGTTGAATGACACACTGTACGAACAGCATCAACCACTCCTCTCAGTGTCTCTCCTGTAACTGTGGGAAAACCAGTCAGAATCTCTGGTGTCTCAAGGTCTTGTCACCGCCCAGCGCTGATTGACGTCCGCAGCCGCCCAGTAGGCGTCGAGGTCGTTTCCCTTCAACCAATAGAGGCGCCGAATGTAGGCGTGGCTACCAACTCCTCCCCTTGTTCCCGCTGCCCCTGCCGCCGGACCCTGGGATCCCCGTGTGGTCAGTCGCGTTTCCGCCTGTGGAGGCAGCAAGTCGTCAGGGGGGGAGGGGAGGCGGTGTTGAGCGGTTGTCGATGCGGATTGGGGGGTGGGGGTAGTTCCTCTCACACTGAGCAACGGGGTAAGGGGGGTGGTGGGGGGGCCGCTGGCATGGTACCCTGAACGCTCACCCCCCAAGCACAAACATTCTACCTGGGAGTCTCAGCGGCGCCGCCTGACGCTTGGAGCTGGGCTGTGAAGCTCAGGAAACACCGCGGCTTCACTTGAGGCCTACAAGTTTATTTTTCGTTGTGGGATACTTTGGGACTGTTGTTTATTGACGGAACTAAGTCGTATAGGCCGCTCCAAGAGCGGGTAAGTACTGCAGGGCCTCTGCCTGACCCACTGGCCAACATATTTACCCTCAAATAACCCTTTCCTATTGGGTAAAAGTGCTCTGTGCTCCTCTCGACTCTGCACAACCCCCTGAGTTTTGCACAAGTGTGAGTGTGTGAATTCCACTCTGTATTTCTTACACTCCACGCTCAGATCTGGGAACAACTTTGTTTTACCATGGACATTGTGTGCTCTTTATATTCCATGATTGTACCTACACATGCCAACTTTCACCATGTCTCTACAACAGCTCACACAATACATTAGGGATTATATATATATATATATATATATATATATATATATATATATATATATATATATATATGTGGGGGTACAGAGTGTTCTAGTTCAGCAGGAGGGGGAGCAGGGTACACAAGCCGGAGACCTACAGATAGTTTTCTGTAATGTTAAAAGTAGACCCACAAAGACACAGCTCTCTGCTAAGGGATGCCATGCTTGTGGGGGTGTCTCTGGATCTCCCATCTTTGTGTTTTTGGAATTGTCCACTGTTACTGTGTTGTTGTTAATAGGGAATGATCCAATCTGCTTTGGTGGGGGGATTAGGGTGTTATATAGGTGAAAGTTGTGCGTGTCTCGCATGATACCAGAGTGCCCGAATAAGATTCACATCTTCATATATGTTTTGTAGCAGGACTATACGTGCCTTGTTTTTTCCCCTGTGGGTGGACAGACAGTCAAAAAAAATACAACCCTTGCCCTCAAGCTTCATTTCAGTGGCAAACGACTTGTATTCTGAGTTGATGTAGTTGTTCGTGTATTAGGGAGCGGAGAGCAAAGCAGGGCTATTCTCCTGTCATCTAGGACTAGGGTTGCCACCTTTTCCGGAAGAAAAAAAAAAAATAATATATATATAATTTTTTTCCCTTTTAATAACATTGGGATCAACCATCATTTTTACCGGTCAGGCCAGTAAAATACCGGCCAGGTGGTAACCCTATTGAGGAACCATGTTTCTTTTTAAGTGTCTCGGTTGTTAGCTTGGCTGTTTGTGGGGGCCATAAAGCATTTTTTTTTTATTGGGGTGGTGCAGCCCTGCATTTCCTTGTTTCTAAGTTACTGTGTTATAAATATGGTGGTTTAGTGTAGGTGATGGTGTATGTGGCGTGCCTAACTTTGCTGGATTATGCAATGCTCTTAAAGGCATATGATTAACAAGGCTTCATTACTGTGGGATCTCCCTAGGTTTGTGTTTATCTAGGGTTGCCACCTGCCCGGTATTTTACCGATCTTGCCGGTAAAAATGATGTGTGATCCCAATGTTATTAATAGGGAAAAAAGATACATTTGTAGGAAGGCCAGTATTTTGGTGGCAACCCTACATATACTTTAATATAAGAGCACGGAGAGCACTTTTTATGAAGCTGTACCATACCTCTGTTTATACATTTTTGTGCTTTTTGTACTTCTGTAGCTATTGCTGCAAATAAAATTATTGCAGCATTGAAAAAAAGAGGTAGGGGAGAGAGATATTTTTGAAATTGACACCCCCTTCATAATCTCTGTCTGTACCTGGAGGCAGTTGCAAATTCACACCTACCCATCCCCCCCCCCCTTGAACAAGTATTCAAGAGGAAGAATCTGCCGTCCCATTTTATCCTCCATTTCTATTGTAACACCAAGCAAGCAGGAGGGTGGAGTTCAGGCCCTGAGATCAGATTTTGTCTTGAAAAGAATAGCATTTTTAAAAAGAAAAAGCCACAGCAGAGAATTCTTATTTAATTCAATAATAAACTGTAGCTTTAACAGCTGGGAATGGTTTGTAACTTATTTCAGTGTATGATGCTTTCACTTTCTGCACCCTAAATGGTGATATTTTGTTGAAACTGTTTTTGGCTCGTCTCAAGGTCTTTTCGCCTGCATACCACCATCCTTCCCTTGGCTATAAACTCAATTTCCAATAGTACAGACTTACAATCTTCCCTGTTTACATGATGGGCAAAGAGGTGTGTTAGGTTGGATTTTTAAATAAATATATGTACCTGTAGTACATTTATTTTGGAAGCCTACGCATTTTTCAGAGATTCTATAGATTTCAGGTTTTTTCAATATTTTGAATATTATGCATCCGCTTATTAAATTCAGGAACGAGGACTCAAGCTCATGCCTGTATATTTAGGAAAACATTGCCTATACACTTTATCCAGTGCACTATTTCAACATTTTCGCCCTCCTCATTGGAATGGGTGGCCTTTCTCAACAGATTTTTTTTAGTATTTAGTTCATTAGAGAGTAAAGAAACTGAGCGTTTCCAATTGGTGTGCTTTGCTCTTGCATTAGTCGATGACTCAAGAGACATCTTGGCTTAACCTTTTGTGCGCCAGCATTGGAGGGAAGCTCAGCTCAGTCACAGATCCATGGAATCTGTTTCTGTTGAGTCTTCTGTTTTCCTGGTAGGTTGCTCTCTAGAAAACTTCTGCGTTTTGCCTTATGCCTCTGCTGCAAAGTAAGCATGTGTACAGTAGCACAGGGCACCCAACTGCCGTTAATAGAAATTAATTTGCTGAATGCAGTTTGTAACTTTGTATCCTCATATCTGAAGTTTATCTTTTGCCCAGTGTTTTTGAGTCTGTGGTCATTCTGTAGGAAAGCTAACACATTTTTGGTTTGCCTGTAGCTGGTATGCTAATTATTTGTGCTCATATATGTGTGTGTGGGGGGGGCGGGCGCGATTGCTCTGCCTGCTTTTGTTTATCCATAGCAGGATCTGTTCTTTGACCCCCTTGCCTTTTTTTTAAGCAAGGTTTTTCTTTTGTTACAGTTTTGTTCATTGTGCATTTGAACAACTAAACTAGTAACATTTGTAGCTAACTGTAATTTGTGTGTGTATGTATATATATATATATATATGTACTCATTTTTTTAAAGTTTTCTCACATGTATTTCCTCCAATATATCTATAATGAATAATGTATTTTCCTGGATTATTGTTTCTGTTCTCCTGAAAAAAGTAAAATGGGGCTTCTACTGTTTATATATACAGATATGGGACCTGTTATCTAGAATGCTCAGGACCTGGGGCTTTCCGGATAATGGATCTTTCATTAATTTTGATCTTCATACCATAAGTCTACTTGAAAATCATGTAAACATTAAGTAAATCCAATAGGCTGGTTTGCTTCCAATAAGGATTAACAATATCTTAGTTGGGATCAAGTATTATACGCTACTGTTTTATTGTTACAGAGAAAAAGGAAATCAATTTGGATCAGTTTGATAAAATGCAGTCTATGGGAGATGGCCTTTCCGTAATTCTGGATAATGGGTTTCCAAATAACGTATCCCATATATATATATATATATATATATATATATATATATATATATATATATATATATACATACATACATACATACATACATACATACATACATACATACATACATACATACATACATACATATATATATATATATATATATATATATATATATATATATATATATATATACATACATACACAAATATACACACACTCATATTTCATAAGATCTGCCCACCATTTTTAATTCCTTGTATGCCAGACTGCTTGCTCTATGTTTTGGTATGAGCTGAGCATTTCCTGCTGTTTTTTATCATGTTGATCAGTCTGTGAGTTTCTAATCTCAAGTCTCTGACTGGCCTGTAAATTTCTGAATGGAGACCAGTGAAGCCAGTGACACCTTTTTTTAAAAACCCTTATATTAATGAATGTGAATTCCAGTACCAAGCTACTCTTCAGACTCACTGTGCTAATGTAGGGTTATTTCCCCTTGCCAAGTTGTGCTGTGGCTTACCCTGTGCAATTTCACATGAGCGGAGGGCATGGTATGGTTGAATTATGATCTGTACAATTATCAGGCTTTCCTGGGAGATGTTTATTGTATGACGGGGCCACTTTTGCTAGATCTGGAGGAGAGAAGGGTTTAGTGCCCATCCCTTGCTCTGCTGTTGCTACATGAGAATCTCGAGTGGTCTGTCTCCTGGGAACGGGGCAGCGTCCATTAGCACTGCTGTTCCTCGGAGGGAGGCAAAGGCTGAGGTGTATATGGGAGATGGCTGGTTTTGTTTTTACCATCTGTTCCCCCACCACCACCTTAGCAGCATTATCATGACTTTTGCTTATCTCGCAGCTGGAACAGTTCAGTTGCAGAATACAACATATTAATGTGAGCCTTGTAGTACATTGCTTTATAGTGCCATTCTTACTTGACCAAACAACAGTCTCATTGTGTTATTTGGTGCACCCTGCCTGCTATGTGGACAATTGGGAAGTAAAGTACAGGTATGGGATCTGTTATCTGGAAACCAATTATCCAGAAAGCTCAGAATTTACGGAAAGATCTCCCATAGACTCCCATTATATACAAATACTCCCAAATTTTTAAAATGATTTCCCTTTTCTTTGTAATAATAAAACAGTAACTTGTACTTGATCCCAACTAAGATATAATTAATCCTTTTTGTAACCAAAACCAGCCTATTGGGTTTACTTAATGTTTACATGATTTTTTTGTGGACTTAAAGGGGTTGTTCACCTTTGGGATAACTTTTTGTATGGTGTAGAGAGTGATATTCTGAGACAATTTGCAATTTGTTTTCATTTTTTATTGTTGAATATTTTTGAGTTATTTAGCTTTTTTATTCAGCAGCTTTTCAGTTTGCATCTTAAGCAATTTGGTAACGTGTCCGCATTACCCTAGCAACCATGCATTGATTTGAATAAGAGACTGTAATATAAATGGGAGGACCTGAATAGAAGGATCAGTAATAAAAAGTCACAATAACAATACATTTGTAGCCTCACAGACCATTTGTTTTTTATAAGTCAGCGATGCCCATTTGAAAGTTAAAAGAAAAAAAGCAAATAACTATAAAAAATAAATAATAGAAACCAATTGAAAAGTTGCATAGAATTGGCTGTTCTATAACATAATAAAGTTACCTTAAAGGTGAACCACCCCTTTAAGACATGATTCAAATTACGGAAAGAACCCTTCTCCGGAAACACCCAGGTCCTGAGCATTTTGGATAACAGATCCCATACCTGTATTTAAAAAAGAGCAACATATGCAGCCTGGTGTATAAACTAAACATACAGATTACACACAAATACCAGTTGATTCAAGTGGTAAAGATGCCCCTGCTCTTTAGAGCTTACACTCTTAAGTTGCTTTCTCTTGTTCCTTATAGGTCACATTTAATGCGTGTAAATGTTCATTTTACTGCTTGTTTTATGTAGTGTCTGTTTTATTGAATGGGTGTGTCTATAAATGAGAGGCCTGAACTGCTGCTTATATGCCTGGTTACTTTCTTATGAGTGACGTCCATATATTATCCTGCTCTGTGGTGTAATGGTTGGTATTGGTGCCTTTAAGGACAGTGATTTTGGGTTCAGTTCTGACCCCAGGGTAGTGTCGGTGCATTACTTGTGTTATATTGTTTGCATTGGTTTCCTCCAGCTACCCCCAGTGTCAAAGTGGTACGTTTATTGAGTTTTTGTTTTAATTGAACAATTAAAAATTGTATGCCTGTACAGGTATGGGATCCTTTATTCAGAAAGCTCCATAATACGGAATGGCCGTCTCCCATAGATTCCATTCTATCCAAATACCAATTTTTAAAAATGATTTCCTTTTTCTCTGTAATAATAAAATATTAGCTTTTTCTTGATCCAAACTACGATATTATTAATTCTTATTGAAACAAAACCAGCCTGTTGGGTTTATTTAATGTTTACACGATTTTCTAGTAGACTTAAGGTACGAAGATCCAAATTACAGAAAAATCCATTATCCGGAAAACCCCAGCTCCTGAGCATTCTGGTTCCATACCTGTAGTAGATTCTAAGCCTCTTACTGAAATATTTTAAGTTTTGCCTCTTTGCATCCAAAGTGGATTTTATTACTACTCTTTATAGATGTGACTTTGGCATTATAGATCAGATTGTGGGCTGGTCTCCTGCATATAACTTTGTTCTCTTTTTATCACTTCCAGTTCAATCCTCTCTACCTTTCCTTCTCCAATCTCCCTTCCCTCTCCAGTTTCCATGGCCTGATGAGGGCTTCCCTGTCTCCCTATATGTGTGTGTTCTCACCTAACAGGAGCGGTCTGATGAGCTCACCAGCCTTGCGTCCTCCAAAAGACATGGAGGGGGAGGATGGGACGTGCTTCTTTGCTTCTATGTTTCCCGTCACAGGGGCCCAACCTCCTCTATAGTGCATTTTCTAGCACGCCATTCCTTTAGAGTCAAAGCAGCACTGTAAGTTTATAGAATTGACCCAGATTGCTTACTTTTAACATCAGTCCCTTCCTTCGTTTAAAGAGAAAGGCCTTTGTCTCCAGACTTAACCAGCCTGTTT
The DNA here is from genome assembly GCF_017654675.1 of Xenopus laevis. NCBI lineage: Eukaryota > Metazoa > Chordata > Amphibia > Anura > Pipidae > Xenopus > Xenopus laevis. Next base: position 118,583,026 of record NC_054378.1, on the reverse strand, counting down.
TGCTGAATGACTCAGCATTGTTTGTCGTTCCTTTACTGACAATTGCCAACTATTTTGGAGTTTTGTTTTTTCCTAAGGCTCTGCATTCTTTTGCCCTGATCACCTGCTGGATTGAGGGAATGTTTGGTTAGTGAGACCATGGCTAAAAATTAGGTTAGAATGAGCTGAAAACCTTCAATATCTATGCGCCGTGTATGTGGTTGTTAAAAAGACAGGATTTTAAACAGTCTGTCTTTTATCTTCATTCTATAGTCTGGTAGCTGTTATAGGTTAAAGGGATTCTGCCATGATTTTTATGATGTAGTTTTTATTTCTAAATGACACAGTTTACCCTACAAATAATTCACTCTACCATATATAATTTAATTCCTGAACCTGCAAGTTTTTTTTTTTATAGTTATATTATTGGTGCGTAGGCAGCCATCTCAGGTCATTTTGCCTGGTCATGTGCTTTCAGAAAGAGCCAGCACTTCACAATGGAACTGCTTTCTGGCAGGCTGTTGTTTCTCCCACTTAATATAACTGTATCACAGTGGGACCTGGATTTTACTATTGAGTGCTGGCTCCTAAACTTGAGCCATCATCCTGATGATGGCTCGAGTTTAGGAGCCGAACGTAGCAATAAAGCAAACAATTTTTGTTTTTTCACTATAAAGACCTGTGTGTGCGGTTCTTTTGTGCATTACAGATTACTTCTTTTAACCAGCACTCAGGCATTACCTTTGAGTGACGGGTGCACCAGCTCTGGACTATATATATATATATATATATATATATATATATATTGACCTATGCAACTACATCTGACTTGTAGTATGTGTTTTGCCGATCTGACACCATTCAGCAAAATCTCCTGTGTAGTTTCACACTTAAACGAGAACTAAAGCCTAGAAATGAATACGACTAAATGTCATATTTTACATAATGAACTTCTTGCCCCCAAGCCTAAAGTTTCAGCTTGTCAATAGCAGCAAACTTGTTACAGGGGGTCACCATCTTGGAAAGTGTCTGTGACACTCACATGCTCAGTGGGCTCTGAGCAGCTCTTGAGAAGCTAAATTTAGGGCTCGTCACTAATTATCCAGAAAATTAGTTTTGCCTGTAATATAAGCTGAAGCTACAGGTTTGCTGATTATTATATTCTGATGCTAATTGCACTGGTTTCTGTGCTGCCATATAGTAATTATCTGTATTAATTACTAATCAGCCTTATATTGTGACATTTCTATTCTATGTGTACTGTATATTGTGAGTGGGTCCCTAAGCTCAATAAGTGACAGCAGCACAGAGCTACTGGGGCATCTTTGGAGACACAGATCTTTACTGCTAAAGGGCTGTGGTTGCCTTGGGCTGGTACAGAAGCACAAAACATGTACAACATATATTGCATACTTCTTTGGTTAAGCTTAGTTCTCCTTTAAGGTTGCCATAGACACACCAATAATATCGTACAAAGCAAATTTCCGTACGATATTTGGTGCGTTTATGGTGCGAGACAAGGCATCCGATATTGGCAGAAGACTTGGATATCAGTGAACTCGTTAATCGGATTGGCTGGAAAATTGGGCACCTGAACATCGGCCATTGTTAGTGCTGAATAGTCGGGTACAGGTAGAATTCTATTGTTTCTACCTGTATATCTGACGTTTCCGCTCTACACGTTTGTGTTGAAACAAACAATCCAAGGAAAGATCTTTTCCAGGATGGATTGTAGCTGTAACGTCTATGGCCACCTTTAGATTGGCCACATTGGTCAGTTCAGGCACAATATATATAGTACTTGGATCACAATAGGGACACCATACCATGTACCAATAATCACACCAAATATGGATGCACTGAACCCTATTATTCGCAATTCCGCTCAATCCTTTATGAATATGAACCTGGAAGTTTCTGTTTGTTTGCCAAATTTTTGGGATTTTGTAGGATTTGGTTCAGCCACGCTGTTGGATTTGGTGGACTTGTGAATTGTGCTTAAAAAGGCTTGGAATTGGTGCATCTCTAGTACAAACCCCATTGCTTTTTGTAAATTACTTATCTAGGCTTCATGGTGGCATTCGTCTCTGCCTTAACCTAGACTCCAATACAGGTATGGGACCTATTATCCAGAATGCTTGGGACCTGGAGTTTTCCATATAAGGGATCTTTCCGTAATTTGGCTCTCCATACCTACTAGAAGTCTACTAGAAAATCATGTAAACATTAAATAAACCCAATAGGCTGGTTCTGCTTCCAATAAGGATTAATTATATCTTAGTTGGGATCAAGTACAAGCTACTGTTTTATTATTACACAGAAAGTTTATTTAAAATGGAGTCTATGGGAGACTACCTTTCCGTATTAGGTCACATACCTGTGTTGTTTTTTCTTTGATGTTACCTTTCCTCTCATCCAGACTTCATTGTTTCTACAATGAAAAGAAGATCTATATCTTTTATGACAGATGACATTTTTTTGGTTCATGAATACAAAAGCTATGTAATTATTCACAGTTGAACTCTAAAGGGTAAGGACACACTGGACGATTTGTCGCCAACGTTTTTAAAAAGCAAATCGCGGCGACATATCGCTCGTTATGTCTCTGAACAAAACCAAATGAAAGACGCCAGCTCCTGTGCCCACAGCGCGTTTGTGAATCGCCTGTAGCTCCAAAACGCACTGAGACCCTTTTCCAAGCGATTTATCAGAAATAGCATGTACTTAGAAAAGCACTGAAATCTCCTAGACACACACACACACATACAGATAAGTAGCAGCAATTGTATTCAAATTACAATGCGAACGCAATGACGCAAGAACGCAAGCACGTAAAGACGCCAGGTTACAGCGGGAAGCACAAACCGTTTCCGGTTTGGGTGGAGCACGTACCGCACAGAGTAATGGGATACAAATCGCTCTGTGCCAATAGTCGCTGTGAATCGTCTGTTCAAAAAAGACGATCGTCTTGTCGCTGCGATTTACTTTTTAAAAACGTTGGCGACAAATCGTCCAGTGTGTCCTTGCCCTAAAATGATAAACCATCTGATCTTTTTATAACATGGGTTACTACCTAAACAAGGAACACGGGCTTAAATACATTAATATCATCTTGTCTATAATGACATTTTATGCCTGTCGTTTTTGTCTTTGATATTTTTTATGCATGTAAATCACTAAACTGCAACATCAGCATCACCTTGCTCTCCTTTATACTTACCATGTATGATGTGTGTGTGTGTGTATATATATATATATATATATATATATATATATATATATATATATATATAGATATATATATGTGTGTATATATTTATATGTATATATAGATATATATATGTGTATATAGATATATATATGTGTATATATATATATATATATATATATATATATATATATATATATATATATATATATGTATATGTGTATATATATGTATGTATATATAGTGAATAAAGTAGCCCCTCTTGTAAAATATAAGGATATTATAAGTTACCGAGGAGTTTCATGACCATATAAAACCACGAGGCCGAAGGCCGAGTGCTTTTATACAGGTCATGGAACTCCGAGGTAACTTCTAATATCCTCATATTTTGCAACTGGGGGTACTTTATTTATTATAATACACTGAAAATGACATCAGAACTCACCGTTTATAACTGATGACATCACTACTCACCGTTTATAAGGATATAATTTACAGGATATTCATGGCTTTTGTGTATTATATATGTATATACATATATATATGTATATATATGTGTTTGTGTGTGTGTGTGTGTATATATATATATATATATATATATATATATATATATATATATATATATATATATATATATATATATATATATATATATATATATATATATTTGTCCAACCAGATCGCACTCCATATTTAAAACATAGCCTTTATTTAGCTTGTTAAAATGTAGCAAATGGTAACATTCTAAGTGTCAAAGAAATAGCGTCATTTGTAACAAGACACTTATCTGATGGAAGTCCATCAGACCACACTCACGCGACGTTTCGGGAATCGTCCGTTCCCTTTCTCAAGCGTATTTCTCGTGTAGTGGCGTGTAGGACTCCATTGCGAAAACCGTTAGCTTCCTTGTCAGGAGGAGCTTCCGTTAGCTTCCTTGTCAGGAGGAGCTTACGTGGTAAGTAACTGTGATGACGCGTCCTCACAATAGGGACAGATCTGCACGTCAGTAACCACATGTCTCCACCCTCCCATTGCTATCCAGAATCCATAGTTACAACTAAGAAAAAATATACTATTAACGGCAAATCATGGACATTTTTCACTATGCCAAATGGTCATAATCAATTGGGCACATTGGAGTATTGATAAAGATATGGAATTACAAAATTATTTACGAAGAAAGTACAAAAAAATACAAAAAAATACAAAATATGGAGTGCGATCTGGTTGGACAAATATAGTTTGAAAAGCGGAATTACTCACTGCTATTGAGATCAGCACCCTATACTCCACTGTGTATCAGTAAAGAACCCTGGGATTAGTGCATCACGATTGTTGGAATTGTGTGTATATATATATATATATATATATATATACATATATATATATATATATATATATATATATATATATATATATATATATATATATATATATATATATATATATATATATATATATATATATATATATATATATATATATAATGTATGTTTGTGTGTGTATATACACACACACACACTTATTATTTTTATTTATATATATATATATATATATATATATATATATATATATATATATATATATATATATATATATATATATATATATATATATATATATATATATATATTAGCCCAAACTGCTCAAATAAAACTCTGAATCCCTGTAAATCTGGTCTCCTTGTTTGATTCTGAGTGCAGTTTCTTCTCGACCTCATTGGCTCTGAATCATTTTGCGTATGAGCCTTTCGCAGTGGCTTCTTTCCCACTTGGCACACAGTGGAGATTTTCTTAATTTTCTGGCTTTGTACTATTCCTTTTCTGACCTAGAGCAGGTTTCCCCTTTTAGGACTTCTACTTACAGGGATTTTTTTTATGCAGATCTGCTGCTTTTCTCTGCATACAGTCTAGATGAATATAGTGCCGACGTAATACTGTGGAATTTTACAGATATTTTTAGATGGGAGTATTACAATTTGTAGCCTTAAGATTTGGTGTTCCGCATTAAGGAGAAAAACCTTTATCCAGAAAACACCAGTTCTCGATTATTTCTTATAAAAAAAATCTTGTACTAGTATTGATTTTGGCCCATGTGGCCCTGTAGTAGTCATTTGCCCAATTTGAGAAAAACAAATAAGGGCTTTTAATTTTATGCCATGATGTTTCCATGGATACTCAAACTGAGATATCTCTTTGCTTTCCATAGCTGTATTTGTGAATATAGAGAGAACTTACATAGGTTCATCTATACATAGCAGGGGATGGTAATGGGCACTGCTGCAGTGGAAAACATACCTAATCAATGAGAAAACCAGTTTTTTTTGTATTCACAGAGCTTTTCCTTTCTGCTTATTTCCCTATATACATTAAAGATGGATATGCCGTAGTGCCTGCCCATCAAAGCCTCTGTTAAAAACATAATGCCACCATTTGAAGGTGGTTTCATTGTAGAGGGTTTTCTTTTACCTTCAGAAAATTACAGTATTCAAAATGCTGAGTGCACCACTATGGGAGACATTTCTGCCATATACATACTTTCACTTTCTCAAAGGTCTATCTCAGTTTTGTCAGCTTTTGGGCCATTGTTTGCTTTAAAGGAGAAGTAAAGCCATGAGCCCCCTTCCCTACCAACTCTACCCTTACTCTTGAAAAGCCCCTGTTCAGAAACATGGTCACTGAAAGTTGACTTGTCCCCTGCCTTTCAGTTCAAAGGTTGTTATTTGGGATGGCAGGATGAGACGGCCAGCTCTGCATTTGGACAACAGAAAAGAGGGCCCCTTTTTTTAGGGGGGGGGGCCTTATTGTAAATAAAAGGCTTTTCTTCTCCTGTAAGCTTCAAGCATTTGAGGAGAGACACTAGAACCAGTAGTGACAAGGACACACCATTTCCTTACTCTCTGATAGAGAAAGGAATCAATTATTCCTAATCAATTATTTGCCTTTCATAGAGTCGCTCATTACTAAACTCCATTGCTGACACCTTTCAAGGAAATGAGTGGGTGAAGGGTTTTGTGTTCACAGGCAGCAATAAAACAATTTAGATTTGGTTGAAGCCTTGGCCTCTATGGTTTTTTTCAGTATAGCCTTGCATTTTAAAGGAGAACTAAAGCTTAATTAAAGAAGTAGCTAGAAATGTTGTACATTATGTTTTGTGCTTCTGTACCAGCCCAAGGCAACCACAGCCCTTGAGCAGTAAAGATGTGTGTCTCCAAAGATGCCTCAGTAGCTCCCCATCTTTTCTGCTGATTCACTGCACATGGTCTGTGCTGCACTGTTTTTCTCCTCATTTAAATACTTTTTTGTCTGCAGAGGTGGTGATTGAGGGGGGATAGATTGTCAGTAGCTTTTAAAGGGGTTGTTCACCTTCAAACACTTTTTTCAGTTCAGTTGGTTTGAGACAGTTCATCCGAAATATATTTTTTCCTACTATATTCTATCTGTGGCTCTTTTTCTAATTTTGAAGTTTATCGTTTACTTTTTTACCTTCTAAGGGTGGTGGCACACCTGAAGATTCAGGGGAGATTAGTTGCCCAGCGACAAATCTCCACTTCTTCGTGCGACTAATCTCCCCAAAATGCCTTCCCGCAGGCTAAAATGTGAATTGCCAGCGGGATGGCACATGGATTCGGTTTTCCGAAGTCGCCTGAAGTTTCCTAGTGAGGCAACTTCGGGGGCATCTTCAGAAAATGAAGTGCTACATATGCCATCCTGTCAACGATTCGAATTCTTGCTGGTGGGAAGGCATTTGGGGAGATTAGTTGCCCGAAGAAGAGGAGATTATCGGGCGACTTATCTCCCCGGAATCTTCATGTGTGCCACCAGCCTAAAGGGTTCGTAGACTCTTTCATTGTTCTAAATTGATACATTTAGTTGATATATTTGTAATCTTTGTCTCTGCTGAACAGAATCAGTTTTAGGCAGCTGTTTGATACAATAGTTGCTAATATCCCTCCACAGATACTGCTGAGAAATGTATCAATTAAATGTAGCAAATTGTAGCAGTTCAGATGCCCCTGGATAATTGAGTTGCCAGACTGAAACACTAGACACGAACATTCAATTTTAAACCTTTATTGTGGGAAAACGGTAAAAAATAAAAGATGGAAAGCAATTGAAAAAAGTCATTGTTTCAGGTGAACAATTTGAAAACAACTGAACAAACTGTTTGGAAGGTAAACAACCCCTTTAAGAAATCTCCAATATTGTACATTGGTCATTCTCAGTCACATCACTGACATAGTCATGTGTCAATTAATGTATCAATTTTGAACAGTTTAGCGAATCGGAGATACCACCCCCATTACTGCACTGCTTCTGTAAAACGAGAGGATGAAAATTAAACTTTAAAGGGTACTTATAGTAAAATTAGTAATCTGTTGCACCACTGGTTAGGTAAACAATACTAATTTTGGCCCATAGCATAGCAGTCACCAGAGGCATCTTCACATTTAAAGAGGTACTGACACCAGAAATTAAATTCTGTTTTTTTACATCTGTCATAATTATGCCTTTGAAAGCTATTTATAACTTTGCCATCAAGTATTTGGGCAATGCTTTTACATTACCTGTCTGATGCCCCATGTTCCTGTATGAGGGGGCTGCCATATTTGTGCAACAGGAGTCCATTAGCATTAGAAGCTCTAACTGACAGGCTGAGATGGGACAGTCAGGTTTAGAAACTTCAACTAATAATTACTTACAAAAATAAACGGTCAGCAATAAAACGATCAACATGACCTATAGTTAACTTTTAATGTACATTCATTTTTTAAAAAATAGTTTTTAGTGTCAGTATCACTTTAAGTCAAGTCTGTAGTTTTACTATGTAGAGTAAAGATGGCGTTGCAGGGTCTGAGATTAGCGGTCTCACATATTGACACCATTCCCCAGGAATTGTCTTATATTAGTACTGTAATACTTTTCAGCCATCACCTGACATTAATTTAGATATTCGACAAGGCCAGCCTACCTTAATCTGAAGGCAGGGCCATTGAGTGAATTTAACAGTATTGGTTTGGGTGGGGCTTTACATATGGGCTTTAGTTTCAACAGTTACAGTAAATAACCTGTAAAAATTACTAACTTAATGGCTCTGCAATTGTTGGTGCCCAAGCAGTGGGAAAAGAAACACATTTCTTCACCTTGAGGGTTATTCGTCCTCTAAATGAAACATGTCAGCAGTTCCATGTGCTTACAGTGAAGCATATGTTTCATCTAGGTATTGAATATCTCATTCTGACATGTTTAAAAAAACAAAAAACAGCTTGTCTTCTGGGCAGCCATGATCTGATATAAGTAAATAACATTGTCTGGGACTTGGCCTCTGCCAGTGCTTGTGTGTGGCATGCCTCAGTTTGTAGGTGTTGTAGAACATTGCATGTTTGAGAGACGTGTTATCCTTTTATTGAAATATTCGCTTTATTCATATTGAATGCTCATTATTTGAGATCTTTTTTTTTTTTGTAATGTGAAATTACATCAGATCTGGCTGCCCCCATTGCTACACAGCAGCTTGTTTATATAAACTATACTAGTGCTTATCTGTTATCTACTGTGTATCCTGTGCTTGAATGGCTGCCCACATGGCTACACAGCAGCTTGTTTATATAAACTATAGTAGTACTTATCTGTTATCTACTGTGTATCCTGTGCTTGAATGGCTGCCCCCATGGCTACACAGCAGCTTGTTTATATAAACTATAGTAGTACTTATCTGTTATCTACTGTGTATCCTGTGTTTGAATGGCTGCCCCCATGGCTACACAGCAGCTTATTTATATAAACTATAGTAGTGTTTCTGAAGCAAACACATCAGTTTTACCAGTGCAGGGCAACACTGCATTATATTTTCATTACTTTAAAACACTTATTTTTTTACGTTGCGGTACCTTTAATACTTTCCATAATGACATTTGGGAATCAGTCTGCCCCCCCCTCCTCATTCTGAAACTCCAAATTCCTCTGTGTCCCATCGGCTTTAAGCTTCAAACTCTGGCCACCCTGATATCGGGACCAGTGAAACTGTTATCATTTCGGCAATAAAGGTACCAATCCAGTCTGTCTTTACCCAAATGTGGATTGTTTGTGCTGGATGCTTGGACGTTCTGTATTTTGGGCACGCATCTGGATGGCCAAATTACACTGATTTTTGGCATTGCTGTGCCAGTGGTTTGGCAGCTCACTCCAAAAGCCTGTTAGCCAACATGGTAGAAGCATATGAATTATAGGACTTCTCAGAAAAACCATTTTAATTTCACTCCAGAGATCAGTGGGCGTTAAGGGCAGGTTATGAATTGTAGGCCATGTAGTCACAAAAGCCATTTTCATTTCAATCGTGACGACCTCCCAGCCCACATAATGCAGAATTGCAAGGCAAATAAATAACAGGCAAAATTCTGGGCTCCGCGTTATTGATGGGGTCCCCTGCAGTGCGTAATGTTTATTTTCTGACACTCTTGTGCTGCTGAGATAGAATAGAATTTGGTGCAGACAGTTTCTGCTTGCAGCGCTCTGTGCTCCTATGAAAGACCTAATCACCAATGCATATTTGATCTCTCTCCATGGAGATATGGCTTGATCTCTATCTAACCTTCTGCCCATCTCTCTAATTGTAGGGCTGGCATTTTATGGCTCACATTCTTCTCTGGGCTGAATTAGTAACATCATTTTCTTTTAATTAAAACAAGTAGTCCTGCATTTTTGTACTGTGGCACACTTTCCATTAAATTATGTCGATTTTTGTTTGCATTTTTCAGAGGTTGTGCAAATGTTTATATGTAGTGTGCCAATATTATGTAATTCCCCATGTTTAGGATTGTATTAAAATAACTTAAAGGAACAGTAACATCAAAAAAAGTGATTTAAAGTATTAAATATATAATGTAGTGTTGGCCTTCACTGGTAAAACTGATGTTTGCTTTAGGGCATGGACACAAACGTGGATCTTAGCCTTGTTTTCAGTGCGGTTCATGCCGTGGTTTTTAAAAAAGCTGACCGATGTGTATACGCTAGCGTAATGTGCCATAGCCTTAAGCTAAATCACTAAGCTTATCTCCACGGCCGTCTACTTTTTTAGAGACGGCAGCACGAACTGCTCTGAAAACTCGCCTAAGATCCACATGTGTGTCCATGCCCTCAGAAACACTACTATTGTTTATATAAATAAGCTGCTGTACAGCCATGGGGGCAGCCATTCAAAGGAGAAAAGGCTTAGGTTACACAGCAGATAAACTCTGTAGAACATAATAGTGTTATCTGTTATCCACTATTTAACCTGTGCCATATAGACTTTTTTCAATTTCCGCCATTGCTACACAGAAGCTTGTTTATATGAACTATAGTAGTGTTTCTGAAGCAAACACATCAGTTTTACCAGTGCTGAGCAGCAGCACATATTAGTAACATTACTATAAAACACTTTCGTGGAGCCATTGAGAAGGCTAGGGAGGGTCATAATATTCCTGTGTAGGGCCTCATATAGTTTCCCAACCCTGTATTAGGGCATAATGTTGTGTAATGGCTCCTAGAGACAGCAGCTATGTGTAGCTTATGGTCCACTACCTTATTCTCATATAAAGAAGGGAGGTAAAGACCTACCATCATTCACATTCTTGTCCAACACTCAGATTTTTTGTAGGTACCTAAGCCACATACATATATATCTGAATTGAGGTTCATATGTGTGCACTTTTTGGAGCTTTCCTCAGCTTTTTTTGGAATTTTCTTTCCCCAGTGGCCCCAGCTTCTGATGTTGACAGTAAATCTGATCTCACATACGGTGGACTGTCCAACATGCTGTTTTTCATATAAAAATAAAATATTCTCCCTGTGAAAACTTAGCAGAAAATGCAATTTTTATTATTTTTAGATGCTGGATCTGTATCTTTGGAAATGGCTATATCTTTCCATGTATTATTCTTGTTTGTGCCTATTCGGTTTTGTTGCTTAGATAAGCTACTGCATTGTCATGTTGTCATTTATATTAGGCTAAATTATGGGCCTCTGGGGAAGGCCCATTTTCTCCTACTCTGTTCTCTGTGACATCAAATGTCTTAAAGAACCAGTAAGACTAATTCTTAGAATTATTCATTCGTCTTGACATGCTATTCTTCTGTCCTGTAAGTTTAAAAATGTCCTCACTGAAGTCCTGTATTTCGATGACAGTTTGTGATCAGCTATGTTCTGCCTTATTTTTTATCTGTTGTCTAAACAAAGCTCTACCTGGTCAATTGTGTTCAATTTAGTGTTCGATAATAAATATTTATAGTCTGCTGCCAAAGCCCTACCAGAAAAACTACGTGTATTTTTTTAATGAAATATATTCTTTTCAAAATATAGTTTGCATTAGTCCTTTGACTGCACAGTGAAACAAAACGTGTGTTCACATAGTATTTCTGCTTTTTAAATATTTAAATGTGTTTTGGAGAATTTAAAGCAATGGGGATAAAATAAATTCCTAACAACTTTCCTGTTCATTCAATTTTTTTTAAGTGATTTTAGTTATATGTTCAGGTGTGGAATCAGTTATCCAGAAAGCTATAAATTGCTTAAAGGCCTTCTAACGTGGACTCCATTTTATCCAAGTTATTCAAATTTTTTAAAAACTATTTAATTTTTCTCTCTAGTAGTAAAACTTGTGTTTGATCCAAACTAACATATAATTAATCCTTATTTGAAACAAAACCAGCCTTTTGGGTTTATGTCATGTTTACATGATTTTCTAGTAGACTTAAATTATGTAAATATCCATTATCTGGAAAAACCCAGCTCCAGAGCATTCTGAAGTACAGGTCCTATACCTGTACTGTAAATGAAATAGCTATTAAAAGTAGTGATGCACCAAATCCAGGATTCGGCCATGATTCGGCCTTTTTCAGCAGGATTTGGATTCGGACAAATCCTTCTGCCAGGCCGAACCCTTCTGCCAGGCCGAACCGAATCAGATTCCTAATTTGCTTGTGCAAATTAGGGGCGGGGAGGGAAATTGTGACTTTTTGTCAGAAAACAAGGAAGTAAACAATTGTTTCCCCTTCCCATCCCTAATTTGCATATGCAAATTATGATTCAGTTCGGTATTCGGCCGAATCCAAAATAGTGGATTCGGTGCATCCCTAATTAAAAGCAGTATCTGTGTGGTTATCAGTGTTTGCACTAGTTTTTTTTTTTTTTTTTTAGGTACAGTTGTTTTTTTAAGGCATGGTTCTCCAAATTATTGAAAACCCTTTATTTGGAAAGTCCCAGAATACAAACAATAGACTTTATACATGTATGGTCTGTTTGGTAACTTGGTTAATAGTGCTGCCCCAGCAGAATTCAGCACTGAAATCGATTTCTCAAAAGAGCAAAATATTTTTTTTTAATTTAATTTTGAAATCTGACATGGGGCTAGACATTTTGTCAGTTTCCCAGCTGCCCCCAGTCATCCGACTTGTCCCCTATAAACTTTAGTCACTCTTTACTGCTGTACTGAAAGTTGGAGTGATAACACCCCCTCCCTTTCCCCCCAGCAGTCTAACAACAGAACAATGGGAAGGTAACCAGATAACAGCTCTCTAACACAAGATAACAGCTGCCTGGTAGAATTAAGAACAACACTCAATAGTAAAATCCAGGTCCCACTGTGACACATTCAGTTACATTGTGTAGGAGAAACAACAGCCTGCCAGAAAGCTGGTTCAAAAATGAAATTTTATATTGTAGAGTGAATTATTGGCAGTGTAAATAGTGTAATTTTAGAAATAAAAACGACACCATAAAATCATGTCAGAATCCCTTTAATCTTGGACCTTTGGCAAGATGTGATGTACAGCTGATCACATTTATCATTTTTATCTTGTTGTGAAAAATACAGTTTTTTGGCTGTACTGCTGCAATGTGTAGGCTGCTGTGTGTTGGTTTGCTCACTGTTACATCTTCCTTCCGGTTGCTGCTTTCAGTTCTGGCTATGACTTACCCCTTGAGTCATTTTTAAGCAGCTTATGTTTAAGCCCTGCTGGGTACATCATGGGTACCTTGTGGCATTTTGTCAGGCTTTTAAAACAGATTTATTTGAACTTGTTCTGGCATATATCCCTAGTTATACTTTTGCTGCTTTCAAATATCACATTTAAAGGGCAGAATAGTGAAATGAAATGGTATAATAATAGCAGAGAGTATTGACCTGATTTAAAGGAACAGTGCAGTGTAAAAACAAAAACTGTCTGGAAAGATAGTCTGTGCAACATAAAAAAATGTTTCTAATATAGTTAGTCAAAAATGTAATGTGTAAAGGCTGGAGTGACTGGATGTGTAAAATAATAGCCAGAACACTACTTCCTGCTTTTCAGCTTTCTAACTGAGTCAGTGACTTGAAGGGTGGCCACATGGGACATAACTGTTCAGTGAGTTTGCAATTGATCCTCAGCATTCAGCAACAGTTATGACCCATGTGGCCCCCCTCAAGTCTCTGATTGGTCACTGCCTTGTAACCAATCAGTGGAAACCAAGAGAGCTGAAAAGCAGGAAGTAGTGTTCTGGCTGTTATGTTACACATCCAGTCACTCCAGCCTTTATACATTACATTTTTGGCTGACTATTACTGATGTGCGGGTCCGGTTTTAACATATGCCCACCTTGGGAAGAGGTAAACTCTCATTTGGTGACCTTGCCAAACGAGTGTCTCTCTGTATGTATGGACACCTTAAGGTGCATTGACCCTGGGCTAAGTTTGTACTTTGACACCCCTCTCGACGCAGTTCTTGGGAGTCCCCTGCAAACTTTCTGCTGCAACACTTGGGTTCTGGCATAGTTCCACTCCAGCTCTTTTTATTATGTCACTGGGTCAGTTATAGGACAAGGTCTGAGCATGCTCCTGAAATTTGCATATTAGAGTCTCTGTTATAGTCACAGTATGGCCTCCCTCAGTGAAAGAACCCATTTGACAAAGTAAGGGATTTTTTTAAAACCTGCAGTTTTTTCAAAAAACTATATATGTAGTTTGATTAAATGTGTTTAGCTTGTACTGGTCAGATTGTTAATATGTGTTGATTTTGGCTGTGATAGGTGCTCTTTAATACATCAAACATGATGAATACAGGAGGAAAATTGGGCCCTATACAATAGAGCTTACAATCTAAAAGCATTCCCCTAGTAGTGTGCTTATAATGTCCTACAGCCGTGTGCCGGAAAGTCGTTAGTAATGCGTAGGGCATGTCTGTGACTGCACAATCATCTGCAGCAAGTCGTTTGTATGCAGCCTTGTGACCGTGCCAAAGGAAAATGTGCCATTATATATTCAGATCTGCTCTCATGGCAGCCTGACCTGGGATGCTGCTAAAATATCCCTCCCCCAGTTCCCTCTCAGTGGGAGAGAAGGGGTATGAACCGTCCAGATGGCAAATACTAAAAAATGCAGGAATCTTATTTGTCTTTGGAAAAAAACAAAAACAAAAAAAAACCAGTAAATATTGCATTTCCCAAAGCAAAGGATAGCATGTTATAATGGCTGTTATTGTACAGTATAACGTGCAGCGATATGGGGCTAGGATGTCATTACACGTATGTTGGAGTAACCCTCACATGCCGTGTTCCATGTCCTGTCTCCATGGTAACAGAGACCAAATCTTGGCAATCTCTTCTCCTAACACTCCTGCATTGATAAGGGAGGTGGCTTCTGTCTCACTGTTGTACAGTAAATATCACAGTATATAGGACTGTTGCACAACCTTATGAATATTAACAGCATTGCTGTATTATGGACTTCTGCACATGGGCTGGAGGCAGCGCATGTATGTTGTATTATTTTGTGATGAACTTAGATTAAAGGGGAGGTGAACCCAAAAATAATATTTTGCCTAATGGAATTGACCGCTTTCTTAAAGTGGACCTGTCACCCAGACATAAAAAGCTGTATAGTAAAAGCTCTTTCCAAATTAGACATGAAGCCCAAATTATTTTTTCCATTAAAACATTCATACTTGTTAGAAATGCATTTAAAGATTTTAGCTGTCAATCATATACTGTCTGCCTTAGGCATAGAGGCGGGCTAAGCTATTTCTTTCACTTTCTATTCTGCATTTCCTACATGTTGCTGCACTCCTCACATTGCCCCACCCTGTTCACAGTCTGTATTTGTGTAGCCAATGTAAAGGCATGGGCATCATGTCATTCTGGCGCATAAACAGGATTCGGAGGTGTTTTCATTGCTTGTCTTAATAACAGTGTCTACAAAATGGCTGCTGCCTGCTTGCTGTGGTGGTGAATTTCGAAGCTCACTACAACCAAGATCCGATTCATTTTTATAATGTTAGTAAAGTTTATTTTGCTTAACAAGCACAATAGATAAGAAATTGGAATTACTTCTTAGGGTGACAGATCCCCTTTAATACAGTTGAACCCCCATTTTACGTTTTTCACTGGACCAGAAAAAAAATGGTGTAAAATCCAGGAAAATGTAAAATCAGGGAAATGTATTATGCACAGTTATAGTTACAAAGGTAATATCAATTAATCATTCTTAATTCACACACACAGGGAAACCTCAATTTTACATCCACTGATTTTAAGTTTTCCCTCGGTTTCATTTCCCCACTTTTTCCTTCCTGCCCCTAATTTGCATATGCAATTTTGGATTCAGATTCGGTTCTGTATTGGCCTGAATCTTTCACAAAGGATTCGGCCGAATCCCAAATAGTGGATTCAATGCATCCCTAGTAGTCACCTGATGTCACAGGCTTTATCACCAGGGCACTTAGCCGTTATATTTCTATGTATAATTTGTACTAAAAGCAGACAGAGGCCCATTGATGTTTCTGCTGCTTTCAGTGGGAATAAGATTAACATTACTGTATCAGGGGCAGCAGGTCTGGACTAGGATTCAAACTATCCCCTGGCTTTTCAAGTACATGGGACCTGTTATCCAGAATGCGTGGGACCTGGAGCTTTCCGGATAACGGATCATTCTGTAATTTGGATCTTTCATACTTTGTCAATGGTCCACAACCAGTGGCTCATGAGCAGCAAGTTGCTCACCAACCACTTGGATGTTGCTCCCAGTGGCTTTAAACAGTATCTTATTTTTGAATTTTAGGCTTGAAAGCAAGTTTTCATTGGACAAAAACGAAGTATAGTGCCAAGTAGAGTCTCCTGTAGGCTGCTAGTTCATAGGGGCTACCAAATGGCCAATCACAGCTCTTATTTGGCACCCCAAGGAACTTTTTTCATTCCAATGTTGCTCCCCAAATCGTTTCCCATTTTAATGTGGCTAACTGGTATAAAAGGTTGGGGAACCCTGCCTTAAGTCTACTAGAAATTAATTTAAACATGAAAGAAGCCCATTACACTGAATTTGCCTCCAATAAGGATTAATTATATCTTAGTTGGCATCAAGTACAAGTTACTGTTTTATTATTACATACAGAGAAAAGGGAAATAACTTGTGTAAATGTGTGTTATTTGGATGAAATGGAGTTTATTGGAGATGGCCTTTCCGTAAGTCTAAGCTTTCTGGATAACGGGCTTCCAGATAATGGATCCCATACCTTTACACAGAAACCCAAAATGCCCTCCACAGGCCTAATAAATAGTGACTTTTCAGCCTCTCTGGCAGTTGCCAATAACCACAGATTGCAGGTCTGAGGGGTAGAATCCATCTAATGGAAGAGAAAGGTTTGATCTCAGAACTTGGTACCTTAAAGTAAAGCTAGGAGTAAAGAAGAGTATGAGGCTAAGGGTGCTGAAAGAAGCAGGGGTGCCAGTGATTGCCAGGACAGACAGTATTTTTAGCCACACATGTTGCTGGGCAGAGCCCCTTTGCTTCATAATGTCCTTGCTAATGAGCTTCATGAATCTGCATTCTAGAAATGGCAATGCAGCCAAAAAACCTGTGTCCTTGCCACTTTCAAAATCTGGTGTTTCCACCTTGAAATGGCATTGTTCACCCAAATTAACTTGTCTGATGTAGAAAGTGATATTCTAAGACAATTTGCATTTGGTTTTCATTATTTGTGGTTTTTGAGTTATAACTTTTTATTCAGCAGCTCTCTAGTTTGCAGGTTCAGCAATCTGGTTGCTAGGGCCTAAATTACCAGAGCAACCATGCACTGGTTTGAATTACAGACTGGAATATGAATAGGTGAGGCTTGAATAGAAACATGAATAATAAAAAGTAGAAATAATGTATTTGTAGCCTAACAGAGCTTTTGTCTTAAATATTGTGTCGGTGACCCCTATTTGAAAGCTGAAAAGTCAGAAGAAGGCAAATAATAAAAAAAAAAAAAAAATTGAAGGTCAGTTGAAAAGTTGCTTAGAATGAGGCGTTTTATATCACACACTCCAGTGCACAGCTGGGTGAGGGTTGCTACAGCGCATTGATGGCATCCTTTAGGGGCCTGTAGTTTATCTAAAGATCCCCCCTCGCTAAATGAGAGGGGGAGAGCAGGGCCAATAAGATTAGTGTGATTTGGCCTGTGTGGGAAAAGATTGCATCTTAAAGGGATACTGTCATGGGGAAAAAATTTTCCAAAATGAATCAGTTAATAGTGCTGCTCCAGGAGAATTCTGCACAGAAACCCGTTTCTAAAAAGAGCAAACAGATTTTTTTTATATTCAATTTTGAAATCTGACATGGGGCTAGACATATTGTCAATTTCCCAGCTGCCCCTGGTCATGTGACTTGTGCCTGCACTTTAGGAGAGAAATGCTTTCTGGCAGGCTGTTGTTTTTCCTTCTCAATGTAACTGAATGTGTCTCAGTGGGACATGGGTTTTTACTATTGAGTGCTGTTCTTAGATCTACCAGACAGCTGTTATCTTGTGTTAGGGAGCTGTTATCTGGTTACCTTCCCATTGTTCTTTTGTTTGGCTGCTGGGGGGAAAAGGGAGGGGGTGATATCACTCCAACTTGCAGTACAGCAGTAAATAGTGATTGAAGTTTATCAGAGCACAAGTCACATGACTTGGGGCAGCTGGGAAATTGACAATATGTCTAGCCCCATGTCAGATTTTAAAATTGAATATAAAAAAATCTGTTTGCTCTTTTGAGATATGGATTTCATTGCAGAATTATGCTGGAGCAGCACTATTAACTGATTCATTTTGAAAAAATTTTTTTTCCCATGACAGTATCCCTTTAAGGTGGCCATAGACATAGACATCCGCTCATTTGGCGATGTCCGAGACTGAGTCGGCAGATTATTGGCTCGTGTGTGGGGTCATCCGAAAAATCCCGTCAGATCACGGCTGCATCTGTGCGTTTTATGTGGTCCCGCTATCCGTCTGCCCATATCGGATGCATTATGATCCTGATATCGGGCAATCGGATCGTGGGAATGCATCCACACACAGATATGGCCGCA
Organism: Xenopus laevis; assembly: GCF_017654675.1. Lineage (NCBI taxonomy): Eukaryota > Metazoa > Chordata > Amphibia > Anura > Pipidae > Xenopus > Xenopus laevis. The sequence continues at coordinate 118,564,506 of NC_054378.1, read as the reverse complement.
ATCCAACGTGATTTTTTAACCTGCCCGATCAAGATCTGGCCGACTTTTGGCCAGATATCGATCGGGGAAGCCCGTTGGATGGCCCCACACGCGCCAATAAGCTGCAGACGTTGTCTTTCGGCAACCTTTATCGGCCCGTGTATGGGGGCCTTTCGGGTGTATGCCCAGCTAAATTCTGTTAGAGTAGCTTTATTATGCAGCCTTGTTTTTGCATGAACTGTTTTGTTTTGTGGTGCTTGAATTGAACTTCAGGCTGGAAGTAAAAAGGTTAACGAGAGATCGAAAGAGAGAGATCCACGGAGGTGCCCTTGAGTCTGCATGGATTATTGATACTGCACTTTGTCTGCTCTCAGCCTCTTTACACCAGGATTGCATCATCTGTAGGACAGCGGCCAACTCTATCCTTCCCTACAAAGAGGGAAGCAGACAAGGCCCTGTCTCTTCAGTGCCCTCTCCCTTCTTCCTGCCTCTTCCCAAAACCACACAAAGTCTGGCTGATCCGAAAAGAGTCACCTTTGTTCCAGAGCTCACTCCTTCCTTCCCGAGGCCGCCTCCCCAGCTGCTTCTTCCTTTCCCCTTGCTCCTATATACACACTGACATTGTACAAAACCTCACGCTGTTCATTGAACTTGCTCTCGGGAACCATAACCAATAAGCATTAATGTATCTTGCTTAATATTAAGCCCAGCAAGAGTTCATATTAATCCATTTATTTTTGAGCTGAATAAGGCTTTGGGAGGGAGGAGCTAGACTGTGTGTTAATTACGGCATAAACTTTCAGAGCAAAGCAAAAAACCCTGTTTTGTTTCTTTACAAACAATTCAGTCTCTTTAGACACTAGGCTGGATTCTAAAGGGGGAAAAAAACCCTATTGTCATGGGCATGATTCCTCAGACTCAGAGAAAACCATGATATAGAGTCCTGAGAGGAACCAATTTGTTAAACCCGGATATGACCCGCAACCCCCATACTTACCCGCTTGGGCCCACTACCCGACCTGCAAGTACCCTATGGGCGACCCGCTGACCATCAAGAAACAGGAAGTGCTGTCATTGTAAACTGGAAGTGACATCATTAGAAGAAGGCGTGATCAGAAAAAAAGGAGTAAAACAGGAAGTGCTCAGAAAAAAAGGAGTAAAACTCGCTGACCGCCGACCCGCGTCTATACCTGCTCCGGAAACTTCTACCTGCAACCCACAGGGAACCCGCTGCAGAACTCTTACCATGATAGTCTGTCTCATCCCCCCCCCCCATTTTTGCAGAGTCGTCCGACCCCTCCCTTACTTAGTTTCATGTTGAAGTGATGGGATTGTGGGACTTGTAGACGATAATCTGGGCTCCAGCCATTGCTTGTCACATGTATTGTAGGTGTTAACATGAACTTTTGATATGATGTAGATGATGATATTTTGGAAAAATTGCAATGGTTCATTTTATATTTTATGTGGCATCTTGAAGGCAGGAAATGATCCTAAAACTATAAATGGGTGTCCAATCCTAAGAATAGCTCATTCGATAACATAAAGGTGTCATACCCCTCTAATGTGCTTGAAACTATTCCTGGTTACTTTGAGAAAGCTTTATTGGACCATAATCATGGAGATGCTCATAACATGTCCAGGTTTTTAATAGTTCTAACTTACACCTTTTAAATATGCTGCAATTTTTCCTTCTCCCATTGGCGAATATATATATATATATATATATATATATATATATATATTATAATATAATATAATATATATATATATATATAGGCTACACAGCAGCGTGTTAATATAAACTATAGTAGTATTTATCTGTTATCTACTGTGTATCCTGTGCTTGAATGGCTGCCCCCATGGCTACACAGCAGCTTGTTTATATAAACTATAGTAGTACTTATCTGTTATCTACTGTGTATCCTGTGCTTGAATGGCTGCCCCCATGGCTACACAGCAGCTTGTTTATATAAACTATAGTAGTACTTATCTGTTATCTACTGTGTATCCTGTGCTTGAATGGCTGCCCCCATGGCTACACAGCAGCTTGTTTATATAAGCTATAGTAGTACTTATCTGTTATCTACTGTGTATCCTGTGCTTGAATGGCTGCCCCCATGGCTACACAGCAGCTTGTTTATATAAACTATAGTAGTACTTATCAGTTATCTACTTTGTATCCTGTGCTTGAATGGCTGCCCCCATGGCTACACAGCAGCTTGTTTATATAAACTATAGTAGTACTTATCTGTTATCTACTGTGTATCCTGTGCTTGAATGGCTGCCCCCATGGCTACACAGCAGCTTGTTTATATAAACTAAAGTAGTCTTTCTGAAGCAAACATCCCAGTTTTATCAGTGCAGGGTGACACTACATTATTTATTCATTAATTAAAAACACTTTCATTTTTTGATGTTACTGTTCCTTTAAGCGACCTTGCCAAATAAATGGATCTCTACATGTACGGTGCAGACGTATAGTCTTGTAGCAGGTTGGGAACATGCAGGTTACCTGCAAAAATGCATTTGGTGGTTAGGATTTGAGGTTACGGCTATTGGTGTATATCTTTCGGGTGCATTATTTTTTTCTTTAGCTACGGTTTTTTATTTCTACTTCCACCCCAGGATGCGTTTGCTTCATGTCTATGATGATGGCACTTTATGTAAGCAGTAGGTATCTGGTCAGGCTACGGATAGCATTTTGCATTGGTTAGTGAGTCTGAGCAGGTAATGTGGGTAAGAGCCTATGTGTGTGTGTATACATTAACCGACTCAAGGTATCACACTCAAGTTTTTGCATAAAACCTTTCCCTGAAAGTAGAACCCCCCTTGCTTTGGCTGAGTTTCTCCCGATTATATCATTCTGTGTAGGTGGCTCTTTCATAATTGTGTTATTTTGTTTCCAGTTGCATATGAAGCACTGCTGGCCATTCTTTTGGGTCTACATAAACACAAATGCTGCGTCTTTTCTCATGCCCGTTGGCATAATGTCTCCTTGCTGGTTGTCCCAATTAAACAGATTTATGCACATGCAACTGTTTAGCTGTAACCTGAGCTTCCGCTTCTCTGGTAACAGGAGGGCTCCAGTCCTTGCACATGTGCCGATGCTTTCAGTGCCAAGGGTACAGGCAGCCTAGAGGCACAATAGGGTGAGATTTGTGCTAAAAATATATTGCTCTGGAAATATTGGGTGGACACTTATTAATATGTATTTATAAAGCGCCAGCATAATAAGCGACACTGTACAATCCATGACAAGAGAGGTGAAGAAGGACTTTTAAAAAAAGAGCTTACAATGGTTTTCTATACCGGTTTGCCTTACTGTGGAGTTGGACCTATAAAGTCTGACACTTGGTAATTGTCAACTGAGAAAATGTCAGTTCCAACGGTGCCTGCTGCTAATGACTTGGCATCTGCCCCGTAATGCCATTAAAGGAAAAGGAAAGGCTCACATTAAATAAGCTTTATCAGAAAGGTCTATATAAATACACCGGTAAACCCTCAAGTAATGCTGCTTTGAGTCCTCTGTTAAAAGAAACACCACATTTCTTTCCTTCTATTGTGTACTCATGGGCTTCTGTATCAGACTTCCTGTTTTAATCTTAAACCTCGAGAGCTAGGGCTTGAGCATGCTCAGTTTGCTCCTCACTCCCTCTACCTTTTCCCCCTTCCCCTCCTTGCTGTACTCTGAGTTCAGATCTATGAGTGAGCAGGAAGAGACTCAGGCAGGAAGTGATGTCACACCAAGCTAATATGGTAGCTGCTATCCTAAACAGAGAGAGCTTCTAGAGCTTTTTACTCAGGTACGGTTATGCATTCTGCAGAATAAATATAGTGTTACAGGTTGGACTATTGTGACTAATCTATTGGCAATAAACTGCTTTGGTAGCTTTCCTTCTCCTTTAAAGTCACTGCCAGCAGAAAGGATAGCCTTGCCATTTTCTCCACTCATGGCCTTCAGCTGCTTGAGAGAATGCCACGTGGGACATTACATCAGTAAAAACAATTGTTCAGTGCGACCTAAAGGAAGCATTATGGTAACAGACTCCCTCTTGCTGCTCCCAAAAGTCAGTTCTGGGTGCCCCTGAAGCAGTCGCCATGTAGTCTGAAACCCAACATCAGGCCCGGATTGGCAATTTGTAGATTCTGGCAATTGCCAGACCGGCTGCTGTAAAAATGCCATAGACAATCACTATTTATTGGTCTGGTTTGGACCTCTGCTGTCTGCCATTGCTTGCCAAAATTTAAAAAAAATTTTTGTCATTTCCTAGGAGATAAACCTAAAGGGATCTATCCCAAAAATGAAAATTTAATATAAGCTTAGTCATACTGAAATAAGAAACATTACAAATACAATCAATTAAAAATTCGGCATCTTTTCTGAAATAATCAAGTTCTTCATGCAGCAGTTGGGTGTCAGATAATCATTGACAGTTAGATCCAATATATCTTATAGGGAGGGCTCCTTTTGCCTAGAAGATGTATTATGGCTAGTCCACACGGGGAGATAGCGACACGTTTGCGGTCGCGGCGACAAAGCGCCGCGACAGTCGCCGCGACCGGCGCAGGCGACAGTTTTGTATGGGCGCCTATGTAAAAACGCCTGTGCTAACCAAACGAGGCGATGCGCTTTTCAACAGTCGCCTGAAAATGCCTCGCCAGGCTTTTTCAGGCGACTGTTGAAAAGCGCATCGCCTCGTGTGGTTAGCACAGGCGTTTTTACATAGGCGCCCATACAAAACTGTCGCCTGCGGCGCTTTGTCACCGCAAACGCGTCGCTATCTCCCCGTGTGGACTAGCCCTTAGAGCTCAATCTATTAAAATCACCAGACATCATGTCTCTCTACATGCAGGATTTGTGCAAAAGGCAGTTATTTTGTTTGTACTGGAATCAGTTATTTGAGTGAGCTCTAATACATCTTCTAGGAAAAAAAAAAGATAAATTGGATTTAACTGTCAATTCATTTCTGACACCCAACTGCTGCTTGAAGAGAGAATGAAGAGAAACAGTTGCTGACAGCAGAATAGCGAAGATAAACTTGATTGTTTCAGAAACAATGCAGAATATTTAATTGATTGTATTTAGTTTCTTATTTCAGTATCATGTCGCTTATATAAAATTTTCATTTTCGCGATAGACACATCTTCTAGGAAAAAAAAAGATATATTGGATTTAACTGTCAGTTCATTTCTGATACCCAACTGCTGCTTGAAGAGAAACAGTTGCTGACAGAGGAATAGCGAAGATAAACTTGATTGTTTCAGAGTTTCAGAAACAATGCAGAATATTTAATTGCTTGTATTTAGTTTCTTATTTCAGTATGATGTCGCTTATATAAAATTTTCATTTTCGCGATAGTTCCCCTTTAATCTCAGTGGCTATTCTCAGGATTTGTTTTGAAGCCATGGATCCTCTGCTCCGTTATTTAAAACGACATGATTTGTTTTCACTGATGCTTTAATTAACCCCTCCCCCATAGAAACTCCTTTGTTTACTTCCCCCCCCCTCCCCAAAATCACTGGAGCATAAACACCTGCTCCTCTGGGTGGCCATCTTCCCATGAGCACATGTTTCTGCTTCTAATTCCCCTCCGCACGGTCCCCTTGCTTTTCTGCTACTCTAGGTTATTCTGTCCTGGTTATTTCTTTGATGCTGCCATTCAGTCCTTTCATATTGCTGACAATGCAGCTGTGAATAATGCTCTCATATAGAGCAGCAAGTAGAACAGTGTTGTATTGTTGGTTCCTGTGGCCGAAGGAGGTTGGATTACTTGCCCAAGGTCACATCAAGTTGACCGGGAATCCAAACCAGGTCTCTGCATATCATGTACCAGTGTCTCTGATCAGTACTTTGGCCCCAGAACCTTGTTTCAGAGTCTCTTTGCTATCCACTCCCATGCCAAGCCATTGTGCTTTATTTGGTTTACTGCAGCATTTATCAGGATTGTGCTCCTGGGACATGCAGTCTGTGTTGTGAAGCAGCTCCCAGAGCTGTACCGCATACAGCAGACCGTTAAAGGAGAACTAAAGCCTAAAAATGACTGGCTACAAATGCCATATTTTATATACTGTATTTATTTCACCAGCCTAAAGTTTGAGCTTGTCAATAGCAGCAATGATCCAGGACTTCAAACTTGTCACAGGGGGTCACCATCTTGGAAAGTGTCTGTGACACTCACAGTGGGCTCTGATTGGCTGTTGAGAAGCTAAGCTTAGGGCTCGTCACTAATTATCCAGCAGAAAATGAGTTTGGTCTGTAATATAAGCTGATGCTACAGGTTTGCTGATTATTAAATTCTGATGCTAATTGCACTGGTTTCTGTGCTGCCATGTAGTAATTATCTGTATTAATTACTAATCAGCCTTATATTGTGACATTTCTATTCTATGTGTACTGTATATTGTGAGTGGGTCCCTAAGCTCAGTAAGTGACAGCAGCACAGAGCATGTGCAGTGAATCAGCAGAAAAGAAGATGGGGAGCTACTGGGGCATCTTTGGAGACACAGATCTTTTCTGATAAAGGGCTGTGGTTGCCTTGGGCTGGTACAGAAGCACAAAACACAGAGTCCTCTGTGGTGGCTAACATGTGTAAGGAACATTACTGCTGAGCACTGTCAAGAACACAACTTCTGTGTAGGATGCCTGTTGCAGAACTTCACCTCTCAACATGCTCCGCCAATCACAAAGCTGTGGAATCGGAAGCAATTTTGGGTAAATGGAGCCTGAATTTTTTCCCCAATTGTTTTTGGTTTGTGTTGATTTTGTTTTGAAATTATCAAAGGATGTGGTTTTTTATTTTTCAGCTTTGGCAGTGATAAAAAGCCTTGTATGTTCGGTACTTAACTTCTTTCAGTCAACATGGAAAATACATTAGTAACAGTAAAACCAGAAAATGAAAGTGTTTTAAAGGAATATATAATAAACCGTTAGCATCCACTGTTAAAAGCTGCTTCAGAAACACTACTATAGTTTATATAAATAATCTGCTGTCCAACAGATAATCCCTGTCCAATACAATGGTGTTTTATCTGTTCTCGGCTATGTAACCTATGCCTTTTCTCCTTTTTTACAGCAGTTTGAATGGCTGCCCCTATGGCTACAAAACAGTTTATTTATATAAACTATAATAGTCTTTCTGAAGCAAACACACATCTTTTACCAGTGCAGAGAAACACTGCATTATATTTTAATTACTTTAATATACTTCACGTTTCAAAGTAATTAAAATAATGTTTTATTATTCGGGGGGGGGGGGGTGTTCTCCTTTAAAAACAGAGTAGTTGGAGGTGAAACACACACACACACCTAGGAGTTTGTGTTCAACCACAGGTTTGGTATCTCTGCAACATTAACCCTATACTATCCAGAGGCATTGTGTGTCCCTTGGTTATCATGCGGTGCAGTGATTTCCTGAGCATTGTGCTGCATGTATCATTACACATCCTGTCAGGGAAAGGAAGGGATTTACCTTATTAGTACTCTCCTTTGCAGAGCATTTTATTTATAGAGTAGCACTTTATTCCCCTGCCCTCTATAGTGATGTTACATTGACATACATCAACAAAACGAGGTGCCGCGGGCCCTCCTAACTGGCAGATGTTCCTCTCTCCAAGTACAGTAATGAGAGGTAGGGACATGCATTTTGATTTCTAGCTACCCTCACATCCAGTAATTTCTTCTTTGCATCTCGGTAGTACCCAGGTGTTTTGCTGTGCCCTTTAGACAACTGACTTTGCCCACCTGCTGTCTGTCATAATCTGGGAGTCCTCCCAAAAGACTTGTACAGTATTCTTCAACTTAATGCACATTGCAGCACACACGGCTAGGCAGCCATTTGTGATATGAGACTATGTGACTAGAACAGGGGTAGGCAACCCGCGGCTCTGGAGCCTCATGCGGCTCTTCATCCTGCTTGCTGCGGCTCTGTCTTGTGGCTTTCCCTGTCATGTCGTCCAGATCTGGAAATAAAATAGGCCCTGGCATTTCAGGTACACAGAGGCCCAATCAGCCCACACCAGCTCACAAAATACTGACTTTCTATGGCACCTTATGGCAGCCCCTCTGGCATTTGCCAGAACCCACAGATTGCCAGTCCTGTCCTGATGTCATCTAGGTGCCCCTGCACCTGCTGGCTGCTTCTTGAGTGTAAGACCGGGAAGCCGCCAGCAGGTGCGAGGGCTGTATAGACGTCCCAGGAGTGACGGGCAAGACTGAGCCGCAGCAAGATGATTCCTCATGGTCCTTACAGCGGTCACACACTCAAGACAAGAGAGGAAAGATCAGCATGGAGCTTCAGAAACAGAAGTCACATTAAACAGATGAGAAGACGAACATTTAATAGGGCTATTCAGTGTTTTATTTATTTCAAAGTAGGCCTACACATACACACTGCACTTCTGTTTGTTGTATTCTGATGTTGTAAAATTAAAAAAAGGTTAAAACTTTTAAAAGTTTATAAACTGTTATGTTTTACGGCTCCAGACTATTTTTCTGGAGGGGGCAAAATGGCTCTTTTGATAGTAAAGGTTGCTGACCCCTGGACTAGAAGAAGAAAAGAGGGTGTGACAGCAGGAGAGAATCTTTTGACACTTTTCCTAGGGATACTTCAAGTTCTCACTTAGCCAGGTCCATTCTAACCAGCTCTTAAATGGATTGTCATGATTTTTATATTGTTTTTATTTCTTAATTACACTGTTTATACTGCAAATAATTCACTCTACAATATAAAATTTAATTTCTGAACCAGCAAGTGTATTTTTTGTAATATTGGTGTGTAGATGCATCTCAGGTCATTTTGCCTGGTAATGTGCCTTCTGAAAGAGCCAGAACTTTAGGATGGAATTGCTTTATGGCAGGCTGTTGTTCCTCCTAATCAATGTAACTGAACGTGTTTCCATGGGACCTGGATTTTACTATTGAGTGCTGTTCTTGGATCTACCAGGCAGCTGTTATCTTGTGTTAGGAAGCTGCTATCTGGTTACCTTCCCATTGTTCTGTTGTTAGGCTGCTGGGAGTGGAAAGGGAGGGGGGTTGTATCACTCCAACTTACAGTACAGCAGTAAAGAGTGACTGGTTTATCAGAGCACAAGTCACATGACTGGGGCAGCTGGGAAATTGACAATATGTCTAGTCTCATGTCAGATTTCAAAATAAAATATAAAAAAATCTGTTTGCTCTTTTTAGAAACGGGTTTCTGTGCAGAATTCTCCTGGAGCAGCACTATTAACTGATGCGTTTTGGAAAAAAAGATTTTTTCACATGACCGTATCTCTTTAAATTTTGCCTCTCCTGGAGTATCGTTTTGGCTTCTCTGACCTGTTCACACCTTTGCTGAATTTTCAGATCGAGCACTACACCTGGATATGGGTCCTTAAGGCAAATGGTTTGAATGTTGGTTTCCTAGTGTTGTCATGGTATCAAAACCTTTGATTTCTCTCATTCTGCAGGTCTCCGGAGGACTGGGTCTAAAGAGATTACTGGGACTTCACGGCCATTGGCCTGTCTAAAGGTAACGCTGTGGTTTATTTATTAGATGCCATTTGCTCTGTGCCACGATCTTTATATCTTGGTATATGTTGGGTTAATGGAATATCTTGTTTTCTTCTGCTGGAATGAAATGTCCTGGTTAATTGAGCTGAACGGATGGAGTGAATCCCTGTGGGAAGATTTGGGGTCAATAGCTCCTCCAGCCACAGAGAGGTGTCTGAGAAAATCACAGCGCCCCCTGGGGACAGGATAAAGGAGGGGACCCAGTCCACTTGCCATTAGCACAAGCTGACGGCACTGCTGCAAATCTCACTATTGATTTAGAAGAAGCTGAGAGGTTAGAACGTGCCTGGGTACTGCTGGGAGTCTTACTGCAGAATGCCAGCTGTGGGCAGGAGAAGAGGAGGGGGAATCAATAAAGAGAGTGATTTGGTGCATATTCATAGAGGCATAGGAGATAGCTCTTATACGCACTGCACAAAATTCAGCAGCATTTAGGTCACTTCAGGGACATTCTTTTATTCTGTGATTGTAAATGGACGCTCTTTCAGGCAGGGTGGAATATGTCATATTAACCTTTTCAGTGTCTGGCAGTTATGGCAGGAAGTCAATTTAAAACTAGAGGGGAAAAAACATTTACTGTTTTTTGAGGGCTCAGCCTACTCTGATAATATAGGGCTCAGTCTACTATGATAATATAGAGCTCAGCCTACTCTGATAATATAGAGCTCAGCCTACTCTGATAATATAGGGCTCTAAAATTAGAGGGGAAAAAACGTTTACTGTTTTTTGAGGGCTCAGCCTACTCTGATAATATAGGACTCAGCCTACTCTGATTATATAGGGCTCAGACTACTCTGATAATATAGAGCTCAGCCTACTCTGATAATATAGGGCTCAGCCTACTCTGATAATATAGAGCTCAGTCTACTTTGATAATATAGGGCTCGGTCTACTCTGATAGTATAGGGCTCGGCCTACTCTGATAGTATAGGGCTCGGCCTACTCTGATAGTATAGGGCTCGGCCTACTCTGATAGTATAGGGCTCGGCCTACTCTGATAGTATAGGGCTCGGCCTACTCTGATAGTATAGGGCTCGGCCTACTCTGATAGTATAGGGCTCGGCCTACTCTGATAGTATAGGGCTCGGCCTACTCTGATAGTATAGGGCTCGGCCTACTCTGATAGTATAGGGCTCGGCCTACTCTGATAGTATAGGGCTCGGCCTACTCTGATAGTATAGGGCTCGGCCTACTCTGATAGTATAGGGCTCGGCCTACTCTGCTAGTATAGGGCTCGGCCTACTCTGCTAGTATAGGGCTCGGCCTACTCTGATAGTATAGGGCTCGGCCTACTCTGATAGTATAGGGCTCGGCCTACTCTGATAGTATAGGGCTCGGCCTACTCTGATAGTATAGGGCTCGGCCTACTCTGATAGTATAGGGCTCGGCCTACTCTGATAGTATAGGGCTCGGCCTACTCTGATAGTATAGGGCTCGGCCTACTCTGATAGTATAGGGCTCGGCCTACTCTGATAGTATAGGGCTCGGCCTACTCTGATAGTATAGGGCTCGGCCTACTCTGATAGTAAAGGGCTGGGCCTACTCTGGTAGTATAGGGCTCGGCCTATTCTGATAGTATAGGGCTCGGCCTACTCTGATAGTATAATGCTTGGCCTACTCTTGATAGTATAGGGCTCGGCCTACTCTGATAGTATAGGGCTCGGCCTACTCTGATAGTATAGGGCTCGGCCTACTCTGATAGTATAGGGCTCGGCCTATTCTGATAGTATAGGGCTCGGCCTACTCTGATAGTATAATGCTCGGCCTGCTCTGATAGTATAGGGCTCGGCCTGCTCTGATAGTATAGGGCTCGGCCTGCTCTGATAGTATAGGGCTCGGCCTGCTCTGATAGTATAGGGCTCCGCTTGCTCTGATAGTATAGGGCTCCGCTTGCTCTGATAGTATAGGGCTCAGCCTACTCTGATAGTATAGGGCTCCGCCTGCTCTGATAATATAGGAGCCCCGAATTCTTGCAGTACCCAGCGTTTGGCATGGTTTTTTTATCGCCAGAGTAACCACCCCTCGTTTTTAACTTCTGCTAATATTTCTGTAGTGATTGTTATAGATAGACAAACCATTGCACATCCCTCTTTGCAGGTAAAGTGCTTCTACAAAAGCTTAAGGGCAGTTGCCCTAGAACCTGGTTGTTGTTGCTGTGGTTGCTCATGGGAAAGTATTAACTCTTCAAGCTATGGCTGTCCAGCTGTATGGCTGTTTTAGATTGATAAATTTTGTTTTTTTGTCCCTGCTGATCAGAATTCCTGAGTTTTATTAAAGGCAGCTGTTAGAATTGATACAAAATTTGCTAATATTCCAGAGAGACTGCTGAGAAATGTATCATCTAATTGTATCAACTAAATGTAGCAAAGTGTAACAGTTCAGATGTTCCTGCATCATTGAGTTGCCAGACTGAGACAGGAACATTAAACTTTAATTTTGGGGAAAACAGTAAAAGAAAAAAGATGGAAATCAATTAAAAAAAGTCTTTGTTTATGATGAACAATATGAAAACAATTGAACTGAAAGTGTTTGGAAGCTGAACAACCCTTTTAATTATTAGAGGTCAAAAACTTGTGTGCATCAAACAAATGTTTATCTCAAATAGTAATTTTTTCTGACACAAAGAATGATCCTCCTTATGGAATTTATCTGGCGAAATAAGCAGAAAGTGCCACGGTGCTTTATTGTCTAAAAAGACTTGTAATTATCAACCTGGAAATTGTCAGATTCAAATCATTCAAAAAATGCATAGCTTTGCCTTTTACTGCCTGGTTAGTGATTTGGCAAAGGCTGCATTATGCAAAATACCTCCATACTGATGCCATGCAGATTAGCATTTTATGTAATAACAACTGTGTATACAATTATGTGCTGTCATGTGAGCCATCAGTTGCTTAGCTTTCATATCTCCATAGACATGGCAGTCTCTGAACACCACTTAACTCATGGCACATCATCCTTGTTGTTAGTTTAAAATATGCTATTGTTTTCTTTGTGTATGGGTAGTAGCTTTGTGACTGTTGGTCTTTTATTGTGGCCACTGTTGCTGAGACAGGGTCAAAACAATTAAAACTTTAATTGTTTTTAGAAATGAAAATATAAGTAAATTTGGCTGTTGTCCGAGTAACTCACCAGCAATTTGCCTCTAAAGCAATGTCATGTGCGGGGTTTGATTACAAGTGTATCCAGGGGTGAAATCAGTTTTTTGGGGGTTTTTTTGGAAAGGGGAACTATTGCAAAAATGAAAATTCAATATAAGCTTCATCATACTGAAAAATTATGAATTATTTCTGAAATAATCAAGTTTATCTTCACTATCCCTCTCTGAGCACCTGTTTGTCTTCATTCTGTCTTCTTGCAGCAGTTGGGTGTCAGATATTCATTGTTAGTTAGATCCAATATATCATATAGGGAGACTTCCTTTCCTAGCAGATGTATTAGAGCTCACTCGAATAACTGATTCCAGTAAAAACAAAATCTGACAAAATAAATGCCCTTTTGCACAAATCCTGCATGTAGAGAGACATGATGTCTGGTAATTTTAATAGAGTGAATTCTAATACATCTTCTAGGCCAGGGATCCCCAACCTTTTCAACCTGTGAGCAACATTCAGAAGTAAAAGGAGTTGAAGAGCAACACAAGCATGAAAAATGTTCTTGGGGTGGCAAATAAGGGCTCTGATTGGCTATTTGGTAGCCCCTATGAGGATTGTCAACCTACATTGAGGCTCTGTTTGGCAGTACACCTGGTTTTTATACAACTAAAACTTGCCTCCAAGCCTGGAATTAAAAAATAAGCTCCTGCTTTGAGGCCACTGGGAGCAACATTCAAGGGGTTGGAGAGCAATATGTTGCTCACAAGCTACTGGTTGGGGATCACTGTTCTAGGCAAAAGGAGACCTACCTATAAGATCTATTGGCTCTAAATGTCAGTGAATATCTGACACCCAACTGCTGCATGAAGAAAGAATGAAGAGAAACAGATGCTCAGAGAGGGATAGTGAAGATAAACTTGATTATTTCAAAAATATTACGGATATTGTAATTGATTATATTTAGAAAACTTCTTCAGTATGCTAAAGCTTCTATGAAATTTTCATTTTCGAGATAATTCACCTTTAATGATACATGGAAGCCTAGAAATCCAATTGTCAAGATCGGGGAACAAAGTAAACTACTCATGAAAAAATGGTCATCATTAAAAATAATCATGTGTGTTTCATGGGCAAAACAGGAAATACAGACGTTGCTTGCAAGCCAATTATCAGCTCTGGGCAAAGCTCAAAATAATCAGGCTTGTTTGCTTTGATTTTCAGTGGCTTAGAAGCACAGCAAACATGCTAATAGGAAACATGAAAGGGATTGAAGCTTTGTCCCATCTTATTTTATATATTTACTTAACCCGGTTGCCTTGAACTGTATCTGTCCTAATAGGACACTCTGCTGTTGCATCATGGGACTAAAAGAAGGAATAGTTATTGAAATGCAATGTAAGCCATAGTTGTGGCATCAACACCAGGAGCCCAAGCCTCTTCAGTAGAAATGATACATAGTTCTCTTTACTTATTACAACAGCTGGTTACCCTGTAACTAACAAGACCAAAATCTGTTATGTAATAATGTGGGATAACGGGTATAGTAGGGAGTGATGGTGCTTATAGTAACAGTAGGGGTAATAGTCTCTGGGAAGGGAGTGTGACTGTGGGATAGCAGGTATAGTAGGGAGAGATGGTGCCTATAGTAACAGCAGGATAATAGTCTCTGGGAAGGGAGTGTGGCTGTGGAATAGCAGGTATAGTAGGGAGAGATGGTGTCTATAGTAACAGTGGATAATAGTCTCTGGGAAGGGAGTGTGACTGTGGGATAGAAGGTATAGTAGGGAGAGATGGTGTCTATAGTAACAGTGGATAATAGTCTCTGGGAAGGGAGTGTGACTGTGGGATAGCAGGTATAGTAGGGAGAGATGGTGCCTATAGTAACAGTGGATAATAGTCTCTGGGAAGGGAGTGTGACTGTGGGATAGCAGGTATAGTAGGGAGAGATGGTGCCTATAGTAACAGTGGATAATAGTCTCTGGGAAGGGAGTGTGACTGTGGGATAGCAGGTATAGTAGGGAGAGATGGTGCCAGTGGGATAATAGTCTCTGGGAAAGATATAATTTGTTTATTATAGCTCAACATGGAAGCAGAACTTGATATATATATATAAATTGAAAATAATAGAATTCTTGTGTGTGCTATAACTGAATGAATCATGTGAAATGTGAATACTCAGCAGCTCATAAGTCATAGTTTGGGAAGTGAAAGTCCATGTTCAGTTTTCTTGGTTTCTCTTTTCAAGGAATTAGTTGTTGACATTTCTTCATCTCTTTAGCAGTGTGGACTTTAAATCCAAGTTCCTAAGAAAAAATGTTTTCTTGGCAGGCGATTTCCATGATACTGATGTTTAGGAACGTCATCTATGATATATCATCAGGTTTAACTTCTGAACCCAAAAATGTGCTTTGGCAGTTATTTTCGGCTTCTGTCCTGCTGGATTCAATATCTCTTGTTGAAGGCAGTGGTTGAACTACCGGGGGACCAGGGGGTGTGAGCGGGCCAGGGCCCGCACCCCCTCAGGGCCCCCCGGCAGTTCGTGCGCCGCTTTGCGTCGACCAGTTCCGGGTGTACGGAGGGGGGGGGGGGCGCTGCGCGTCCTGCGCCAGGGCCCGCCCCCCTCTAGTTACGTTTCTGGTTGAAGGTACAGGTTTCAGCTATGTGGGTTTTCCTTTTAAAACAGTATTTCAAGGGACCCAGATGTTCAGACATTTTTGCCAGAGCTTAACCATATTGCACGTGCATTCTATGAACTGGCACTGATTTGGGTTTTCAGAAAGCTCCATTTGAGTCCCTGCATGCTATTACCATTTGAGAACAACAGTGGTCAAAACACCTCTATGGCATATAGCCTCTCAGAAGAAAGAATACATTTTCAGTAAAACATTAGGTTATTACTCATGTAGGCTATCTGGTTACCTTCCCATTATTCTGTTGTTATGCTGCTGGGGGGGGGTGATGTCACTCCAACTTGCAGTAAAGAGTGACTGAAGTTTATCAGAGCACAAGCCACATGAATGAGGGCAGCTGGAAAACTGACATGTCTAGCCCCATGTCCGATTTCAAAATTAAATATAAAAAAAAAAATCTGTTTGCTCTTTTGAGAAAAGAATTTCAGTGCAGAATTCTGCTGGAGTAGCACTATTAACTGATGCATTTTGAAAAAACATTTTTTCCCATGACAGTATCCCTTTAAACTCAGGATCCCAGCATTACAAGAGTGAATATCTGATAGCTAGCACCTTTAGCACTTTAGATTTTTAGTGACAAGCTTCTCACTGGACTTGGCTGCTCTCGGACCTTGGAATTTACTGGAAGCAAGTTCTTTATTAACACCAAGCTGCTGTTTCTGTTTTGCTGTAACAGATTGACCTTATGGCTGGCAGGTGTTCCCAAAAATTGAATTGTATTGGCTTTCCCTAGGGTACAAAGCTCCTAGAGTTTGGGAGTCATTGCCTTGGTACATGCACATGTAATCTGTTCTATGCCCCATGTATTGACTGTCATTTCTACTGTTTTTATTTAGCTAGATGAAATATCGGATATTTGATTTGTACAAAACGAGTAATACCAATGTTTCATTTCTAGGTTTCCTCATGTCCGTGAAGTGTCTTTCGAGGATCTGCGGCTTCCCGCCCTTGGTGTGGTCAGTCGTTGCGATTCCGACCCCGTGATTCTCTCCGACTGCAGTGCCGGACGTCATGAGCATTGCAATCCCTCTGGGAGTCACCACACCAGATACATCCTATTCAGACATGGCCGCCGGTTCAGAGTGAGTGCTAGTTCCATAGGATTTGTGTGTTGGGTTCATGGCCTTTAACACACTAAACTACGGATGCACCGAATCCACTATTTTGGATTCGACCAAACCCCCGAATCCTTCCCTAAAGATTCGGCGGAATACTGAAACGAATCCTAATTTGCATATGCATATTAGGAGTGGGAAGGGGAAACCATTTTTTGCTTCCTTGTTTTGTGACAAAAAGTCATGCGATTTTCCTCTTCCCACCCCTAATTCGCCTATGCAAATTAGGATTCCGTTCAGCCTGGTAGAAGGATTCGGACAAATCCGAATCCTGCTGAAAAAGGTGAATCCTGACCCTAATCCTGGATTCGGTGCATCCCTACACTAAATCCTGTTATGAAAGAAAGTGCTTTTTGACTTAGTGCATTTTGAAAGACTTTCTGACCTACCCTCCTGTGCTTTCTACTTTACTTTCTGCTCCTTATTCCTCTGCAGTTTTCCTGTAATATATATTTTATTGTCTGTAAAACTTTCCTGACCTTAATGTTCTATTGCACAGTGATTTAAAAGCAAAACGTGCCTCATATTTTAAGCAAGGCCACTCGGTTTCCTTAAAAGGGCAAACCTTGGTGTGTCACAGAACATTTGCCCTATATTTTGCGTTATAAATAGATTTTTCACACAAAGTGCACTCTTGTGTCTCTTTGCACGTAGGTGCATTGCTGACTTTCCTTTAAAGTGGTATTCAAAGGGGGTTCAAAGTTTATCCCAGAGTACTTTTCTATGCATTGTGTAGCTTCCCAAAGATATCCTGTCCTAGACTGTGCACATGAGCAGTATTGTAAAATTTCAGATTTTACTTCACATGTGCCAATTGCTATTGCTATGGTACTGTATGTGTGCACAGCCCAGGACAGCCGAGAGGAATCCCCAGAAAGAGGATGGAGTTGGTGGTGCAGCACTTAAGGGTAAGGGCAGATTCGGGGAGATTAGTCGCCCCAGTGACAAATCTCCTCTTCTTCGGGGCGTCAATCTCCCCGAACTGCCTTCCTCCTACCTTCCCACCGGCTAGAATGAAAAATCGACAGCGCAATGGCACTCGCACCACTTCGTTTTCCGAAGTTGCCTCACAAGGAAACTTCGGCGACTCGAGAAAAAGAAGCGCCGCGGGTGCCATCCCGCTGGCGATTTTACATTATAGCAGGCGGGAAGGCAGGTCGAGGTGATTGTCGCCCCGAAGAAGAGGCTATTTGGCGCCTGGTCGACTAATCTCCCTGAATCTGCCCGTGTGTCCTTACCCTAAAGGAACAGTAACACCATAAAATTAAAGTGTTTTAATGTAATGAAAATATCATGTACTGTTGCCCAGCACTGGTAAAACTGATCTGTTTTCAGAAACACTACTATAGTTTATATAAACAAGCTGCTGTGTAGCAATGGTGGCACAGGTTAAATAGTGGATAACAGATAACACCATTATGTTCTACAGAGCTTATCTGCTGTGTAACCTGAGCCTTTTCTCCTTTGAATGGCTGCCCCCATTACTACACAGCAGCTTATTTATATAAACCAGTAACTTGTGGGTAACATGTTACTCTCCAACCCCTTGGATGTTGTTCCCAGTGGCCTCAAAGCATGTGCTTATTTTCGAATTCCAGGCTTGGAGGCAAGTTTTAGCTGCAAGAAAACCAGGTGCACTGCCAAACAGAGCCTCAATGTAGGTTGACAATCCACATAGGGGCTACTACATGGCCAATCACAGCCCTTATTTGGCACCCCAAGAACATTTTTCATGCTTGTGTTGCTCCCCAATGTTCCTTTAATGGAAGGATCGGATCAGTGTCGGCTGTCTTTCTCTATGGCATCTCCTTCCCAAGATTTTCAATGTCCTGTAACCAACATCTTCCTGGATGTACTTTATTCCAACTCTTTTAACACATCTTGCTGCACCATGGACAGGTCACTTCCCACCACTTCATTGTATGGGGACTTAAGATTGGATATACAGGTATTGGATCCGTTTCTGGAAACCTGGTATCCAGAAAGCGCCAAATTACGGAAAGGCTGTCTCCCATAGACTCCATTATAATCAAATAATCCAAATTTTAAAAAATGATTTCCTTTTTCTCTGTAAGAATAAAACAGTAGCTTGTACTTGATCCAAACGATATAATTAATCCTTATTGGAAGTAAAACCAGCCTATTGTGTTTATTTCATGTTTACATGATTTTCTAGTAGACTTAAGGTATGGAGATCCAAATTACAGAAAGACCCGTTATCCGGAAAACCTCAGGTCCCAAGCATTCTAGACAAAAGGTCCCATACCTGTACTGACTTTTAGATTACCTTGGGGCTACTCTAGCAGCCTGTTCAGATAGTTTCTTTGCAGGCAGCAGAATGATTGAAGGTAAACACAGCCTTGAGAATATTATGGAAGAATGGCTCTTGATGTGTGCAGAAAATAACTTTTTTCTATATCCATAGCCATTTTTCCCCTTAAATCATTCACTAGAGGCAACATTAGTAGTGAGAACATTTCAATGGTGCAAAGGTTCCCAAATAGCATGGCTGCTTCTTCTCATGCATTAAATCAGCTGGTGAGGGATGGGATACTCTGTGTACACAACAAATCCCTTGCTAAACAACAAGTAAAGCCTTAAACTGCTTTATGTAATGTTCTTTGTTATTATGCCTTAGGGCTGTAGTATGAGCCTGCAGGTTCAGTATCTCCGTGGCATAAAAAGCAGTCCTTTTCACGTCTTCATAGTTTTGGCTTTTGAACAGTAGCATAAGGACAGCCTACAGATCGTGAATTGGTTTTAGGGTTTTACTTACCCTTTAACTTTCAGAGTTTGCGAGTTTGTGGGTTCATTCAAAGGAAACTCGCTTTATGTGCTTTCAATCTTGTTGATACAAAGCTTGTTTGGAGTGTTTGTCTGTATGACTTGCATCAGCATCATTATAAATTCCTTTAACAGGGCTGTCAGACTATCTAACTACCAGCTGCCAAGAACTACAACTCCCAGCAATGCCAGGAGTGCGGCTAAAGTGGTGGTTCTAACAGGTGGAATGCCATAGTTTTGTCCTACTGGGCTAGGAGGAGATGTTGCCTTTCGTTTATATATAAATACAAATATTAGGGATGCACCGAAATCCACTATTTTGGATTCGGCTGAACCCCCAAATCCTTTGTGAAAGATTCGGGCAAATCCGATTCCTATTATACATATGCAAATCAGGGGTGGGAAGGGGAAAATTGTTTTACTTCCTTGTCACGTGATTTCCCTCCCCGTCCATAATTTGCATATGCAAATTATGATTCGGATTCGGTTTGGCCGGACAGAAGGATTCGTCCGAATCATGCTGAAAAAGACCGAATCCTGGATTCGGGGCATCCCCAATAAATACTGGCATACTGTATTTAATCACTCTCTGGGTTTGCTTTTTAAACTTTATAAAAACCATTACGTGTGGGGTTCAGCGTTTAAACCCCCCCAGAGGACTCGCAATAAATACACCCGGTACTTTCATTCCTGCTGTGTACGTGCCTATTATCTGTGTGCTCAGGTGAGCGCTGTAATATGTCTTAAAATAGTCCCTTTTCTTATCTGTGTCTAACATTCCCTGAATCTGTTGGAAAATAAAATGCAATTTTCACATCTCCTTGGCCAGGCCTTACCGGATACTGCCACCAACTGGCCGAAGCTTTGACTACAATTTTCAAGAAACCACTTTAGGTTGGTGACAGCCCAGCAGTTAGGAAGTTACAGCTCTTCATGTTTAAGTTCATGGAGGCAAATGTTGGTAAAGTGCAATGGCTTACAGTTCATTTTTAAATGGAATGGTTCATCTGGAAGGCCACAGTTAGCTAACCTGGGTTATTTGACACATAAAAAAATGTTTTCACTAGGAAATGAACATTAACTACACATAATAGCTAAAAGTTAAACCTTTTTCTCCTCTACAGCCCTGAATCAGTAGAAGCTAGCCCAGCTGTCAGTGGGAAAACGGTTTACGCTACCCACAATTACCCTGGCACCCAGAGTCATGGCTACAGAGGCCTGCCATATGCAGTAAGTATGGTGTGTAAATTTGAACTTTTATTATATATTCTATTAGGGATGCACCAAATCCACAATTTTGGTTACGGCCGAACCCCCTAAGCCTTTGCGAAAGATTCTTCCAAATACCGGATCCTAATTTGCATATGCAAATTAGGGTGGGAAGGGTCAAACATTTTTTACTTCATTGTTTTGTGACAAAAAGTCATGCGTTTTCCCTCCCCACCACTAATTTGCATATGCAAATTCGGATTTGGCCGAATCCTGCTGAAAAAGGCCAAATCTCGAACCGAATCGTGGATTCGGTGCATCCCTATATTCTATATGAGCAATGTGTCTGTGTCCCACTGTGCACACTTTTAGGGGCAAGTTTCAAGGACAAATATGTGCTAGACACACTCACCCACACTA
This sequence comes from Xenopus laevis, assembly GCF_017654675.1. Lineage (NCBI taxonomy): Eukaryota > Metazoa > Chordata > Amphibia > Anura > Pipidae > Xenopus > Xenopus laevis. The sequence goes on along the minus strand of NC_054378.1, from coordinate 118,543,661 downwards.
AAACCAGTATATTTGAATTATTAGGGCTTTTAAATAAGTTAATAAGATTTAATTATTTCAAGCTTTTAATTGTTTGAATACATATATATTAAAATATATGCATTTAAAATTCAGGTTATGTTTCTTGTTTTAAACTTAAATAGATAAAGCATCTTCTTTTTATAGTTTTATAATATTTAAACATTAAAGGATGAGGAACGCTACCAAAACAGTTTATTGTCAATAGATTAGCCACAATAGTGCAAGCTATAACACTATATTTATTCTGCAGAATGCTTTACCATACCTGAGTAAACAGCTCTAGAACAGCTGTTTGTTTAGGCTAGCAGCTGCCATATTAGCTTGGTGTGACATCACTTCCTGCCTGAGTCTCTCCCTGCTCACTCATAGCTCTGGGCTCAGATTACAGCAGGGACAGGGGAGAGAGTTGCAAACTGAGCATGCTCAAGCCCTAGCCCTGGAGGTTTAAGCTGAAAAAAGGAAGTCTGATACAGAAGCCCATGAGTACACATTAGAAGGAAAGAAATGCAGTGTTTCATTTGACAGAGGACCCAGAGCAGCATTACTTTAAGGGTTTACTGGTGTATTTATATAGACCTTTCTGATAAAGCTTACTTAGGTTTAGCCTTTCCTTCTCCTTTAACATGGGTTAAAATGTAGTCCACCCCACATTGCAGGACCACAACTATGGTGCCCCTCCTCCACCTACACCTCCTGCATCACCACCTGTCCAAGCAGTCATCCCTCGAGCAGAGCACAATGGGATTCACTCACCAGACGAGGAGGAGAACACTGGGGAGAGCGATAGCTCCTCGGAGGGAGAAGACATTACCAACTGGTGCCAGTGCAGCCTCTCCCAGGAAGGGTTTCTCATCAAGTGTGAGAAGTGCAAGTACGTTACTTTTAACTGTGAATTATTTGTATCTGTAAATCACCATATACCTAACCTACAAGTGTGATCTTTGGCCACATGCTTCTGAATCAATACTGAGATTTTCCTAATTTTTTACCAATCCTAGGGGTGCGAATCGTGGAAAAGTCATCCAGCTTAATCATAGGAAGCAGGACAATGTCTCAGGTATGAGGTGTTGCCAATAGCGTCATCTTCTCAATTTGACTTATTTTAGTTTTTGTGTATAGCTTGGTGGTGGTTTTGATTATTTCTTAGTAACTAATAAAATACTTTACTATAGTTTGCTGTGGAACAGGCAGACCTGCATAAGCAGGGGGAGGGACCTGCAGACGCAGGGGGAGGGACATGCAGACGCAGGGGGAGGGGACATGCAGGCGGACAGGCACAGGTACAATGAAATACCATGGTTTAAAATAATCATGGATGGACATCTGGTGGAGTCCATATCCCTTAGCAATAGCAAGCAGGACTGCAGTTCCATCATGGTTGATGAAAAACCTAGTGTAATACTACAATATCTGACACAGCTCAACTAAGCACAAATCCTGATTAGTGTAAAAAAAACTGCTCAGGGCTACACTGATACCATGCTGTATATTTATTCTATCACTGACATAATAATGCAGTCTTTTTGCCCTGAATTGTGAACAATTCAGCATTTTTATATTGTTTACACATAATATCATTTGGTTATTCCCACTCTATAGCTCTTAAGAAAAGCTGGAACTGCTCTCACATTTTGCCTGAGATGAACCAGCCATATTTTCTCCATATCCCTCTACCCTACAATACAGTTGTCAATGCACAGAACATAGCATTCGTTATCTGTACAGTTTCCATTGTTGCTGTCACTGTATTATTCTTATATAGCACTCATATGTTGGAACAGAACTGTGCAGAGGATAGATCAGGCACATCGTGTCTGACAAAACTTGATTAAAAGCTGTAAAAAGCATAGTCAGTTAACCACTGAACATCCTCCTCCCCTGCATCAAGACCAGTGTTTTTGACACCGATGATGGAGACATTTCTGTTTTTGAGGCAAAGTGAAAGAATGGATTACTTCCTTTATTCATTATATCTTTATTAACAAAACTGCAATCTTTTTTTTTTTTCAGGAGGTGAAAGTAGCGCTACAGAAAGTTGGGATGAGGAACTGTCTCCATCCACAGTGCTGTACACGGCTACCCAACATACACCAACCAGCATTACTCTCACAGTCAACCGGGTTGGCAAAAATAAATCAAAAAAAAGAAAGAAAAGCACGGAGAAGGCTCGTACTACCCCTAAGGCAAAGAAAATAAAGGTATGTCTTCTGGCTCTTCAGCTTTTGAATGCATAGCTACCAAGGAAAGGTTTCCTCCAATAACAACCACCATTCCATTCATTAGTGATCTGCGGGGAGGGGGACTGTCCGAGTCTAAGTTCATTGCCAGTTTCTGGTAATTGGACAGGGCTTATTGTAAGCAGATTCTGGTTCAATATTGCAGTCAAGGCAGGGTTGGATTCAGACTGTGATCTATGACATTGTTTAGATTTTTTTTTCTCATGCAGAGGGTTTGTATTTTCTGATATGGATTCAAGAACAAAGTGACCTTACGCGCTTGGCAGTAATTGCAGCAGCTGACTGTTATTGAAGTATGATGGTAGTCACAACTGTGCAAAAACTGTAGGGCAGTGGCTTTAAATTTCTTCCTTACATTTAAATGATAGGACTGATCGTTTACCTGTGGCTCTTAATTGTAATTCACTTTTTGCAGGCTTTCCGGGAAGGCTCACGCAAGTCCTTGAGAATGAAGGTGAGGTCTTTTCTTTGCTTTTCTAATTGAAATATTTCGAAGTGTTTTCAAATACTCCACGTCAGCAAAAATATCACCACGCACCGGGTGGACCATTTAAACCACAGCATAACACTATTGCAGTGTAATATTTTTGCTGGAATTATGAGTCATTTTGAATGCACTATAAAGCTCCTTATTCATAAACATTAGAGAGCAGGATCATCAGCTGTAACCCACACTAAAATGGCACAGAGCCTAATCGCTTGCCTGCTGCAGAGGAAGCTTTCAATAACCTTCTTAAAGGACCAGTAAGAACAAGAAATTAAAGTTCCCTTAAAGTATGTTACATGTATTGCTAAAGCTGGCCTTTTTAAAGGAGAACTGTTGTGAAATTGGAAATTTAATATTCGCTTCAGCATACTGAAACTTTCTAAATACAATCAATTAAAAATTCTGTACTGTTGCTGAAATAATCAAGTTTATCTTCACTATTCCTCTCTCAGCATTTGTTTCACCTCATTCTGTCTTCATACAGGAGTTGGGTGTCAGATGAATGATCCAATATTTCTCTGTCTTCTTAGGGGGACACAGGGACCAATGGGGTTAAGCTCCATCCTCCGGAGGTGGACACTTGAATATTAATTAAAGTGGGTATGGCCATCTGGCTTATCCCCACACACTCCTATTTAGCTTTTAAGTGTCCTGCTCACGGGAGGATGGACCTACCCGAGACTACAAAGGTCTCCATAGATAACTACGTTCAGCTGCGGCTAATACCCGGGGTGATACCCTAGTCAGGATTACCTGACTTAAAGAGGTTAACCCCCTACGTGGCGCAACACACTGGCAGATGTTCCGGCCGGTGTGGGGGAGTGGCATAGACGCACAATGTTATTGCCATAAAATTGACTGGGGTATGTCTATCCCCCTACTGCCCCCTCGCCCCCCCCCCCACCCTCTCCTCCGACTACCATGGGGCACCCCCTTGGAGTTACCTGGTTGCCTTAGTGTGGGGTATGTTTTGGCCGGAATATGCAGTCAGAATTTTCAGGCAGTCAGCTGGGGAGCGAGTCTGGAGAGGTGCTGCACTGTTACGGCGGTGCTGTGCTCTAAGGAAAATGGACCGCGTCTGGTGGAACGCAGGATACTTTGCATGTACTAAATGTCAGAATAAAATTCCAGGGGGCCAAGGTGAGCCGCTGTGCAGGTCCTTGCAGGCTAGTACTCAGGTCATCCCTCAAATTCAAGGGTCTGGGACAGCAGCAGAACCCCCTCTCTGGGCAGTACAATTTTCCCAGTCTCTCGCCTCATTACAAGGTTTGCCTACCATCGCAGATAATTTAGGAAAGGCCCTAGCTAAGCTTAACCACAAATCCTCTGGTAAGTGCAAACGTGGCAATGATGCAAAGGGTGATACAGCCAACCCGTCTCACTTTGAGGATTCTTCATTTGAACACCCCTCTTCCCATTATGAGGGTAAAGTTTATTCCTCTGGCTCTTCATCCGAAGATGAGGAAGAGCACCAGGAGGAGAGTAGAGACAGGGATAATATGCATGATGTTGACATCATTAAAGGAGTATTAGAGCCAAATTTTTTACTCTATTACCACGCCTCACAACTGGTTTATGCTCACTGGTGGCAGACGTTTGATATGAATAATCATGCCCTTTTGGCGGAAGCGGCATGTGCCACCTCACTTGAGGCTCTGGCAAATCATTTGTACAGAGGAGAGAACTCCGTTTTTCCTCAGACTTCATCTATGACCCCAGTGATAAAATTTTTTAATCTATATATTGAGCGCATGTACCCCCACCAAGACACCTGGTCACCTGGCACCCCCTTATGGGAAAATCCCAAACTCCAACACTTTAGGGGGCTTCCCGATTCTGGGCTTTGGGCGTCTATGGGAATCAAATACTTAACCCAAATTGTAGAGAGAGGGCAGCTTAAACCCTTCCAGACCTTGAGAACAGAGCACCAGCTCCCTACTAATATGATATTTCGCTATCTGCAATTGAGTCATGCCTTCCAGGCCCAGTTTCGGGTTCATCCTTTAAACTTAAACCAATGCTCGCTTGAACGATACCTCAGGCAGCCAGGGCTGCAAAAAGCCATATCTTGGATTTATGCTATTTTACAGAAATCCTCGGGCTCACATATGGAACGTTTACGCCTAAAATGGGAAGTGGATATCCCAGTTCTGGATGAGGAGGCTTGGACGGGTGTCATAGAGCAGATTCCAGAACTTTTCATGTCTAATAGGGATAGACTGATACAGATAAAATTTTTCAACAGGGTGTATCTTACTCCCAAACGGCTTGCCAAGATCTACCCGGGAACCCCAGACACCTGCTACAAATGTGGGGTAGAGGTTGGTACTCTCTTCCATGTGTTTTGGGAATGCCCTAGTATTCAAGGTTACTGGGGGAGAGTACTAGATTTTATTCAATCTAGTTTTGACTTACCGAATATTCGCTCCCCGGAGCTATGTCTAATGGGTCACACTGAACCACTTCCCCAGTGCCAGAGATTGTTTTATTTGCAATTACTTTATTATGCTAAGAAAGCCATTTTGTTGACTTGGAAGGATACTTCCCCTCCCTCTTTAAGTCGATGGAAACGACTGATAAACGAAATTCTCCCCCTGCAGAAGGCAGTGTATTTAGCTAGAGGGTGCCCGGAAAAATTCCTAAAGATATGGGGTCCTTGGCTTGAGTTGCCTGACACTGCTACTCACTCATTTCAAGCATTGACTTAGGCATGGTGATATTGCTCCTCATGAAGCTAATGCATGTATATTGCTTTGTAGTACCTAATATGTAACCTTTGGTAGACAATTGTAAGACTCTCTTTTCTTCTGTACTTTGTATGTCTTTTTGAAAAAAGTTAAAAACAAATTTAAAAAAAAAAAGAGTATTAGAGGTGCTGAACATCTCACAAAAGCCGAATAAGACACGAGGGTCATCCAGTTTATTTAAGAGACAGCAGAAGTTTACTGTTTGTTTCCCTGAGCAGGAACAACTAGAGGGTTTCCTTCGAGCAATTTATGCTTTGGCTGGCTCCTCGCTGTGTCCCTGCCTAGCTTCAGCTTGGGTCTCCAGAGCCATACAGGCATGGTCTGAGTCACTCATTAAAGACTTACAAGAGGGTGTTCCCTGACAGGATCTCCTCGCATCAGCTCAATCAATTGCTGAGGCATCCAGTTATCTCTGTGCCATCTCGTTAGACACTGCTCAGATTACAGCTTGCACTTCTGCACTATCCATAGCGGCACGCAGAACATTATGGCTCAAGAACTGGTCGGCGGATCTGAGTTCTAAGAAAGCATTAACATCACTTCCATTTAAGAGCCAACGGCTGTTTGGGGGAGAGCTGGAGAAAATCATCTCACAGGCAACGGGAGGAAAGAGTACCTTCCTTCCACAGACCAAAAGCAGAGCCGCTACAAGTAACCGTAGGGGGAGATTTTTTCATGGCCAAAGTGGCAGGTTTACGAAGTGAACCAATTCACCACAAAGGTCTAACTTTCGTTCCAAAGGTGGTGAGAAGAACAGTACCTCATGGAAGACCAACAGTCCGCACAACAAGCCTTCTGGAGAGAAGACTGCTTCAACATGATGGGGCACTCCCTCCGGATTCGTTGCAGCAAATAGGGGGAAAATTGCTACGATTCTGGGAGGTTTGGATTTGTCATTCTTTGGATGCCTGGTTCAGCGAAATTGTTATGGAAGGATATCATCTGGACTTTATAACCACTCCACCCAGGAAGTTCCTAATGTCCAGTGTTCCCACCAACCCAAAAAAAGAATCAAGCCTTTTTAGAAAAGATGGTGATAGGTGGACGGAAGGTGTTACAATCTGTAATTACCTAAATACATCAACCAATTACACTTGCTCTCACCCTGCTGTATCCGGGACTGCTTTGTTAAATCCCCATCGGTCCCTGTGTCCCCCTAAGACGACAGAGAAAACAGGATTTTTAATACTCACCGTTAAATCTGTTTCTCTGTAGTCGAAAGGGGGACACAGGGCTTCCTGTCCCTGGGCGAGCTTACCATTTGCTTGCTTATGAATAAACTTTGGTTTACAGTTCTGCTTGTTATGGTTAAGGTTTAAGTTACAGTTTCCGTTCACGGCTTTGGAACAAACTGAATAGGAGTGTGTGGGGATAAGCCACGCCCACTTTAATTAATATTCAATTGTCCTGCCTCCAGAGGATGGAGCTTAACCCCATTGGTCCCTGTGTCCCCCTTTCGACTACAGAGAAACAGATTTTACGGTGAGTATTAAAAATCCTGTTATCTTACTTGGGGCTCCTTTTGCCTAGAATATGTATTAGAGCTCACTCTATTAAAATCACCAGACCGCACGTGTCTCTACATGCAGGATTTGTACAAAAGGCAGTTATTTTGTTAGATTTTGTTTGTACTGGAATGTTATTTGAGTGAGCTCTACTACATCTGCTAGGAAAGGAAGCACCCCCTATAAGATATATTGGATCACTCATCTGACACCCAACTGCTGCATGAAGGGAGAATGCAGAGAAACAAATGCTGAGAGAGGAATAGTGAAGACTATTTCAGAAACAATGCAGAATTTTTATTTGATTATATTTAGGAAGTTTCTCATTTCGGTATGATGAAGCTTATATTAAATTTTCATTTTAGCGATAGTTCCCCTTTAAGGAGAACTTTTGCATACCAGGCGGAGGCTTGGAGCCATCAAGCAGGCCAAATACAGATACAAATGATGTTGGTACAAATGGACATGACTAAAATGTACATCTGGAGATAAATGTTGATCAATATCTGTAATGAAACAAGAAAAAAGTGCATTATGGAACTTATTTCTTAAAACTGAATTTTTCTGTATGAATAGTTTCTGCAATTTGCTATGGTTAAATATTTTAATTTGAACATTGACTAACCTAACTTTGCCATATGGTACCACACAGCATTTTTATATTATAAAACAGTTTGAATAGAATGCACTGTTCCTTTAACACTATGCTGGTTTTCTTCTCTCATTAATCATATGAAATGTGTTGCGTGTAGAATTCTCCATCCGATGCTCACATTTTGGATGAAAACACCACGGAAGACTGGCAGAACCGGATTCGGCTGTGGACTGACCAGTATGAAGAAGCTTTCACCAACCAGTATAGTGCTGATATGCAGAACCTGCTGGAGAGTCACGTTCGCTCTAGCAAAGAGCTTATTGGCAAAGCTGGAGCCGTTGAAACGATTAAAAAGACTGAGCTGGCTTCTAATAATACAGTTGTCGGCTCCCAAATGCAGGTATTGCATTTGAAGTCATAAAACATATTTGCAGCATAGACATCCATGTGAATAATAATTAGCAAATTAAGTGTATTAAATGTATGTGGTCGGCAGGTGAATGAGTAGAGCCCTCTCTAACTTCTGTATGGTATTTTATAATACTTGATAAAGAAAAGTATCTGTGCGCCCACCCTCCCTTTCATCAGGTTACTTGACGAGTGTCCTAGTCAGGTTTCAGACATTTCTTTGTAAATGAGTGAACATTTTGTGGCTACCAAGTGTAACATATCACAGAGGGCATTTCCTAAAACAATGGTACATTTTACTTTGAAATAGTAGTCTGTTGCAATTTGTAAAATGTTACTTCTTACTATAGCTTATAACGTTGCACAAAAATTATATATTGGTTTCTTTGTTAATATAAACTTACTCTGAGGAGGTTTGCACTGCATTTTATGTAGGAATTTGATTGATTTTGATTCCAGCTCCTGCCTCCTAAGTTTATCAGTTCTTATCAGTTACAGTTGGGACGAGTCACCCGAGTGCAGAAACATCGCAAGATACTTCGGTCAGCAAAAGATCTAGCGTCAAACACCTTCGTAATAGAGTATCGTGGAAAGGTCATGCTACGGCAGCAGTTTGAGGTCAATGGGCACTTCTTTAAGAGGTATGAACGGTTATTGAAATAAAAGACATGATGGGTTCTTAGTAAATTAGTGAATACATATTAGTTTTTGAAAGATTTTCGCTTTGAATTCAGTATGAACAGGAGCACCATAAAGAGTGTAGACAGTTCATGTAATGGTGCTTTGGAAAGGAGGGAACAACTTGAAGCATTGTAGTCCATCACTGTCGATTTGCTGCCGTTTTGGTCTTCAGGGGATATCATTATTAAGGGGATTTCTAAGGAGCAGGATCAAACCCTATAGCTCATATAAAACTATGGATATATACAGTAGGTAGATTCTGAAGACGAAAGAGGTTGTTGTACAAGATAGAAGAGACTTTGGGGGGAATTCACAAAAGTGTCGGGAACGAAAAAATGTCATTAAAATGTCGTCAAAAGTGTCGTAGCAACAGCCGACAAATTCACAGAGCATTTCTCCGCCAATTTTCTGACATGCACGACACTTTTGAATTAGTGTCGTGAAAAGTGGGCGTGGTTTTTTCTGCACCACTTTTCCCGACATTTTTATGAATTACTTGTAAACTCATTTTTTTTACCGACAATTTTTCAGACACTTTAGGCTCTCCAAAATGAAAATGTCGGTCAAATTGTCTTTTGAAAAGTCTTGGTAAATGTCGTTTGTACGATGAAAAGATATACAACATTTTTTAAAATTGAGACTTACGAGAAAAATTTACAAATTTGTCTCCGCCACTTCTGGGTTACTTATTTTACCGACACTTTTGTGAATTCCCCCCTTAGACTCCACCCCTAAGCATTGTACCCCATACTTTCTGAGCAGGTGGCTATAAACATCAGAAAATTGTTTGTAATATTTCGGATTTTGTGTGTTTTATCAGACCATACCCTTTTGTGCTGTTCTATTCCAAATTCAACGGTTTAGATATGTGTGTGGATGCCCGTACCTTTGGAAACGATGCTCGATTTATAAGGAGGTCATGTACACCTAATGCAGAGGTAAGCCTCATCCTATTTAATAAAAGGATTATTACAATATGGATATGCTTTCTGCACAGTGATGCTATCAATGTATAATTCTTCTTAACCGTTCCAAATGCAAGAAGGTGAAATTAGTTGTCGCCTATGTCCTGCATCTTGGCTTTAGCAGAACAGTATACTTGCCCTGTAAGCCTACAGAGTACTAGGCAATGCACTCTACTGGTGCTTAGAGGATTAAAGACACTTTTCTGCTGACTAAAAACTGCCATCAGTCACAACCTGCCAATATGAATTCCACTAGTTTTTATGGTAATTTGTTTAATATGGTTCATTTCTTTGTTATTTTTCCAGAGTAAACAAGCAGTTTTCTAAATTTTAAAATGTTTAGTATTAAAATACATTTTATGGCAGTAAGATACTGTATCTCAGGTACCAGTAGTACCCATTAAGCTCATAAATGTGTGCATAAAATGTATATGTCTGTATGTGTGTGTATATATATATATATATATATATATATATATATATATATATAAACTGTAGTGTTTATAAAAGGCATGCGCAAGGATTCTTCAGTTCTGCAGAATTCTCTGTCTCTGTCCTAGGTTCGGCACATGATTTCAGATGGTATGGTCCATCTTTGTATTTATACTGTTGCTGCTATTGCAAAAGATGCTGAAGTCACCATTGCCTTCGATTATGATTACAGTAACTGGTAAGTTATTTTCGGCAGAAGCAGTAAAGTGTTGGACAACTTCATGTTAATACTTTTAGTACCATCATAGTAATACCATACAGTAAGATCCGTGTGAAGCTAAAAGGAACAGTAACACCAAAAAAAGGAAAGTGTTTGAAAGTAATGAAAATATCATGTACTATTTTCCTGCACTGGTAAAACTGATGTGTTTGCTTCAGAAACACTACTATAGTTCATATAAACAAGCTGCTGTGTAGCAATGATAGAGATTGAAAAAATTGTCTGTAAGTGCTACTAAGAGCTCTCACATGTAGGCCCATAGGCAAGTTTATCATTTTACTCCAGTACCAAGAAAGCCTTGATTCCTTCACCCGATGATGCATAATAGTGGAATGTTATCTATTCTAGATATAGCAGAGCAGCACACAGTGTCTACATTCTACATCGTTATATGCTTTATCCTGTCTCTAGTACACTTTTGGGTCAGTGGTGCATATACAAGGCTTAAATCACATAGTTATGGTCAGACTTAAAGGGCACCTATCACAGCCAAAATCAAACACATATTGACAATCTGACCAGTACAAGCTAAACACGTTTAATCAAACTACATATATAGTTTTTTGAAAAAACTGCAGGTTTTAAAAAAATTCCTTACTTTGTCAAATGGGTTCTTTCACTGAGGGAGGCCATATTGAGACTCTAACAGAGACTCTAATATGCAAATTTCAGGAGCATGCTCAGATTGTAACATTGCTTTGAGTATTCTACCCAGAATGCCTTGTTTTAGTAAACTCCTCCACTAGAAGTATCCAGTAGAAGTGCTGCCATCTGCTAACTTCCAGCAGGTGGCAGCACTACTGTACAGCAGCTAACACACAGGTTTGGCTGATTTGAAAATAGCTTAGAAGGGTTGATAAGCAAGCAAGGAATTTGAACTGAGCATGTGCGAGATTTCAGAGCTACAGTTGGCTGGGAAGATATAGGTAGGAGGAGCCAGTGGAATCCAAGATGGCTGCCTCAGCTAGAACTGCAGGGGAGATAGGGGAGATCTTGCAGAAGGAATAGTGAGCTGATCATTTACATTATACAAACAATTCTAACTGTTTTAAAAATCGGATTTCTTGAACTTTCACATAGTGTATTTACTTAGTAAATGATTTTGGTCATGATTGGTGCCCTTTAAGCATTTTGTACTCTAAACATCATAATAGTTTTGTTAGATTGAGTCCAGGCTAACTGGTAAGCAGGAAGCTGCAGGGAGAATAAGAGATTTTAACCAGCCAATTTACAGTGGAGTTCATGCAGGGCTGCAGATATAAGCTGAGCTTGAGATCCTGTCATAAAAGCTAAGGAAAACAAAGCAAGAGAAATAATTCTGCTTTAAGTTTTGAGACAATGGCCAACGTAATTTAAATGTTTTGCTACAATGTTTCTGGGCTTTAAGCACTTCTTGTTACCTCTTTACAGTAATTATAAAGTGGACTGTGCATGTCACAAAGGCAATCGAAGCTGTCCTATTCTGAAGAGGAATCCTATTCCTTTAGACCTGCCTCCACCAGCCACTCCTCCTGTGTTATCCATCGGTGCAGAAACTAGACGAAGGAAAGCCCAGCGGAAAGAGCTTGAGCTGCAGGGCTGTACTGAGGACCGTGCAAACCATCAAACAGGAGAGCAGCCAAAAACTCCTGTTGCAGATACAGCCACTTGTGATCAAGAGGTAACCCATGGCGCTAAGAAAGTCAGACCCAGAGAGTTTGATGTTGTTGTTAAAGGAACAACAAAAAGAAAAAGGAAACACTTTTTAAAGTAAATACATTATGATTCACTGGTGTGCTGGACTGATAAAACTGATCATCATCATCATTTATTTATATAGCGCTGTCAAGATACGCAGTGCTTTACTGCAGTTATAGCAAACGGAATAAATGGTGGATAACAGACAAGGATTACAGAGTACAATAGGGTTTACAAACTAAAAGGTTAGGGTACAATTGAGACATTAGGATTGTATAAACACTTTGTCATTTTTGATACAGCAATGATTAATTAAGGTAAACTGATGTTTACTTCAGGTAGAGTACTATAGTTTATATAAAAAACTGCTGTGTAGACCTGGGGGCAGTGATTCAAAGCTGGAGAAGGAGAAGAGGCACAGGTTACATAGTAGATAACAGAGAAGTGCTGTTGAATACAGAGCTTATCAGTTATCTGCTATGTGAACCTGTGCATTTTTTAATTTTCAGGCTTTGAATGGCTGTTCCCATGGCGACACAGAATCTTGTTTATATAAATTATAGTAGTCTAAAGCAAACACAACTTTTACCAGTGCATGCATCATTACATTATCTTTTAATTACTTTAAAGCACTTTTTTAATTTTTTTTATTTTACCTTTCCTTTAGGAAAAGAAACGTTGACACTCTAAATGTAGTCAACCATTATATTCTAACAAGAAGAATAGATGACTTTTTTCTCATCTTTACTTAAATACTAAAACTAAAGATCTGTCACTAGTTGTTTTGACCACTGTGGTCCTTTTACAAAGAACATCTGCAGTCTAAAAATGCTTTTCCCTGCCTGTATTTGCTTCTCATTCAGACTGACAGGAAGCCATTTACCTGCTGCAGATGCAATTTGTTTTTTACCCAGTTGCTGTTCATACTCACTATTGTGTATGTTCTTTTTCAGGTGCGGGAGGAGAAGAAGGCAGAGCCTGCTGTTCCTGTGGTTGAGGAGAGGAGGAGAAAACGTAAAGATCCAGCGTTGCAGCAAACTCTTCCTGAACCTGAGGTCCCATCTACTGTTGAAGATGTTAAGCCATCAGAGGAGTCCTCTCCTGTTGAAGCTACAGATCCTGAGGCTGAAAGTATGGTGGCAAAAGAGACTTCTTCTAACAATGTTGGAGTAAACACACGAAGATCTTCACAGCCAGCGGTGAGGAGATGGGGATGTGTGTATGTATGTATGTATGTGTGTGTGTGTAGTGAGACTGGATTATGCGAGTAACAGGGTAGGCAGTTCAGGGACCTTATCTACATCCCATGCCTGAGAGCTCTTCACTGAAAGAAATGTCTCCATATAAAGGTTGTCACTGGCTGTCATGTTCTCTGAAGACATTTAAAAATTTGGCATGTATTCAGTGTCGTTTGTCCAATAAAACACCATTTAAAACATTGTGCAACCATTCTTTATGCAGTGTCTTCGAGGAGCCCCTTACCACTTTTCTTGGATGACAATGCTAAACATCTCCCAATGGTATGAAATTTTCTCACAGTCCTGTGAAAACAAGGATCCTGAATTGTTTCATGGAGAACTTTCTTGTTTTATTTTTTGTATTTTTTTTTTTTCATACCCTCCCGCCTGCATTTTTGTGTTTGTTTGTAACTTTAGAAATTACACACAATTCTTGTAGATTTAAATAGGAATGGAGAAGTAGTTGATTAAACATTTAATTTTTGAGGGTTCAGATTGAATTTTTAAATCCAGTAGCCGTTCCACTAAGAAAAATCCGTCGTAAAGGAATCTGGGCATTTTCTGCTTGAACATTTGCTAAAATGTATCTAAAAGATTTTAAGCGTATCTAAGTTTGAATGGGACTTGTTTAGTAGGCAGGTAGTGTGGAATCGCACACAGTGTTAATTCTGAGATTCTTTGAATAGGAAGTTGTGGCGGAGAAATCCGCTGCGAAACCAGTTCCACCAAAATCCACCCGGCCCCGACCAAAGAGTCGCATGTCTCGCTATCGAAGTGCTTCAGCGCAGAGGCTTAGAAGACAGAGGCAAGCGGTGGCACAGCAGGCTGAACAAGGTCATACAGTTGCTGAGGAAGGATCAGTAACATCATCTGCAACAGCCACAGATTTAGGAGCAGCCGAAAGTGAAGGGCAGAGTGGCAACCCTCAGGGTGCAGACTCACCAGCAGTTTCGCAGGCAACATCTCAGCCTGTCCGAGCTAACCTGAAATACCACAAAACTAAAAAGGTATGTAAAAGTGTTTTTGGCAACACTTATCGTACATATTGTACTCGTATGAATGAATATTGCACCCTTAAAATAGCCATTGTACACATCAACCATGTGGGAAGTAATTAGCTTTGGCGTTTCCCACCCTTTTTAACCCTTAAGCCACATTCAGTGGCGTAACTACTGGGGGAGCAGGGGGTGCGATTGGGCCAGGGCCCCTTAGGGGCCCCCGGCAGCTCGCGCGCCACTGGATTCCAGCAGATAATACCTGGGGGGGGGCTCCCCTTTAGTTACGTTACTGGCCACATTCAATTGTAAAAAATGTTGGGGAGCAACTCAAGCATGAAAAAAGTTCCTGGAGTGCCAAATACTGTGACTGTGATTGACTATTTAGTAGGCCCTATGTGGCCTGGCAGCCTACAGGAGCCTCTATTTGCCAGTACGTCTGCTTTTTATGCAACCAAAACTTACTTCCACTCAAGAATTCAAAACTAAGTACCTGCTTCTGAGGCCTTTGGGGCAACAACCAAGGGATTGGTGAGCATTGTGTTGCTCCCAAGCCATTGGTCGGGGATCATTGATTTAGCTTTGTTTTTTATTCATTGGTAGAACAGTGTCATATATTGTTTTCCTTATTGTCGCCTTAACTTAAAGATTATATGTACACTGTTACTTTTATTTTGCGGTTGGTCTTGTTAATTCCATTGATTGTAACTTACACTTGCTCTTTGTCACAGTACTCGGTTACAGAATGGCTCAATGACAAGGTGGAGAAGGACGATTGTCCTATTGACCACCCTTTGCGGATTACCACGGATCCAACTGTTCTGGCAACCACACTTAACATGCTGCCTGGGTTGTCTCATTCTCCTTCCATTTGTATTGCTCCCAAACACTACATACGTTTTGTATCTCCTTTCATGCCGGAACGACGGAGAAGGCCATCAAAAGCAGACGGAACCTATGGCTCCTGTAAAAAGGTTTCACACTTCTAGAACTTTCCTTTTGTGTCTTACTTCAGAAATATCCTTTCAAATAGGTGCTTATTTCTTTGGTTTCAAATGAGTAAACATAAGGGCTGTTCTTACTGAATTGTGCTTAGTCGAGGGGAAAAATTATACTAGCATAGTGTTAGCTATGTTCCTGATATAAAGAATCCCTAATAGTTTTACATTGCTATTGCTTATATAACATCACTCCCCTGGACTATTAGGCCCTGATGTTTTCTGGCTACTTTTAAGGTTTACACCTAAACACCCTGCATATTCCTACCAGGGAATATCGATCTCCCACTCAGTAGTAAACCAAATTGTATAACATTTATGAAACTAATTAAGTTGTTACCCTGGTAGTTGTTAGGAAAATATCAGACATTGCATGAAAGAATTGTGTAGATAAACACACATATCATATCTGAATTAGACATCTTTAAAAAAAAGTTCTTCCCTTGACTAAGAATTGAGGGAAGACCAGTGTTTGGGATTGTGAACTAGCAGTTGATGTACTGAATTATCCATCCTCTACATGGAATCATCTAGGCAGCACTTAACTGGATGTAAGAAATGCATAGAATATGTGACTAATTATAATTTGCGTTGATTTTCAGAGATGGATGAAACAAGCCATGGATGATCTGAAAACTCAGCCCGTCAGCCCCCCACAGGAAAAAACCCAAACTCTATACCAAAGCAATGAGGGCAGCCTCTCTTCCACCAACAATATAGGTACAGTCATCATAATAATGTAAGAAAATTGTAGTCCAGTCTGCAAAATCCTGGCAATTTCACTTCTACTAGAATTTATGGGGCAGTCTGCAATAAGCTATTTGCTATATCTCCATGCGCAGGGATAACTAATACACTCTTAATAACATTAAGGAATATGTTAATATGTGTAATAATGCAGCAGTGCACAGATGATTTAGTAAAATACCCCCTAAGCTGCCCCCAGCCCAACCACACATACCCCATCCGAACACTGCTACACAACAGATTTTGCTTGCACACATAGGGGCTGATTTATTAATGCTCAAGCTTTCAGTTCCTAAATTTACATATAGTTGTAGGAACTGAATGCTTGAAAATTATTAAATCAGCCCTGTAGAGTTGTCTGTCAGTCTCTCAGTGCTGGTTCTTCAATAGGCTGAAGTTTTTTGTTTTTTTCCCACTAAAAATTCTGATTTTATACTTACTACTATACTATATAAAAATTCAAAGTATTTGGGTTTTTGGCATTCGGAGTTTAGTAAATAACCCCCATAGAGTAAATCTTTAACAGCATAGCACTGCATTTAGGAATTAAGACACTTGTATGGGCATGTACACCTCTAAGCCCTTTTCACACTATTCTTGTGTTTCTGGTCCTGAGTCAGTAGGATAGACCCTGGATCAGAAAATGGTCTCTAATAATGTATAATTCTCACTGAGTGGTCAGGTTAAGATTTCAGCACACCGATATACTGACCTGACTGCACAGCTGGATCTAAACTTAGACTCAACTTGGATCAGAATCATGTGGGTAATGTGTAAAAGGCAGCATTGCACAGAGCTTCAGATCATACAAAACTGTCCTTAATCCACCCAACTGATATCTATATTTTAACAGGTTTGACGGCCCCTTTTAAAAAATGGAAGTTGAAATATATCCTGGAAGAAAACTCTGGCACCTTAACAAGTCCTCTGTCGTTTGTCACACCTCCCCTGCTCCCAAACTCCTCAACCACAGACTCCCTAAGTCCACTGCAAACAACACCAAGCTCTTCCCTACCTGGGGAAGAAGAATCACGGTTTGGATATGGACTTATGTTCTCTCCGATTCCTTCCCTTGCTGCTAGCCGCTGTAATACTCCACTACAGTTTGAGGTAAGAGAAAGGTGCTACCGACCAAGGGTTAACGGAAACAAGCCATCGGCATCTCATTGGATACACTTCTCTTAACTTCCATTCTGTTTCCATCTTTTTCCAGATTCCCAGTCCTAGACCCATTATTACTTATGTGATTGCAGTTAGGTGTTGCAAATATTTCGCTTCTTTTCTTGGAATTGGGAGATTGAAACACTTGAAGCTTTAAAGGGGTTGTTCACCCTTGATTTAACTTTTAGTATGATGAAGAGAGTGATATTCTGAGACAATTTGCAATTGGTTTTCGTTTTTTAATATTTGTGGAGTTATTTGGCTTATTATTTAGCAGCTCTACAGTTTGCAATTTCAGCAATCTGGTTGCTATGGTCCAAATTACCCTAGCAATCATGTACTGAATTGAATAAGAGGCTGGAATATGAAAATGGGACAGTCTGAATAGAAAGATGAGTACCGGTAATTAAAAGTGGCAATAATACATTTGTAGCCTTACAGAGCATTTGTTTTTCAAAGGGGTCAGTGACCCCCATTTGAATGCTAGAAAGAGTTAGAAGAATGCAAATCCTCTAAAAACCAAAAAAGAAAATAATTAAGGCTTATTGTAAAGTTGCTTAGAATTAGCCATTCTACAACATACTAAAAGTTAACCACCTCTTTAAAGCATTGTTCTGATGCACTGGGTAAAGGAGTATTAAAAGTGTAATAGTAGGGGAGTTGAATTAATCAGAACAAGAACCTGTTATTTTCCCCACAAGGGATGTTACTGATCATTGTTGAGTTTGGTCGATCTGCACACAAACACTTTTCTTTGCAACTTTTCAATAAAATACACTACAGATGTCCTATATCTTGTAAGTTATAAGTGTAATTGGTATAGAATTCCAAATCTATTGACGGTTCTGGATCTTGTTGCATTGTTTCATAAGTCAGCGCCAGAGAAAAATGATAGGGATAAACAAACTGCTTTCAATTGCAATTACACTTACAAATTACATGAAAACAAGAATTTTAATGTATGTTGAAAATTTGCTTAGAATTTCCCCTTTAGCAGTGACGAAAGTATGGGAAGATTCAGCTAGGAGCAGTTGGAGGAGTGGGAATTTATTAAAAGGAACAGTAACACCAAAAAATGTAATTGTTTTAAAGTAATGAAAATATCATGTAGTGTTTCCCTGCACTGGTAAAACTGATGTTTGCTTCAGAAACACTACTATAGTTCATATAAAAAAGCTGCTGTGTAGCAATTGCGGAAATTGAAAAAAGTCTAAATGGCACAGGTTAAATAGTGGATTACAGATAACACCATTATGTTCTACGGAGCTTATCTGCTGTGTATTCTCCTTTGAATGGCTGCCCCCATTGCTACACAGCATTTTATTCATATAAACAATAGTAGTGTTTCTTATGCAAACACAGCAGATTTACCAGTGAAGGGCAACTCTGTGTTATAATGTTATTACTTTAAACACTTTTTTGATGTTACTGTTCTTTTAACATCCCATCTTTACAATAATAACCTTACTTGTCTCTGAACAGCTCACCCCAATGCCTCTCCATGTTTCCCATCAGCTACCCTCACCTGCCTGTCATATCATTCCAGCAGCTTTCTCTCTTATAACTTGCAACTTACTAGAAAACGATTAGTATATTTATAATGAAATGAAATAATGTTTTAAATTTTTTTATCTAGCTTTCTTTTTAGACAGTACACACTCTTTTTCTGTTTCTCCTTAGCAGATCAGTTCCTCCAAATGTTTAAAAAGATTTTTAATAGGGTTGCACCATATCCACTATTTTCGATTCAGCCGAACCCCTGAATCCTTTGCGAAAGATTCAGCCGAATTCCGAATCCTAATTTGCATATGCACATTAGGGGTGGGAAGGGGAAAACATTTTTACTTCTTTGTAAAGTCACGCAATTTCCCTGTGACCCTAATTTGTATATACAAATTAGGATTTGGCTTCAGTTCGGCCGGGCAGAAGGATTCAGAACGAATCCGAATCCTGCTTAAAAAGGCCGAATCCTGAACCGAATCCTGGATTTGGTGCATCCCTTATTTTTAACCAGAAGTCAGAAGGGTGACTGTGTTCTCTTCTCTGCCAGGGGCATCTTGGTTGGCTAAAAAACTCTACCCCCCTTCACCTGCCTACTTTTCAGGCATGTCTGAAACTTTAACGTTTTTGAGGCCAGAAACACAAAATGACTTTTTTTTTTAAATTGAAAAGCACCTGTACCAGATGTTGCAGAAATGTCCCTTTCAAGTGAACAGAAGAGCTGCATTAGGTGGTTTCTGGCCATTTTCAGCATCCAGGTATACTAGAGAG
Source organism: Xenopus laevis (assembly GCF_017654675.1). Classification (NCBI taxonomy): domain Eukaryota; kingdom Metazoa; phylum Chordata; class Amphibia; order Anura; family Pipidae; genus Xenopus; species Xenopus laevis. The sequence continues at coordinate 118,524,216 of NC_054378.1, read as the reverse complement.
GCACGAGGAAGAGTTCAAGCCTAAAGCCTATAAAAGAATATGGCTAGGAATACCATATTTTATATATTGAACGTTCTTTACCATCCCAGAAGTTCAGTAGCCCTAAATCGGTTGTGATTCAACCTACAGTAACTCCCCATCTTTTTTTAAGCAAATTCTTATTGGCACTACACTGGCTCAGGGGTCATTGGAAATGATCTATATATTATCAGAAGGTAGGGCTAATCATTAATTCTGATTCTCAATACGCTGGTTTCTCTTGTTGCTTGTATTGTAAATCTGAATTAATACTAAATAATACTAACTTGTAATCATTTGAATGCAGTGTATGGGGATGAACCAAGCCAGAAACAATCTATGGTTCATCTTCAGGTTAACTTTTAGTATGTTGTAGAATGCCCAATTCTAAACAACTTTTCAATTGGCCTTCATTGTTTATTTTTTATGGTTTATGAATTTTCCCAAGCCACCCATGGCAGCTCTTCACCAATATGGGTATTCCCTGCCCCTCAGGTCACTGGACAGGAAATGGTTAATCCCAAACTATAACATCCAGGCCTACGCCCCCCCCGCCAATTGTCTTTTTTCCTGTCCAGATCACTGTGTTTGGCTTACCATCTATCCAGGGGCTTGCTCTCTCTCCTTCCCCTGATGCCTCCCAAGTGCTCCCAGAAGGGGTTTGCGGTGGAGAAGGACCATGGCTGGGTCATTTGTCCATCCATTAGGCTTACAGCTTTGCTGCCCGTAACAATGGTGGTATGGTGCGGTCTGGTGCTACTGATGGCTTCCGGGCGCACGGTCAATAATCAGTAATGGCGCTGATGCGCTTCAACGAACAGAAACGCGTCACAGGAAGCTTTGTTTCCCAGAGCCAGCGCTTCTGTGTTCCAGAAGCCAGATGCCGCGTCACTTCCTCTCTCTTACTATTTACTGCGCTGAGGAACCTCCAATGAAGTTACCAGCCTTGAAGGATCTCTTGATGCAAGGTCCAGTACACTTTCAGGATGTCCTCCACTTGTCACTAATGACATGGAAGTTGAGAAGAAGAGGCTCCCAGATGTGGGGTATGGAGAGGGCCTAGTGGAATTACTGTTGAAGTCCAGAAAAAGGTCTACATCGAATCAGTATTATCATGTGTGGGTTTGCTTTGCCAAGTTTGCAGGAGATCAAGGTTTTGATCCCAGAGATCTTTCAGCAGCTTTGGTGGTGCAATTTCTATTCTCAGGATACAAGAGGAAACTCTGTGTAAATACCCTAAGAGGTCAAGTATCGGCTCTTTCGGCATTGACTGGAAAATCTTGAGAAGAACATCCTCTGATTATTCGCTTATTCAACGCTTTAAAAAGAGTTTGTCCAGCAAGAAGGGTGAGAGTTCCTCCTTGGGATTTACCTCTGATCCTTAAGGGTTTAACAGCTGCTCCCTTTGAACCTCTTGAAAAGGCGTCAGACTGGCATGTTACTTTGAAAGTTCTTTTCCTCGTGGCAATTACTTTTGCCTATAGGGTGGGGGAAATTCATGCCCTCTCAGCAAAGGAGCCAGAGACTGTTATCTTTGAGGACAAGGTTGTTTTGAGGCCTGCATTTGAGTTTCTTCCAAAGGTAATGTCACAGTTTCATCTGGATTTAGAGAGAACGCTACCCTCATTCTGTCCGAATCCCAAGACTGAACAGGAGCGTTTGTGGCATACCTTAGACTACTTGGTGAAAGCAATAACTCATTACTTGGCTCGAACAAAAACATGGAGGAAAACAGAGAGATTGTTCGTTATTCCCAGGAGTCCGAGAAGAGGGATGGCTCCTTCTAAGCTAAGGCAACCATTAGTAGATGGATTGTGTGTTGCATCGTGTTTATTTATCAAAAGGCAGGCAGAGAGGTTCCAAGAAACTTGAAGGTTCATTCCACCAGAGCATTGGCTGCCTCCTGGGTGGCAGAAGCGAAAGCTCCGCCAGATGCAATCTGTAAAACGGCCAGATGGTCTTCCTTAAACACCTTCATCAGACAATATAAACTAGATGTATTACTCTCCCAAGATGCTAGATTTCAGAGGAAAGTTTTGCAGGCTGTGTTGCACTCATAAACAACTCTATAATCATCAGCTGTGTCCCTCCCTTCTTATTCTTCTTGCTTTGGGAATTCTCATGTTGGTGAAGAGCTGCCATGGGTGGCTTGGGAAATGGAGACATTTTTTATTACTTACCGTAATTGCTATTTCCAAGTCACCTACCATGGCAGCATTCACCAACTTCCCTCCCTTCTGAAGCTAGGGTACATAGACAATTGGGGGGGGGGGGCGTAGGCCGGATGTTATAATTTGGGATTAACTCTTTCCTGTCCAGTGACCTGAGGGGAGTGGAATACTCATGTTGGTGAATGCTGCCATGGTAGGTGACTAGAAATCACTGTAAGTAATACAAATTTCTATATATATGCCTTCTTCTTCTGCCTCTAGCTTTCAAAAGGGGGTCATTGACCCCTCTAAAAACAAGTCCCCTCTAAAGCTACACATTTATTGTTATTGACACTTTTTATTACTCCTCTTTCTGTTCCGAACCTCCCCTATTCATATTTCATACTCTCATTCAAATCAGTGCATGGTTGCTAGGGTAATGTGGACCCTAGCAACCAGATTGCCGACACTGCAAACTGGAGAGCTGCTGAATTAAAAGATAAATAACTCAAAAATCACAAATAATAAGCAATGAAAACCAATTGCAAATTGTCACTCCCTATTACTAAAAAGTTAACTCAAAGGTGAACAACCCCTTTAAGCAAATCCCTGTTTAGGGCAAGTAATGTAAATAATAATTGGCCAGTCCTTATACACTGTGGCAGATTAAAAGAACACCACATCTTAAAATACTTTTGAGAACCTGTTTGTGCTCATCATTGCCTTTGTTGCTTTAGTGCACAGTTCATAGAGAACCATAAATGCTTGTTTCCTTAATGGTTTGTGCCTTTTTTTAAATTTTGTTTCTTTTAACTGTTTGTGCTGAACATTAACCACAGCTATAAATGCTTTTTTTAATACGTTTTCTTTAGTATATTACCTTCTGTCTGGCCATATCATTACTAAACAAAAGGACTCTACACGTGGTCTATCTCTTTAATATAAACATTAAAAACAAATAAAACAAAAAGCCTAAATTTCATAATTATAAAAATGAACCCAAACTGCAGTACTCTGCTTTTTGTTTCGGTTCTTGCGCTAACCAATTTATTTATTGCTGCCAAAGGCCCGTTCCAAATAGCTGACTTGATATGGAACCAATTTGTTTAACCAGGAAAAGAAAAAACAACTTTGATACTGGTATCGGACCTGTTATCCAGAATGCTCGGGACCTGGGGGTTTCCAGATAACACATCTTTCCGTAATTTGGATCTTCATATCTTAAGTCTACTAGAAAATCATGTAAACATTAGATAAGCCAAATAGGCTGGTTTTGCTTCCAATAAGGATTAATTATATCTTAGTTGGGATCAAGTACAAGGTACTGTTTTATTATTACAGAGAAAAAGGAAATAATTTTTAAAAATTGTAATTATTTGGATAAAATGGAGTCTATGGGAGACGGTCTTTCTGTAATTCTGAGCTTTCTGGATAAGGGTTTCTGGATAACAGATCCCATACTAACAGCTGTTCTTGCTGTTGCTTTGCAGTCTCAAAGCATGAGTGAGTAGCTTTCAGCTGAATTAATGAAAGGGTAGATTGAGCACTTTCAGTTCTAAACAGTTGAGTGTTGAATTAAAACGCTCATATCGGATCTTTCCGTGATTTGGATCTTCATACCTTAAAGGGATACTGTCATGGGAAAAAATTTTTTTTCAAAATAAACCAGTTAATAGTGCTGCTCCAGCAGAATTCTGCACTGAAATCCATTTCTCAAAAGAGAAGAAATCTGACATGGGGCTAGACATATTGTCAATTTCCCAGCTGCCCCAAGTCATGTGACTTGTGCTCTGATAAACTTCAATCACTCTTTACTGCTGTACTGCAAGTTGGAGTGATATAATCCCCTCCCTTTCCCCCCCCCCAGCAGCCAAACAACAGAACAATGGGAAGGTAACCAGATAACAGCTCCCTAACACAAGATAACAGCTGCCTGGTAGATCTAAGAACAGCACTCAATAGTAAAAACCCATGTACCACTGAGACACATTCAGTTACATTGAGAAGGAAAAACAGCAGCCTGCCAGAAAGCATTTCTCTCCTAAAGTGCAGGCACAAGTCACATGACTTGGGGCAGCTGGGAAATTGACAAAATGTCTAACCCCATGTCAGATTTCAAAATTGAATATAAAAAAATCTGTTTGCTCTTTTGAGAAATGGATTTCAGTGCAGAAGTCTGCTGGAGTAGCACTATTAACTGATGTGTTTTGAAAAAAACATATCTGGTGACAGGATCCCTTTAAGTCTACTAGAAAATCATGTAAACATTAAATAAACCCAATAAATTGGGTTTGCTTCCAATAAGGATTAATTATATCTTATTTTGTATCCAGTACAATGGACTGTTTCATTATTGCAGAGAGAAAAATAAATAATTTTATAAGAGTTTGGATTATTTGATATATAATGGAGACTAAGGGAGATGGCCTTCCCATAATTCCGGAGCTTTTTGGATATCGGGTTTGTATAAAATCTTATCAAATGTAAATAATGAGTGCATTTCACACTGCATATCTGCCTTTCACAATAGCTGTGGTTAACATATCTGCTTGTTTTTTTCTGCAGTTTATTTTTCTTTGCTTCTTGACTTTAATTAGACGAATAACCAGATGCTTTTCCCTCCTAGAACATATCCTCCCCAGAGACCTCCCCAGCGCATAGGCCCGAGTCCCTGTCACCAGAGGTAGTTATCACTCCGTGTCATTTGCACAGGAGAAGCGTTTGTTGTGTTGAGAAACGTGTGAGATGCAATTAAAAGACAGCACTTTGTGTACCGATTGTTTTAAAGACATGAAACATGCAGCGACGGCTTTTACACACACAGATAGGATCTGTTACTAGGAAATGATTCCACTAACAATATTTCTTTCTGTGTATATTTATCCTGCAGTAAAGTATTAAAACGGGTATTGTGTGGGTTATTGCGCTCAATAAAATGCAGTTTCAATCTGCCTCTTCACAATATGCTGTTTGCAGAGGCTAGATTTCTCCCCCGCCTACAAGATTATGTTTCATATCGAGCATGTAGGAAGCCTGCCTTTTAGTCTAGTGTCACGATCAATAGAAATTTAAACTGGATGCTTCCTGCTAGGGCAGGAAGCAGAAGCGATTGATTTGCTTTTGATGGCACTTTAAATGAACAGTAACCCCAATAAATAAAAGCGTTTTAAAGGAATGACAATATAAATACTGTTGCCATGCAGGGAAATAGCTTGTGTGTTTGCTTCAGAAAGACTACTATAGTTTATATAAACAAGCTGCTGTGTAGCCATGAGGGCAGCCATTCAAGCACAGGATACACAGTAGATAACAGATAAGTACTACTATAATTCATATAAACAAGCTGCTGTGTAGCCATGGGGGCAGCCATTCAAGCACAGGATACACCGTAGATAACGGATAAGTACTGCTATAGTTTATATAAACAAGCTGCTGTGTAGACATGGGGACAGCCAGTTAAGCACAGGATACACAGTAGATAACAGATAAGTACTACTATAGTTTATATAAACAAGCTGCTGTGTAGCCATGGGGGCAAACAGAATCACTGGCACACGTGGCAATTCAGGTGCCGGGTTACCCCGTGCTCTTTATTGTGCGGACGTGCAACGTTTCGGGGTGACAACCCCTTTATCATATGATGCTTGATAAAGGGGGTTGTCACCCCGAAACGTTGCACGTCCGCACAATAAAGAGCACGGGGTAACCCGGCACCTGAATTGCCACGTGTGCCAGTGATTCTGTTTGCCTAGTACGTATTCCTGGGGGTTGCCGTGCCCTCTACACTGTGCACCGGGCTCAAACTATCAAACTGTGAGGAGAGTGTGCGCTGCTTCATCCAAGTTCCTAGCCATGGGGGCAGCCATTCAAGCACAGGATACACCGTAGATAACGGATAAGCACTGCTATAGTTTATATTAGCAAGCTACTGTGTATCCTGTGCTTAACTGGCTGTCCCCATGTCTACACAGCAGCTTGTTTATATAAACTATAGTAGTACTTATCTGTTATCTACTGTGTATCCTGTGCTTGAATGGCTGCCCCCATGGCTACACAGCAGCTTGTTTATATAAACTATAGTAGTACTTATCTGTTATCTACTGTGTATCCTGTGCTTAACTGGCTGTCCCCATGTCTACACAGCAGCTTGTTTATATAAACTATAGGGTAGTACTTATCTGTTATCTACTGTGTATCCTGTGCTTGAATGGCTGCCCCCATGGCTACACTGCAGCTTTTTTTATATAAACTATAGTAGAGCTTCTGAAGCAAACACACCAGTTTTACCAGTGCAGGGCAACAGTAAATAATATTGTTGTTCCTTTCAAACACTTTAATTTTTTAATGTTACTTTTCCTTTAGGGTGGCGGCAAATGGGGATATTAGTCGCCCAGCGACAGATCTTCTCTACTTCAGGCAACTAATCTCCCTGAAATGCCTTCCCACCGGCAAGAATACAAATCAATGGGGGGGATGGCATACAAATCGATTTCCTCTTGAGGCGACATTCGGAAATCCGACATGTTTCTTATGCCATCCTGCCAGCAATTCGTATTCTTGCCGGCAGGAAGGCATTTTGGGGAGATTAGTCGCCCAAAGTAGAAATTTGTTGCAGGGCGACTAATCTCCACGTCTGCCACCAACCTTAAGAAGACAGTCAGATAATGCTGTTCGTTGTCTTCAGATAGAAATCTAAATTAGACTTTTACCCCAATCCTTAGTGCAGAGCAAAGACTACGTTTTGTACGAGGCTCTATTTAAGTTCTGTAGCAGTGCAGCTATCCATGGCTCAGCACTGCCCCATCTTCTTTACTAGAAAGAGAATAGAAATACTCAAACCAGCACCATAAAACTGATTCTCCCCTTCCAAACATAAAATGTGCCATTTTTCTTACACTAAAATGCAGTATTGTGCATTAATTTTGGCAGCAGTAAGCACTTTGATATTCAATAAAGTATCCATGTGATAGGCAAGCCATGCTACACTGCAGCCTCTAAATTCCATAATGAATGCAGTCTTGAGCATATGTTGAATTTATACAGTACCTATATACATTACATGTACTTTATTATACCAAGTTTAGCCTGTGAGTAAAATTGTAAAATAAATCATTGGGTTTCTAATTTTGTATTCCACGTCCATTAAGAGATTTCATTCTCTTCTGATATTGAGTAAATTGATTTATGTTTTAATCTTTTGCATTGTATTCCCCCCCTCCCCCCGAACCTTTTTTTTTTTCCACATACATAATCTATTATCTGTTATTTTCCATTTCTCTAATTTTCCAGCCTTGTCTGCAGCCAGACCTGGAGATTCAGAAAGCTGGTTTCTTGGATTCCACCGTTGAGATCTGCCCAGATCAATCATCATTCAGCACTGGTCTCTCTGAATTAGCTGGTCAGTCCCCCAGCACATCTATAACATATGGTGGAGCATCAGACAATAACTTAATGGGGAAAGGTTCAGAAGGGTCCACGCTGCTAAGGACATCAGAACAGTCTGTCCGGACAGAATTCAATTTAATGTATGCCTTCTCCCCCTTGAATGCTATGCCTCGCGCTGATGGCTCATTACGAGGGTCCCCTCTTGTTGGGGAAAGGAAAACTTCACAATCAGAGGCTTATTGTGGCTCTCCGGTAGAGGCCTACCATGGACGACTTGGCACAGGGCTTTTGAAAGAGGTGGCACAGGGTTCAATGTCTCCATGCAGTGAAAGACTTTGTGATGGTATTCGATCATCTCCGCAAAACCCACCACAAAGGAAAAAGGTAAATAATTATTGGATCCTTAAAGGGGAACTCCACACAAACATAACTTAAGCTTTTTGAAAAATAAACATAATTTCAAGCAACTTAGCAATATATATATATATGTCAATTAAAAGATATGCAGACTTGTCATTATTTCTAATGGTTTCGAACAGTTCCGTAAGCCTTGCCCCCTGCTCTCCTGCTGATCTGTCTGACTACTTTGCTGAGCTAGATAACTACTCCAAACCCCACAATTCCCTGCACATGTGATTTCAATAAGGATAAGAACATCACAGTGCAGTGCATTGTGGGTTATGTAGTTCCTGCATGCTGTCTGTAAGCTGTGGAGAAGTTGTTACAATGTGTAACATCAGTGTTTAGTTCCTCCTTCCCTGCCAGGATTTCAAATGATGCAGAAAGAGAAGAAATGTTAAAACAGCTGGATTTCAGCATAGAAATGGCATTTATTCATACTTTTTGAAGAAACCGGTAACTGTGATGGGTATATTAGGGGTTTCTGTGTTATGTGGCCTCTTTAACAAATTTTGACTCAGAATACAGAGTTCCCCTTTAATAAAGTGAGCATGATACATTTATTTTTTATCTGTTTACATCTGACCATGCACTTAAATATTGTAAGAACAGTGTGTCATGCACTCCTGATACCAACACAGCGGCTCCATCACTTTCATCCTCGGGTTACAATAAATTTCGAAAAATTTGGGGGTTTTTTTCCCACTAAAAATTCGGAATTTAAAAAAAAACTCAAATGTTTTGAATTTTTGGCATTCGGACTTCTAATAAATATAAGTTTATCCAAATAATCCAAATTTTCAAAAATGATTTCCTTTTTCTCTATAATAATAAAACAGTAGCTTGTACTTGATCCCAACTAAGATGTAATTAATCGTATTGGAAGTAAAACCAGCCTATTGGGTTTATTTAATGTTTAAATGATTTTCTAGTAGACTTAAGGTATGAAGTATAGGCAAGTCAACAGGCAACCCCAAAAAGAGATTGCAGCAACAAAAATTGCCATCTGGATATTGGTTATAGCACTGCATAAATGTAAAAATGGTTTAAAAAATGTGTTTTCAAACACCAAAGCTTATTAGTAGCATTAAGGGTAGCAAAGACAGTAGGTTGTTGGTCTTGGATAGACAGGGGTGTTACAGAAATCATTCAGAAAACAATCAAATCTTTTTGTTCTTTGACGAAAAATGTGATTTACATTCTTTTTCTTGTGCACTGCCTCTGGACTGTGATTGGCTCTGGGTTTCAGGCAGAACATTATATTCAAAGTAAAGCTTTGCTTGTGAAGTGGCATCATTTAAAACAGAAAGTAGACTTGGGAGTTTTGCCGCCATTTGAGTACAGTTTTGTTTCATGTCTGTACAACAAAACCACATGCAATCATTTTGTTTAAAGGAGGGAACAATATTATTAACTGATAACTATGGCATGGTGTGCCTCATTCAAAGGTTTGCAGGCTTATGCACAAAATTTGGACAAATTTTTTTTAAACAAAATTGATGTTACTGGTCCTTTAATAGGACTGGTCTGTGTTTAAACATGGCTGCCCACACCAGAGTTAATAGGAACCACATCACGCAAAATACACGGCCTTCTGCTTCAAAGGCAATATAGTTCACATGTCCAGCTTAGTAATACACGTATGGGACCTGTTATGCAGAATATTATATCAGATAATGGATCTTTCCGTAATTTGAATCTTCAAACCTTGTCCACTAGAAAGTCATGTAAACATTAAATAAACCCAATAGACTAGTGTTCCTTGCAATAAGCATTAATTATATCTTAGTTGGGATCAAGTACAAGCTACTGTTTTATTATTACAGAGTAAAGGAAATCATTTTTAAAAATTTGGATTATTTGGATAAAATGGAGTCTATGGGAGACAGCCTTTCCATAATTCAAAGCTTTCTGGATAATGGGTTTCTGGATAACGGATCCTTATTGGAGGCAAAACCAGCCTATTGGGTTTATTTAATGTTTATATGAATTTGTAGTAGACAAAGTATGAAGATCCAAATTATGGATCTGGAAAAGATCAAGTCCCGAGCATTCTGGATAACAAGTCCCATACTGCTCTCCTTGTAAAAGGAGAAAGGTTGTGTGCCCTTTATGAAGTTATATGCAAGGTTTTAGTTTGTTTTTTGTTTTTTACTAGCACAGCAGTTCTGTTGTCGGAAAAGCTCATAATAAAAACAAATGGACAATACAGTTTGTGTTGGTGCTTGCCCTGCTGAGCTGCGACTCCCAAACCGGTTATTCCACAGGTCACCCTGTTGTAAAATAGCCGTTGTTGTAGAATATTTTGTCAGCCTTTATCTATTTTTTTTTTTTTTTTACCCGCTGAAACATCATTTTTTTATTTCTTTGCATCAAGAGATTGGTCAGCGGCAAGTGTAATGAGAATGGGAAAGCTGTCCGGAGAGAAATCAACGGAGAGCTAGCTTTCCTGCCGAGGTCAGAGTGGTGCCATCCTGAGAGATAGCGAAACGTGGCCTGAATGTTAATCGTCTCATTTCTCAGCCGGGGCTGCTATATCCATTTCTAATATTCCTGTCTTTTTTATATTCCTTGCCTGTTTTATCCTCACAACCTTTTTCCATTAGTCTGCTTTTGCTTCTGAGCGTTGGTGGATAATACAGAAAACCACAGCGGTGTATAGAGAAACTGACTAAAGGAGCTTTGGGAGAACTCCAAGAAAATAGAAGCACTGTGAAGAATATTCATCTTTTCTCATATTGCTTGTCTCAATCTCATGCCGGGGGTCCCCTTAGGATTTTATAGGCGCACACAATGGAGTTGATCACAGATCAGATTCCTTACTATGTCAAAGCTTTATTTATTACCGGGCGTTGCAGCCAGGGCCTCACTGAACTGCCAGAAATATAAATGTATTTTTGTTTTACACACGACACGCTTCATTCCATGTCATGACGTTCGCAGAGAACATATTTTTTTGTCGGACTGGTGATCAGAAATAGCTCAGAAACTAGGTCACTGTGAATACATGAGTCTGTTAGTTATGTGTGGGAGTGGAAGTAATTTGCTCTGACTTTTGTGGTCTTTCCCTACATCTGGTTGCTGTTATATTTGGGGAAATTGAGGCTTAACCCACGACAACAAAAAAGGGGTTGTCCCCGAAAGCTTGTGCCACATCTCTGCTGCAATAAAATGTTTTAAAGGCAGGAGCCGAAGTATGGTGTGCTTCTTTTCACTTTTTTTTCAAGAGATAAACCCACAACAACACATTGCTTCCTGGTCCCTGTAGTTAAAGGGGTTGGTCACTTCTAGGGGCAGGGGCACGCAGGCAGATTCCGGGAGATTTAGTCGCCTGGCGACTAATCGGCTCTTCTGCAGGGAGACAATCTCCCTGAACGGTCTTCCGCCTGCTAAAATGAAAATTTGCCTGCGCCAATGCACTCGCGGTGCTTTGATTTCCGAAGTTGCCATATGAGGAAACTTTGGGCGAAAACTGAAGCACCGTGAGTGCATTGTCGTCCTGAAGAAGAGGCGATTAGTCGCCAGACGACTAAATCCTCCCGAATCTGCCCCGTGTGCCCCTGCCCTAAAGGGATACTGTCATGGGAAAATGTCTTTTTCAAAACACATCAGTTAATAGTGCTGCTCCAGCAGAATTCTGCACTGAAATCTGTTTCTCAAAAGAGCAAACAGTTTTGTTTATATTTAATTTTGAAATCTGACATGGAGCTAGACATATTGTCAGTTTCCCAGTTGCCCCCAGTCATGTGACTTGTGCTCTCAAAAACTTCAAAAAACTTCAGTCACTCTTTACTGCTGTACTACAAGTTGGAGTGATATCACTCTCCCGGCAGCCTAACAACAGAACAATGGGAAGGTAACCAGATAGCAGCTCCCTAACGCAAGATAACAGCAGCCTGGTAGATCTAAGAACAGCACTCAATAGTAAAATCCAGGTCCCACTGAGACACATTCAGTTACATTGAGTAGGAGAAACAACAGTCTGTCAGAAAGAAGTTCCATCCTAAAGTGCTGGCTCTATCTGAAAGCACAGAGCATTTGTTTTTTGTTGGAGTCTGTGACCCCCATTTGAACACTGGAAGTCCACAGAGAGTCAAAAAAGGAACATAATTCAAAAACTATAAAAAATGTATGTCGGTTGAAATGTTGCTTTAAATTGGTCATTCTATAACATAATTATGTTATCAAGGTGAATCATCCCTTTAAACATGGCGGTAAAGCTGTACAGTTGTCTGCCTCCCTGTGGAAGTAGTTATGGTCGATTGTAGTAGATCATCCCCTTCTTCGAAGAATCAGACCCATTTTCTGGCAGATGTATAGGTGCTGCCCTGGTCCATAACTTTTAATTACTTCTCTGTCATTACTATGTTTTTTTGATTCTTCTTTTTTAATTGGTTTTCCCTAGGTGTCCCTGCTAGAATATCGCAAGCGAAAACAGGAGGCAAAAGAGGTGACTTCTTCCCCTGGCAGAGATTTGTTTCGCTGTGTGGGGACCCCAACTCGCCAGAACAGTAATGGGTCTTTTTCTGACACGGACTTGTCAAGTTCCCTGCACCTTCAGGCTCAGTCTTCTCCACATAGCGGGTTCTCTTCTCCTGCCCATCCCTCAATGCCTCAGATAGAGGACGTCAGCCCTCCAGACACAAAGACTTCAGGGTCGTCTCATTGCAAGCATTCTGAGAACATCAGCAGCAGGTGGTAAGTGCCTCTTAGACAATACGTCTCTTTAATGTCTCTGCTTGTGCATGGGTCAGTGTGCAGGTTTACATTAATTTCTATTTTAATTTCCAGGATGGTCCCAACTTCAGTGGAACGGCTGCGCGAGGGGCAGAGCATTCTGCAAAGGGTTTTAGGTAGTGGGGTGAAGGTCTCGCACCTTGGAGAACCTTCCCCTTCCAGAGACACCACTGCAGATAGAGACCCAGGTAAAGTGCCTAAAGATAATAGACACCACTATTTTTTAAAAGACACGGTCTGGTGATTTTAATAGAGTGAGCTCTAATACATCTTCTAGGCAAAAAGAGCCCCCCCATATGATATAATGGATATATTAAGATATATAACGGTACAGAATATTTAACTGATTGCATTTATATTTTGTATTTATATTAAATTTTCATTTTTGCGATAGTTCCTCTTTCATAAGATGTTCTTAATATGATTGCTGTATCCTTTAAGCATCGCTGACATAAAGGCACAGGATATGCTGTATTTATTGTTGTACCAATAGAAAAGGTTATTCAGGGCTGCAGATTTTTATGATCTTGTTTGAAACATTTTGTTTTTCTTCTATTTCAAAGTCTTGTGTTTGTAAATGTCCAATAATTCAGTGACCCTAATACACTGCTTCTCCACACAGAGGAGGGAGACCCAGAGATGCCTAGCATGGCTGTCACCAAAGGACCAATTGTTTATAGCCCTTCCAGATACAGTTACCAGGTAATATCAATGCATAGGTCTTATAATAAGAATGCCCCTTGCATTCAGAATTCAACAAATCTGAAACAAACTGGCATGCAGAAAACCGGCATTTACTTGAATCAGAGCCTGCAATATGCATAGTAGAGGTAATAAAAAGTAGCAATAACAATACATTTGTGGCCTTGCAGAGCATTTGTTTTTTTATATGGGGCCAATGACCCCCATTTGAAAGCTGAAAAGAGTCAGAAGAAGAGAATTAATTCAAAAACTATAAAAAAAATTCATGTCAGTTGAAATGTATTTTAGAACTGGCCATTCTATGACATACTAAAAGTTAACTAAAAGGTTAACCTCCCCTTTAAATATGGCAGTGTAATCGAAATGCATATGTCATGCATGACTGGCCCTTCCTTTTGGAATTCAATAAATCTGAAACAAACTGGCATGCAAAATATGTAGGGCAGTGGAAGGCGAGTAGGTAGAAAGCAGAGGCAATCTAGGGAAGGCAGAAGAGAAAACATAGGTGGGCAAGCTTGGAAAGCCTAGAAGGCAAGGTAGTGGGTGGGTTGGCTGTGAGGTCACAATAATGTTGATTAGGGATTGGCTGGAAGCATAAGGGAATGTGGGAATATTTAGATCAGGGGTGTCCAAAAGGTACATTGGGATCTACCAGTAGACCTTTAGTTGATCAGTAGATCTCAAGAGACTGTCAACAAAATCTTGACTAAATTACCCTTCTGTTTTATTCTTTTCATTCAGATATTTATTCTGTTAAGGCTACATAAGAAATAGTTGTTTTTGAAATAAAGAAATATAAATATTTATATTATATGTTAAAACTTCCCTCCAAAAACCTTGTATCAGGGGTCATTCCCAAAATACATGATAATAGGTTCCCACTTCTACTAGACATTTTGGACATGTGTCCGACACACCTTAATATATTTTATATCTTATGAGGAGTAAGATATACCCTGTGGAGAAATTTAATTTGGATGTACCTGTCTCTAGCAGATATTGTTCAATGCCTCTTCCCACATTTCCTCACCCAGCTCTGGGATATTGTCAGTCCACTTCTGTTTAGTGTAGGCATCTTATGCCCAATATCATCTACCAGAGCTTTATCTGTGTATGTTGTTTTACAGCAAGTCCTCCAGTGTGACAGTCCTCAACCGGAATCCCTCAACCTCCTTTCTCAGAGTTCATCCCCCTTCCGAGGACCCTCAGCACAGTCCCTCGGCTGCAACTATCGGACACCTCAAAGAGCAGGACATTCGTTGTCCGATTCCTCTGTAATTTCTGGCTCGTACTCAAGCCCTGCTCACACTGCTTCCACGGACTCCCCAACCACCCAGTGTTCAGGTGGTTCTGGCTATTGTAACAGCCAGCAGCTTTACGGGAGCAACGCCGGCACAAGCCAGCCAAGGAAGAGCTTCCATCACAGAGGCCCCAGCTGTGAGGCAAGTCCAGCTCAGTTGCTCAGGACAGACTCTTTACCCACAGACTCTCAGCCGAGCACTGGGGCATCTAGCAACTCCAGCACCACACAAGGATCAAGAACAGACTCACGAACTATTACGCTGCCCAGCCCTGGACTCCAAAGTTCCAGGATATCGGCAATGTCCAGTCCCCCGCAACGTGTTCCTGGGGTGCAACAGTACAGGCTGCAGCAGGTTCAAGGATCAGGAGTGAAGTCTCAGACTGGCTTTTCCTAGAACTGATATTTAAGTGAGAACCAGGACAGCACTAGCCCATCAGCCATTCCGATTCCCTCCACAAGATGGTTGGGATAATTAATGGCTCTGGCCAGCACCTAAGGAGCTGGGTTGTATGAGTCTTAGACTTGAAGCAGGTGGAAAGTAGCCTTGTGAGTAGCGTACGCCCCTACTTCCCACACACACAAACATTGCAGAGACTTCACAAACCATGATCACAGGAACGATGCGAATATTTAGCATCATTCGATTATTTTTTTTTTTTTTATGTCACCAGAAATCTCCTTTAGTCTCTTGTGCAGTAAGGACAATTTTTTTTTTTACATGATTAAAAAAACAAAACAAAATTCTTCAAATTAAAAGTGAAATTCAAAGCGGAAGGAGAAGGAGTTTAAAGAAGCACCTATATTTGTAGCATCGGGTTATAACATGTTGGGAGCGGGGAGGGGGCAGCAACATTTGGGTGGGCTGGCATCTTTTATGGCCATTCATTCCAGGCGCGCGCACATTTGTTCACCATTCGCTTTGTTTTGGGGGGTCACCACTTCTGATAGGATGTAAGCATTGTTGCAGAGGATTAATGAAACTGATTTTGCTTTTTTTTTTTTTTTTTTTTTGTTGGTGTTTTTTTTTAATTGTATTATGATATACACAGAACAGATAGCACTGTAAATCTGTAAAGGGCTTGTAAGTTTCTGTGTTTAGCATTTTTTTTTTATCAAAAACCTATAATGCCGAGCAAACTACAGGAAAGAAGTGTTCCACCAAATCCAGATTGTTTAAATTGCCACTATAATGTTTGTTTTCTAAAGAATTGTACTTCCTACAAGTGAATATACTAGCATAGTTTCTGTATCTTTCTGTACAGGCTATGAGACATTCTAGCATGGTTGTCTCTTTCTCTGGAGAGTCTCATATATCATACCTCCCAACTGTCCCATCTTTCCCGGGACAGTTTTGATTTTGACAGCTCAACCCGCATTCCCGGGGTTGTCACTGAAATGTCCCAACTTTCTCTTTGATCTCTTGCACTGAGCAGCCAGAAAAAGATATAAAGTTTCTAACTTAATTGGCTTTTGGCATAGAGCCCAGAATAGATCATTTTGTAACAATGTAAGATAAGCAGGTCTCTTGGGTGAACTTAGACTCACAGTTTAAATGGCAATTCAGCTTCACTAGAAACACTGTAATAACACATAAAAAACACAGAAATGTACTTAAACTTTCATAACCTGCCACATTTTGCAAAACGAACATGATAATTAGGGGGTGTGGTCACAAAATGGGCATGGTCAAAAATCTTTTTGCCCCGATTTCTGTTTCCAAAATGTTGGGCGGTATGGTATATGGCTCTGTTTAATATGCTTCAGCCCTTGATTCTTAGGCATGGTCTCTGTTTTAGTTTCTTGTAATGAGGTTCTAAAACAGACTGAATAAAGAAGGGGTGTGCCAGTCACCCAGGGGGATCATGATTGCTTAAAGGATAAGTAAACCTTTAAAATAAGTGAATGTAAAATTGATGAGGGGGTTATTCTAAGCACTTTTGCAATTTACATTCATTATTTATTTTTAATTCCGAGATATTAAAGGATGCATGTACTGTTAATATGAATGAATTTTGTTACAACAGTGCCACCTGCTGGTCATTTTTGAACCAGTCTGACCAGCAAGTAGTCAAGGAAGAAGTTGTCAGGAGAACGAAAGAGACTGCTCTGATGTTCTTCTGCTTAGGAATAAAATCTTTCTTTCTCCTGACAACTTCCTTGACTATTTGCTGGTCAGACTGGTGGGGAAATGACCAGCAGGTGGCGTTGTTGTAACACAATTCATTCATATTAAATATAAATAAATAATGAATGTATATTGCAAAAGTGCTTAGAATAGTCCCCTCATCAATTTTACTTTCACTTATTTTAAATGTTTACTTATCCTATAAGCCAGTGGTTATCCCAAAATGGTGATATTTTTGGTTTTGTCACCTTGATGCACATGAAAGACCAAATGTAAAGGTCCGTTAGGGTGAGTGTTTATATGCTGTCCTAGATATCATGGAAAAATGGCTGATATACCTGTATCTGTAAACGTATGAGCTATGGTGTGTCCTGACCAAATGTTGGAACTGCAAGATGGGCTTGAGCTGAAGAATTCTAACAACCACTGGCTAAGGCAAGTTATAGTTAACAGGAGCTTAGTGAGGGGGTGCACATTGATTATGCATCTTCTGATTTTCCATTTGAAACTTCAGTGGGGAAGAAAGAGACGGTATAGTGGCCCTTTGAGATGAAAGGGTGTTGTCTCTTCACTAAAATGCTTATGGCAGAGATCCCAACCTTTTGAACCCGTGAGCAACATTCAGAAGTAAAAGAAGTTGGGGAGCAACACAAGCATGAAAAATGTTCTTGGGGTGCCAAATAAGTGCTGTGATAGCCCCATGTGGATTGTCAACCTACATTGAGGCTCTGTTTGGCAGTACATCTGGTTTTTATACAACCTAAACTATTGACTTACCTGAAACCCCGAGCCGGTGCTCCTATCAGCAGAAAACTGCACAGGCCCAGGGTTATACCAGTGACCACCACGGAGTTATCCTCTTCTGGCTTCTTCTTGCTTAAAATTTCCCAGGGCAGACGCATGCGCAGTTGAACGAAATAGTCAACTTTTTAGTTAAAGTTCAGCTTTTCGTTTTACTGCGCATGCTCAGCCGCATGGAGAAATTGGAATTGGACAGAAGAGGATCGCTCCGTGGTGCAGTTTTCTGATAGGAGCACCGGATCGGGGTTTCAGGTAAGTAAATACAATCACTTGGGGGTGACTAACATTTGGCACCCCCAAGTGCAAGATGCCTTTCCTTCTCCTTTAACCCACACGTAGTACAGTACAGGATCTGTTATCCAGAATGCTCAGGACCTGGGGTTTTCCTCATAAGATATCTTTCCATAATTTGGATCTAATGCCTTAAGTCTACTAAAAAATAATTTAAATATTACATAAACCCAACAGGCTGCTTTTACTTTCAATAAGCATTCATTATAACTTATTTGGGTTCAAGTACAATGTACTGTCTTATTATAGCGAAAAAGGAAATCATTTTTAAAAATCATAATTTGTTTGATTGCAATGGAGTCTATGGGAGATGGCCTTTTCATAATTTGGAGCATTCTGGATAATGGGCTTTCCAGATAACATACTTGTACAGTGTGTCCTCTCTGCTGTCCAACTCATGCCACGGCAAGAATAGATCAGGCTGGCTGGTTCCTATGTATATACAGGGAGCCAACGGAAAACCATCCATGGCCAAACACTGAACAGAATTAGTATTGTTGGGCTGCTCTTTTTGCCTCGTTGTTAAAAATAATTTGAAGTTAAATGCACTTATGTACAAACCCTTTGATCTATTGCTGAGAAGCTGTTTTGACACCAGCCTCTAATGTGTCTAATTTGGATTCTCGTACCAAAAAAATCACTTACACATTAATTAAACCTAATAGGCTAGTTTTGCATCCAATTGGGATTTATTATATCTTATTTGGATCAAGTACAAAGGTACCGTTCCATAACTACAGAGAAAAAGGAAATCGCTTTTAAAAATTTGAATTACTTCATTATAATAGAATTCGGAGCTTTCTGGATAACGGGTTTCCGGATAACGGATCCTATACCTGTAGTAGGTTCAGACACAGGAGCAGTGTACGTGGTGCATCTAACATTTTAACCTCTGCTGTCTCCACTAAAAATGGCCATAGATGCATCATTAGAATAAAAAATCTCATATCAGGTAAATTGGCTGAAACATTTTTTGGAGTGTCATATCGAGCCATGGGCACTTCTAGTTATCATTTCTGCCCAGTGCGTCCGTGTGTACTGAAACGTGACGTGCATAGGACTAAGTCATACAATCCCTGTATCAAATATATGGCAGAGAGAGGACACGGAATTGAGAAATAATTCTGCGTTTAGATCTAAGAAGTGCTCTACATCTCAGGTTTATATGGTAACGCGTCAATGCCTGGATGAAATGTTTTTAGGACCCAATATTTGCCATTTTAGTTATCGGAGAAACAGAATTCATGTTGTTCACGAATGAAAGAATTACTTGTAACGTTTATAAAGAGGTCACATCTGTAAAGGGTCGTTCACACTGTTGATCTCTACTGCACCCCTTTGTAACATAGTAGGTTAGGTTGAAAAAAGACACACGTCCATCAAGTTCAACCTTTTCACTTTTTTTTTAAATGCCAGGAAGGCAAAAAAAACCATCTGAAGCCTCTCCAATTTGCCTCAGAGGGGGAAACAATTCCTTTCAAAATGGCAAGGATACTGCCCTGGGCATTTACACACGGTGAAGTGCATTAATGTACCCACTATTGTAAAATATAAGGATATTATAAGTCACCAAGAAGCTACATGACCATATAAATGTATGAGGTCAAAGGCCTAGTGCTTTTATATTGGTCACTAAACTCCAAGGTGTTTTCTAATACCTTCATATCTTTCAACAGGGGATACTTGATTAGAATACTCAAGTTTCAGTTAGTCATGTGACAGAAATGGCATCACTAAGCTCTGAATGGAACCGATGACATCACTAAGCGCGTTTTATAAGGATATAATTCATAAGATATTCATGGCTCTTGTGTATCATAAAGTGAATAAAGTACCCCCTCTTGTAAAATATAAGGATATTATAAGTTACTGAGGAGTTTCATGACCATATAAAAAATACAAGGCCGAGTGCTTTTATACAGGTCATGGAACTCCGAGGTAAATTCTAATATCCTCATATTTTACAAATGGGGGTACTTTATTTATTATAATACACAAATTTCAGTGAGTCATGTGACAGAAATGCATCAGAACTCACTGTTTATAACTGATGACATCAGAACTCACTGTTTATAAGGATATAATTTACAAGATATTCATGGCTTTTGTGTATTATATAGTGAATAAAGTACCCCCTCTTGTAAAATATAAGGATATTATAAGTTACCGAGGAGTTTCATGACCGTATAAAAAAGCACGAGGCTGAAGGTCATGGAACTCCGAGGTAACTTCTAATATCCTCATAT
Source organism: Xenopus laevis (assembly GCF_017654675.1). NCBI lineage: Eukaryota > Metazoa > Chordata > Amphibia > Anura > Pipidae > Xenopus > Xenopus laevis. Next base: position 118,504,059 of record NC_054378.1, on the reverse strand, counting down.
TTTGCAACTGGGGGTACTTTATTTATTATAATACAAAAATTTCAGTGAGTCATGTGACAGAAATGACATCAGAACTCACCGTTTATAACTGATGACATCAGAACTCACCATTTATAACTGATGACATCAGAACTCACCGTTTATAAGGATATAATTTACAAGATATTCATAGCTTTTGTGTATTATATTGAAATAATGTCATTGAAGGAAAATGCTGATGGAGCGCCTGGGGCATGGTGGTGGTCATGAAAATTGGCAAATTGAAGTTCTTTAGACATCACAGAAATGCTTTTAAAAGGGACCCAGATCTGGTTAGTAGAAAGGGACATGGTTTTTAGGAAATTATCTCTTTGTGAATTATAAAGCAGGGGTGCCCAAAAGGTAGAAGGGGATCTACCAGTAGACCTTTAGCTGGTGATCAGTAGATCTCAAGACTCTGTCAACAAACAGCTTGCCTAAATCACCCTCCTGTTTCATTCTTTTCATTCAGATTTTTGTTACCGTTACATAAGAAATAGTTTTTTCTCATAAGTCCATATTTAATTTATATTTTGCCATGGAACAGAATGCAAACAATGCTTTTACAGATGTAGATCATAATGGGACAATATCACTAAGGGGCGGATTTATCAAGGGTCGAATAATAATTACGAATTTTCGAGTTACAAAATTTACACATTCAAATTTTAATCCCCCTATTCGAATGTGAGATGTCAAGTTTTGTTTTTTTGTAGAAAAGCTTGATTCATATGAAACGAATACGATTCGAATTTTCTGGTCTGAATCATTCAATCGAATATTAGACATTCAAAGTTTTTTTTAAATAACCTCCAAGTCGAATTGAAAAAAATTCACAAGAATTAGAAATGTCGACCGTTGATAAATGGGCCTCTATAAATAGACCTCGCATTAGCAAAGAATGGGCATTCCTTTGTGCACTTCGGAAAACGAGTGCTCTTAGTGCCATCCCACAGACGATTTACATTCTAGCCGGCAGGAGGCAGTTCGGGGAAGATTAGTCGCCCTGAAGAAGAGATTTGTCTCCGGGCGACTAATCTCTTCGAATCTGAGCGTGTGTCTTGACCCTTAAAGAGATTATTTTAGGTTTTAACTGTACAAGAAACCATATTCCTGTCCCCATACAGTTCCTGGTAGTCCTATAAATGTAAACCGTTATATCTTCCAGTAATATGGCACGGGAAATCTGCGACCGAACATCACCACATGGGCATCACCACAGTTTGCCAGTACCGGTCAGATGCCGCGTCTCTTCCCCGAGCAATATCCGGCAGTTAGAGATATTTATTTATCTGATTTTATATTCAGTTATATGCTAGCTCATAATACAGACGTTCTAATCCTCGGTGCTACAATCAGTTTCTCCCGTTCAGACAAGATAATGCTGTGAGTCTTTACCTCTTCCCTCTCACTCCTTATCTCGCTCTTTTCTCCCTCTCCAGATCTCCAAAGCCGCAGTTGTCTTTCGTTTTTATTTTTAAAGTTTTTCGGTGACTGTTACAAAATGTTTTTTTTTTCTCCGTTGAAATAGGAATCAGGTGCCCCTTGGATTAGGAGGGAGCGGTTTAAATCATTACTGAGACAAGTATAAAATCATTTTATTTTTCGTTCTTAAAAAAAAAAAAAAAAATTGCACAAAAAAGGAAAAAAAAAATTAAAACTTGTCACCTCTTTTCCAAAGCTGTACAACTGTGAGACTGGTTAGGGATGGAAATCGTATCACCCTTGTTTTGGGTCTTCTTGTATACTTTATATTATGTGTGTATAAACATCACAGGGTTTAAATGGCAGGGACCTCTAAGCTTCGCTTCACGCCATGACGCAATGCCTCAAAACGACTGGGATCTTCTGGGGTTTTTTTTCCTCCCCAGTCAGCAGAATCGTACCTAAATAAGACTCATGGCGCGAGGCGAGGGAACGAGGAACCTGCAGTTTCATCACTCACGTGCGGTTTTTACACAACGATGTAACATTTGATCTTTCAAAAGAGATGTAATAATTTTGATAATAAAATACTTACCTTAAGAAGTGACCGTGTTTTCTGTAAATGGGATTGCGCCTCATAAGATCAAGGTACAATGATGATGAATTCTGCTTTCCTTTGGAATTTCAGGACACCCTTCTGTCCAACATTTCATTCCCAAACCAAGTGGATCAACATGAAGTGGTTTCATCTTTTGCTGCCTCTATTCTTCCGTGAAGGTTCCACTAAATGTTGGAACATTGCTGGTGGGATCTGCTTCCATTCTGCCACAAAAGCATTAGTGAGGTTGGGCACTGATCAGCCAATGTATCATACAGGTGGTCAGTTGGGTTGAGGTCAAAATTCTGGTGCAGGCCAGTCAGGTTCTTACAGTCCTATCTACAGTCAGGTTCTTACAGTCCTATCTACAGTTGGGTTCTTACAGTCCTATCTACAGTCGGGTTCTTACAGTCCTATCTATAGTCGGGTTCTTACAGTCCTATCTACAGTCAGGTTCTTACAGTCCTATCTACAGTCAGGTTCTTACAGTCCTATCTACAGTCGGGTTCTTACAGTCCTATCTACAGTTGGGTTCTTACAGTCCTATCTACAGTCAGGTTCTTAGTCCTATCTATAGTCGGGTTCTTACAGTCCTATCTACAGTCAGGTTCTTACAGTCCTATCTACAGTTGGGTTCTTACAGTCCTATCTACAGTCGGGTTCTTACAGTCCTATCTACAGTCGGTTGCTTACAGTCCTATCTAACTCCACAGTTACAAGCCAGGCTTTGTGCACGAGTTTTCTGTTGGAATGTGAAAGGACCTTTCCCCAAACTTTTGCCACACGTTAGTAAGCATGAAATTGTCAAGAAGTAATCGTATAGTTTAGCCTTTACGTTTTCTTTCAGTAGAACCGATGGACCAAGCCCAAACCATGGCAAACAGCCTCAGGCAATTATTTCACCTCCACCAAACTTTACAGTTGACCTCATGCTTCCAGGCAGTTAGCAGTCCTCCTGTCATCTTTATACCACTCCCAAAAAAACATGGCATTGCATATACTGATGAACAGTTCATTTAGAGCAGTGATCCCCAACCAGTAGCTTGTGAGCAACATGTTGCTCTCCAACCCCTTGGATGTTGCTCCCAGTGGCCTCAAAGCAGGTTATTATTTTTTGAGTTCCTAGCTTGGAGGCAAGTTTTGGTTGTATAAAAACCAGGTGTACTGCCAAACAGAACCTCAATGTAGGTTGATAATCCACATAAGGGCTACTAAATGGCCAATCACAGCACTTATTTGGCACCCAGGAACATTTTTCATGCTAATGTTGCTCCCCAACTCTTTTTACTTCTGAATGTTGCTCATGGGTTCTAAAGGTTGGGGATCCCTGATTTAGAGTGAAGGGGAAGAATAGAATGCTCAGAGGGATAGTCCTAGTGATGTCTGGAGTCCCTGCAGAAATTCCATTCTTTTCTCTGTGTGCTGCGCCCCCATGTGGCAGAATCTATTATCGTGATACTCGTTAAACCATATAATTAAAAAAGGTGAATAGGAATAGTGAAACTATTGCAAAAAATGGGATGTCCCTTTAAGATGGCTATATATGACGTATTGACCAGACCGTATCCCCAGGGTTGGAGCAAGGGTGCAAAAAATTGGGGGTCGCCATTCCAATTAAAAAAAATTATACACCTGGGAGGAAGGGGTTAATTAGGTTATAACAGGAGGCTCACCTGCCTCTACAAGTGATCCCATATATGAGTTCAGTATATCTTTGAGTTTAGAGGTGAGGAAGAGCATTACATGCAAAATATAGTTAAGTGCTGAGAATTAAAGAGACAAGAAGTAATCCCTACCCCATAGATCTTGTAATCCAAGTGCACAAGGGCAGATACAGTACAGTTGATATAGATGCAGTACAATAGATACAGTACATTCTATTTACTCCTAATTTACCCTGATGATTAACAACCCATCGGCAAGGAGTAGTAACTGCATACAACAGGGCTGAGTGATAGAGTTATGCCCATTCCTACACTGGCTGTCAGGATCTTGGAGAAGTTCCTTTGTCCCTGCTAATTGATAGGGCCACCACTGAGGTTGGGAGATCTCTATATGAGGGGTCAAATGAAGATGGAAAATAAATCCTACTCTGTAAGTGGCACGGTAAGCATGAAGTTTGGCTCATAGCCAATTAAAGTCAACATTTCTCCACAAAGGTAGAAAATAAAGAATTTTAGCCAGCATGAAGGGATTGTGGGTAATCGAATGCAAGTTTAGCCATCTAGCTCTGAAGCACCTGGTGCACAAGCTCATTGTGTCCCATTGTCAGGGATAGTCACTAATTGTCAGTGCCAGGGGGTCGTATAGAGCACAACGCTGTCACTGTGGCACTTTTACGCCACATTCCCTTCCAGAGTCTTTTGGTTCTCTTGTTGGACTGGCCCATCAGGATATCGGGAAAAAGTCCCAGTGGGCCTCAACCCTGTTGGGTGCTGTTACCTGTCCAACTCCACTGCCATGCATTCCACTAACTTATTTCCCCTGGAGGTGTGGCCAAATTGACAGCAAAGTAAATGTCACAATGGGGAGCAGCTGTGGCTGGGGGCATTGCAGGATTGGGGAATGGCGGTGGTGATGAACCCTTGATTCAGATGCCCAGTGGGCCCTGTCAAATAAGCATTCACCTTCAAATGTCACCCTAGTTGGCCATCAAATGGGTCCTACTATTTCACAGTCTTAGGCCGACACTGTTGGGAACCACTGGGTATGGCTGGGGGTGAAGCGGTAGTGGGGAGTGGAGAGGGTTGGATGATGGGCATTTGAGTCTGATACCCGGTAGGCCCTGGGTACCCCAGTCTGATTCTGGTTCTCTTCCTCCTTAGCTTACAGATGGATTAAATAGCCACTCTGATATAGTTCCAGTTATATTCAAGATGACAACTACGCATTCACTCTCAAATGTCACCCTGGCTGGCCATATAACTGGGTATACTCTTCCATTGCCTTGGGCCTTTCCTAATAGGGTCACCCCCACAGTTGGGAACCACAGACCTTAGGGGACTTTTAATAAAAGAAAACCATGCTATTGCGCTCCCTGGAGTCAAGTTCTGCCTCTGCAATGGTTATAAACAACCCCCATATGTGCAACTGCCTGCCACTAATCGAATGTGTAGGTTGGTTTTGATTCCGAAGTGACATTGAATTGATTGGAGACTTCTAACGAACGTGTGTAATTACCGTCTTTACATGCCAGTCAATTACATGTGACGTGATCTCTTGCTCCTGGGAGAATTCACTTTAATTAACCCCCACTCCCTGCTGCTGCCTACTTTCTGGCTAACCCACCTCCACACCATGTGCTGACAGAGCATCAGCATCAGCATCGTTATGGCAACCACTGCAAAGTTTCCATGGCAACAGTAATGTGCCTATAGCAACCTAATTATTCTTCTCCGTTTAAGGCCTGATATGAATTTAAAACAATTAATACAGTATGAGTGTGTTTGTGTCCTGGGATGTATTATTACCATAATTATTTACCTTCAGACCCAGTATCTGTCATAGAGCGTCTCCCTAAAGGTGTCGTGATAAGGCTTGAGATTAATATTACTCTGCTCTATTTGATACCTGGAATAAGACTGCAGCATGACCATATTTTATGTGGCTCTTAAACACTGTTGGGCAGCCTTTGCACAACAGGGGCTTGAAGCAAGACAGATTGGAAACCTTTCATCTATGGAGTCCCTTGGTTTAGGATTAAAAACTCAGACATGACCAACATCTGTCCCAGATGAGCACCTTTATGTGAAAACAGCACAAATCTCTTTCAAGGCGACTCTTTTTTAGATTTTGAGTGTCACCTTGCACTAAAACGATGCCTGGAAAGCTGTAGGAGTGCTTAGCTAAAGGTACAGTGTAGATAGGGCCTGGGTCAGGTTGGACTGAGATTTCTCTACTCAGGGTTCAAATAGCCCAGAAGGATACTAAGAGAAATCCTGGTGGGTTCTGGCTCTAATGGACCACACTGTCCGAGGTCTTGATGATGGAAAGTTTGGTTCTAGGTGTCAGACGAGTTATCGTTGGTCGGGGTGGTCTGAAGGCAGTCAGTGGTAGTGAGGACCAGGAGGTCAGGTCCTCTGGTGGGTTCAAGGGTCCCAGTCCAACACTGTCTCTGCTTAGAGTGGTTGCTGAAAAGATTGGCCACCATCGATTATTAATCAAATATGGATCTTCAAGGTGATTCGTGTCTTGAAGTACAACAATATCTGGAGATCACAGGTTGACTTCCACCCTGAGCAAACGCTTGCATGGATCTAAATTTCTACTCTACTCAATCAACTTGATGCATGGCAGTCTTGCAACTCAGCTTTGGTGCTTGACCTATGTGTAACTCGGAGCAGAACACAACATTGTTGATCCACATTTCCCTGCAGTTGGGTGGCCGTACTGCACACATAATGCTTTATTCAGATGTCAAGAGCTTTAAAGATTATCTATTGTCCAATCATATATTTAAATTGCAGGACTCCACTGGGCCCTCTATATTGCTGGGCCCCCAGCCATTGCAGGGACTGATTTTTTTCTTTCCTGTGCTTGCTGTTGAGTTGTTTTTGCACAACCACAAGCTGGACATCCATTCAGGGTTTGTGTGTCCTTTTTCCTACATCTCCCCACACTTGAACATATGGGTTGACACCAGGATGTAGCAGGCTAAGTTGGGATGTACCCTTTTGACAATCCTACTTGGGGGACAGTCCCAACAGCCTGCACAGGGCAGAAGTTATTGGATCCCACATAAAACCATTTAAGGCCCCCCTAAATATTTTTATTCTGTACCTCCTGGTCCTCCAGGGTCTGCTTCTTCTAAAGTTACTCTTCAGTATTCAAATGTACTTAGAAACAGTGTCGGACTGGGACACCAGGGGCCCACCCAAAAACCCTTAGACCAGGGGCCCACTCTATTTTTCTTCCTCTCCTCACTCAACCTCTATTCTACTAGTCTCTTTTCTTTACAAACTATAATCTATTATTCCATCTATTTAGCCACTTTGTTCTCATAGAAATAGGGAATGGCCATGAAATAGGCCAAAAGTTTAGCAGCATGAGGGCCACTGACACCTGGGCCCACCGGGAGTTTTCCTGGTATCCCAGTTGGCCAGTCTGACACTAAATGCCTTGGGAAAGAAAGACTCACAATATGAAAGAAAGTGTTTTTATATAGCCAAAGTGAACTTGAAATGTCAAAAAGGGCATTTCCATGTGCTGGTGTTACTGGCCAGTATTAGGGTACAGCAGAAAGGGCATTTAAACTGGGTCCCCAGTAACTGAGGTCCCCTTTTCTGGTAACGTAAATAAAGGTGCAAAGGAAATACTGTATATACAGTAATAGTATCAGGTATATCCTCCTTCTCTTGTCTGACTGCTGAAGGCTGCTGAGGGTCGCCAGGGCTTGTAGCCCAAAATCTGTAGGTTTACAGGTCAAACAACCCCAAATAATTCATTGGATTGGATCCCCAGTTTCTTTCAGTGCCCAGGACCCCTACGCTGCAGCTTTGCAGTTGGAAACATATAAATAAATTCCACCCTAGCAGTAAAAACTTCTAATCCAGTCCAGAAAAACCAGCTTCACTGTGCCAGGTCACTTACACGCCGGGGGAATAAATACTCCATCCACAAGTCTCTTTTTTATAGCCACAGGCTTTTATTTTATTCATGTGACCTTCTATTGGCTTCTGGCAGCCCATCAAAATCATTTACAGACTTTATCATTTCTTTCATAATTTTTTTTTCTTTTCTTTTTTAAGAAAGTGGTGAGGCCAGATTCTATTGACATATACCAGTAATGCACAGGGTTCCCAAGACAAGGACATGAATATACGTTTGAGAAAATACAATACTTGGCACCTGGCTTTGCACAGTCACATCAGAGAGACAGGGAGAGAATGGATCAACAAGATGGCGGCAGGTGAAAAAGAACCTGTTATCCAAAGGCAGAGTTGTTGTTGGTGGACTCCAAGCACCCACTAGAAATGAACTCTGCTGGGGTTGGGGGCTGCTGAAGGACAATGAATAAGGCTGGCTCAGTCTCATCACTCTAGAGAACTTTATCCACTGGGAGAAAGTTGTATCAATGCCAATACGCATTTCTGCAACAGAAAGAATCTCATAAAAGGGTCACATTACACAATATGTATAAAACCCAATAGAATGACGGACAACCTTCTAGTATGCAAGTGATATGCACAAAATGGATTAAAGAGATAACAAATCAATTGCTACATTTCTTGCTGAGCTATTTCCATCATCCAGTATATTTGGATGACCCTTTAATTTTTCTCAAAATTCCCTTGAGAGCTACAGCCCCAAGAACTTCTAGGTCCCAGTCTTTATGAAACACCAGAAGCCATGTTGTTGTTCATTTTTTATAGGGTAGCAGGGTAGGATTTCTTAAAGCACTCCAGTTGGGCCAGAAATGCTGTATATAATAAAATATGGCAATTTGAAAAAAGTTAAACATTTGATCATAAAAAGGGCCTGAAGACTTCTGGTTGATGATGATCTGAAGGATCCTTAGATAATGTAAACTGAGAACTGGCTTGATGGTTACACAAAGTTGTAGCCTAACATAATCTGGCCTGGTCATACTCTGATGATGTATTGAGTAAAGACCCATCATTCTCATACAAATCAATCATTTTTCTTCAGTGGTCATTGGGATGGTGACGGTTTCACCATGCCATTTAGCTGTAATATGTCAGATGAACTTTTAACCAAGTCAAGGCCCATGTATCTCCTAATACACAGGGTCACTAGATGGCCCCCACAACTCAAATAAACCTCCTTTGCTTAACTAATTGCAGGTTAAGTTGATGTACTTTGCTAGGGATACCTAAGGAGATTCTACTCTTCTACAACCTCATGTTCATTGGCTCTAAATTGGCCATAATACCAACCTCTGGGACACAATTCACTTGTTCTATTCTTCTGGATTCATACTTTCCCACCTCTACTATATAAAAAAAGAGGACATTTCAAAATGTAACCCTGGTAATACCCACTGCCACAGATTATTTGAAACAAAATATCTGCTTTCAAATGTCATAATGGCTTACACAGAACAAGGGAAAGAGAAAGTTGTCCCCCTAAATGTACAGTGAAGAACAAGGATCTTAGACAGACTTGTAAACACCATATAATATATAATATACATATAATACCAAAACTGGAGGCCAGGCAGGCAAATAGCCTACAACAGTGCTGTCCAAATTTTTCTGGCCTACATGGTGGAAACCAGTGTTGACTACTCCCTGTTTTTAAACCACACCCACTTCAAACCACACCCATTATACCACAAGACCATGTCCACATTAATTCTGGTAGCACACCAAAAAAACCAAATGGTTGGTGCCCATTGCAGGGATATGTGAAAAAAAGTAAATTCATATTAAGACATACCCTTCCTCCCCTGTGGATAACACAGCAACCCCCCCCAGCACATGATTAAACACCTTAGGGGCCCCTAACAATACTTTTCAAATGCTAACAACCCCCAGAATAAATACCAGACTTATGTTCCACAGGCAGAGCAGGACACACACAGGGAGCATAGGGTGGGTAGAGTATGGCACACACAGGGAGCATAGGGGAGGCAGAGTATGGCACACACAGGGATCATAGGGGAGGCAGAGTATGGCACACACAGGGAGCATAGGGTGGGTAGAGTATGGCACACACAGGGAGCATAGGGCAGGCAGAGTATGGCACACACAAGGAGCATAGGGCAGGCAGAGTATGGCACACACAAGGAGCATAGGGTGGGTAGAGTATGGCACACACAGAGCATAGGGCAGGAAGAGTATGTCACACACATGGAGCATAGGGCGGGCAGAGTATGGCGCACACAGGGAGCATAGGGCAGGCAGAGTATGGCACACACAGGGAGCATAGGTCGGACAGAGTATGGCACACAGGGAGCATAGGGCAGGCATAGTATGGCACACCCAAGGAGCCAAGGACAGGTAGAGTATGGCACACCCAAGGAGTATGGGCAGTCAGAGCATGGCACACACAGGCAAAGTAAGACAGGCAGAGTATGGCACACACCGGGAGCACAGGGCAGGCAGAGTATGGCACACACCGGGAGCATAGGGAAGGCAGAATAGAGCAGGAGACAGGGAACCCTATCTGAACTCTAGGATGGACAGTTTATACTGTGCTACATACAGTGACACAACGCTGGTGCCTCTCCAGCAGTTTGGATGAGTGTGAACAGGTGAATAATGTGGGCAGTTTCATTCTGGGTCTCAGGTGTGAACAGTATAAGGCTATATGGGGTGTGAACCATAGAGGTGTTACAAGTGTGAATAATGCAGGGGAGATTATAAATGTGAACAATACGGGGGATTACAGTCTGAATTTGAGGTTTAAAGAACACAGGCAGCATACAGGAGACTCTGTTTGGCAGTACACCTGGTTTTTGAACAACCAAAACCTGCCTCCAAGTCAAAAATTTAAAAATAAGCATCTGAGGCCACTTAGAGCAACATCCATGAGGTTGGTGAGCAACACGAGTCACTGGTTGGGGATCACTGCCTTAAAGTAACAACGTATTCATTGCTTTTGCAGTAAAGCAGAAATAATATTCAACAAAACCACTGTAACCCCAAGGTGTAGTAGAACATATTTGTATAAACTGAGGATGAAGCTTCATAGGTCTAAACTGATTTTATTTACAGAACATCTACTTGCAATTAATGATGTCCAGGATCGTATTGGCCTGAACACCAGGATTCCCTAATTGTGTGGACAATTTCCTTTTTTTAGTTCCCTTTCTTAGCTCCATCATAAGCCTATATCACCTCTATATAATTTGGCTGTCTCATGTAATTGTTGGGCACTGAATGTAAAGGTGGGGTCTAGGAGGCCTTTTCCAACAATGGGCATCAGAGAAATGAGGTGGTTAAAGGACAAAGCCACCCAAATATGCTTTACCATTTCCCATGGTCTTAGAGTTATTGGCAAACATCATGGCTACTGAAAGCAGTGTTTGTGCCCCCCTTTCACACATTGTTTTCTTTTTGTGGATTCACATATTTAGCAGATTTTAAACAGATTTATTGAATAGCCGGTTGGAGTGAGAAAGGAGGAGAAAACAGCAGACCCATTAGGAAGAGAAGTGTTTTATTAAACACAACAAACACACAGTTTGAAAACCAACCTGACTTTCTGACCTATTTCTGGTTGCTAATGTCTGACACCCAGCAACCGTAAAGCAGTTGAAATCTCAGGCTGGAGAGTGGTAGAATGTAAATTGAAGAAATGTAAATAATAAAAAAAAATCAATATCAAGGTTACTTTTGCCCACAACAAACTTCAAGATGAACTTTTAGGTAAATGCCCCCTTGTAGCTGATTTTGTGATGGTGAAACTAGAAGCACTGGAGACTGACTGGCATTTTGCTTGAGATTCTATTCTAGTAATAAATTTGGTTAATTGCTCGTTACATCACTGATTCTGTTTCCCATTCTGTTTCCTGTGCAACCAACAGAGTGTGATGTTTTGTGTTGCCTTCCTTCCTCTCAGCATCTTCACACAGAGAAATGGCCGCCCAACAAATCCCAACACACGAGATCATCAGTGTGAATGAGCCTCCAACAACACAATTTATAGACAAGACCCAAAGCTATTTAAAAGCTTTGTTGTCATGTGGGATGGAAACAACAATTTAATTTGGAATTCTGATTCCCTTGTAAGAAAATACTGATATCCTACTTGGTTACAAAGACAGACTGGCTTGATCCTGCTGTGTCCTTCCTCTGGTGCCTGTAACCCTTCCTTTCCTCTCCTGCCTAGAGTTCTGCCTTCCTGTCCCGCAGCAAATCCTTCTCTGCTCATTTCCTCTTCAGCAATATTGGCTTCCTTCCTTCAGCCCTTCCTTTCCGCTCTGACCTGAATTCCTTCCTGTCCTTCAGCACTTCCATTCTTCTCTTTCTTCTTCTTCTTCTTCTTTCCTCTCCTGCCCAGAGCCCTTCCTTCTCTGCTCATTGTTCCCTTGCCTGCCTGCCTTCTGCTCATTTCGTCTTTTGAAAACTTGCCTTCCTGTCCTTCAGTCTTTCCTTTCTGCTCTTCTTTCCTCTCCTGCCTAAAATCATTCCTTCTTGCCAGCAGCTCCACCTTCTCAGCCCATTTTCTCTTCCGCAATCTTGACTTCCTTCCTTCACCCCTTCCTTTCCTGCCTGTATTCCTTCCTTCCTGTAATGCAGCTCTGCCTTCTCCACTTCTTTCCTCTTTTTCAACTTTAGCCCTTCTTTTTCTCTTCTGCCTGCAGTGCTGCCTCCTGTCCTTTCACATTTTCTTTCTGCTCATCCTTCTGTCTCCAGCCTGCAGTCCTCTTTTCCTCTACTTATATTCTCTCTACTTCTGCTCTCTTTCTCTCCCACCATCTGGCTGACTTTCTAGTTCCCCTTTCCTCTCCTGTCTTCTGCTGCTCCCTTGTTCTACTTCCTTCCCCTTTCTTCCTCTCCTACCCGCACTCATCCCTTCCCATCCTGCCCCTGTCACTCCATCCTTCTGCTCTTACTTTGCAATTCCCACTGATGTTGTTGGAGAGAGGAGCTTAAGCCTCACCACATTTTAAGCTTGACACAGTTTTTTTCATCATATTATTGTACTGTCCACTCTCCCACCCACTCTCCTAGACTGTACCAAGTCTACTATATATAACACACCCTCCCCCCAAACATAATTTCCAAAACAAAACATTGGCACTTGTAATGCTGTTGAGTAAAACAACTGTCCATTAGAGACTCTCTCATGAAATTAATCATTTTTGGTAACATTTTCCCTTCCAAGGGGAAACACAACCCATTTATAAGTAAACCTTAGCTTTTCATTTATTTTAACTTTAATGTACAGTAATATATGGGTGCATGGCTTTCTGTGTGCACTAAACATTCCTTTTCTGCATTATTGCCTTTATGAATAGCAGTGGCCATTCCCCATACAATTGCAAGAAAATGACACATTTGTTTATGATCAGTAGAGGGTCCTGTTGCACCAGCAACTTCGAGAGAATGTAGAGCGGCAAGCAATAGGGAATCTCACAATATATATATATATATCAATTTCCTGAGCACACAATAAGCTATGCCTTCATGCTTACTGTCTATATAAGTGAAAATAAATGAAGACTAAAGTATTATAATCCATTATATTTTCCTTTCCCTCTGGCCCATCTGTTCTCCCTTCTGGCAGTACAAGGAACTTCACCCTTACCGGAATCCCATAATAATAATAATACTCATTTCCTCAGATACTCTTTTCAGCAATAATACATTGTCTCTCTATTAATAAAATGTATCCATAATTTAAAGTATATCTTCACCATATGGAAAAAGCATACTTTTGATTTTTTTTTTATGTAATAAACGTACTTTTCTACTATAAATTTGGTTTCGAGGGTAAATTTTTTTTTAACCACCTGAGGATATTTGATTTGTTTCTCTAGAGTTGCAGAGCGTCTGCCTCGCCGGCGGCACCTCTTTCACCTCCAAAAAATGGTTAAAAAGACACATCGAAGATCAGTTCTGACTCACTAGTGCTAATGTAACGTATCTAGAATGCCTTTTTTTTTTCTTGTTTTTACCCTGTTATGAGAAGATAAAGAGCAAATTACAATAAAAATAACAAACAGTTCTGACGGTCAGTCGATGGACACTCTGCTCTGTACAAAAGGCAGTTGCTGATTTCTGGCCGGTCGATTCCTTTGAGCCAAAGATCAGCCTGTCCTCTGGTTCCATATGTACAAAGATGGAGGAAAGTTTCATTATTATTATTATTTTTTAAAATTTCCGCCACTAAATAAAACATCCTTATTGGGAAGGGGTGAAGATTCAAGTTCTGTTGGTGCTAAGAGGTATAAATGGTTTATTTCTTTTTCCCCCAGCTTAAATTGCTTTACAAAACTGCAAAGTAAGTGGCGTGATAAAGTCGCCATAAAAGGGGCAAAAAAGCAGAGGATTGTGGGTAAACATTTTTGATTGGAAGTCTGGTTCCCTCTGATTCCTATGTACATCCATGGTTATAATTGGGGGAAAGGGGTGGAGTGGGGCAGCATTGTTGGTTTTTCCAAAGCAAAGGGATTTGAGTCTGATTGAAGCGCAGGCACCATGTTGGATAAGGGAGACGTCTCTTCAAGGCGGAGATGCGGTGCCAGAATTTACTAGAGGGGCCCAAGGCAGTGTGGCACAGCAGAGCAAGACAGGGCGCGGGCTTTAAAATACTCATGAAATAAGGGGGAGCCAGGAGGGGTTTGTTCTGCGCTGAAAAGGGTGTTAGTGCCTCAATTGGTTTTCATCAAGTTTATATCCTCTGTAAAGAAAAAGAAAGAGAGGGTTAGACCATCCCATATGTAGAACTGAGTGCATGGGTGGGGTTTAATGAAGGCTGGGGGGTGTCTAAGTCTCCCCAAACTAATACCAATGAATTTCTGACAACAAACAGGATGGAGCTGTTAGATATGGAACCGGCACTGTATTTGTCTGCCATGTGTTCTGAGGGCTAAAGTAATAAAGGGAAATGCCTCCAAAAATGATTGGTGCACAAAGCCAAAAGTGTTAGTACGACCAAAATGAACAAAAAATTTAAGAGAAAAATGAATGTTGGCAGGAGGGCATACTCACAGTTCACCCCAGTCCCAGGGTTGCAAGCAACAGTAACCGAAAATATGAGTTCTTTCAAAGAAATAAGCCAGCAAGTAAAAAAGATACAAAATATTTATTAGGACATGTTGGGCAAAGACCTAATGCGTTTCTTGTCTTTTGGGGCATTTACTCATAACAGGCACGAAACGCATTACATGTCCTAAAAGATATTAAGTATTTTTTACTTTGGAGGAACCCACATCTACTGTTATGTTAAGGGAAATGCCTCCCCAAATATATATATACGTCACTCTCCACCTCCCTCTGGGTGTCTGGCCCTTAAGAAATGACAATATAAAAATGTGTATAAATTGAAGGCCGTCCATTCTCAAAGTCATTTTTTGATGATCGGGAAAAAGGCCAAATGCGCTAATGGATGTAATGGTCACCTGCTCAAGATCTACTGGTAGATCACAATGTGTGTGTTGGGCACCACTGGTTTAGGCTATTTGGTTTGGTGCTGGGACCTGTATGTGGGTGGTTCACCTTTAAGAAAACATTTAGTATGTTGTATAATGGAAAATTCTAAGAAACTCTTCATTTGGTCTTCATTATTTTTTTTTTATAGTTTTTCAATTATTTGCCTTTTCTGACTCTTTCCAGATTTAAAACAGGGGTCACTGACCCCACCTAAAAGACAAATACTCTGTAAGGTAACAAATGTATTGTTACTGTTACTTTTCCTTATACATTTTTCTATTTGGCTCCTCTCCTATTCATATTCCAGTCTCTTATTCAAAGCAATGCATGGTTGCTAGGGTAACTTGAACCCTAACAACCAGGCTGAAACTGCAAACTGGAGAGCTGCTCAATAAAAAGCTAAATAAGTCAAAAACCACAAATAATAAAAAATGAAAACCAATTGTCTCAGAATATCACTCTCTACATCATTCTAAAAGTTAATCTGAAGGCGAACAACCCCTTTAATAACCAGATCATTAAAAAACATAAGGGGTCTTTTTCAATCCCTGGAATGCAAGTCCAGTAATGGGCACAAGAGGGCACCCTTAGTGCTTACTGAGTGCCAGGGAGTGTAGCATAGCCCTGACATGGGGCAGCTGGAAAGAACAGGTCCTCTATGTGGGCAGCGCCTCCTGATGTCCCTAACGTGTCCCTACATGCCTCAACCACCCACCCACCACTATTGGATGGAATATTACACATAGTAATTATACCATTTTCATTTTTACTATTCACTTTACTCCTGTGCATTTTGTGTCACATTAGTCATCCAGTTTCAGTGGCACTGCTTGGTTACAGCTAATTTTTATCTGTTATTACTCCTACTTAAAGGAACAGTCACACCAAAAAATGAAAGTGTTTTCAAGTAATGAAAATATCATATACTGTTGCCCTGCACTGGTAAAACTGATGTGTTTGCTTCAGAAACACTACTATAGTTCATATAAACAAGCTGCTGTGTAGCCATGGTGGAAATTGAAAAAAGACTATATGGCACAGGTTAAATAGTGGATAACAGATAACACCATTATCATGTTCTACAGAGTTATCTGCTGTGTAACGTGAACCTTTTCTCCTTTGAATGGCTGCCCCCATGGCTACACAGCAGATTGTTTATATAAACTATAGTAGTGTTTCTGAATCAAACACACCAGTTTTACCAGTGCAGGGCAACACTGCATTATATTTTTATTACTTTAAAACACTTTCATTTTTCGATGTTACAATTCCTTTAAATCCATAAAGGTCTTCCTTGGTTACAGGCCAAACAATGTGCTTGTTGGTTGTGCTACTAGTCTTGTGCTGTGTATCCACTAGCTGGGAGTAGGGATTGTCACATGTACAATTAATCCCCCCCATGCAGACATATACCCCACACCCACCCACACACATATACATTCCCGTGCACAATATTACTCGTGACACTGTTTCTGCTATAACATATGAGAAGGTGTGATGGATACACACAAATATGAGTAGGCAGAGGCATTTGTGCAAAGTCTGCTTTATTTCTCCACATCCCACTGCATCAAGCCAACTTAAAGGGCATGTAAAGGCAAAAAAATAAAATCCCATTTTTATTTTCTTTAATGAAAAAGAAACTCTAAATCTCTAATTTACTTCAATTAAAAAATGTGTACCATTTTTATAAGAAACCTGACAGTTTAATTCTCCCTTCATTTATTGCTGTAGATAGGAATTGTCAGACGGTCCCTAACTGCTCTGCAGGGAAACAATCATACTTATGAACAGCAGGGGGAGCCCCACCTTACTTCCCAGCCATTCAGAACTCAAGCAGCTTTGCTTATTTCCCTGTAGAGCAGTCGGTGACTGTGTAATGATTTGTATTGGATTTTATTTTTGCCTTTACATCCCCTTTACTGTTTCCAACTCCAGCTGCAGGGACAAAGATCATGGAGCCAGATTTAAACGGATAAACTGGGATTCTATTTGGAGGATTATTTTGCTGCAGCCACTGGTTCTGCAGAGTTGGAGAAAGTTTGTATTAAACAATACAAAAACTATAAAATCCACATTAGATTACATGAAAACACAGGACCCAGTGCAGTCTGTATATTCTGATTATTAATCAGTCTTGCTGTATCAGCTTCTGGCAGATATTATTTGACTTGTGCTGTTTTGATAATTTATGACGATCCCTAAGCAGCCCAGACCACACTGAGCATGTGCACAGTCTTGGTCTTGCAAAGATGTATAACAAAGTTACAAGATGGTGACCCCCTGTGGCCAACTTTGAAAGCATAAATCATTTGTTTGATTCGGCTTGTGGTGCAGTAAGTTCATGTTTATGTTTAGTATACAAAATACAGCATTTCTAGCCTTATTCTATGTTAGACTTTACGTCCTGTTTAAAGGGGTGGTTCACCTTTAAGTTAACTTTAAGTCTGTTATTGAATGGCTAATTCTAAGCAACTTTTCAATTGTCCTTTATTTTTTATTATTTATAGTTGAACCCTAGCAACCACATTGTTGGAACTGCAAACTGGAGAATGCTAAATAACTCAAAAACCACAAATAATAAAAAATGAAAACCAATTGCAAATTGTCTCAGAATATCCCTCTCTACGTCATACTAAATGTTAACTCAAAGGGCAACAGGTAGGGCTGTAACTATGGCAATGATTAGCATATTTTACCAGCACAGCTGAGATTTTCCTTTAGCAGGCAAGCCAACAGAAAGTATTTGACTCATGTAGCCTGGGCCTCTCCCAACTATTGTATAGGAAGAGCTGCTGGGAGCTGTAGTTCACCAACATCTAGAGACACAGGTTATGAAGCTGAATGATTTGGGGCCATTTATTTGCTACTCTGTACAATATCTATATTCTATGCTGTACAATATTTATACTATATTCTGTACAATCTCTACAGTCCAGATCAGAGAGTCAGTACCTCCTTTAGCCTTTGACAAGGTTCCAAACATGTGAATACACTGATTTATCAGCCATTGAGTTATCATTATTCATCTGTTTCTTCAGACTGGGCTTATAGGGGGGATCTAGCACAATCTCACCAAGTACAACTGCCCATTAGTCTGGGCCCCCTAGAAGGGCCAGTCCCACAATTTGGGAACCACTGCTCTAGACTTTCAATAACCAGCCCCCCATCTGCGCATGGTTATATATATATATATACAGTATATAAAGATGGTTAAATGTATATAAAGATAAGCTCATGGCAGCACTGGCAGGTCTGTCTGAGTGACTCATCTGCTTATTGATTCAGCCCTGAGGATATTCTGAGAACATGATGCAGCGTTACAGGGGCCTGGGGTGCGGGTCGGAACCAGTGATCTTTGAGCACATTTCAATCTACACAACATTATAAGAGGGTGATATTGTCTTGTCTGGCCACAAGGGGTCACTCTCTCCTCAGGGACCTCTCTCTGTAGCCAGAGCTTGATGTGGGCAGAATAAAATGTTGGGGATGCTTTTATTTCTTAATACAGCTCATGGTTGTTGCTGCCATATCACCTTTCTATCTATGAATGGACTTTTTGTGGTGACAGGGGGTCCCCCTGACTGATTAGTGGCGTAACCGGATATTACTGGGCCCAACAGCAAATTATTTTTCAGGTTCCCGAAATGTCTAGAGGTTGACTTGTTTTACCAATATTGAAATTGTATATGAATTAGGGCCTCATGGGGCCCCTATACCTCCTGGACCCTCCTGCAGCCGCAGGATCTGCCTCCTCTATAGTTACTCCCCTGACCCCGAGTATCCAAAGCAATTTTCCCTTCTTCCCTGGGCTAAAACCAAACCAGCTGAAGTTTTTGCCCCTGCCAAGCTCATCCTATACGGCCATACTGCTCTGAGGTTGGACACTGGGACAAATAACATGATATTAAAGGGGAACCATCATGAATAATAATAACAAAATCTATTGCTTTCACATATTTATTTTCTTTCCCATATTGTTTTAGTCATTTAAGGATTTGTGACTTTCCTAACATATTTCTGTCCTACTGCAGACAACACAGTCCTGCTGCGAGTCACTGACTGATTGAAACTGGTGGTCATTATCAGACTGGGATATCCAGGTGTCAGTGGGCCTCTTACTTCTAACAATTTGGCCTATTTCATAACCTGATGTATGCAGTGAAATTTTCCTACATTTACTGCCTTGGATAGGAATTGTCAGACGGTCCCTAACTGCTCTGCAGGGAAACAATCATAATTATGAACAGCAGGGGGAGCCACCGCCTTTCTTCCCAGCCATGCAGAACTCAAGCAGCTTTGTTTGTTTCCCTGTAGAGCAGTCGGCGACTGTGTAGAGATTTGTATTGGATTTTATTTTTGCCTTTACATCCCCTTTACTGTTTCCAACTCCAGCTGCAGGGACAAAGATCATGGAGCCAGATTTAAACAGATAAACTGGGATTCTATTTGAAGGATTATTTTGCTGCAGCCACTGGTTCTGCAGAGTTGGAGACAGTTTGTATTAAACAATACAAAAACTATAAAATCCACATTAGATTACATGACAACACAGGACCCAGTGCAGTCTGTATATTCTGATTATTAATCAGTCTTGCTGTATCGGCTTCTGGCAGATATTATTTGTCTTGTGCTGTTTTGATAATTTATGATGATCCCTAAGCAGCCCAGACCACACTGAGCATGTGCATAGTCTTGGTCTTTCAAAGATGTTTAACAAAGTTACAAGATGGTGACCCCCTGTGACCAACTTTGAAAGCATAAACAGAAGGGAGACAGAGAAGAGCTCAGGGGGTGGGTGACAACTAGAAATATATAATACACCCTTTCCCCTATTTTACTTTCTGCTTATTTCTGTTTGTGAAAGTCAGCTGCATTCTCATTGGATATATGTATCTGTATATTTGGCAATCACACAGTGGCCCCTGGGGGGCAAACATAGTCCTTATATATATACCTGGCTAAGTAGCTGTTATTTGGCAGTCCAGGCCCGAAGGAAGGAGGGATACACTTTGGCTGCCAGCCCTCCAGGTTTGCCCTGGTTTCTACAGGGTTGCTCTGGAGGGACGGCTGGAGGAAGAAGAAAATAGTTATAAATCATCTCTAGATTGTTTTCCTTTTTGGACAAGGCAAAGAGTTAGGGGACAGGGGAGAAGTGCAGGAAGGTTGGGTCCCAACTTTGTTGGAGGAACAAATAATATAACATAAAGCAGGCAAGGGAGATGAGGGCCACATCATATACCTGCTCTGCCCTTCCCTAAAATAAGACTTGTTACTGATCTATGAGCTGAAATGGGTCACCTAAAGGGTAACAGGTCCATTGTTTCATTTCTTTTATAACCTACTTACATTTATTTCCTACCAAGCAGTATTGCCCTAGGGCAGTGATCCCCAAACAGTAGCTCGCGAGCAACGTGTTGCTCACCAACCCCTTGGATGATGCTCCCAGTGGCCTCAAAGCAGGAGCTTATTTTTTAATTTCTGGCTTGGAGGCAAGTTTTGGTTGCATAAAAACCAGGTGTTCTGCCAAATAGAGCCTCCTATAGGGTACCAGTCCATATATGGGCTACCAAACAGCCAACAACAGCCCTTAATTGACATTTCCATGGCATTTTTCATGCTTGTATTGCTCTCCAACTGTTTTTTACATTCAAATGTGGCTCACGAGTAAAAAAGGTTGGGGACTCCTGCCTTAGGGTAACTCCAACAGCTTATAATCATTCTAAGGCTACAATCAGCTGCACCGGTGTGTTTGATCCACTGCTGCCCCCTGGTGGAGAAGAGTGGAGGTCAAACACTCCTTCTTACCTGAGGATGTAATTTTGCTCAGGGTGATCTTCTGAGCACTTTTGCCATTTTTTCAGTAATTGTCATGATAATAATATCATGAAAACGTTTTTAAAAGCAGTTTTTACTCCACTAATATGGTGAATTTGAGACAACAGAACCACCTTTTGCTTATTTTACACGATTGGCTACAGATGGCTGAAAATGAAGTTAATAAGCAAAGTGAAGTCTTGCAATGGTGCTCTGCTTAGAACTGGCCAGAAAGACTTTTCTCTGCTCATTAACTTTGCTGCCATCCTATTGTGATGCACCCCCGTGTGCTAGACATCAGGAAATCATCCAAAATCACAAGATCTTTTATTCCGCACCGCCTCAGAAGTTTCTTCAGCCACAACATTCATTTACCTCTCATTCATGATATTGACAGTTATGATAGTTCACAATCAGACAGGCTCAGTTATCTCACAGTCATCATTCAGCGTTGGTCCAAGCATCATACTGCTGATTCCCCCGCCCCATTCCCATTTTAACATCAACCTCCAGCCATTCTCTCAAGGCAACACCTCCCTTACTCCCTATTATAAGGCAGAACCCTCCAGTACAAGCCTTCCCAGACATTTGTCTCACAGGCCTCTGGACAACACCTTGGGCTCTAGGACACTAGGGTATCAATTCTACCTTACTCTTTCCCTATTGGTACCTTCATTCATTGGTGAGGCTAGAGCTGCCCGTAACCACTTACTAACTCTCACCACTATATGCTATGACTCCAGCCGACAATGCTCTGGCTAAGCCTATGGAACACCTTGCTCGTCTGAGCATATCTAGACTGAGATTCAGAACAGCCCATGGCATATGTAGTACACAAGGCCTAAACAACCACACACAGGCCCAATATAAAGCACTGGTCTATCTCATGATGTTCAGACCTGCCAATGGGCCTGACACTTCAGGCTTCTGCCTTTATTCCTGACCACATGTTTCTGGCCAAAGATGTCCCTGTCTGTTCTCTCTCTACTTTTTATACCTTTTTGACCCCATCCACTTCTCTAGAGCCCTCTATGAATTCTAATGCTTCTTCTTATGGCCACCATTTCTTCAATATTATATTTCTCTTGCTAGAACAGCTTTCATACCTACAGAATTGTCTCTATGAAGAGTCTCTATGAAGAGACTACCATCAATGTCCCTGTACAGCTGTGCTTGGTATAGGTAATAATTATTCTGGTACAAAACTGAGTTGTCCTTGGTATGGTGAGTTCCATTATGCCATTTACTTTTACACCCCCTATCCCAGAAAAGTGCCTGTTGAGCAATAGTTTCTGTCTGCATGCTTCCTGTTCTCCCCCATCTTTCTGGTCATGGAGACTACCAGAATACTTACTACTTGTAAGTACAATGCTCTTTGCTAACCAATAGGTTAGATACATTGGGGCCCACATCTGTTGGATATGTTATCCCATAAATCAGTGATTTCCAACCTGCTGCTGTTGTCAAAATATATCTCCAATCATCTTCCGCAACAGCTTGGAGACCACAGGTTGTATATCCCTGGTGTATATTTGTTATTCAATATAATATGTATATTCATCTTCATTTATGCTTCGAAGGGTCTCTATCTCTGCCTCATTATCTCAAACCCAATCATGGGTGCCCCTTTAAGAGGAAGATCTGCTACAAACACAAAGCACTAATGGAACAAGGATTTGCTGGGTGAGATGAGGATACAAAGGAACAGTTGTGGGGTTGGGGTGGGGATGAATATGTTTTATTAACCTACCGCAGTTCCAACAAAATCTGAAACAAAAGAAGAAGAAGACAATTTTAAATATTTATTACTTTCAGAACATTCGTATTATTTGGTAATTGGGAGACAATTTGCTCACAATGTGAAGGAAGCAAGAATGGTCATGTTATGTATTCGGTATTCATGGACTTCTAACCGGCTGCCTGATAATAGGGATTAGATTATCTGAGTATTTTTGGCACACAGAGGCGTACAATGTTGATGTAAGCTGGCACAGGACCATAGCAATAGAATAATAAGAGACCACAATCTTGGGTTTTATAGTTATAGAGCCCAGAGCAACATCATTCTGTTGGGAACTAGGGTGCCCTCATGGGTTCCAAGTGACAGCCATGTTGGTAGGTGGAGCCAACACACATGCCCAATTTTCATCACTGCTATAGAATTCAGATATTGTTTTGTGTGGTTGGAGATGGCCCAATAGCATTGATCAGTTCTCTCTACAAGTGGATCTCTTGCCTTACTATAATATAGGCATACTTTATATTGTACAGACATATGAAAAAGTTTGGGAACCCCTCTTAATTCTTTGGAGTTTGGTTTATCATTGGCTGAGCTTTCAAAGTAGCAACTTCCTTTTACTATATAACATGCCTTATGGAAACTGTAGTATTTCAGCAGTGACATAAAGTTTATTGGATTAACAGAAAATATGCAATATACATAATAACAAAATAAGACAGGTGCATACATTTGGGCACCCCAGCAGAGATATTACATCAATACTTAGTTGAGCTCCTTTTGCAAATGTAACAGCCTCTAGACGCCTCCTATAGCTTTTGATTCTGGATTCTGGATGGCGGTATTTTTGACCATTCGTCCATACAAAATCTCTCCAGTTCAGTTAAATTTGATGCTGCCGAGCATAGACAGTCTGCTTCAAATCATCCCATAGATTTTTGATGATCTTTAAGTCGGGGGACTTTGACGGCCATGCCAGAATATTGTACTTCTCCCTCTGCATAAATGTCTTTGAAGATTTCCAAGTGTGTTTAGGGTCATTCAACCCCTGCGTAACTTCAACTTTATGACTGATGCTTGAACATTATCCTGAAGAATTTGTTGATATTGGATTGAATTCATTCGACCCTCGACTTTAACAAGGGCCCCAGTCCCTGAACTAGCCACACAGCCCCAGAGCATGATGGAACCTCCACCAAATGTGACAGTAGGTAGCTGGAGTGCAATGCAAATGGCTTTTTTGTTATGACCAAATAACTAAATTTCTATCTCATCAGTCCAAAGCACTTTGTTCCAGAATGTCTGTGGCTTGTCTAAATGAGCTTTTACATACAACAAGTGACTCTGTTTGAGGCATGAGTGCAGAAAGGGCTTCTTTCTCATCACCCTGCCATACAAATGTTCTTTGTGCATATTGGGAGGAGATGATCTTTGGTTTGTCTGTAACCATTCTCACAATCCTCCGCATATGCCGCTCCTGTATTTTTCTTGGCCTGCCAGACTTGGGTTTTAAAGCAACTGTGCCTGTGGCCTTCCATTTCCTGATTACATTCCTTACAGTTGAAACTGACAGTTTAAACCTTAAATACCTTTTCTCATGATTGGACACACCTGCCTATGAAGTTCAAGGCTTAACAAGCTGATCCAACCAATTTGGTGTTGCCAGTAATCAGTAGTGAGTAGTTACATGCATTCAAATTAGCAAAATTACAAGGGTACCCACATTTTTTTTGCACAGACAGTTTTTCACATTTGATTTAATTTCATACAACTGAATACTGCTCCACTAAAAATCTTTGTTCAGAAAACACCCCAGTACTCAGATGTTCCTGGGAAATGAAAGACATACCACTGTTATCTTTTTTGTTGAAAGTGGAGTAAATTATTATGCAGGCTGAGAGGGGCTCCCAAACCTTTTCATATGACTGTATCTGCATTCCAAAAAGTTTGCAGTTGGGCATCCCTGGGCTCCAGAAAATTATATTTTAGTGACCCACCACCATCCTGCACAGATCTTCCCCTCTGGCAGCATATGGGTTGGTGGCTGTAGTCAGACCATCTCTTCCCCTGGGTCCCTCACAATAACAGGGTAATTTCCCCCTATAATTACCTGACCCAATAATGCTCAATGCTTGGTCAGCTTGCTCACCTGAGCAACCAGTAATTTGTTACAGATAATGAAAAAATAAAGACCACTTTATAGAAGTTTGAGTTGTCAAGAAGATTATTTCAGGCCCACAACATCCCTAGAAGTGACTCACTGACGTACCTTTGTTGTCTGCCTTTAGCTCCTCGTGTAGAAGGTCATTCTGTCTGTTCCCCAGGACAAAGGCCAAGAAGGAAAGGATGAGGGCATTGAGGATCCCAATAATTGCCAGGATGTAAGCCCAGCGCACTGAACAGTCGCCAAGGGAGTATTTCCCTGTCTTGTCTCCGCACATATCTCTGATGGTCTCTGAGTCCCACCCGTCTGGGAATATCATGCAGGCCAGCACCAAGCAGACAGCTAGCAAGGCAAACACAGGGACAACATGGTTATCGGACAATGCAAAAGAGAGGTCAATGCAAGAAAACTGATGTCCACCTTTGAGTTAACTTTCAGTATGATGTAGAGAGTGATATTCTGAGACAATTTGCAATTGGTTTTAGTTTTCTATTATTTAAGGTTTTTGAGTTATTTAGCTTTTTATTTCAGCAGCTCTTCAATTGGCAATTCCAGCCATCTGGCTGCTAGGGTCCAAATGACCCTAGCAACCATGCACTGATTTGAATAAGAGACTGAAATATGAATAGGAGAGAACCTTACTAGAAAGGTGAGAAATAAAAAGTAGCAATAACAAAAAATGTGTAGCCTTACAGAGCATGTGTTTTTAGACGGGGTCAGCGACGCCCATTTGAAAGCTGGAAAGAGTCAGAAGAAAAAAGGCAAATAATTATAAAATTATTAAAAAATAAATAATCAAAACCAATGCAAAAGTTGCTTAGAATCGGCCATTCTATTTCATACTAAAAGATTACTTAAAGGTGAACCACCCCATTACAGACAATGTTATAGGTATTGTATCCGTTATCTGGAAACCCGTTATGGGAAGGCCTTCTCCCATAGTTTTTTTCTGTAATAATAAAACAGCAGCTTGTACTTGATCCCAACTAAGATATAATTAATCCTTATTGGAGGCAAAATCAGCCTATTGGGTTTAATTAATGTTTAAATTACTTTTTAGTAGTCAGAAAGATAGAGATTCAAATTACGGAAATATCTCTTATCTGGAAAATCACAGGCTCAGAGCATTTTGGATAACAGGTCCCATACTTGTACAATATTTGTTTGTTTGTTTTTTCTGATCCCCGAAACAGAGCAGAAGTCATTTCTTCTCTGGATCTGTCAGTTGTCGTCTACTCCATTGTTTCAGGAGTCAGAACCAGCAGAGAATATAAACAATCCCATCCTGGGCCAATTCGAATTTAGTTTAATAACAGTGAAAACAATAATACAGGTATGGGACCCATGCTCTGGACGTGAGGTTTTCCAGATAAGGGATCTTTCCATAATTTGGATCTTAATACCTTAAGTCTACTAGAAAATCATATAAACATTAAATAAACCCAATAGACTGGTTTTGCCTCCAATAAGGATTAATTACTGAGTATAAGCCGAGTTTTTCAGCATCCAAAATGTGCTGAAAAAGTCTACCTCGGCTTATACTCGGGTCAGCGGTACCCGACCCGAGTAGCTGAGATTGCAGTCACTTTTAATCATTCCTATACCAACAGTTCACTTGGGGAGAGACTGCAATATCCCACAATGCCCTCTGTTGGTTATATGAAAGAATAACAGTGACTGCAATATCACACAGCGCCATCTGTTGGTTATATGAAAGAATAACAGTGACTGCAATATCACACAGCGCCATCTGTTGGTTATATGAAAGAATAACAGTGACTGCAATATCACACAGCGCCCTCTGTTGGTTATATGAAAGAATAACAGTGCGCCCTCTGTTGGTTATATCAAAGAATAACAGTGACTGCAATATCACACAGCGCCATCTGTTGGTTATATCAAAGAATAACAGTGACTGAAATATCACACAGCACCCTCTGTTGGTTATGTCAAAGAATAACAGTGCGCCATCTGTTGGTTATATGAAGGATTAACAGTGATGGCAATATCACACAGCGCCCTCTGTTGGTTATATGAAGTATTAACAGTGACTGCAATATCACACAGCGCCCTCTGTTGGTTATATGAAAGAATAACAGTGACTGCAATATCACACAGCACCATCTGTTGGTTATACGAAAGATTAACAGTGATGACAATATCACACAGCGCCCTCTGTTGGTTATACGAAAGATTAACAGTGACTGCAATATCACACAGCGCCCTCTGTTGGTTATACGAAAGATTAACAGTGACTGCAATATCACACAGCGCCCTCTGTTGGTTATACAAAAGATTAACAGTGATGGCAATATCAAACAGCACCCTCTGCACATGGTAGTGGGGCAGTGGAACAATGCACACAGTAATCCGTTTGGCAATTCTCTGTCACCATCAACTTTGCAAAGAAGTCCGGTTGATCGCTGGGGGGGGTCTCTTTGGCGGAATGTGTGCTGCTGGGAGACAGGGCTGTAGTTGTGTCTAGGCTTATACTAGAGTCAATAAGTTTTCCCAGTTTTCGTAGGTAAAATTAGGTACCTCGGCTTATACTCGGATCGGCTTATACTCGAGTATATACAGAATATCTTAGTTGGGATCAAGTACAAGCAACTGTTTTATTGTTACAGAGAAAAAAGGAGATACGTTTTAAAAATTTTAATTATTTGATGATAATACACAAAAGCCATGAATATCTTGTAAATGATATCCTTATAAACGGTGAGTTCTGATGTCATCAGTTATAAACGGTGAGTTCTGATGTCATTTCTGTCACATGACTCACTGAAATGTGTATATTATAATAAATAAAGTACCCCCAGTTGCATAATATGAGGATATTAGAAGTTACCTCTGAGTTCCATGACCTGTATAAAAACATTCGGCCTTCAACCTCGTGTTTTTATATGTTCATGGAACTCCTCGGTAACTTATAATATCCTTATATTTTACAAGAGGGGGTACTTTATTCACTATATAATAGAAGACAGCCTTTCCATAATTCAGAGCTTTTTAGATAATGGGTTTCCGGTTTCTCGTACCTGTAGTAATAATTAGGGATGCACCGAATCCACTATTTTGGATTCGGGCGAATCCCCGAATCCTTCACGAAAGATTCAGCTGAAAACCGAACCGAATCGGAATCCCAATTTGCATATGCAAATACTTCCGTGTTTTGTGACAAAAAGTCACAAGATTTCCTTCCCTGCCCCTAATTTGCACATGCAAATTAGGATTCTGCCAGGTACAAGGGTCGAATCTGAATCCTGCTGAAAAAGGCCAAATTCTGGATTCGGTACATCCCTAGTAATAATACTATCATAACCTCTTGCTGATATACTTACTGGTGTCACAGGGGTTAATAAGAATTGTATTTAGTAGAAAACATATCAATTCCAAATCCTTTTTTTTTTTTTTGCAAAGCCGGCCGTAATTGCCTTCATTCCCTGCCGGGAGGCTCGGGGAGGCTTCACAATAAACAAGGAATGGGTAGGCGCTTATTAAATCTCCGCTCTCCATTCAGTCTGCAATTAGGATTGGATTCTAAAGGGGAAAGAGAGCGGATTTGCATTTCAAACGCAGGGCACAATACAATATTGATACTCAGTATGAACTTCCCTGTACTAAGGAGACTACGGAGATTTGGCCAAGTAATTCCCCCTCTTTATCAAGGAGCCTTTTAATATTGGAGGTTTAGTTAAAGCATCATTCCTCCTCTGAAAATTAACGTCATTCCTCCTCTGCAAATTAAAATTAACATTGCCAATATTAGGTCTAATGAAAAAGCTGCTCCCCGGCTTCCCAAAAGGACTTTCATACATTTTCCATTTTTGCAGTCGCTGCCTCCTCCACTTCTTCCCTTTACTCTTCATTTATCTCTCTTTATTTCCAGCTCCGCAGAGCATCGCTGTACAAAGTGTGATGGCAAATGGCACCGAACTGTTGATGATGATTTCCATTTTTATAAATCAGTTTGGTTGTGTTGGTGTTTTGCCAATAAAATAGGAAGGGCAGTGAGTCAATTCAGGAAGGATTTACAAGTTTCACACCCAGAATGTGAAACTGGTACAGGTATGGGATCCGTTATCCAGAAAGCTTCCGAACTACAGAAAGGCCGTCTCCCATAGACTCCAATATAATCAAATAATCCAGTTTTTTTAAAATTGATTTCCTTTGTCTCTGTATTAATAAAACAGTATATTGTACTTGATCCCAACTAAGATATAATTAATCCTTATTGGAAGCAAAACCAGCCTATTGGGTTTATTTAATGTTTACATGATTTTCTAGTAGATTTAAAGGAGACGGAAAGCTACGGAGGCATTTTATTGGCAATACATTAGCTGCAATAGTGCAAGCTAGAATGCTATATTTATTCTGTAGAATGTTTTACTATACCTGAGTAAAAAGCTCTAGAAGCTCTCTGTTTGTTTAGGATAGGAGCTGCAGTATTAATGTGGTGTGACATCACTTCCTGTCTGAGTCTCTCCCTGCTCACTCATAACTCTGGGCTCAGATTACAGCAGGGAGGGGGAGAGGAACAAACTGAGCATGCTCAAGCCCTAGCCCTGGAGGTTTAAGCTGAAAACAGGAAGTCTGATACAGAAGCCCATGAGTACACAATAGAAGGAAAGAAATGTGGTGTTTCTTTTGACGAGGATTCAGAGCAGCATTACCTTTAGGGTTTACTGGTATATTTAGGTGGACCTTTCTGATAAGGCTTACTTAGTTTTAACCTTTTCTTCCCCTTTAAGGTATGAAGATCCAAATTACAGAAAGATCTGTTATCCACAGATCCCAAGCATTCTGGATAACAGGTCCCATACCAATACTTTGGATCAGGACCAGCTTATTTTAGCTTGCAAGCCAGGTCTTCATAATAATATAATGTATTAGTCAAAGCAGAACAATAGACCCTGAGGTGATTGCTGGCAAGTCCAGGAGTGTTAAAACAGTAATGGGTAACTGACTGAGAAGCAGTTTCAATATGTGTTGGTGAAAAACACCAACTGCCTGATGTTTTGCTCCTCAGGGGCTGGATTAAATAACCTGATTTATCCTATTAAAAAAGGTGCATTCAGAAAAAAAAATCTGCTGTGAGAATACAAGTGTGGGACCTATTATCCAGAATGCTCAGGACCTGGGGTTTTCTGGTTAAGAGATCTTTCTGTAATTTGGATCTCCATACCCAAAAATCAAGTACAAGGGACTTTAGTGTTATTACAAAAAAAAAAAAGAAATATATTTTAAAATTTAATCAAATTAGGAATCAACCTTCATATAATTTGAGGATAACGGGTTTCTGGATAATGGATCCTATACTTGTAGCTTCCAGGGTTTTGTTCATTGGGCAAGATACAAATTGACTTAAATAGGATGTCTGGCCATGAAGACAGTAAGAACTGTAATAACTCAGTGGATGGGATGCCCATTTGTACTCAAAGGAACTGTCAGTCACAGTTCCTGATCCTGTACTGCACTGTCTGCACTATCTGTTCCCTGTTCTTTCTTTATATGTTGCGGTTCCCTAGTCTGCCCATTGCTTCCCCCTTGGTTCTCTCACGTTAAGTCATAGCGGCATCTGAGTAGTGGTGGGCTCCTCCCGGAGCTAAAGGCGGCTGCTATAAGCAGAAGTGAGAGCCGAGACCGGGACCCTGGGGCTTGCTGTGAGTTTTAGGATACCATACGTTATAGTATGATGTCTATGATATACATTGGAGGCTCAACAAGGCAGCCTGAAAGATTAATGCCATGCTGGGTCAGGTTTTGGGGCACAAAATGCTATAAAATAATATTGCATCTCAGGACTGCAAACTGAAGGTTCAGCTGAAATATAAATTTGCATGAAATTTCTAGTGAATCCTAATAGTCTGGATACTTTGGTAACACTATAGCAGGGTGACAGGAAAGACAATGTGTTCTCTACCCCTCTACTCATGGCAGATGTAGTCCTTCAAAGGTTCAAAGATGGTCTTCCTTATTAAGCCCAAACAGTCTACTGAAGAGTTGTAGTCCAAGAGAGACACGGAAGATTGAACATCCCCCTGCCCCAGATAAAGGCACCCATTCTTCCTGCAATTCTAGGTGCCAACCCTTCCCTTACATTAGAATGGATTCTGCAGAACATCATTTCCCATCATCACTCCTAAATCATTGCAATGATATTTGCCGGAGGCTCACATGGCTGCACTGCCAATCTTGAGCATCTAAATGTGACCAGTTCCTGATGGGTGTTCATTAATGTTGAATTAAGCCTGGTTATTATTGGAAAATTGTCTTTCTAACCACCCTAATTAAAGTGGATATTGTAATGGCCAAGCAAGATTATTACTGACATGGTTTAATAGCGTTTACTCAACAGAGTGATCTCATTGTAATGTGAGTGCAGTGACTGTAATAAGGTCTCGTTGCAAGCGCAATGTGCTGAATGCCAAGTGTTGAAGGCTCCAGCTATACATTCCTCTCCTGACACCCCGTCTCCCTGTTCACCCCCCCCCCCGAGGGACAAGCCCTGTGGAATGAAACCCCTTTGGGAAAAACTGACAAAGGGAATTACAGCTGAACGTGACACTCAGTACTGAAAGAGAGACCCCTAAGTGCAAAGGAAGACACTGATACACTCAGAAGAATTGTCAGATAACGAGCCTGGAGTATCATCACCATAATTAATCATTATAAAA
The DNA here is from genome assembly GCF_017654675.1 of Xenopus laevis. NCBI lineage: Eukaryota > Metazoa > Chordata > Amphibia > Anura > Pipidae > Xenopus > Xenopus laevis. Next base: position 118,472,558 of record NC_054378.1, on the reverse strand, counting down.
CATTTCACACTGTTTGACACTTCTCTCTTCCCCTGTAACTGAGTGTTATGTGGAACAGATGGCAGATATATGCGATTGGAGAAGAGGAGATTAATTGATCCAATGTCCTCTTACAGGTGAACTTAGTATCTCTTAATATTTGAATATATTTTCTCATAGAAACCTCACACAGGTAAGTACCATCCACACACATTTCACATGTAATATGTTTTCAGTCTAACATGAAAAAAATATGAACCAAGTCATAACTAATTTAGATGGTTTCTGCCAGGTCTTTGTTACCCTTAATAATAGTCAAGCTAACCACATGTTTCCATGTTCTGGAAATCCAACTTGACCTACTACTTCAAGCACAAGTGATCCATTTGATGACCATCATATTTAGGCCAAATTCAGAAGAGGTGAAGGGAAAGAAGACAATCAGCAACAAGATGGATAGATCCCAACATCCATGAACATATCACTGAGAAGCTTTTTTTTTGGGGAATTCTGCACAAACACTATCCATATGGTCAGGGCAGGACTGACCAGGAGAACATTAGAGGTTTTCCCAGTGAGGCACAAGCCTAGGTCTTTGTTGCCCCTTAAAAAGAGTGAAAGTTACCACAAAAGGGTTCCATATTTTTATTTTGGGCCAAATCCAACTTAACCTACTACTTCAGGCACAAGTGATCCATTTGATGACCATTATATCATATTTAGACCAAATTCAGAAGAGGTGAAGGAAAAGGGAAAGAAGACAATCAGCAAAAAAATGGATAGATCCCAACAACCATGAACATGCCATTGAAAAGCTTGAAGACCCAAAGAGAACACTGGGAATTCTACATAAACGCTATCCATATGGTCAGGGCAGGACTGGCCAGGAGAACATTAGATATTTTCCCAATGAGGCAAAAGCCTAGGTCTTTGTTGCCCTTAATAAGAGTGAGAGTTACCACAACAGGTTTCCATGTGTTGAGCCAAATCCAACTTGACCTACTGAGGAATCCATTTGATGACCATTTTATCATAATTAGGACAAATTCAGAAGAGGTGAGGGGAAAAGGAAAGAAGACAATCAGCAACAAGATGGATAGATCCTAACAACCATGAACATAACATTGAGAAGCTTGAAGACCCAAAGAGAACAAATGGAATTAGAGGGAACTGTATTTATAAGGGAATTTATTCAGTCATTGTCCTAAAAGTTGGTGTTTACCTTGGACCCCTACTTCCTTATGCTGATATCCCGGGCAGTCTTTCACTACTATAAGTGAAAATAAGAGTTTCCTGGTGTTGTTTCTCTGATTTTGGGATCCCTTTATGCATTGTCTGGGTCCTCTGATCTTTCACTCTGGCCCCATCTCACAGCAAAATATTTATAGGGACCCCAAAACTGAAGTAAGATGTATTGTAACATGTAACATGTATTGCAAAATGTATTGCAAAATGTATTGCAAAATTGCAAATATATATTAAATCTACACTCACAACTGCTCTTATCTACCCCTTAACCCCTAGGATCCCAAAATCTTCCCAATCTAATTTTCCGGAGCAAAAACAATTTATAGCTTTGGCAGCTTTAAATGTAACTGGGTCATAGAGTTGCCACTTTTGGTCTCAGCAAAAACTAGAGAAGGGCATGGGTCAATGCCATCTAGGGGCAGACCACTGACATTATGGGTGGAGCAGTGATGCTGGAGGCAGATGGGTGATGTTTGGGGGCGGAGTCATGACATGTGGTGGGTGTGGTTGTAATGCATAGGGGGAGGTTGGGACATTGGAGATGAGTATTTGCTCAGATTTTGATCAATTCCTATTCTTACAAAGTGGAAAGCTTTTGCATTCTAATGCAACATAAAAATGCTTAAAACCAGGGGCATAATAACTACAGAGGAAGCAAACCCTATGGTTAGAGGGTCCCAGGATTGCAGAGGGCCCAGTAAGGTCCTAATTAATGAACAACTTTAATATATCTTGATAGAATAGGTCGACTTACCAATGTTTTAGGGCCCCAAAATTAGGGATGCACCGAATCCAGGATTCCGTTCGGGATTCGGCCAGGATTCAGCCTTTTTCAGCAGGATTCGGATTCGGCCGAATCCTTCTGCCAGGCCGTACCGAATCCGAAATTTGCATATGCAAATTAGGGGTGGGGAGAGAAATCGTGTGACTTTTTGTCAGAAAACAAGGAAGTAAAAAATGTTTTCCCCTTCCCACCCCTAATTTGCATATGTAAATTAGGGTTCGGATTCGGTTTGGTATTCGGCCGAATCTTTCGCAAAGGTGATTCGGTGCATCCCTACCCAAAATGTGATTTGCTGTGGGGCCCAGAAATGCAACTGCTGAAAACATTAAAAAAAAAAACAGTATGTTTGTTACTTTACTCATTACCATGGATGTTGCACCTCTATATGATAACAGCTAATCAGAGACGTGCAAATCATTGTGTTAGAACCCATTAAAAATAAATCCATAAAAGCTCCCCTCTACTTATAACTGCTGTTCTGGGAACCTCTACGGACACATGAATGGCCTCCCTGTGTCAGTACATTAGTGGCACACCCAGAACAAATCATTCCATCTGAACAACACAATGAATCCATCAGATACTTCCATTATACATATGATGATCTAAAGAAAAGGAAGGAAATAATCGGTTATATTGATTAAGCAGTTCACTTTATTTCCTATCAATTATAAAGGTTTCTGAATGTCGTCTCTTTCTGGATACAATAATCCCGTCAGAAGGCACACGTATATACAGAGCTACCCAGAAGCGTATGGGATCCGTTATCCAGAAACCCATTATCCAGAAAGATCCAAATTACAGAAAGCCCATCTCCCTTGGACTCCAATTTTCCCAAACAATCCAAATTTTTAAAATTGATTTACTTTTTCTCTGTAATAATAAAACATTAGCTTGTATTTGATACCAACTAAGATATAATTAATCCTTATTGGAAGCAAAACCAGCCTATTGGGTTTATTTAATGTTTACATGATTTTCTAGTAGATTTAAGCTATGAAGATCCAAATTACAGAAAGATCCATTATCCAGAAAGCCCCAGGTCCTGAGAATTCTAGAAAACAGGTCCCATACCTGTATGTATATACTGTATATAATATATATATATATATATATATATATATATATATATATATATATATATATATATATATATATATATATATATATATATATATAGGGTACTCATCAGTATTCTGTGCACCTTGCAATGTGGTCCCTCAGGATAGTTGACAGTGGTCCAGGATTAAGTGGACGATTGCGGTATTTCTCTAATCTCTATAAATGTAAATAATGATTATAATAGGATCCACCCTGCGGCCCCAATAAGTGTAAAAAGCAGGTTAAATTCACTTCCCCTCGGGGTACTTCTGGCAAGTATAATGCAAATGTCTTTTAAAAGGCTAATTATCCTCAAAATGAACTTTTAGTATGATGTAAGCAGCTGTATTCAAATAAAATTTGCAATTAATATTGGATTTTATATGGTTACTAGGGCCTTAATTATCTTAGCAACTGGGCAGCAGTTTGGAAGTCAAAAAATAAGGTCATTAGGAGACAAGAAAGTCAAGCAATTATAACTGAGAAAAACAATGTCAAAGTCAAATTGATTTATGGTTGCTAGGGTCAGTGACCCAGACAACCAAATAGCTTTCTCAGTCTGGAAAGGAGCAGAAAAGGAACACAAAGAATTCAAAAACCATACAAAATAAATAATGAAGATCGATTGAAAAGTACCATAGAATAGATCTATGTACTATATGTTAATATAATGGCAACTATCCCCTTTAATTAAAAGTGTAATTCCCAGTAACCCCCATTACCTACAGAACAGGGTACAATACAGCAGTGTAGGACAGAAATTCATGAATATTGGAGAATTGGCTGAAAATCTAAATGGACGAATGGGCTGTGCACTGGGGACTTTATTTGTATTCAAGGGACACATATATGACTGGTCTGGAGAACAGCTTGTGGGGAGGCTGAGTATATATCAGACGAACGGATCATTAACTGGGCTATCTTCTTAAAGTCACGGCATTGGCAGAAGTCTGATGCACAGAGAGCACAGAAAGGCTCTTACCATAGATTATGGCCGAAGACAAGAGATTGCTCAGAACATGGAGCAGCCCATTAGAGAGGAGGAGGGAACAACTGGAGGCAGGGATCAAACACAAGTACAGAGAGACTTTTGCTGTATGGGCTTCAGTGGAGGGGCTGTAGAAAGAGATTGAGATGGAGACGAGTCAGCGAGATGAGAAAAGACTGTCTAATCTCTGTGTTATTTCAGCCAAGCCCCGGTCAAGGCGTATGTGTTGTGGCCTCAAATATATAACACACATTTTATAGTTTATTTTCTATATTTACCCCATATCAAATACATAGGGGCAAATTCCCTAAGCAGCACAAATTTGCTAGCGACTGATTCGCCCACTTCGCAACACTTCACCAAGGCGTAAATTAAGTTTAACTGTTTTTATTGTTTTCATACAAAACAAGCAGGATTTCAAACAAAGATCAAAGAACAAAGCTATACAATAAGGCACACCTATACAACTTGTTGTGGCTAAATGCACAGAAAGAAAAATAAAATATAGTTTTTAATTGGTGATGCCACCTAAACAATTTACTAGATTACAAACAAGTAAATTAAACCAAAACCAACAACCTAATTACGCTCAGTGAATTTATGTAAGGTTCTTAACCGTATAATTATACAGGGGAAAAAAACTACTTTTTATGAACACATCAGATTAACCACTATAAGAAAATTATAACTGTAACAAGTCCAGAATACGTGGTTTAAAGCTAGAATCAATTTGGTCCCAGAATATTGACCAAGTTTCAGTAAATCTTCTTTTAAGATGGGGTTCTGCTGATTTAATCCTTATCGCTTCTTGCCATCAGAGTTGATTTAAAAGGGACTGTATATCTGGTAAAGAAGGAGTGGATTCAGACAGCCAATTTAAGAACAATAATTTCTTAGTAGTGGCTGTAAACAACAAAATTAGGTTGAGCAATAAATCACTTAGGGGTTTGGGTCGCCCCGTTGGAACAAGTCCTGGAGAATCCAGATGTACTAGTGAAAATTTTGGGTTTAATTTAATATGGAGCTTAAATTTGAGATTCAAAAACTTCTCCAAGGTGAACCATACCCTGTATACATTAGGACAACTCAAAAAGTAGTGAAATAAGTCTACTTTTTGTTGTTTACATTTCGGACAGAAGGACCAGGCGTAAATTCATCAGGACAATGCTAATTCCCTAAAATGCAAAATTGTGTCCAGGGCGCCGAATGCTGGCGAAGTTGTGCTAGCGTTAATCAAATCAAAGTTGCGCTAGTGTTGCCTAATTTGCATACAGTGGGAAGTTAAAGTTGAATGGACGTATATGTTGCAGCAAATACATTACACTACACAAGCCCAGGGAACCTTAATAAAACAAAATAAAGTTGTTATATTGCCCTACACATGAGCCCAGTGTATAGTTTATGTTCCATATGTTAGGAAATGTAGGGGGGAAGCCGGTTACCCCAAAAAATTGTTACGGTATTTTGCAGCCTATCACTGAAAAAAGGAAAAAACACCAGCGTTTTTTGGGACTTTTTCAATAAAAAATGTAGGAAGTCCTCTGCACTCCATTGCCCTTCGCCTGGTCTGAGGTGGCGAAGGCAAGAGGTAACGTTCAATAAAATCTGCATCTTACTGAATTTGCGGAGTTACGTTCGTTCGCTAGAGCTAAAATTTGCCTGGTGTTAGAGTGTGAAGAAACGCTAGTGACTATCTCCTTTTCTAGCTAAGTGACACCTACGGCCATTAGGAAATCGGCGTAGTTACGAAATGACATCATGCTGGCAAATTTTCGCTAGCGCTAGTCACGTCGCCCTTTAGGAAATCTGCCCCATAATCTGCTCTACCCTAACCCCTGGATGTGACCATATAGACAGCCAGCCTCTCCAGTTGCCCAGCCCCATGAGTTTCATGGCTGTCCTGCTGTCTCTTGGGTAGGAGAACTTCGTGCAACCACTTCACTGACGGACAGATCCTCTGCTTTAGGCTGCAGGTCAGATGATGGTGAATAAAGGCATTTTTTAAGGCTATAAATCATGCCAGGGCTGGTTTTCTTGAGCATCCCGTGGGTCTGGGTTGTCTCTTTTGGCCTTTTCTTGAGCAGGGGGAGATTCACAAGTAGCAGGGACCACTAACTTCTACTTTGGCTAGGAATAGATTAAGTTGTTTCTACGGGTTACACTAGGAATACTGCTCCATGGAAAATAATGAAGTATCCTTCAAGCATGCCAAATCTAACGTAGACTAGTCTTGTCTTTCCCTTTGAACGGGCTGATTTTGCTTCCAATTAAGATTAGTTACAGTATATCCTAGTTGGGATCAAGTACAAGCTACTGTTTTATTACTACAGAGAAAAGGGAAATCAATTTTAAAAAATTGGATTATCTGGATAAAATAGAGTCTACAATAGACAGCTTTCTGCATAATGGATCCGGATAACGGATTCCAGATAACGGATCCCATACCTGTACTGCAATCCCGGTGGATTGAGGAGGATTACCTCCAGCAGCTGCAATCATTGGGGATCTATTCCCAAACGAACGGAGCAATGCAATAATCACCTGTATGATATCCAACCATTTGGTCCACAGGCTGTTCGTCCTAGTTCTATATGGGTCTGTCTGTTTATGGCCACCTTTATATAGCGGAAAAAGAGACAAGACCAGAAAGCTGTGTTGTTTACTCAGAGCTCATTTTTGTCCCTATTTAAACAAATTCAGTTGAGGGAGAGGGAAGAGAAAGTGTAAAAACAAATCAACGATGTGCAAGTGCTTTATAATAAAAGAATAATATAGATGAGGAAATCGGAATACATTTCAGTAGGACACAAGTCCTAATCATGGTGCTCAGAGCTGTATGTAGGGGTATATTACCCTAAAATACATTCACTATTTGCCCCGGCAGTGATCAATAGCCTCTGTCAATCAAAAGGCTTCCCTTGCCCGCGCCAGACTGAGATCATCAATCATTGGCATGGGAGTGATTATATCTGTTCTAAAGGTGCTCTGTCTCCCTGTCACATGGGAAACGGCTGCCATAGAGATTTATCACCTTGTGACAAAGACACAACTGGCAGAGGCACAAAACTGTCATACAGTTCATAGCTGACATTTGAGCTTTTGGCTTGGAGGGATAGTCCCTTGCGTTTAGAGATATCGACAGATTTAACAGAAACTAAAAACAGGGCTGATTTACTTTACTGATCAGGGGTTAAGTAAATGGTCACCTGCATTTATCATACCACTACCCTTGAGAGTCCAGAAGATGAACCCCAAATCCTCAAAAATGGACAGAACAGAGAGCATTTTTGGGTGACCTGTGCAGGATGGAGGCTTCCGCAGAACTGGCATGGATCAGGGCATAACCATGATGCACAAGAAATGTAAAAGATTAAAGGACAAGGAAAGTCTAAAATAGAATAAGGCTAGAAATGCTGTATTTTGTATACTAAACATAAACATGAACTTACTGCATCACAAGCCTAATCAAACAAATAATTTATACTTTCAAAGTTGGCTACAGGGGGTCACCATCTTGTAACTTTGTTATACATCTTTGCCTAACCCTGACCCTGCACATGCTCAGTGTGGTCTGGGCTGCTTAGGGATCATTATAAACAAAGCTGCTTGAGTTCTGCATGGCTGGGAAGTAAAGCGGAGGCTCCCCCTGCTGTTCATAAGTATGATTGTTTCCCTGCCCAGCAGTTAGGGACCGTCTGACAATTCCTATCCACAGCAGTAAATGAAGGGAGAATTTCACTGCATAAAGTCAGGTTTCTTATAAAAACAGTACACATTTTTTAATTAAAGTATATTGGAGATAGGTTTCTTTTTCATTAAAGAAAGTAAAAATGGGATTTTATATTTTTGACTTTCCTTGTCCTTTAAACCCAGAAATGTATGTGCCATGTCATTGGCATGAGGTTACATTGCTTGCCGAAGACCTTGAATAGATTTCATTGGCAGGCAAAGGATTAAAAGAAAATCTTGATAATGAAAAAAAAAATGAACATGAAATTGTGCTCTTCTGAAAAGGTCTTTACAAATTTACAAATTATTTTTTCTTTGGTTTTCAAGATATTATTCGTTTTTATTCTGGTCTTTTAATGAAACAGTGGCATCTGCTGGTGAGTTTGCCGACCTTCAGATGAAGAAAGAGAAGAAGGTCTTCCGATGTTGCTCTGCTCAGAACAGAGCATAGAAACTTTACATGACGTCAGTTCTCACGCTGCCTTTTATGCTTCTTTTACAAGTCTTTTAATCATCTACATTGTTTCAGAGTAAAGGTGGCCATAGATTTAACAATTATCATCCTTCTTGGAAAAGATGTTTCTTATTTAGGATTACCCAATGGTCCATACTACAAAAAAGTATATTATTATGAAAATGGTTTATTTACATGAAGCAGAGTTTTAGACGAGCCGTTTTATGCAATATCTTTTTATTTAGACCTACATTGTTCAGGGGGTATATTTTTCCTTTAAAACCATAATTAAAACGGAGGGGTGCAAGGCTCACCAGGGCTGCTACCCCAGGGACACCCACACCCTCAGGCTCGGATTTGTGGAAAGGCCACCAAGACCTGGGCCTAAGGTGGCAGAATTTTAGGGGGCAGCATGCTGCCCAATCACACCCACATTGGTTCAAAAACACTAGGGATGCGCAGGAGATACAATAGTTTTATTAATTTCCTGTGCGCCAATCCCCATTGCTCTGGTCCCAATGATGAAAATTCGAATGAATAAAGGGGAGGGACATGGGCAACGAACGGCAATGGGTCTGCTATGTAAATCCAGCCATGCACACTTTCTCTGGAGCTCCTTGAGGTTTTATAACTTGTAGAAAAGCACTAAACCTGCAGCTTTGTGTCTTTATTTGGCAGCAGAGCTTTTCAATGACTTCTAATATCCTTATAATTTACAGTAGGGGGTACATTATCCCTTATAATACATGAGTGATACTCAGAGTTCACTGTATAACTCAGCCTGCAGCCTTGTGCCTTGATATGGTCACAGAACCCCTCAGTGACTTCTAATATCCTTATCATTTACAGTAGGGGGTACATTATCCCTTATAATACATGAGTGATACTCAGAGTTCCCTGTATAACTCAGCCTGCAGCCTTGTGCCTTTAAATGGTCCCAGAATCCCTCAGTGACTTCTAATATCCTTATCATTTACAGTAGGGGGTACATTATCCCTTATAATACATGGGTGATACTCAGAGTTCCCTGTATAACTCAGCCTGCAGCCTTGTGCCTTTATATGGTCACAGAACCCCTCAGTGACTTCTAATATCCTTATCATTTACAGTAGGGGGTACATTATCCCTTATAATACATGAGTGATACTCAGAGTTCCCTGTATAACTCAGCCTGCAGCCTTGTGCCTTTATATGGTCACAGAACAACCCCTCAGTGACTTCTAATATCCTTATCATTTACAGTAGGGGGTACATTATCCCTTATAATACATGAGTGTTACTCAGAGTTCCCTGTATAACTCAGCCTGCAGCCTTGTGCCTTTAAATGGTCCCAGAATCCCTCAGTGACTTCTAATATCCTTATCATTTACAGTAGGGGGTACATTATCCCTTATAATACATGGGTGATACTCAGAGTTCCCTGTATAACTCAGCCTGCAGCCTTGTGCCTTTATATGGTCACAGAACCCCTCAGTGACTTCTAATATCCTTATCATTTACAGTAGGGGGTACATTATCCCTTATAATACATGAGTGATACTCAGAGTTCCCTGTATAACTCAGCCTGCAGCCTTGTGCCTTTATATGGTCACAGAACCCCTCAGTGACTTCTAATATCCTTATCATTTACAGTAGGGGGTACATTATCCCTTATAATACATGAGTGATACTCAGAGTTCCCTGTATAACTCAGCCTGCAGCCTTGTGCCTTTATATGGTCACAGAACAACCCCTCAGTGACTTCTAATATCCTTATCATTTACAGTAGGGGGTACATTATCCCTTATAATACATGGGTGATACTCAGAGTTCCCTGTATAACTCAGCCTGCACTTAGGTGAGTGGCCTCTGTAGAAGCAAGACTCTGTACAGTTCTCTTCTGCTGAGAAAAAGAATTTCCCCTCCTTATTTTGGCTGCATTTATTGAATTTTTTCCCTATAGTCTGATATGATATCCAGTGGAGGTCACTAGGAATAAATCAGATTACTTTGGTTTAATAGAACTGCACCAGTTTAATGTGCATACATAACCTGCCACTTCAAGGCACCGTTTATAACCACACAGGGCTGAGGTTTACCAAAGATAACCTTATTTTTTTTTTTTTTTTGTGATACAGTCGGAGAATTGCTTTTAAATGAATGGAATTATATTATATTTCAGTTGCCATAGTAACTATAAAGAACAGCGAAGAGCCTGGCTTTGGAGCCAGCCACAAATCAGACATGGAAATCTATCTGTCTAGCAAGAAGATACAATTGTTCTTATTTCTGACAATAAAAAGCAGTAAGTCTACAGAAAACCCACAGAATAAAGAGATTTAAAGGGACGCTGTCATATATACACATTTTAAGTTACTATTTCTATGTGAAACCCATGTGTAAAAGGAAGTTATTTTGGATTGATTTTCTGTTGTCATGGTTTTAACAAACAAAGTTGAAATTGATAATATAGTACTGTCTCCTTTTAACAGAAAGCAGCAGTTGTGCTTTGCTTTATGGCCGAGCTTCTAGGATTCTTTATAACAGAGAATTCAGACCACACTTGGCAGAGACTTTGGTGGATTTTAATGAAGGGTTGGAGAGGGTATTGTATTTATTTAATATGTTATTATACATGGAATTGGTGCTGGGATAGTATAAAGGAATGTGGAGGTGGAACAGGTATGGGACCTGTTATCCAGAATGCTCGGGACCCAGGGTTTTCCAGATAATGGATCTTTCTATAATTTGGCTCTTCATACCTTAAGTTTACTAGAAAATCATGTAAACATGAAATGGCTGGTTCTGTTTTATTCTTACAGAGATGGAACTTTGGATTATTTGGTTATAATGGAGTCTATGGGAGATGGCCTTTAAATAACTTTCTGGATAATGGGTATGCGGATAACAGATCCTATACCTGTACTTAAATATGTAGGGGGTTAGGGAGACCTTTTTTGAGTGAGACCCAGATAAAACCTGTTTGATTTGATGTCAATGAATTCCCTTTCTCCTTTAAATTACTACTGTTTGTTGCAGAAGGGAATTTCAATGTAAGGGGTTCAAACAGAATGGGGGACTACAATGCATAGGTTAAACGGGTGTTCAACTTTAAGTATGTCATAGAATGGTTAATTCTAAGCAACCTTTTATTGGTCTTCGTTTTTTTAATATAAAATAAAAACAGCTTTAAAATGGGGGTCACTGACCCCATCTAAAAAATAAATACTCTGTTAGTCTAAAAATGTATTGTTATTGCTACTTGTTATTTCTCTCATTTATATTCAGGCCTCTCCTATTCATATTCCAGGCTCGTGTTCAGATCAGTGCATGGTTGCTAAGGTCATTTAGCAACCAGATTGGTAAAACTGCAAAGTGGAGAGCTGCTGAATAAAAAGCTAAATAACTCAAAAACCATAAATAATAAAGAAGAAAACCAATTGCAAATTGTCTCAGAACATCACTCTTTACGTCATAATAAATGTTAATTTAAAGGTGCATAATCCCTATAGGAATACTGACGTAAACATGAAGAAGAATGCGTTTTTACAGCTGTATGTTTGTACATAACCATCTACAGTACATGTTTCCCCTTTTATAACCAGAGGCAACTAAATGCCCTTTAGTGTTCATGCCTGTGCGCATCTTAGCGTGAACGATGAATTGTTCTGCATGATATGGCACAATAGAATGGGCAGAACCATCGCATAAATCACTTGCACAACTCAAGTGTATCAGTTAATCATTCAGGTTGCATAACGTGTCCCAATTCTAAGGTGGACATCTGTTCTTTTATGGACAACATCTCCTCCCCTGACCATGGAATATGACAAGGAAAGTTAGGTTAAACATATCCAATGTATACTCTCTTTCACATAACTTATGTTTTGGCTTCTGATTGAGATCATTTATGAAGTCATAGGTGAATGTGCTGGTGTTCTACATGGCACACAACTGTGTCCTTTAGGGCACCATCCACTTGGCCCTCACACATCTGAAATAAAGTGCAAATTGTACACTACACCTTTCACTACATTCACCTTCGGTAACACAAGGTCAGTCCAAGGGACCTCCATATTTAAAGGGGACGTGTGTTGTAAAAATGTCACAAAACAGACAACATAAAAAAATCAAACTTTAAATGCTTGTCTGATTTTTCTTTCACCATTGAAATCCATCTCAGTTGTGGCACAGTCCTGTCCAGTGGCCAAAATGCTTTTGGCACAGTGCCCTTAACCAAACAGATCAATAGCCATTCAGGAATTGGAGGTCACACACAACAGACCAAAGTGGGGTCCCAAAGAGCTTTCAGTGACAGTTCCCAACTGATGAACAATCTCATTATATGTGTGCAGAAAAGATTCCCTAGGGTTACAATAGTGGGGGCCTAAAGAGATTGTTGGGTGCTTCAGGTAAATGCTGCACCCATTAAAGGGGAAATTCAAGATGGGTGTGGGAGGGCTGAGGGACTACACAGATCAGGGCAGGGTTAGGCAGATGAGGGGCAGGGTTTGGAAAATCAAATCCGGGTTGGGAAGATAAGGGGCAGTGTTGGGCAGATGAGGAGCAGGGTTGGGAAGATCAAGGCTTGGTTGGGAAGATGAGGGCAGGTTTGGACAAATGAGGGGCAGGGTTGGGCAACTCGGGTAGCGTAGGAAGATCAGGGCAGGGTTGGGAAAATAAGGGGCAGTGTTGGGCAGATGAGGGGCAGGGTTGGGAAGGGGCTGGACAGATAAGGGTAGGGTTGAACAGATCAGGGCAGGGTTGGGACTATCAAGGCTTGGTTGGGAAAATGAGGGGCAGGGTTGGGCAGATGAGGGGCAGGGTTGAAAAGATCGAGGCTGGGTTGGTAAGATGAAGGGCAGGACTGGTCAGATCAGGGCAGGTTGGTCAGATTGGGCAAAAAAATTGCCAGATGGGCAAAAAGGGGATCCACAATTTCTGATGGCAACTCTGATGACCCTAATAAGACTCACCTTGTGAATTATTTCACAGGCAGCCAAATAATGTCCAAAGTATATAGAGTCCCACGATTCCTTATCCTGCTCGTACTTGTATCCCTTCAAGACCAAATCGCAATATCTAAAAAAGAGCCAAGGCAAAAGCACGGGAACAGACAAACACAAATATAGGGTAATATCGCTTCAACAAAAGCACCACTTTCTGTGCCCAGAAAGATTGATTAAGTCCACCACTTATGTGTTAATTCCTTGTTGCTCTCACCACCACCATAGGCAAAGTAAAGAAAGAAACTTTTTTACTTTCCTTATATGAACTTTTTAGGTGGGTCCTCACAAACAGAGGTTTTCAACTTGCATGTATAAATCTCATCTCATATTGCAACCTGCCTTCTGGTATGAACTCTCCCAGCTTTTTAGCGTTCCTGGTTACAAAGACGATACGCCTGCCAATCAGAGCCCTGCAGGACACCAGTTATGGTAACCTGGGTATTTTCTTTAGTTGTCGCTCTGATAAAGCCATAGTCAGTCTTACAGAGCAAAGGTAACTCTACATGGAAGAACCACCAATATGACACTGTCCTAAGTGCCTGTGATACTCGTGACTTCCCAGAGTCTGTGATAATTAGTGCTCCATTCATTTGCATGGAGAGGAATAAATTAAAGCAATTCAACGTGACAGAGAGACAGTGTCCATTCTGTGCCGCATGTGTTATTAGTGACATCTAATTCCTTTAGCCCGGGCTCAAACACTTCTTCCTCCAGCATTTCCTTCTACTCTATTTATCCCTATTCCTTAACCATTAGTGTGTATGGATTATTGAGGAGACCCCCCTTACCTTGTTATATCACTTTGGAGAGGTGTAACAGGCGATGATTTTAGTGACTGCAATTTTTGTTTTCCAACGACTGGGCCAAAATTCACATTATGTCACCGAGAACATAATAAATTAACTTGTTCCTAATCAAAGTATATTAGGGATGCACCGAATCCAGGATTCAGTTTCGGGATTCGACCTTTTCCAGCAGGATTCGGATTCGGCCGAATCCTTGTGCCTGGCCGAACTGAATATCAATCCTAATTTGCATATGTAAATTAGGGGCGGTAGGGAAATCATGTGACTTTTCGTCAGAAAAGAAGATTTTTTTCACTTTCTCCTTTCCTGCCCCTAATTTGCATATGCAAATTAGGATTCGGTTCGGTATTCGGCCGAATCTTTCACAAAGGATTCGGGGATTAGGCCGAATCCCAAATAGTGGATTCGGTGCATCCCTAAAGTATATAGATTTGTTCCACACTGGGAAGTAGATACATATCAATGGTTATAGCCATGCTGAATGTTGTTTATTTACAGTTCGGATATATGAAAATTACATGCAAGTTCTATACACGTAACACAGCTGTACAGTAGAGTGGAGACAGCCTAACGGCATAAAAATCAAAGCTGGAGCCTACTGGAGCGTTACATCCCACTTTAGCTCATGACCAATATTTACAAACCAAAGGGCAACCATGTTATGCCTGTGGCACCCAACAAAATTGCTATGTTATAGGCTCTGCTGAGCCAGAAAGTTTTCACTGGGTAACTGGCATTTTAAAGGGTAAGTAAAGTCTTCCAAGCAGAGATAAACATATCATTAGTGATTCTATATATAAATCTGTCTCTTACGTTTGCTAATCACCCATCAACTCTTGGCTGCTTAGTACTTGGCACAGACCAAGACAGTTGTGACTCCCTGTAGCTCCTAATAAAGTTACCCATACACCAGCCCTCTCTCTCTCTCTTTCTCTCTGGTGCTTCTCTTGAGATCTCTCTATTGCTGACCATATCTGTTTGAGTTTCTATATTGGTTGGTGACATCTTGGATACTACTTCAATATTGTCATTGGCTGAGCCTCTAGGTTCATTACTACCTATCCTCGGCCTACATCTTGTCCCTAGAGTGAGCCATAACAGTAGCTAGACCTCATACTGGCCAGTCCTACCATACACATCTTATTATTATTTTGAGCGGTCCTGTTTCAGGCTCAGATCTTCTTCCCCTTTTGAGGGGTCCTATTTCAGGCTCAGATCTTCTCCTTTTGAGGGGTCCTGTTTCAGGCTCAGATCTTCTTCTCCTTTTGAGGGGTCCTGTTTCAGGCTCAGATCTTGTTTTCCTTTTGAGGTGTCCTGTTTCAGGCTCTTCAACACCATCCACACCCTCAAACAAATGTATTCAAAGGCTTTACCTTGGGATGCTTTCCATTTAATGGAGAATTAAACCCACCTAATATCCCTGATGTATAGGAAGCTTACAGTTTCTTCGAGGACATCCCAAGTTAGAAAGCTAACTCTTTTTCAACCTTCTATAGATCCAGCCCAAGGCTGGAGTTGACTCATTCTCAGTAAGTAAAGGATCATCCCTACATTCCCCCACACACAACCAATAATAGTGATTGGAGTTGGACTACTATCAACAATAATGACAATTAGTGTCATTGATCTGGGAAAGCCTATGGAGAAACTGGCTGTGGTCAGGACCAGTACAGAAAGGAACATAATTATGCAATTGCCCTGCAACATTGGATTTGAAGGGAAAAGCATTGGTTACAACTATTTGTATTTATACTCATAGTTCAAGGTTTAACTAAGGAGGTCCAGGTGCTATTTTGCAGTCAAAAATTTATTTATTTGTTGGCTGATTTTGTTGGTGCCATATATTTAGAATTTTCTGGCTAGATCAACTTGTATCCTTCTAGACATTCTTCAACTCCAACTACCTGCATTCCTCTCCCAGACCAAGGGATATATTTATGAAAGAGTGAAGTTAGAGATGGCCACAGTCCACTAGTGTGAAATACTGCCTCTCTCTTTTGATTTCTATGGGATTTTTATCAAAGGGTGAATGTGAAAGTTCACCATTTAATAAATACGCCATTAAAAATCCCATAGAAATGAATAGAGAGAGGCAGTATTTCACACTAGTGGACTGTGGCCATCTCTAACTTCATAATAAATAAACCCCCAAGTGTTGAAAGTTGTACAATCTGGTGATCTGCAGGTTGCTCATACCTAGTGTAAAACATAAACATGGTATAAAATACAGATTTTCTCAAATGAAATGCACAGCGAATATTGGACAGTTGGCAATTAACATCTAATTAGAGAAAAGGGAGAGCACATTGAGCTGCAAGCTCTCTCCAGGCCTATCACCTTCATTAGTTGGGCACAAGCACGATCCCTCATTTACTTAATTATGCACATACATCTGTGTTGTTTTTTGGGATCATATTATAGCAACTGCTCTCCTGAGCTCTATGATTAGCATTTTATGTAACTTGAAAGGAATGGATATAGTGTGTGTGAATATGAGTATATCACTGTAAATATTTAGATAACCCTCCGACCCACTGCCAGAATACAGCTTATACAGTCATTTCCAGTAGTGTTTGTTGCTTGTCATTGGAGCATTACTGAAAATGGTGATTGGATAGCTGTAACAGTCGTCAATGAGAAACTGCACCCGATGAATCACAATCTATTCCCGAGCATCTGCTGTAGGTACATACAGTTGTCTATTTCTAGGGAACATCTATAAATTGTGGGCACTATTGCTAAAGTATGTGTAAATGGATCCATTAGCATACAATTCACATAGCATTTGAATCCAGCCTTTGAGCAGAGAAGATAAACTCTGCATCCTTGTGTCAATTTCCCTCGACTGCAGACATCTCTCCTGTGCAGGGTTTATTGAAAACCTTGGGAGGCCCTGGGCAAATACCAAATTTGTGGGCTGCCCTCAACTTTGCACCGACCACAGGAGCTCATGCATATACTATTAATGGCAAGTGGGATTCAGACCAGAGAAGAGCAGGGAGAGGAGTTGTGGCCAGTGAGGAGTGGGTCATGTGCAACTGGCGGGGCCACCATCAGGGGGGGACAGGGGGGGCAATTGTCCCGGGCCCAGGCATGAAGGGGCGCCCGGCAGTGCTGCAGTTTAGAAAGAGCCGAGCCCCCCTTGCCAGCGTTGAATATTTTCGGGCCAGCCGAAAATGCGGATGTGCCAAAAAGCCGAACAGCTGAACTCCCGAAGTGGCAAAAAGACCCGAAGTCACGAAAATAGCCGAAATTTAAGTCCTGAAGAGGTGAAGAGACCCAAAGTCACGAAATATTTAAAAAATATTTTTTGGGGCCCCAATTTTTTTTAACTTGTAAGGGGGGCCCTGGCACCAATGTTTTTTTTTAAAAACATTTTTGGTGCCCCAATTTGTTTAACTTGTAAGGGGGGGGCCTGGCACCAATGTTTTTTCAAATATTTTTTTGGGGCCCCAATTTTTTTTTACTTGTATGGGCGGCCCTAGCGCCAATGTTTTTTTTTTTAAAACTTATAAGGGGGTCCTGACCATCAATAGCTTTTTATAAGTTGTGTGTGTGGGGGGCCACTTTTTTAGCGCTGATATCTGTGTGGTCTATTAACTGTGATGTGGAGTGGGCGGGGTCTGGGGCGCCAGGGTGGGTGGGGCCTAGGGGGCCCCGAAAATGCTGTTGTACGGGGCCCTTTGATTTCTATTGGCGGCCCTGGCAACATAGATGACATAGAAGGAGCCAAGTCATGAACTCATAGATGAAAGAGGCTGGGACAAGTAAGTAAGAATGTATTAAAAAAAGAATATAGGCAACGTCACCCCAAGAATCACTGAGCCCTGGGCAATATCCCCTTTTGCTCTCTTGCCCCTATTTAGGATTCCCATACAAAACCTTGTAATCTACATAAAGGAGAGGGAATAAAGGGAGAGCCTCTTTGGTCTACATAACATCAAGTGGACAGTACAGATGCCTCACCAGCCCAGGCAGAGCAGGTCATCCTTGATTAGACTATCAAAGAGCAAATTAGGTCTCTTACAGACGAGCATTTTTAGCTGCGCTCCCCTGAGTTCCGGTTTCATGCGTTCAGCCACAGGGGAGTGCAGTAGACGCACTGAATTCTTTTCAAAGGGGCTGTACTCACACAGACGCATGTAAGCGCCAAACGCAGGAAAAATGCAACATGCTGCGTCCCAACCTGCGTTTGGCGCTTACATGTGTCTGTGTGAGTACAGCCCCTTTGAAAAGAATTCAGTGCGTCTACTCCTGCGCTCCCCTGCGGATGAACACATGAAACCAGAACGCAGGGGAGCGCAGCACTCGTCTGTAAGAGCCCTGACTAATCTACTAATTCATTTCAGATGTGAGAGGAAGCTAGGATAGCTAAAAAGGGAGGGTAAGACCCCTGGCAATAGTGCGGCAACAAGGGAAAATAGTGCGTAACAGTGTGTGGGATCCAAGGGGACCTTCAGCAATGTAATTGTGTATTGTGGTGCTGAACACAACAGGGATATATAAGGGAAGATGGTGCCACTAGGTAGGAGATGGTTCCTTTATCCAAACTAGCTGGAGGCACAGAAACATGAGTATGAATGGACGAGTGTGATAAAAGAACAAAGAGTAGCACTAAGGAGTGTCACACAGTGCTGGGATGACTGTACTGTTTGTCCATGACGAATTGTTGCAAAATATTAAATGTTTGATTTAGTGGAAAAGTATCCACAGCTGTAACAAAAGTGAGAGTTCCAACTATCTGACACGCCTAAGGAATGACTCTATTAAGCTACATATTTATGGCTATGTGGAATAACAGTGACAATGCTAGCTCCAGAATACTTCCAAACTGTCCTAAATGTGCCATGATATTCCCTGCAAGTGACATGGTTTATAGGAATGGGTGTGGCTTAGGCAGACTGGGGTGTGGCTTAAGGCATTGCCAATATTAATTGAAAAATGTCAGCAAGTAATGGTCCAGAAATTACCTAGACAGCCAAAAAGCATTCTCACATTGAGATATCACCATGAATAGCTTTTGGTGTTGGCCCTGGTCTCCTGCTTTTGGACTGTCTTTGGGTGGGCAGCTGCTCTTTTGTGATTCATTCTATTGCCCAGGGGCCAGACATTGGATGAGCCCACCTCCTGGATGGCTATATCAGGCAAATTCACTCTTTGCAGGTCTCGACAGCACTAAACTTTCCGTGTATGCCCAGCTCTAGTTGGAATGATATCAATTAAAATACATTGCCCTCTTTATACCTAGAGGTTTGGCCTGATTTGCAAGTACTTAATTACATTATAATTTTACCCATTATACATTTTCCTTTGTGTATCTTCAAAGATCCTCATTAATTCTGTACATTCTTTTGGCAGAATGGCTGACCTAAGGGCAAAGCAGTTGGACTGCGCATGAAAGGCCTCTCTTTATGTGGATATGTTAATCCCAAATGGATTCGTTTTGCCGAGTGTCGGACATTAATTACTAACAGAGCGACAATATCACTTCTCTTCCAACTAGTGGGATTGCCTTGCACTCGCTGATGAGATGGAAGCGGATAATGACACTGTAGATTGGATGTGGGAGGGCTGCCTCTGCCAGGCTGTCACCTCCGAGCTGTTATTCATGATGAGAGGAGGGGGACAAACCAGAAAGGGAGAGACAAGGACAGTCTGGTCTCCAGCTTGACACATTCATTTGACTGTCTCCAGCTCTCGGCACTGACACACTCTCATTTGGCTGAATTATGTCACGACAAACTTCTGCATTCCAATTTAAGTTGAATGAGCTTCAGTTGGCCAACAGTTGTATGTTTTAAGGTGGGCAGACCCTGGCAGACACTCAAAGGTCACATACTGATCAAGCCAGGAGAAAATATCTATTGGCTAAAGACCTCACCAGGCTTTAAAGAGGAAGTAAAGTCTAAAAGAATAAGGCTAGAAATGCTGTATTTTGTATACTAAACATAAACAAGAACTTACTGCACCATAAGCCTAAACAAACAAATGATTTATGCTTTCAAAGTTGGCCACAGGGGGTCACTATCTTGTAACTTTATTAAACATCATTGCAAGACCAAGACTGTGCACATGCTCAGTGTGATCTGGGCTGCTTAGGGATCGTCATAAATTATCAAAACAGCACAAGTCAAATAATATCTGCCAGAAACCGATACAACAAGACTGATTAATAATCAGAATATACAGACTGCACTGGGTCCTGTGTTGTCATGTAATCTAATGTGGATTTTATAGTTTTTGTATTGTTTAATACAAAATTTCTCCAACTCTGCAGAACCAGTGGCTGCAGCAAAATAATCCTCCAAATAGAATCCCAGTTTATCTGTTTAAATCTGGCTCCATGATCTTTGTCCCTGATGGAAAGTCAAAAATACAAATCTCTACACTGCATACAGTCAGGTTTGTTATAAAAACGGTACACATTTTTCAATTAAAGTATAGTGGAGATAAGTTTCTTTTTCATTAAAGAAAGTAAAAACGTGATTTTATTTTTTTGCCTTTACATGCCCTTTAAATAAGGGTCACCGGTTGTGCCTAGGTTCCATATGTAATAATTTGCCCGTGGGTGGTGTAATGGGCAAGTTGGGGTGTGGAATACATTGATCAAGTGCATGGCCCTGGTGATGTCAAAAGTGTCTTTCAAAATGAATGTTTATGCCTATGTGTAAGTGGCCAGATGTCTAGTGGGTGCCAGTCTGCCCTTATAGTATCAAAATATACTGGATTCACTGTGCTTTTGAGATGTTCTAATGTAATTTGGGTTACAGTTGCTAACAGTGACTGGCAGGTGAGATACTAGAAGGAGAGTAGCTTGGCCACAGCCAGGCAGTGATCCCTGGTCTCGTGTTATTGTATCTTCCACCAAGCAGTAAGGTACTACCCATGTGTTTCTTCTTTTTTTCAGTTTGTTATGAGCCCTTGAATGAGATCAGACAACAGATGGTTTATGCTTCTCAGACCAATGTTTTATTACATTCAATGGGTTAATAATTCAAGCATTTTAAGGTTAAGCCAAGCTCTTGGTTAATATGCATGTACAGTATAATATGTTGATGACAGTATATGATGGATAAATGGGACACCCAGAAGGTAGGTCACATGAATGCATGTATAATCTATGTGGTCGCTAGGATTTTATGACTATACCTATCATTAATCGTTATCCTATAATCCAGGCTTTTATCTAGGGGATAATTACACCAGTCCACCACCAATGGATTATTCCTTCATTTCAGACCTGCCGATTTTCTCTCTGCTCCCAGGGGGGTGGGTTGATTAGGCCAACTGCTGTGGGGTCTTTGTAGGGTGGGGTCCATAGAGTCACAGTTGTTAGCAGGAAGGGTAGGGTGGATAACAGGTAGATATGAGCAGAGCAAGGTGGAAACACTTTATATCAGTGTTGCCCATCTGATGCCAGCTGAAGCGCTCACTAGGGGGCACTAGACCCTTCAGTTTGCGAGCTCTGCGCTACCTGTTACTACCTCATCTTGCAGTTTTAACCTTGTTACAATTGCCATTATCTGTTCAAGACTGGTTTCTGCTTTCCTTGTTGTGACCCATAGCCTTCCCATTGTGTTATAATCCATTAACAATACCATTTTTAGTGGTGGCATTGACATTTTTATGTTTATTCAACCTGCAGCGTTCTAACTTCTCAACTACAGCTCCCAGCAGCCCCTGACAAATATTAAGGGGCCGATTCACTAAGGGTCGAATATCGAGGGTTAATTAACCCTTGATATTCGACTAGGAATTGAAATCCTTCGACTTCGAATATCGAAGTCGAAGGATTTAGCGCAGATAGTTCGATCGAACGATCGAAGGATTATTCCTTCGATCAAACGATTACATCCTTCGATCGAACGATTACATCCTTCGAATCGAACGATTACATCCTTCGAATCGAACGATTCGAAGGATTTAAATCCAACGATCGAAGGAATATCCTTAGATCAAAAAAATTTAGCCAAGCCTATGGGGACCTTCCCTATAGGCTAACATTGACTTCGGTAGCTTTTAGATGGCGAACTAGGGGGTCGAAGTATTTTTTAAAGAGACAGTACTTCTACTATCGAATGGTCGAATAGTCTAACGATTTTTAGTACGAATCCTTCGATTCAAAGTCGTAGTCGAAGGTCGAAGTAGCCCATTCGATGGTCGAAGTAGCCCAAAAAAAACTTCGAAATTCGAAGTTTTTTACCTTCGAATCCTTCACTCGAAGTTAGTGAATCAGCCCCTAAATATTCGTCTCTGATATTTTGCTTTCACTTGCCGCCTTTGCCAATAACTCAACTGACATTTATACATTACATACATTTATCCAATTTGTTCATGAAGTGCCAACAGGCTCTTGCGCACTGGGAGACGGTGGAGGCTCAAAATGCCAGTAAGCACTCCGGGAAACATAAGGACATAAGAACCCTGATCACTTCTGGTTACATGTCTGGAGGAAATGAGCTGGAATCGATACATAACATAGAGTATCCATGGCTCATTAGCAGTATGGGCACATGAGAGCCTTCTGTTAATATGGCAGTTGATGTTGACATTCACAGCTAAAGCATAGAGAATGAATCCACGGAACCTTAAAGGGCCATTAGGCACTAAAAGGGTCACACAGGTTTATGTTTAAAGGGGAATTCTCCAACTAAAAACTGATATAAATAACGTTGTACATTCAAGACAAAGCAATATAATTTCTGATAACTGATATGATCAATATCCATGGCTTGAGAATGTCTGTCCTGATCAATCATCTGTCACACACCAGGGAACAGAGCAGGTAGAATATCTTGGATGGCATTCAGAGCTGGGTCAAAGCTCTTTGGGACCCAAGACAACTGTGTCTATCTGCAACCTCACCATATGCCACCACACTTACTCCCACATACATACCACACTATTACCCCTAACTGGAAATAAAACATGAAACCCCCTCCATGTCTACCCATTGTTCCAGGCCAGATTGCACTGACTAGTCACTTGGCAAATATCATAGACTAAGCCATACAGCAATGGCATTGGCAGTATGTACTGTAACTGATGATGATGATGATGGGGTCACCTCTGATGCTGAGGTAGGGGTTTCATTGGGGACTCTAAGAGATGCTAAGGTGCAATTTGTTGTACGCAAAGGATTTGGGCAGATTAGGGGTGTGACCAGGTGGGGATTATAGCTATCTTTTTTTTTGTTAATTTTGCCCCGTTCTTCTTAGTTGGTACTAGGGATGTAGCGAACGTCGGAAAAAAAGTTCGCGAACATATTCGCGAACTTGCGCAAAAATGCGAGCGGTTCGCGAACGGTTCGCGAACCCCATAGACTTCAATGGGAAGGCGAACTTTAACATCTAGAAAAGACATTTCTGGCCAGAAAAATGATTTTAAAGTTGTTTAAAGGGTGCAACGACCTGGACAGTGGCATGCCAGAGGGGGATCAAGGGCAAAAATGTATCTGAAAAATCTGCCTGTGTGTGCTTGGAAGAGATAGTGTAGGGGGAGAGCTGTTAGTGATTTCAGGGACAGATGATAGTAAGCTTGCTGGCTAGTAATCTGCTTGATACTGCTCTGTATTGGAGGGACAGAAGTCTGCAGGGATTTGAGGGACATTTTAGCTTAGGTAGCTTTGCTGGCTAGTAATCTACTGTTCTCTTTAAACAACTGCCATACGTTGACCTTGTAGGCATTGTTTGCCCAGTTTTTTTGGACGCAGCCACTGAAGCACAGTTGCCAGAAAAAATATGCCATATAAATGCTGAAAATAGTCATTTTGGTGCTGTCAGTTGGTGCTGCTGAACTACTAGGAGCAGCAGATTAGCACACCAGTCCCACTCCCCAACACTGCTAGACTAATAGCACTGGGCTCTTATAATAGTAGTAGTAGTAGTAGTAGTAGTAAAACAACAAAAAAATAAATAAAAGCAGTCCTTACAAGGACTACTGTTATTGCAGCAGTCAGCAGATGAGATCAGAAGCAGGACAGCTGCCCACTGCAGCTACATACAGAGCACTGCAGTAGAAGGTAGATTACTAGCCAGCAAAGCTACCTAAGCTTAAATGTCCCTCAAACCCCTGCAGACTTCTGTCCCTCCAATAACAGAGCAGTATCAAAACGATTACTAGCCAGCAAACTTTCAACTGTCCCTGAAATCACTAACAGGCAGCAGCTCTCTCCCTACACTATCTCTTCAGCACACACAGGCAGAGTGAAAAAACGCTGCAGGGCTTCGGTTTTTATAGGGAAGGGGAGTGGTCCAGGGGAGAGCTTCCTGATTGGCTGCCATGTACCTGCTGGTCTGGGGTGAGAGGGCAAAAAAAAGCGCCAACAATGGCGAACCCAAAATGGCGAACGTCGCGCGACGTTCGCGAACTTCCGGCGAGCGCGAACACCCGATGTTCGCGCGAACAAGTTCGCCGGCGAACAGTTCGCGACATCTCTAGTTGGTACATCACACTGCCCTGGGGTGCCAGTTGATAAGTGGGACTCCTGCGTGGGTTGTTAAGTAACATGACACCCCATGATTTCTGAAGGCAGACCTGAGTCATGGTTAAGTCTATTGATGGGCGAATCTGTGCCATTTCAATTCGCTGAAAAACTCGCAAATTTACAACGAAATTCGCAAAGTGGCAAAAATTTAACACATTGTAGTCAATGGGCGTCAAAATATTATTGATGCGGGTCAATATTGACACGTGCAACAATTCTTATACGCGCAACTATTTGGTCCAAACGCATTAAAGTCAATGAGCGTATGAATTATTTTGATAATTGTTGCTGCAGTTTTGGTGAATTAAATTGCTTGCGGCGAAATGCGGAAATTCGCCACAAATTTGTGTCTGGCCACCCATCACTAGTTAACCCCACACTACTGGCATTTTATCATTGTATCCCCAGCATAAAGCAGGAGAGAACTGCTGAGCTACTGAGCAGCAGAACGGTTAATGTTGCCTATGAATAAAGTATAATCTGATCAGACATTTATCCGAGGAGGAATCTTTTCGCCCTATAAAACACTCACGTTACTTACAGGAAAATGCACTTTATCCCTGCTCACAATAACAGCGCTGTTTAAACTCATTGCCTGGCCACGTCCTTTAAGTTGTTTATTTTGCTACTTTATCATTTTGGAGAGTTCCAACTGATGAATCCGGCGCTTCTAACTTCCCTCTGATCCGCTGGGAGAGGCTTAAGTCTGGCAAAAGCCTTTTGAATCTCCGGCCATGATTGCCAGAGAGGTCGGTAAGAGCCTTCACCTGCTGACTGTTGCTCTTAACAATCAATTATCTCCGGCGGATGCATTATCTGGCGCTGCTTGGAAGGGAACATTCTGAAAACAATTTATGAGTGTGTCTTTCCAGCACTTACACAATAGGAGAGCATTTTACCTTTTAACTACTGTGGATTATTTGGACTTTCTTCCATTATGGACCATTTCTGCAAAAAACAAAAGTCCAGAAGGGATAATGTGTATGAAGTGGGTAAAAGTTTTTTTGCTGCTCATGTCTCACATTGGGGCTTTTATACTTTTACTGAGAACATTTGGCCCCATGCAGTTACCTGAATTAACCAATCATCAATGCAGGCAGGATATTTATAGAAATTCTCTGATTGATTTATATGGGCAACTACACTGTTATTCCAAACATGGCTTTTTTTAGGGTAGGGCATTTGTTCTCTGCCTCCTAGGGGGGGACTATGGTTAAAAAATTCAGAATTTTAAGGGGTCATTTATTAATGCCCGGCCTAGATGCAAGTGCTAAAGCACTACAAGGCACCTCTGTACTTGCCATAGAAGACGGGAGGGGTGACACCTACCTAGTATTTGAGAATAGGTCTCCAAGCTGATATAACTCAATACTGAACTAACTTCACACAAGCTTAGGTGCAAGTGGTTCTGAACAAGTAACAATAGCTTTATTGAAGAGATAATAGAAGAAACGTACTTCATTTATACTGTACACCAAATGTTCATGGTATTATCACATGGGTATTGCTCACACCACAGATATTAGCCCCTACTGTTTAAGAATGTCACTATGTGACCCAAGAGATTCTACAAAGGTGTCCCTGAGTCTTACCAACTTGAGTCTCTACAATATGGTCTTAGCTGGGAAACTACCATGTACTATAATCTCCTTGTGGAGAACAAATCTACTCTTACTCACTCCCAACTCTTATAACAACAGCTACCTGCCAGTATCTACTGTAAGTCTCCTTGGTGGGATTGTTTATAACCAACTCTTCTTCACAGTTGTGTCCTTCTGTATCTCAAACCTTTCTCCATCTCATCGCCTTCTCTAACTTAGGTCCATCTCCATTCCAGTCCAATCTCCACTTCAGGCCCGTCTCCACCTTAGGCTCTTCTCCATCACAAGCTGTTCTCCATCTCAGGCTCTTCTCCATCTTATGCCTTTCTGCATCTCAAGCCCATCTTTACTTCAGTCCCATCTCTACCTCAGCCCCATCTCCACTTTAGGTCCTTTTCCATCTTAGGCTCTTTTCCATTTCAGTTCCTTTTCCAACTCAGGCCCATTTCTACTTCATGTCCTTCTTCATCTCAGGCCTTCTCCATGTCAGGTTCTTCTCCATGTCAGGCTCTTTTCCTTCTCAAGTCCTACTCTATCTCAAGCCCTTTGTCCAAAGAGACAGAACCATGTTCTCCCTCCCCTTTTATAGAACCAGGAACAAAAAGTAAACTCAATACCCCTGGGCCCAATGGAAAAACATCTCTCCCACAGGGTATTTATACACTGTCCTCACAGTAAGGATGGGTTACAGCTTCAACTCCTCTTTTATGAAAAATATCTAAAATGATCTTGAAAATATTGGGAGGAATGCCTTCTAAGCAAATCCAGTAAACCCTACATAGTAATAATAATAACAACCATTTATAACACAGTAAGGGCTTTTAAATAATGCTTTCAAGACACCAATGTCCCAGAAGTAATTTCTGACAAACAAGATGCAAAGACGTGTAAAATCCGTCCAGAGATTAAAAGGTAACATGAGGCAGTGTAAATATACATATAAAGCTGTTTGGATTTCCAGGTGACAGAATGAAAGTGTCTGTGTCAAATGGCTGTGGCAATAAAAGCCAAGGACTCCTCGTACCTCGCACGTTCATACTTAATCCGCCAGTGATTCATCTGCTTTGCGTTCGTATCTCTGAGCCCAAACAGCCCACATAAATAACAATGCAAATCATATCATTCCTGCTCTGAATTGCTGCCCACTCCGCTGCCATGCTAGCCATTTCTTTGTATTATTTGCCATCAGCCATTAGCTTTTTTTTGGACAAACCTTTGTTTTTAAGATTCCACATTGGTTCTTTAACTGTACCACAGCCAAACAAAGCTCTGCTGAGACTGGTACTTATAGGTCATGTCAACTAAGGTGGACTTTTTTTAAGTGTCAGAAGGTACTGAAGGACTGTACTGTATATCAATCTTCCTACCTTCATATTCTGCTCTAAGTCCACATCCCTTCATGGTCACCCTTCTTCTAACCATCAAAAAATAGCTCTGCCCAGTAACTCATATATATATATATATATATATATATATATATATATATATATATATATATGATACAAGAAAGCAACACAGATCTTCCTGCCTCTTCCAAAGCTCACTGCTGATTGGTTGCACTTGGTTACTTCACCAGGACAAGGGTTGGTAAGTAAGCCCCATGGACTGAGATGAACCAATCCCAAAGGTTCAATGAAAGGAATGAATTCAGGTAGCTCCAAATGTATACATTTCTATTATACATAAGAAGGTTCGAGAGGCACTCAGTACTTTGAGATAATACAGTTGCCTTCAATTGCATTGCATTACAACTACAAAGAGAAAAAGTTAGCAGCATGTAAAATGAGGGAGGCCAAATGTCCCAAATCTGGAAAACCAGGAAAACTCCCGTTGGGTCCAGGTGTCAGTGGGCCTCCTGCTTCTAATCCTATTGCCTATTTTTATGCCCATTCCCTATTTCTTTAAGTGGCTTAATAATGGAAGAATAGAGTATAGTAAGTAGAGATAAGAGACTAGGAGATTCAAGAGGTTGAGTGAGGAGAGGAGGAATAATAGTTTGAAAAGTGGGCCCATGAGCCCAAGGTTTTCTGGTGGGCCCCTGGCATCCCGTCCGACACTGCCTGTGGTGTATCAAAGTTGAACTGGCATCACATTCAAAGCTGAAGTTTGCACAATGGCTCAGAGAATAAATATATTTGGCAGTACTTGAAGGCCGGGTGCATACTCCTAAGGTTCCTGCTTTGGAGAAAAATAGATACAGCCAATACCATGAATCAAGGCAACAAACAGAACCCTGAAGCGATTTACTGTAGCAAAGATATTGACTTTCTCCTAACGATCCAAGATGAGCATTGAAGTAAGGATATTTCTGCTCTTAAAATCTCACTGCCAGTGTCATAAAACTGCAATCTCATTTTATGAAGAAAATATACCAAGTTTGTAAAGAGAACTTCATGTCTAGAAATGTTCTGTAAAACATAAAAGGATAGTATATCCATTGTCAGATTGGGGTACCTGGAAGGGGGTGAACCTCAAGGGAAGAAATTATGGGGTAGGCAGAAGAGGCAGGTGCCAAGGGTGCAATTTGAGATAGAAATATTACCTTGGATGCCAACACTACCTTTGCCAGGCTCAGACCATGCCAAATACATACTGTAAGTGCCACTGCTTCATAGGGAGCTTTTCTCCTGCCACCACTGTGGTTGTAGATTAATGTTCATATGTGCATAAGATTAATTGGTGATGGCCAAGGCCAGGAGTTGGGGGAAAGGAATAAAATGCCTGTTGTTGTAGGTAGCAGGGGATTGGTGTTATTTGGCCAGACAAACCCGGGTGGAGGTGCCAACTGGGACCAATATATTGGTAGACCAATCCAACCCTAAGGTGATTTGTTCAATGGCAGAATTCTTGCTTGTATTACCAGAATGTAATGTTTGAACTAAGCATATCCAGGACCAACCAGTATAAAGGTGGCCATACACGGATAGATCCGCTCGTTTGGCGATGTCGCCAAACGAGCGGATCTCCCTCCGATATGCCCACCTTGAGGTGGGCAATATCGGGCTGATCCGATCGTGGGCCCTAGGGCCCAACGATCGGATCCTAGCGTTCGCCAAACGGGCGGTCGGATCGCGGGACCGCATCAACGAACAGATGCGGCCGCGATCCGACGGGATTTTTAACCCCATCCGATCGAGATCTGGCCGACTTTCGGCCAGATCTCGATCGGGGAAGCCCGTCGGGGGCCCCCATACACGGGCCAATAAGCTGCCGACTTGGTCTGTCGGCAGCTTTTATCGGCCCGTGTATGGCCACCTTAACTGTCCTTCAAAAATGATGTTCATCTTCAAATTACAATTTTCTATGTCAGAACAGGAAGCAATTAAATAATTCTGAAGCCAGTTTCGTTCTATACATCTAGTATAAATATACCTATATACCCTATGCCTTTCAGTTCTGCTGTTGCTATCCAGTTGCTAGCGATGACATAAAATGCCATTGCCAATATCATGCTAAAAGTTAATTACAAGATGAACTTCCCATCTTTGCAACTCCAGCCGTCCCTGCTGTCAGAAATCAACAAACCCACGGCACATTAAGTTCTCCTGACCCCCCAGGTTACAATTCTTCATCAGTATCCGTTGCTTCCCTCTGACTCTGGTGTGGTCAAGGAACTGAGAAGTCTAATTTATATTCAAATGACTTGATATGGCAAGGTCAGTGCATGCCGCCCGCAGGTTGCAAAGAATTCGGCTTAAGCTTGTTCAGAGCAGAGCTGCTTGGAATGGCTAATGAAGCCAGCGAGGAGAAGAAGACAATCAAGGGGGGGAGAGAAGACAAGAGGGAGAGAACGAGCAGGATTAATGGAGGAATATTTTAATGTCGGCTATAGTAGAGGAGAAGGCAACTGGTGTCATTGAGAGGGTTACTGAATATGGATGAGAATATTAAAAGGAACATATATTATTGTGCAACCTTATTTACACTCATATTCGTAGGGAGAACTTACATTCACCATCTTTAAACTAACTCCCTCCAGTGGTTGTCCAACTGCAATTTGCTGTAATCCAACTGTCTACCCTTAATTGAACTATACTTTCTATAACTATATTTTCCTATGTTGTTATTATGAAGTCCCCCCCATGATGGTTTTCTCACAGTAACAGCTCAGTCACCCCTTATTGTAGTACCTCATGTACCCCCTTGATGGTATCCCTGCCAGTAGGTATAAGGGGTTCAGCTCTTATAAGTTCAAGACGCATGCTTTATGCTGAATATTTAGGTGGGGCCCTAAAGTTATTTTTCTAGGGGCCCCATTAACTTAAGACAATCCCACCTATTCACATATACTGTATTTCATGCCATGAGAAAGAAATAAAATGAACATATTTCTCCTGCAGTGTAATCTGAAACCTCCTCCCAAAACTATTTTCTGTACAATAAAATTCTGCAATTTTCTCCGGCTCCATTGTTCCACTCACGGTTCCCCAAGGGGCCTTCTACCTTTACTTTAGGCTCACTTATCAGATGTGATCTTTTTTATGCTGGTGGCGGCCACTGAATATCTCAAAACTTTCGTTCTTCCCAGACATTGGGAAAGAAAGGACTTCATGTTCAAAGGGAAGGTTTAGACTTTTATCTTCAAGATTCCCAGGACTTTCATATAAATATCTCATTTTCAATAATTTTTTTTCTGAAATCCCACCAGTCACCGGTTCCTATCAGTTCAGTGTTATTACTGCAAATCAATGTTTTGCACATTTTTCATCATGATAACATTGCAGATAGTCTCGCTTTGTGGCTATAAATGATACAAACTTTGTAGGAAAAGTCTAACCATCTTTGTAGTTAGGGGACCCAACTTGACACTAGGGTAGCTGGTTAAATACCTGCCAAGGCCAGGGCCGGTATTACAAATTTACCGGCAATGTAGCCCTCGGCCTGCCCCCAATCCCCTGGAACTTAGCTTTTCTTTTGCTTCTTTTAGCGTCCGTGGCGCAGCCCGCCCCTTTTGGCGTCACAACCCACCCCTTTTGATTTCATGGCCCGTCCCTTTGTGTCCCCGCCCCCCCACCAGCCGGTAAAGAATTTTAAAAAAGGTGGCAACCCTACTTGACACCCACCACTGATTTTAGGTTTATTTGTGGAGAGGCCACCAAGGCCCGGGTCTAGGGCAGCAGGATTTTAGGGGGTGGCATGCTGCCCAACCACACCCACATTGGTTCAGAAACCCTGGGGAGGCGCAGGAGATACAATAGTTTTTAGAATTTGCTGTAGGCTAATCCCCATTGCTTTGGTCCCTAAGATGAAAATTTGATTGAATAGAAGGGAGGGGACAGGGCGGGATCTAGGGTTGCCACCTTTTCTGAAAAAAATACTGGCCTTCCTATATATTTATCTTTTTTCCCTATTAATAACATTGGAATCAGCCATTATTTTTACCGGCCAGGCCGGTAAAATACCGGCCAGGTGGCAACCCTAGTGTGATTGCATCTCCAGTATTTTCACCCCTGGGAACATGGAGCATTGGCTCTGCTGCTCCAGGTTTGTCTATAGGTTATTGTGGGGTCACTGTCCCCGACAGCCAAAAACACAATCCTTCCAAGACCGTTTCACAGTTTAGTAACAACTCTACAGATTTTCACAGCAGGAGACAAGACACCACTATCAAGCATCACACTTGCTCCATTCTCCGTCTGATAAAGATACCAGAGTGTGTATCTCCTTATGAATGCAAAAGGTTTCCAGATAGTGGATCCCTTACCTGTAGTTTAATTATTGGACCTTACAATCGGTTGATAAATAGATCATGAATAAACTCTCTTGACAATATTTTCCCAGGATAGATAGGAATTGCAGTTATAACTAGTGAAAGCTCAAAAGCACCCAGTCTCCAAGTACAAGGCCCTCCAGCTGGAACTGTGAGATGTCTTTATCCCTAAATCTGTACAGATGAGCCCATAGGGGATGACATCCAGGGTACTAACTCTTCTCATTGGAGTCTCAGGCTGTTCAACTAACTACCCTGACCCAGCGTTGATGTTTACACTAGCTAATTCTAGTTTCTCTCCTACTGAATCCCCCTACCTAATAGCACCCCCCCCCACACACACAGAAATGGGGTCTAAAGAGACAAAACCATATGGCAAATGTCAATTTAAAGACAAGGGACACCTCTGGCCAATACATAATTACTAGGGAAACTCTAAAATAGAAAGGGAACACAGCTCCCTCTCTCAACTGAGAACATACCAAGCCCACTAATGGTGTTAACCATTTTTAGGGGATAGTTTGACATCCCTACATTATAATATTCTTGCTCCCTACTACTTATCATTCCTACCCTAGTCAATGTTGGTCCCATCTAAGCCAAGGCTTGCCACAGAAGCTACAAGGAGCAATTATCTATTCAAAGACACTTACAAGGTTCAGTTCCACTCAAGTCAACAGAATCATAATTGCCAGTGAGAGAAAGGACTCTATGTCCATGAAAAGCAAAACATCATTCATCACAACAGTTCTACATAAGAACTCTTTATTTTCATCGACAGAGCGAAGCAAGACAAAGGCTGTTCTGTACTGATGCTTAAAACCTGCCTTCAAAAAGGGGAATAGATGGAGAATAAACCTCATCTCCTCCCAAGGCAGCAAAGAAGGCTACTAAAGCAACAGTTTGAATTGCCAACTAGCCTTACTCAAGGCCATTCTTAGTGATGATCCAATGGAGCTGGACTTGCAATCAATGATACTTTAAAAGGGTGGTTCATAGGGTTGCCACCTGCCTGGTATATGGAAGGGCTGATTTAGACAAGCTGTTTGTTGATAGTGTCTTGAGATCTACTGATCAACAGCTAAAGATCTACTGGTAGATCCCGATATACCTTTTGGGCACCCCTGTATTATACTATTTAAAGGACAAGGAAAGGCAGAATCAATTGGGGTGCAAGCTCTTAGGCACTCTAAAGTAATTCTAGTATCTTCCCATGGCCAGAACTAGGGGTAGGCAGAAGATGCACCTGTAGGGTTGCCACCTGTTTGGTTTTGACCCGGACAGCCCGGTATTTTGAAGGGCTGCCTGGGTCAAAGCTTCCTGCCTGGTTTTCCAAATAAGGAAATAAGGCCACGGCGATCGCCATGTCATAGCCCCGCCCCTTGACATCACAGACACGCCGATCTATGTCACGGCCCACCCCCTGACATCACGGCCCCCGCCCTCCTACCCGGTCTCCACCATTTCAAAAGGTGGCAACCCTAGGCACCTGCGTAGGGCGCAATGCTGTGGGGGTGCTGGGCAGGTGCCTGTTCAAGTTTCTTCTGCCTACCCCTAGTCCCAGGCCCAGACTGGCAATCTGTGGGTTCTACCAAATGCCACCGTGGCTGCTCTAAAATGTAGGGTTGCCACCTGTTCAGTTTTGACCCGAACAGTTCGTTTTTTCTAAGGCATGTTCAGGTTTCAACTTTCTGTTTGGTTTTCAGTCTTGTGAAAACCGAACAGAAAGAGATTTCTGGATAACTGATTTCTGTTTAATAGATCCCATACCTGTAGTCTTACTCATCAGGCAGAATAGATAGAGGTAGGGTTTCCAGCCGGGTTTCAACTGGACATCTCAGTTTGTCAAACAGCTGTCTGTTCAAATATTTCTGTCCCATTTAAAACATTGTGAAAACTGGACAGAAATCCAGCAATTTGCATATAAGTGATGTAATAACCCTGACCCGGCATCATAACTCCATGACATCATTGTGTCTGCCCCTGACATCATCACGCCCACCCCAAGATCCACCGCCACTGCTATCTGCCACGCCCCCTTTGTTCGGTTTAGTCACCGGCAAAGGCGGCAACCCAAGTAAGATGCCATAGAAAGTCACTATTTAGTGGGCTGGTGAGGGACTGTTTGAGTCTCTGTTAGGGATGTCGCGGACTGTTCGGCGGCGAACTTGTTCGCGCGAACATCGGCTGTTCGCGTCCGCCGCAAGTTCGCGAACGTCGCGCGACGTTCGCCAATAGGCGTTCGCGTCAAAATCGTTCGACCATTCGATCGCTAAAATCGTTCGAATCGAACGATTTTCGGATGTTCGAAGTTCGCGAACTGTTCGCGAACTGTTCGCATTTTTTGCCGGTGTTCGCGAACGGCGTTCGCGAACACATTATCGGCGGTTCGCTACATCCCTAGTCTCTGTGTACTTGAAATGCCAGGGTCTATTTTGAATCCCAGTCTAGGCAAAAGGAGCCCCCCTATATGATACATTGGATCATTCATCTGACACTGAACTCCTGAATGAAGAGAGAATGAAGAGAAACAGATGCTGAGAGAGGGAGAGTGAAGATAAACTTGATTTTTTCAGAAACAATGCAGAATATTCAATTGACTGTATTTAGAAAGTTTCTTATTTCAGTGTCCTGTAATTTATATTAAATTATCATTTTCTCGATAGTTCCCCTTTAATGTCCTGCACTTCTGCCCAGGAAGGGGGGATAAGTATATGACCTATAGAGGAATGGGACCTGTTATCCAGAATGCTCATCCAGTATGTATTCTGGATTACAGAACTTTCTGTACTTTGGATCTACTAGAAAGTTATTTAAACATTAAATAAATCCATCAGGCTGGTTTTATCTCCAATAAGGATTAATTATATCTTAGTTGGGACCAAGTACAAGCTACTGTTTTATTATTACAGAGAAAAAGGAAATATTTTTTTTAAAATGTGGATCAATTAGATAAAATGGAGTCTATGGGAGATACCCTTCTCATAATTTGGAGCTTTCTGGATAACGGGTTTCTGGATAACAGATCTCGACCCTGTACTGTATTTCCATAGACTAGTGAAAGGAACAGTCACATCAAAAAACGAAAGTGTAATAGTGTAATACAAATATAACACAGTATTGCCCTGCACTGGTAAAAGTTTTTTTGCTTCACAAACAATACTATAGTTTATTTAAACAAGCTGCTGTGTAGCCATGGGGCAGCCATTCAAGCACAGGATACACAGTAGATAACAGATAAGTACTACTATAGTTTATTTAAACAAGCTGCTGTGTAGCCATGGGGGCAGCCATTCAAGCACAGGATACACAGTAGATAACAGATAAGTACTACTATAGTTTATTTAAACAAGCTGCTGTGTAGCCATGGGGGCAGCCATTCAAGCACAGGATACACAGTAGATAACAGATAAGTACTACTATAGTTTATATAAACAAGCTGCTGTGTAGCCATGGGGGCAGCCATTCAAGCACAGGATACACAGTAGATAACAGATAAGTACTACTATAGTTTATATAAACAAGCTGCTGTGTAGCCATGGGGGCAGCCAATCAAGCACAGGATACACAGTAGATAACAGATAAGTACTACTATAGTTTATATAAACAAGCTGCTGTGTAGCAATGGGGGCAGCCATTCAAGCACAGGATACACAGTAGATAACAGATAAGTACTACTATAGTTTATATAAACAAGCTGCTGTTTAGCCATGGGGCAGCCAATCAAGCACAGGATACACAGTAGATAACAGAAAAGTACTACTATAGTTTATATAAACAAGCTGCTGTGTAGCCGTGGGGGCAGCCATTCAAGCACAGGATACACAGTAGATAACAGATAAGTACTACTATCGTTTATATAAACAAGGTGCTGTGTAGCAATGGGGGCAGCCATTCAAGCACAGGATACACAGTAGATAACAGATAAGTACTACTATAGTTTATGTAAACAAGCTGCTGTACAGCCATGGGGGCTGCCATTTAAAAGAGAAAAGGCTCACGTTACACAGCAGATAAACTCTGTAGAACATAATGGTGTTATCTGTTATCCACTATTTATCCTGTGCCATATAGACTTTTTCCAATTGCCGCCATTGCTACACAGCAGCTTCTTTATATGAACTATAGTAGTGTTTCTGAAGCAAACACATCCCTTTTGCATATATTTCAATGTTGACTGTTGCCCAGAATGGCAAGCTTTTTGGCAGCTCCCACACACAGTGCTGGCAGCCACTAGCTCCGTGAGCTGCGCGTGATATGATGGATAGAGCACGCCATTGGTTGAGATTCGCAGTGTTTCATCGCTCTTCTCCGAGCCCCCAATTCTGTTTTTTTTTCTGCCTGAGTTGGTGGATTCTAGATTTGGGTCGCCATGGCAACTATCTGCAGCAGCGGTGCTCTGTGATCGTGCGCTTTCTCTGGCCGACTCCTGCTGTTCTATCCACACAGCTGCCGCCCTCTCTCCATTTATCTTCCTCTCTCTCTTCTGATTCTCATCCCTCTCTTCATTCAGCCCCCCGACTCTACCCCGTGTCATCGCTATCGGGGGGCGCAAGCAATTGCCTCTCTGCCTTTCTTAGAAATTATTGTGATAGGGACATGACGCGTGTATATACAGTATATATATATATATATATTAGCAGATATGCACTGGGTCATTAGCCGTAGCCAGAGCGCAGGTGCAGGGAGTTTCAGATCACAGAAGGAGCACAGATGGGCCCTGAATTACATAAAAGGGGCCCCAGGCAATGAAGGAAACTCAGAATTCCCCCTACATGGTAAATTGCACAAGTCCAATTGCCAATAGCAACCAATTCAGCAACAGACTTGGAGATCAGGAGCCCACCAGGGACCTGCTCCCGTGGGCCCCTCATTCCAGAAATTGGAGCCAGGGGGAAGGTAAGGGTGCAGCTCCCAGGGCAGGGAGAAGAACTGGTTCTGCGGGGGCCACGAGGCCTGGGGCCACCAGGTTTATTCCCAGTGTCTCACCAGCCCAGTCCGACCCTGACCCAATTAGACAAATCAAATCGCTCATTGAATGCTTTTGTACAGTTTAGAGAATTTGGTTTGGAATTTTGCCAAATTCATGGCAAATTGCGGGTATGAGTCCAGTACGGGTTTCAAAAAATGGACCCACGCAGGACCCGCTCAGCCCGCAGTCCCGGGTTTCTTACTAAAATGTCCTGAGTTTCTCTTTGATCTCCTGCACTGACGCTAGACAAAGATACCAAGTCTCTAACTTAATTAAATTAAGAGGCTTTTTGGCAGAGAGCCCAGAACACTGCCCAAGTGCACTTTGTAACAATTTAAGATAAGCAAAGATAAGCAAAGATACAATTGTAATAATTTAAGATAAACAAAGAAACAGTTGTAACTAATAAGAGAAACAGGTATCTTGGGGAAACTCACAGAATAAAGGAACAGTTCAGTGTAAATATAAAAACTGGGTAAATAGATGTGCAAGATAAAAAATGTTTCTAATATAGTTAGTTAGGCAAAAATGTAATGTATAAAGGCTGGAGTGACTGGATGTCTAATAAAACAGCCAGAACACTACTTCCTGCTTTTCAGCTCTCTAACTCTGTGTTAGTCAGTGACTTGAAGGGGGGGCCACATGGGACATAACTGTTCAGAGAGTTTGTAATTGATCCTCAGCATTCAGCTCAGATTCAAAAGCAATTGGTTATGACCCATGTGTCTCCCCTTAAGTCACTGATTGGTTACTGATTGGTAACCAACCAAGAGAGCTGAAAAGCAGGAAGTAGTGTTCTGGCTATTATGTTACACATCCAGTCACTCCAGCCTTTATACATTACATTTTTGGCTAACTAACTATATTAGATACATTTTTCATTTTGCACAGCCTATTTATTTACCCCGTTTTTATTTTTATACTGAACTGTTCCTCACCATCATTAGCAAAACTGTTATCACACATAAAACATGACCCTAAAACTCCCAGAAATGTGTTCAGACTTTCATAACCTGCTTTTGTAAAATGAACATGATAATTAGGAGGTGTCGCCATTAAATGGGTGTGGACAAAAAATTTGACTCACTACTTTGCTGATGTTTTTGTCCCTCTATTCATTTTCAAATGTTGGCAGGTATGTAGTTTTTTTTTGCAGGATCAGTAGCCACTTAGGGAAAGGAAATGTGGCCAGGGCCTATTGGTAGTCCCCCACCCCCAATGCAACATCAGCACAAATGTGCATAAGGCACAGGGGAAATTTTATATGTAACTCTGCCCCCAAAACTTTTCCCCCCCAAACTTCTTGCTCCATAATAAATGATTTCCTTGTAGTGTGTATTGAATTCTGTCTCTCTATATACACATAAGGATAATGTACTTGTAAATATATGTTTCATGACCATATAAAGGCACAAGGCTGCAGGCTGAGTTATACAGGGAACTCTGAGTATCACTCATGTATTATAAGGGATAATGTACCCCTACTGTAAATGATAAGGATATTAGAAGTCACTGAGGGGTTGTTCTGTGACCATATAAAGGCACAAGGCTGCAGGCTGAGTTATACAGGGAACTCTGAGTATCACTCATGTATTATAAGGGATAATGTACCCCCTACTGTAAATGATAAGGATATTAGAAGTCACTGAGGGGTTCTGTGACCATATAAAGGCACAAGGCTGCAGGCTGAGTTATACAGGGAACTCTGAGTATCATTCATGTATTATAAGGGATAATGTACCCCCTACTGTAAATGATAAGGATATTAGAAGTCACTGAGGGGTTCTGTGACCATATAAAGGCACAAGGCTGCAGGCTGAGTTATACAGGGAACTCTGAGTATCACTCCTGTATTATAAGGGATAATGTACCCCCTACTGTAAATGATAAGGATATTAGAAGTCACAGAGGCCTTCCATGTCCATATAAAGGTGGAAGCCTGAAGAACTTCACTAAGCACTGTTTATAACTGATGACATCAGTAAGCCCCATTTATAAGGATATCATTTACAGGATATTCGTGGCTCTTTTGCACACATATATACATATACAGGAGGGTGCCAAAGTTCTGAATTCAAAATAAATCTCAATATCATGTTCATACGCAACCTGCATGCAGAAACATACTTCAAAACATTTAATGGCACAAATTGTGTTGCTACCTTACTGAATCCCTGTGGTCCTTCAAGTGATATTGTTGTTTTCTAGTTTTCAAGAGATTAGCAGCTTTCAAACTGGTAACATAATGAATGGGAAACAACAACGCCACCTGCTGGCCATTTCAGGTTACTGGCTTCAATCGTCTGAAGATTCATTTTGTGAGAAAAGGAATATCTTGTGATGTTGTTCTGCTTAGGAAATGAACTTAGAGATCAGAGAAGAATCTGAATGCAGCTCGTGTAAAGTATATCCTTATAAGTGGACTGGGGGGGGGTTGAACATCTATATTTTATTACTGTCACTGAGCAAGATTGGACCAATTCCTGTGCTGGGTGCTTAATGGTTTGAGCAGAAACACATAATAAATGATCAGGTTGCTGAATATGAAGAGGTGAGGGGTCACATCCCTCTCGCTTTATATATTAATTATTCAGTCGTTTACAGCAGCTGCACTAATCACTGTCCTTAATTAGCCTTCAACAATTCATCGTTTGTGTGTGTGTATGGGGGGAGTGAATGGGTATAAACACATCTGTTCAAGAAAAAAGTTCTCTGTTTCTTATCTACCTTAACATAAACTTCTAATAAACTTCTAATTAGAAAATGATGTTAGTATAAGGTGGATAAGAGAGGGTTTTTCCTTATGTTTATACACATACACTAGAACGGCCAGTTCTGAGCAGCTTTTCAATAGCCTTTAATTTTTTCTTTTATATCGTTCTTGAATTATTTGCTTTCTTCTTCTGACTCTTTCCGGCTTTCAAATGGGGGTCGCTGACCCCATCTTCAAAACAAATGCTCTGAAAGGCTACACATTTATTGTTATTGCTACTTTTTATTGCTCATCTTTATATTTAGGCCTCTCCTATTCATATTCCAGTCTCTTGTTCAAATCAATGCATGGTTGCCAGGGTAATCTGGACCCTAGCAACCAGATTGCTGAAATTGCAAACTGGAGAGCTGCTGAATAAAAAGCTAAATAACTCAAAAACCACAAATAAAGCCAATGAGAAACTGTCTTAGAAACTGCCATACTAAAAGTAAATGTAAAGGTCAACAACCCCTTTAATATATATTTAATAACACTTTACCAGGTCATATGTCATGGGACCGGCATCGTCCATCGGCTGGGTATAGAGCAGGGTTCCCCAACCTTTTGAACCCGTGAGCAACATTTAGAAGTACAAGGAGTTGGGGAGCAACACTGGCATGAAAAATGTTCTTGGGGTGCCAAATAAGTGCTGCGATTGGCTTTGGTAGCCACTATGTGGATTGTTAACCTACATTGTTTGACAGTGCACCTGATTTTTAAACAACCAAAACTTGCCTCCAAGCCTGGAATTAAAAAATAAAGCAGCCAGTCTGGTGCAAAATCTATTCTTTATACCAATGATCCCCAACCAGTAGCTCATGAGCAACATGTTGCTCTCCAACCCCTAGGATGTTGCTCCCAGTGGCCTCCCAGTGGCTCCCAGTGGCCCCGGTTTTTGCATAATGGGATGCGGTAGGGGTGAATAAGAATAGTGTTCATTTATGAATGGGACCCAGTCTACACTTGTCTTATGTCTAGAGAGGAGCCAGGGCATACGAAGCAATGTCGTGCTTTGTTTAGAGCAGCCTCTCTTGGCTACACTACAGTAAGTAGCACTCTACAACATTTGTCTGCCAGGGTAATGCTGCCACTTGGAATCCAACTCAAGGGTCACAAGTCTGACACCCCTGATTTGTGATATCCCTTCCCAGCAGATGTGGGCCACAACCCCCTGCACCGTCCATAGCCCCCTGTTCCCCAACCCAAGTCTATATAGGCTATGTAGCTCATTGCCAAGCTCAGGCACATCATGTGACTAGGAGGCTTTAGAAGGAATAATGAACCCATAGGTGCTGTCTCCGGTTCTCATTTGTGTGCCAGAGATTATATTGAGTTAAAAGCAACAAAAGGGAAAGGAGAGAGAAATCCTGGGCAGAGATTAAAAATGTAAATCTGCTTTAATACTTTTTTTTACAGAACATAGTCATCCACTAAGTCTCTTCCAGCTTTACCCCAACATGAACCTACTGTGCAGGCTTGGCAGAGCAGCTAACAATCTAATTTCTATTTATTATATAGGCAGTTTGATTCATCCTGGTCATCAGAATCGAATCCAAAGCTTGAATAGGTATAATTTATTTATGGCAATACAGAAATTCTGTTTAAAACAGTTCGGTGGGAACAGACGGCTGTTTGGGTCTATGCTTGGAATGTGGTTCTGAGAGCATTTCCCCCTGTCGTCTGCCTCCTGAATCTTCTCCAAGGGACAGTGCAGCTCCCTTCTTCCTAATATTATTAGTACACGCCTTCCATCATTGATGTGATTTCTGGAGCTTTTGCAGCAGTGCCATTTTCCATGGGTTTTAGCAGGTGCATTCATCCCCCTAGTGGCAAAATGCAGAACTGAACATGTAGAGAAATAAAGGCAAGTGATAATGATCAATGACACTTATGCAAAGGGAATATACTTTTCTTACAGACACGTTGGAAAGCTGACAGACAGGCTGACACAGAGGCCTTCTATTGCAGTAGATTAATGGCCACACTGCATAATACACCTGACAGTGGCCCCGGCTGTGGAAAGATCAGATCAGCACTTTACATTTACTGTATTGAGCCAAACATTGTCTCTTGGCCGGCACTGCAGTGCAAAATGCTGACTGCACACAATTCCTCTTTGATTTTTTTGCAGCTCCTAAACTTTATAAGGCAGAGATGTGCTGAGCTGGGCAAGCGGAGGAACCAGTGCCAACATCTTGCCGTGCCCAAGAGACACAGAGAAGGGTTCCTGATGCAGCACAGGCCCCCCAAAGTTGTGACGCAATAGGTATTTTCTGTTAAGTGCTGATTCCAGGACTGAAGGAACTGGATCCTTTCCCTGGAAAGAAACCGGGAGTCCCCAGTATCTCAATAGCAGCACAGCTGGAGAGCAGGGTCCACGCTGTGAGGCTCATTTATCAACACTGGGCAAATTTGCCCATGAATAGCAACCAATCAGTAATTAGTTTTTTAAAGCCAGCTGCAAGAAGAACAATGAATGCAGCAAGCTGATTGGTTGCCATGGGTTACTGCCCATTGGCAAATTTGCCCAGTGTTGATAAATGACCCCCTGTGACTCTTACAAGTCATCCTGCAACTCCCAGAGCTTGACCAGCTAAACCCCCAGCCTCTCACACTACAGGAATCAGCTAAGGCAGTGCTGTGCAACTCCCTGCATGTACCAGGCCTAATATTGCTCATACAGGTATGGGACCTGTTATCCAGAATGCTGAGGACCTGGGGTTTTCCAGATAAAAATCATTCCATAATTTGGATCTTCATACCTTAAGTCTACTAGAAAATCATGTAAACATTAAACAAACCCAATAGGCTGGTTTTCCTTCCGATAAGGATTAATTATATCTTAGTTGGGATCAAGTACATGATACTGTTTTATTATTAGAGAATAAGAAAATCATTTTTAAAAATGTGGATTATTTGGATCTATGGGACATGGCCATTGCATAGTTAGTAGCTTTCTGGGTGATGGGTTTCTGGATAATGGATCCCATACCTGTACAATATGTTCCAGGGAGGCATTACATTAAGATGTCATACAAAGAAGTCTATGGCAGGCATGTGGTGTATCAAATTGGAGGCTGTAAGTGGGGTTGGTAGGAGGCTGGGGGGACGAAGCATTATAAAAGGGTAACAAGAACTATTGGGCCCATTTCCCCCAAGCCCCACTGCAGCTTTGGGTGTGACATCACTATAGGCATCTATAATAACTGATGACATCTTCTAAATATTTTCTTGAAAATTAATATATATATATATATATATATATAATCCTCCAACGATGAAGCCACACTCACAGGTCTTATCCAAAGGTATAAAGAATTTATTAAGAAACTAACGTTTCAGCTGTGTTACTAGTGGCATGCACCCAGGCAACGAGAGACTGATTATTATTTCCTTCAGTCTGGGGCGCCCCAGCTGCACTGTATTACCCGGGCCGCATATTTCCCTGCAGACAAAAGCAGCTCATGCCCTTTTATCCCTCTGAATAAATCTGCTTCACTGTAACTGAATTATTCAGAAAAATGACCGACGCTTTGTCCCCATGAGTCACCCGTCCTCTGCCCAGAAGTTGCTGTTCATGTGACAGGTTTGGGCCCCACAATAAACAGCCTTTAGTCCATTCCTGTCGTCATTAATGGCAAATCCTTGTGGGTTAAGTGGCGCCTTTTTCCCAGATGCGGTGGATGTACATCTGAGAAACACAGCCACTTGTAGTCTGACCTTTATCAGACGTCTGTTGGGCGCGCCGCTAAAGGGACAGCCAAGCGTCCGACTAAAGGTCAGGGATGTAGAGAAAGTGGCAGCTACATGACCAACATTGACCTTCTCATGTGCCCCCTGCCTGCCAGGAAAGCAACATAATCTTTACCATGAAGTAGGGGGATATTAGTCAAATTAAAAAAAAAAAAGTCCATCATGTTATTTCCCTCCATTTGCTTATTTTCCATCATTTGTAGAAATCTCGGTGAGTGTAAGAGGCTGCAAACTGCTTGAGTTGACTGAATCCATAAAGAGGCAGCAGCAAACTGATTAACGAGCGTTTAGCACATCAGAAAATCACAGGCAGCGAGGAAGGAGACGGCTCAGCTGCTAATTTATGCAGTTTCAAAGCTGCGGAACGGAGTAAACAAAGTTCCTTTTCAGAATTCACCGTGTGTGAATCACATATTCTCTCTCACAGTCACTGGAGCACAGTAT
Organism: Xenopus laevis; assembly: GCF_017654675.1. Lineage (NCBI taxonomy): Eukaryota > Metazoa > Chordata > Amphibia > Anura > Pipidae > Xenopus > Xenopus laevis. The sequence continues at coordinate 118,428,763 of NC_054378.1, read as the reverse complement.
GGCAACCCTAACACCTATAGTTGTGTTCCCCTCATTGAGACAGGTTTGTTTTTACTGTGATCTCTAGGCAGGGGTACTTCACCAATGAGGCGAGTTGAGGCTGTCGCATCAGGCGGCCCAACCAGGGGCGGCAAAAATACTGCTCCTGGTACTTTAAGAGCGAATTTCCAGGGGAGGGGGGGCAGCAGCAACTGCTGTTGCCTCAGGCGGTGGAGGGGCCAGGATTGCCTCTGTCCCTAGGGCAAGGATCCCCAACTTTTTTTTTGCACCCGTGAGCAACATTCAGAAGAAAAAGGAGTTGGGGAGCAACACAAGCATGAAAAATGTTCTTGGGGTGCCAAATAAAGGCTGTGATTGGCCACTTGGTAGCCCCTATGTGGATTGTCAGCCTACTTTGAGACTCTGTTTAGCAGTGCACCTGGGTTTTATACAATTAAAACTTGCCTCCAAGCCTGGAGATCAAAAATAAGCACCTGCTTTGAGGCCACTGGGAGCAACATCCAAGGGGTTGGTGAGTAACATGTTGCTCCTGGTTGGGGATCACTGATCTAGGGGTAATTTTATTTTTTCATCATGTGTGCTGTTTGCTTCAGGTCTTCTAACCCATAGCAACCAAGCAGCAGGTAATATTTAATGGCATGCTGTTTGAGGGCAAAGATCTGATTGGTTGCTATTAGGGTTGCCACCTTTTTAAAAATCTTTTACCAGCTGCTGGGGGGCGGGGACACAAAGGGGCGGGCCGTGACGTCAAAAGGGGCGGGGCGGGCCATGGCGTCAAAAGGGGCGGGGCCATGGCATGGACACCACGGACGCTAGAAGAAGTAAGAGAAAAGGTAAGTTCCAGGGGATGTTCCAGGGGATTGGGGGCAGACCGAGGGCTCCTTTTAATCGTATTACAAATTTACCGGCCGGGTGGCAACCCTAGTTGCTATGCGTTACTAGGCCTGGAACAAGCTTTATAGCATTTGCTACATTACCTCCAGAGTTTTTCAGCTCCCCATGCTTCGACCCATGCAAATCATTGACACAAGGAGATACTATCATCAATATCTAAGGCTTATGGAATTCGCTTCTCTTACGCTAATAAATCAGCTGTAGTAAAAAAGCCAAGAATCACCTGTCATTCTGCCAAAACGAAACATGGCATTGCCTCAACCCTCTTCCTCCTCCCCCCGCCTCTCCATTCCCTCCGCCCCAGCCAACCCCTCCCCCTCACGGACACTACCAGGCACTTACCTTACTGTTTTCATGGCCATGATCAGGGCCAGTATGGGCTTTCACTGGCCCAGTTCAATCCTGCCTCTCTATTCCACTTGAGAACAGCGACAGTCAGAACACCCCTGGTGTGCCATAAGGTTAAAAGGAGAGGTAAAGCCTAAAAAGTACATGGCTATAAATGGTGTATTGTTTTTATAATGAACGTACTGTACCAGCCCAGAGGTTCAGCAGCCCTATAACATTAATGATCCAGGCCTTCAAATTTGCACTCAGCAGCTCCCCCTTCTTGGCTCATGATAGACCATCTTTTGGGTGTCAATGGCACTGCACATGCTCAGTGTGATCTGGGCTGCTGTTGAGAAGCTAAGCTTAGGGGTCATTGGAAATCATCAACACATGAGCAAAAAGTGAGGTCATATCTGTCATAGATGATAAAGCTACAGAGTTGATTATTAATCAGCTCTGATTGATTTATATGCTGTCATGTCATGGGAATCTGAATGATTTACTAGTAAGTCTCTTGTATTGGGATTTTTATATTATATTGTGAGTGGGTCCCTAAGCTCAGTAAGTGACAGCAGCACAGAGCATGTGCAGTGAATCAGCAGAAAAGTAGATGGGGAGCTACTGGGGCATCTTTGGAGACACAGATCTACTGCAAAAGGGCTGTGGTTGCCTTGGGCTGGTGCAGAGCCCCAAACTATGACAATCCTAGCCTAATTTTGAGTATGAATTCTCTAAAACTGATGCATAAGTCATAATTCTTCCCACAAAAGTAAAGTTTAAAGACAGCCAACATTAATCGGATATGACAATGATATATAAGTGTTTTACAGGTAAAAGCCTAAATGCCCTGAATACTCTCTGTGTCAGTTTTTGGACAGAAGAAGGCAAAAGGTAAAATTAAGTCTCATTTGCCCAACATTATGAGCCGATGTTAGAACAGAGGGAATTCCATGCCTTACAATCACATCTCCCGGAGGCTCAGCCCTTAATGCGGCCGCATTTCCCGGTGCATGCCAAGTTATCTAATAATTGCTGATGAATTATTTCCTAGGCCAATGTGATTAGTTTTATCATTTTTGAAAATCTGTTAAAGCAGTCTCTGCCACTTAGCAGCAGCAAGGTATATTGGCGGAGTAATGGAGTGAGAGAGCCGTGTCTCCAGACAGAGGAAGAATTATGGGCCATTGCTTTCTTCATCCTGCAGTCTGAGAGCAGCTGCCCCAGCGCTAGACAAAGTGTCCTGTCTGACACGACTTTCAGATGTGCCTCTTTATACCCTGTAATAACAATATATGCAATGCCGCTAGTAGCTGTTCAGCTGGTTTAATTTTTTTTTTAATTCAAAAGGACACTGCCTGTAAATATAAAGAAGACAACATGACCAGGCAGTATAGTCCATTTGTTTGACTTACTTACTAGGTCTGTGATGCATGCATGGGACCTACTGTAGGTAGGAATTTAGATGATTAACAGCCAAATAGGTTAGTGTTCAGAATCATAGGCCCCTAGACAGGTCCAGACTGAGAATTAAAATAGGCCCTGGCATTTCAGGTACACAGAGGCCCAATCAGCCCACATAGAGGCCCAAACAGCCTCCACCAGCCCACTAAATAGTGACTTTCTATGGCACCTTATAGCAGCCCCTCTGGCATTTGCCAGAACCCACAGATTGCCAGTCCGGGCCTGCCCCTAGAGATGTAAAAGTGTGATTGGCAGATCCTGAAGGGTTGGGGCTTGTGGCAAACTGGATGGGGTGGAACATGGGTGGGGTATCAACATTAATGGGGCATGATTGAGGTTGATAAGGGATATGGTCATTTAGGGCTCTTACAGACGAGCGTTTGAAGCTGTGCTCCCCAGCATTCCAGTTCCAGGGGCTGTACTCACACAGGCTCATGTAGGCGCCGAACGCAGGAAAAATGTAGCATGTTGCGTCTCAACCTGTGTTCGGCGCCTACACGCGCCTGTGTGAGTACAGCCCCATTGAAAAAAACTGAATGTGTCTACTCCTGCTCTCCACTGCGGCTGAACGCATAAAACTGGAATGCGTCAAACGCTCGTCTGTAAGAGCCCTTAATTGGGAAACCATTCTACTTTTTAGCAAATCTCTCCTCCAGGGGCCCAGATTACCAATGGGTTAATAATTGGGGGTCCCTATGGGGGAGGACACTAATTCATTACTATGGGGCTCTGTGATTCCTGATGGGACAAAGTTCCCTGACCCCCTCATTAAAGGGGTTGTTCACCTATAAATTAACTTTTAGTATGATGTAGAGAGTGATATTCTGAGACAATTTACAATTGGGTTTCATTTTCTTTATTATTTGTGGTCTTTGAGTTATTTAGCTTTTTATTCAGCAGTTCTCCAGGTTGCAATTTCGACAATCTGGTTGCTGGGGCAAATGACCCTAGCAACCATGCACTGATTTGAATAAAAGGCTGGGATATGAATAGGAGAGGGCCTGAACAGAAAGATGAGTAATAAAAAGTAGCAATAATAATAAATGTGAAGCCTTAGAGAGCATTTGTTTTTTAGATGGGGTCAGTGGCCCCCATTTGAAAGCTGTAAAGGGTCAGATAAAGAAGGCAAATAATTCAAAAACTTTAAAAAAGATAAATAATGAAGCCCAAATTAAAAGTTGCTTATAATTAGCCATTCTATAACATATGAAAAGTTAACTTAAAGGTATACTGTCATGGGAAAAAACTTTTTTTTCAAAATGAATCAGTTAATAGTGCTGCTCCAGCAGAATTCTGCACTGAAATCCATTTCTCAAAAGAGCAAATAGATTTTTTTTATATTCAATTTTGAAATCTGACATGGGGCTAGACATATTGTCAATTTCCCAGCTGCCCCAAGTCATGTGACTTGTGCTCTGATAAACTTCAGTCTCTCTTTACTGCTGTACTGCAAGTTGGAGTGATATCACCCCCCTCCCCCCCCCAGCAGCCAAACAAAAGAACAATGGGAAGGTAACCAGATAACAGCTCCCTAACACAAGATAACAGCTGCCTGGTAGATCTAAGAACAACACTCAATAGTAAAAACCCGTCTCACTGAGACACATTCAGTTACATTGAGAAGGAAAAACAGCAGCCTGCCAGAAAGCATTTCTCTCCTAAAGTGCAGGCACAAGTCACATGACCAGGGGCAGCTGGGAAATTGACAATATGTCTAGCCCCATGTCAGATTTCAAAATTGAATATAAAAAAATCTGTTTGCTCTTTTGAGAAATGGATTTCAGTCCAGAATTCTGCTGGAGCAGCACTATTAACTGATTCATTTTGAAAAAATGTTTTTTTACCATGACAGTTTCCCTTTAAAGGATTCCCATGCAGAAGAATGGAAGTGGCAGCAGGAGGGCCAAAGCTAGGGGTAGTCAGCATGTGCCTCGGGTGCAACTGTGCACAAATGTCACTTTGTGTTGGGCTTTGGTCAGTGATTTAATAACATATCCATTTCAGTGGGTGCCATGTACTTCCACTGGTCCTTCATGTTCCCAAGCATCTACTTGGACTGTAAAGCATTGCATTAATTGTTGTAGAGGTATGGGATCTGGTATCCGGAAACCCATTATCCAGAATGCTCCGAATTACGGAAAGGCCGTCTCCCATAGAATCCATTTAATCCAAATAATTCTTATTTGTAAAAATGATTTCCTTTTTCTCTGTAATAATAAAACAGTAGCTTGTACTTGATACAATCTAAGATATAATTAATCCTATTGGGTTTATTCAATTTTCTAGTAGACTTAAGGTATGAAGATCCAAATTACAGAAAGATCCGTTTTTCGGAAACCCCCAGGTCCCGAGCATTCTGGATAACAGGTCCCATACCTGTATTCTTGTAAAGTGCCGTGGACACTGTGCCACCATTTTTATAAACTGTTAAGTAGAACCATAAAATAAACGAAGGGCTGGAATTAAATGGAGTAGAGAGGGATACTCATGCTTAAATCTATTTTTTTGCCCTTATTGGATTAAAAGACAAACACCTATTTTCATTAGCCTTATCCCCAGGAGATTTGAAAAATACACTTCTGTTTACCCTTGACTTGAACTAAAAGCATTAGAATCATGATGGGAATTGTAGGGGGAAGCAGGAATTTCTCTGTAGATCAATGTCCCACTGTTGTGCCATTGAAACAAGTCCGATTTTCATGTTCCCCTTGCTGAGCAGGAACCATTTTCTGGGTTCTTAGAAGTTTGCAATTTGCAGAACTTGGCTAGAAATGCAGTTTCTCTGTTGCCTGCACAGCCGGCCCCCAAAGAGCAGAACGTAATCAAATGTAAGGTTTGAAGTCATGCAAAGCACAGTTTTCCTAATAAAGTAAGAGCTCTAGCCGACCGATATCCAAGTCTTCTGCTGATATCAGTTGGCTTGTCTTCCCCATTGACGCTAAGAATATTGTACGATTAGTTTCGTATGATATTGGTGTGTCTATGCCACCTTTAGGGACTACTGTAGCTTGCCTGGGGTCCGCTTGATAGGCCTGATACTTGGTATTGGACACTTCTGATTGGCTATATCCATTGTTCAATTATTGACCCTTGATGGGTAAAGCACCAACAGTGTTCTTTGTACAACAGTCACTGCCGAATATCTGTGCTATGTACTATCCACCTGGAGGTTGCCTATATTTTTCTATAAATAAAGAATTATTGTTTGTTTAAGAACCACTGTCGTCTAATCGATTTAATCAGCCTGAGGTTTCTGCAACACACTCCCTCGACTCCACAAGTTCGTGAAGGCCCATTCCGGAGATGAAGAGTCCATGTGTATTTGTGTGTTTAAAGGGATACTGTCATGGGAAGACATGTTTTTTTCAAAACGCATCAGTTAATAGTGCTGTTCCAGCAGAATTCTGCACTGAAATCCATTTCTCAAAAGAGCAAACTGATTTTTTTATATTTAATTTTGAGATCTGACATGGGGCTAGACATTTTCTCAATTTCCCAACTGCCCCAAGTCATGTGACTTGTGCTCTGATAAACTTCAATCACTCTTTACTGCTGTACTGCAAGTTGGAGTAATATCACCAGCCTAACAAATGAACAATGGGAAGGTAATCAGATAACAGCTCCCTAACACAAGATAACAGCTCCCTGGGAGATCTAAGAACAACACTCAATAGTAAAAACCCATGTCCCACGGAGACACGTTCAGTTACATTGAGAAGGAAAAACAGCAGCCTGCCAGAAAGCATTTCTCTCCTAAAGTGCAGGCACAAGTCACATGACGAGGGGCATCTGGGAAATTGACAAAATGTCTAGCCCCATGTCAGATTTCAAAATTGAATATAAAAAAATCTGTTTGCTCTGTTTTATTTAGGTTCTTTAAATATTTTGCCATGGAAATTGATCAATGAGGAGCAAATTAGTGTTGGGGTTTCTACTATTAAATGATTATCCTAAGCATAGTTTTTGGAGTACAAGGGGTAGGAAACAGGGGAGATTAATTTCCCCTTAAATAAAGAACAATTTGTAGCCTATCAGAATGCTCTGGAAGCCTTATTCTAGGATGCCATTATAACTGTCCGGGTCCTAAGCAGCCAGATAAGTAACAAGAGTAAATATTCCAGCCTCAGGGTTAATCTGATTTATTTATTTGTTGCTGTTTATAAAGCTGTGGCTTTGGTGGACCTCTTGGTGTATCTTCTCAAGATTTTGAGATATTTGATTATGGATGACTAGTGTATTGACATTGTCCTGATTATTTGCATGACTGTGTCTATACCCAGACTGCATTGCAAAGACTCTGGAATCCCTCCCTGAGTTTGTTGTGTCACGTCCCCACGGTGTCTCCATAAGTCATGACCCTGTTATAGGTAAATCATTACATAGACTTTCACCTTCCCCCTCCTAAGTATCCTATTTATTGATTAAGTGTCTCTGCATTGATTAACATTAATTTGTTACATCACTACACACTGAGCATCAAGCATGGCCCATTATGTACTGTTCTGTACCCTTGTCCCCCTCTTGAATTTGGTTGCTCTGTTCTCCCAAATCTTAAGGGGGATCTATAATAAATGTCTGCTGTACATTTCAATATAATCATAAAAATGCTGCTTATCAGTGAGCTTGGCCTTTAGTTGCTCCATGATTGTCATTGAATGGCCTTGTGAATAGGTCAAGGAACTAGCAGGAGAAAACGTAGAAATGGACAAATTAAAGGACAGCACCACCTTATTCAGGGCTTTGAGATAGTAAAACCATGGCTGGAAATACAAGTTATTAAAGGGGTTGTCCACCTTTGAGTTAACTGTTAGTATAATGTAGAGGGGGATATTCTGAGACAATTTGCAATTGATGTTCATTTTTTATTATTTGTGGTTTTATAAGTTATTTAGCTTTTTATTCAGCAGCTCTCCAGTTTGCAATTCAGCCATCTGGTAAGGGTCCAAAGTCCCCTAGCAACCCTGCATTGATTCAAATAAAAAAATGGAATATGAATAGTAGAGACCTGAATACAAATATGAGTGGCAATAACAATTAATATGGAGCCTTTGAGAGCATTTACTTTTTAGATGGGGTCAGTGACCCCCATTTGAATGCTAGAAAAGAAGAATGCAAATAATCAAAAACTATAAAAATAAACAATGGTGGCCAATTGAAAAGGTTCTTAGATTTGACCATTCTATACCTATCCCTATAAATTAAGTAAAAAGTGAACCACTAGGTTTGCCAACTTTTTATTATTTGTGGTTTTTGAGTTATTTAGCTTTTTTATTTGACAGCTAAATTTCAGCAATCTGGTTGCTATGGTCCAAATTACCCTAGCAACCATGCATTGATTTAAATAAGAGACTGGGATATCAATAGGAGATTGATTTAAAAATGAGCAAATACGAAGTAACAATAACAATAAGTGTGTAGCCTTACCGAGCATTTGTTTTTTAGATTTTTGAAGATTTTAGAAGAAGAAGAAGGCAAATAATTAAAAAAACTATAAAAAAAATAATGAAGACCAATTGAAAGGTTGCTTATGATTGGCCGTTCTATAACATACTAAAAGTTAACTTAAAGGTGAAGAACCCCTTAACGTTAATGTGTGTTTAAGGGGCATTTAAAGAGGCAGTGCAGTCTGCAAATTTATATTTTCAAATGAGTGGGATTATATCACTTGGGGTGCATGGCAATAAAACAGGATTAGTGTTTAATGCTTTTGGGGCAAGTTGTGGCTGTCGGTCCTACCAACATTTAGCGGAACCTTACAAGAAGAGTAAAACTCTCATTGCAGCACAGGGGTTGCAATATCATATTAATCCCCTTGGTTTGGGAATGAGATGCCGGATGGGATGATGTTCCCATACATTTGGCCCATTTGGCCATAGTGTAAACTGAAAGACAAATCCACAACTATAGGGAACATTGGAACATTGCTAGTGATAGACTAATTTGTCCGAATTTGGGAAAACGGCGAATTTTGCGAAACGGCGAAAAATTAACGAAACGCCAATTTTGATGCCAATTCACAGGCCAATGTCAATTGGCGCCGATGACAATTCCTACGCTGGTGGCAGTTTGACACATTAAAGTCAATGGGCATGCGTTTAATTGTCACTGCCGTCAGAATTTTTGCCAGAGTCAAAAAACAGCGGCGCACCGCGAAATTTTGCTGTGACTTTGCGCCTGTCAAATAAATTCGCCCATCACTAAACATTGCACTGGAGATACCAGGTCTAACGTTTACCCCATGCAGATGCGCAGAGATATATTCAATATCAAGGAGAACCTTCTCCCAGGTGAATATGTCATTAGTAGGAGGGTAAAAGATGAATGGGAAGTCATTTTATTAATGGGAGTTTTTTTATCTTTGTCAAATGATGGGGCTGCTGTGCTAACCCCATTATAATGTACAGCAATCCATACACATTAATAGTAATGACCAGATGAAGAATAACGAGGCTCCAGATGTCCTTGGCATTAGCTAACTCGCCGTATCACCTTCTTGTAAACTTTGTCAAGTAACATAGTCTACTTCTATTCATCGGACACCATATTTAGATTGTTAGCTCCGTGGCTTTCTGTAGATGAAGAATTAGAAGCACTGTATAAAAACAGATACTTCAAATGTATGGTGGCTGTGTAGCAACATGGACAATAACAGAACAGTAGCTTGTACTTGATCCAAACTAAGATATAACTAATCCTTATTGGAGGCAGAACCAGCCTATTGGGTTTATTTAATGTTTACATGATTTTCTAATAGACTTAAGGTATGAAGATCCAAATTACGGAAAGATTTTTTATCTGGAAAGCCCCAAGTCCTATGTTTTCTGCATAACAAGTCCATTACCTGTACATGCACATCAATTACGTGCATTGGCCACTATAAGGCACAAGTTGTTCTGGTTGAAACTATATAAATAAAAAATAGCTATAAACACCTTTTCAGTTCCATTTTAGCCCCCTTTTCCCCGCTGGAGTCCCAGTTATCAGCAAAAGGCAAAAACAGCTGTAGCCTGAAGCCTATTGATTTCTAAGCCAGAGTTAGGAGGATAAGTTTCTATTTAGAAGGGGCCTAGGGACAAAGCTAGGGGTAGGAAGAATCAACAGGAGCCAAAGCTTCAAGTATCAGAAGGGTTGCAATTTTGGGGCAGGAATTTGCAACGGGACATTGGGGGCTCCCAATGGGGGCCCTTAAGTAGCATCTCCAGTGGGTCCCGGACACCCCAGTGCGACACTGATTGTGATACCATTTTCCCCTGTGTTCTTGGCACAGCGCAGAAGGGATTGCTCAGAGATAAATTATAAAACATTGCCAACACAGAGATTCTCCTGAACCAAGTACAATTCTGCAAGTACAGCCCATTATGTTTGCTCAAATCCTGTATAGACAGATACAATTTAGCAGGAACATCCCCTTAGGTGGACTCAATGCCTGTGCAGAGAGATACCATAAGGGCAGGGGCACACACGGGCAGATTCGGGGAGATTTAGTCGCCTGGTGACTAATCGCCTCTTCTTCGGGGCGACAATCTCCCCGAACTGCCTTCCACCTGCTAAAATGAAAAATCGCCTGCGGCAATGCACTCGCGGCACTTCGATTTCCAGAGTCGCCCGAAGTTTCCTCGTGAGGCAACTTTGGCCGACTTCGGAAATCGAAGCACCGCAAGTGCCATTGTGCTGACCTTTTCTCATTATAGCAGGTGGAAGGCAGAGGGAAGGCAGTTCGGGGAGATTGTCGTCCCGAATAAGAGGCGATTACTCGCCAGCCGACTAAATCTCCCCGAATCTGCCCGTGTGCCTCTGCCCTAAAACTGTGCTGGTATTGCATGGACTACGGTTTACTCATAGCTTGTACATAGAGATACAAAAAAACTACGCCAGTATAGGTATTTCCCTGTGGTAAGGATAATTTTCGGATTTCTGTACATTTATATTTCTTTTTTACTTAGAAACATAACATTCTTTTAAAGCTTAAACGTAACAGTTTCTCTTTAATTGAACTCCTGCAAGTCAAGCAGCCATATCTCAGCCCTGATATTTTTTTGGGGGGTGCTTATGTGAATGGATCTGTTTATGAATCGGTGGGATACTAAAGGAACCGTAGCATTGGAGGCTTCAATTCACCAGGCTGCTTAATGATCTGATGTTCAAATTAAAAACAAAATGATTATCTTCATGGATTAGTCCCCCCTGCAGGAGTTTCTCGGCTGCCTCCCCGAACTGCACAGCATGAGACGTTATCTGTCTTTTCTCTTTCTTTCTCTCCAAAGTTTTCTCATTTCAACTGTCGCATCAGTTCTGGGCCCAAGAGACGGCCTGTGCCTTATCCAGCAAAGCTCTCCTGACCTGCTCTTTAAAAGAGTCCATATTATTAATCATTCCAGTGTGTGGCTCATTACAGCAGTCTCATCTACCCAATCCCTCTATTCAGTGTGTCCCATACCTAATCAGTCATTGCTAAATGGTTTCATATGATCAGAACTGTCCTTAGGGGGGGCAACCTTGACTCCCACAGTTTTATGAAATGGGAAGTGAAGAAAATCCATTGTGCTTCCTAAACTTATGTTAAAGATATGTCGAATGGAGATATTCAATGGCATCTGTACCATTATTTTCCTGTTGGGTTATTTCCCCTACCATCTATAAAGGTGCAGCTGAATCTTGGCATGATTACATTGCACAAGGCTCCCCTTACTTCATAACAAGTCTATAGATATAGGAAGACATTGGTGGATTATTCATTCAGCCTTAGTGACAAGAATATCTATGACAATAAAAACTCTTCATTTCAAATTTTACCATAATTGACCTTCGAGTTGGGCTTTGAATGCTGTCTAGGAGTACAAATAGGCATTCACTCCAAATTTTACCCAAATTAGCTTTCTGCCAGAGCTGCTGCTGCCTCTTCACTTTGCTATACTTCGGGCCAATAGTTTGGGAACCACTGCCTTAAAGTCATGTGATTTTAGATTTGGATAACTAAAGGCAATATTGCTTATGCAAAATGTTGCTCTAATTTGAGTGTGCAAATTAAAGGAACAGTATCACAAAAAAATGAAAGTGTTTTAAAGGAAAGACAATATAATTTAGTATTGCTCTTCACTGGTAAAACAGGCGTGTTGGCTTCAGAAACACAACTATAATTTATATAAACCACTACTGTGTAGCCATGGGGGCAGCCATTCAAAAGCACAGGATACACAGTAGAAAACAGATAAGTACTACTATAGTTTATACAAACAAGCTGCTGTGTAGCCATGGGGGCAGCCATTCAAGCACAGGATACACAGTAGATAACAGATAAGTACTACTATAGTTTATATAAACAAGCTGCTGTGTAGCCATGGGGGCAGCCATTCAAGTACAGGATACACAGTAGATAACAGATAAGTACTACTATAGTTGATATAAACAAGCTGCTGTGTAGCCATGGGGGCAGCCATTCAAGCACAGGATACACAGTAGATAACAGATAAGTACTACTATAGTTTATATAAACAAGCTGCTGTGTAGCCATGGGGCAGCCATTCAAGCACAGGATACACAGTAGATAACAGATAAGTACTACTATAGTTTATATAAACAAGCTGCTGTGTAGCCATGGGGGCAGAAATTCAAGCACAGGATACACAGTAGATAACAGATAAGTACTACTATAGTTTATATAAACAAGCTGCTGTGTAGCCATGGGGGCAGCCATTCAAGCACAGGATACACAGTAGATAACAGATGAGTACTACTATAGTTTATATAAACAAGCTGCTGTGTAGCCATGGGGGCAGCAATTCAAGCACAGGATACGCAGTTCATAACAGCCTGGCAGAATATAATGGAATCAATAAGCGAATGCATATTTTTGCGCTCAAACCTGCGTTTCAATGCGAATATAACGCAGAAAAAAACACCTGTGTGTAAGAGCCCTAAGTTAGATAAGTCCGGTGGGTTGCTCTTGTATCTGACGCAGCCCCAGTTAGGGAATATAGCGCAGTTATCTGTATGAATATTACGGCTATTGCAATGTTAACAGTCTAACATCTTGGAGCAGTTTCTGTATTGCCTTGTCTAATTAAATAGCATTATCACAGCTGCAATAATTGGCCTAATTGCTGTTTTATTACATTATCATCATCTTAGTCATAATGAGTATGCCTATTGTACGTATGCAAGCCATCGTCTCTCTGAAACGGGCCTTTAAGATTTTTTTTCTTTTCCATATTTCTCATGACGATGTAAAGATGCAGTGAATTTCTGCAGAGGGATGCCGTTTATGCAATATATCGGCACGGGTTTCGCAAGCTGCATTTTAATGCTAAAAACAGGCATTTAGCATAACCATTCCGTGAGCTCTGGGCTTGGCAACTAGACATTTCTGTGTCATACTTTAATAAGATCAGACAAAGGGATATTTTCAGTGATACCGCATACTTTACTTTCATGCGCCAGCGCTGATGACTTGAGGGCTAAAACGTAAATTAAAGCTGATTTTGATTTAATTTCCCCTTTAGATTCATTGTTTCCAGAGATTCCCCCGTGACATAACGGAAAATAAAAGTTATCTGCCTTCATTTTCTATGTGAATAGTTGCAGCAAAATCCTGCAGCAGATCAGTTGGGGGTTACCTTCCTCTTACCCGATTGGTGCATTTGTATAGATAGTATTGTGTGCGCACCAACCATGTAGGAGAGGTGGCAATCTGTTTCTGCTGAACAGTTAATATGGGACTTGCTAACATGAGCAGCCAATCAGTAGGGAAATTACATAGGACAAAGGTGGGCTGTCTACCAGGGACGCAAGTTATAGGTGGCGGCAAAAAAGCTGTTCCTGATAACTTTAGGAGCCAAAATTCAGATTTTTGGAATTTTAGCTCTGCTAGTGCATAAAGGGCAATTGCACTCTGCACACTAGCGATTGGACACACTCCGGCGCTCAAAATAGTATGCGCCGTGTTGGGCGGCATCAGAAAGGCTGTCTCAGGGCGGCTATAGTGCAGCTATGTTGAAGGTTCACAAGGCTGGGGCTCATTTGTCAAGAATGGGCATATTTGCACCTGGGCAGTAACCCATAGCAACCAATAAAAAATTAGCTTTCTTTGTTCTGCTAATCGGTTGTTATAGGTTACTACCTTGCCTGGTGTTGGTAACTGAACCCCACATGAAGATACATGAAAATACTGTTACTGGATCCTGATATGAGTGCAGCTGCATGGCTGCTGTTCATATGTGCGTGTGGGCCCTGGGACAAAAAAAACCTGCAGCCCAGGCCCAGTAAATATTTAATAAATCCCTATGTGAGTACAGGTCAATGTTCTTATCTTATAAGGACACAATGATTAATTTAATGCTTACCATGACACAGATTGTAGAATCTTTGGTGCTGACACAGCAGTAGTACCAGCCCTGTAGATTCTGTATTTCTGGGTTGCAGGTAAATATATATATATATATATATATATATATATATACACATACAGTATGTATATTCTGCAGGATATAGAATAATAATAAAGTATATAATTGAGATAATATATCATTCCTATCAATCCATGCCCGGCTGAATTTACAATCCAAGGGGCAAATTTACATGCCTTCGAAGTTGCGACAGCGTTGACTTTGCCGCACTTAGCCAGGGCTGCGCAAATTAGAGAAGATCCAAAGTTGCGCACCTATCATTTGCTAGTGATGTTACGATCAGCGATTCGAAGTTACGCTAGCGATCGGAAATTTGCATACAGCGCGAAATAGAAGTTTGAATAGACGTGTATGCTGCAGCAAATAAATAACACTACACAAGCCCAGGGAAACTTAATAAAATGATATAGAGGTGTTCTAACACCCTACACATGTGACCACAGTATAGTTTAGGTGCCATATGTTAACAAAAGTAGGGGGGGAAGGAGGGTACCCTAAAATAAAAAATTGATCTTTTTCAGCCTATAACCCTCTAAGAAGTAAAAAAATGCCAGCGTTTTTTGGGAAAATTTTTTACAAACTCATATCTACTCTATTGCACAGCGCCTGGTCTGACCTGGCGAAGTAAACTCTGGCGAAAGAGGTAACGTTCAGAAAAAAAAAACGTAGTAAATTTGCGTATTTTCGCCCCTTCGCCAGAGTGCGACTTCGTCTGGCGTTAGGCTGCGGTAGTCTATCTACTTCATTAGCAAATTTTTAGTAACTTGGCGAAGTGGCAAAATGATGTAACGCTGGCTTAGCTTGGCTTAGCCACATCGCCGGTAAGTGAATTTGCCCCCAAGGGCCTTACTATCCACTTGCACATACTATAGTCCAATAATGAAACTAGTAGTTGCCAGGCACAGGTGCACCTGGGTCCCCAAACTCAATTTTTGAGCCGGATTTGTGACAAGCGTCTGGCAGGCCACCAGTTGTTCAGCCAATGCTATAGGAGCCTAGGGACCTGCTTGTATGTTTGCGGAATGTGGAAGGAAACCCACACAGACACAGAAAGAGCAAATTCCATGCAGACAAGGCCCTGGTTGGAATCAAACCTAGGACTCCAGTGCAGCTTAGCAACCACTGCACCTTCATTCAGCCAATCTACAAGTTGCCTACCATAGTTCCCTAAACTACAGCATGGAAAGGGTTAAGGGTTAATCCTCTCTTTTTCATACCTGTCTTCTGTGCCTACTAATATTGCTTGGTTAGTTGTATAGAAACATAAGACGACCAGCCAGAACTGCTCAGCATTTGCCACCCCCTTTCCTGCTGTTGGGGTTACAATTGCGCTGGACAACTAAATTTATTAACCTTCACCTGCAATATAGTGCAACTGAGCAGCTTGTGCTGCTTGTCAGGAGCAAAACTGCATTATCTGTCTGATCCAGTGCAAAACATTACGTTGAATGTACACAAAAATATTTAGGAACCTGCACCATATGTAGATCCTAACTCTGCAATGCACATAAGAGGCAGGCATAGGTTGGGCACCTGGCTGGTTAAATAAGTCAATGCTAAAATAAAACTAGGACTATGGGGAAATGTTTTTGGTCAAAGACCCTCCTGTCTCAGAGGCAGAATATTTTGTTTCCCTTCTATCCTAGCAGGTGGCTGAGGTGGGGCAACTGATATCAAGAAACGTTCAGCACTGTTCTATTCTGTTTTTTTTATCCTGCTCTGTCACCCATTAAGCTCCCTAGGATTCCTGAATTATTGAAAGATTCTTTATTAACATTGGCTATAGGTATAAGAGCTGACTTGCATAAAGAGGCACCAACATTAAACGAGGATCAGAATATCCCCATAGAGCTACTGGAATCTTTACTGATATGAATATTAACATTTTAGCTTGAGGAAACTGCCAGGGAATCCATGTCAGTTAATAAAGGTCCATTGCTTAAGCTAAAATAAGTCTCCATCTTTAGATCCCTCTTAGGGCCAATAAACATATTTGTTGCTGCGTCCCCCCGCTGTTAATCCTTCATGCGTTCCACCACTGGGGTCTGCAGGAACAAGCACATGCTTCCTGATTGGGCTGTTAAGGCACATTTAATCTCCAAATGCAGCTGGAACACAACTTGATGCAAGGAGATGCAGGAATGAAAATGTGGAAGGGCCCTTTTAGGGTGAAAAAAAATCTGTACCAAATAATATTGTCGTTTTTAGGGCTCATATATCATGACAGAGGTGCAGCACAAGTAGCAATCAAGGGCTCCAAAATTTGGCCAATCGACGGCTAGGTACCGAGAGCTTGAGCCCACCTGTGCTACCCTTAAGAGCATGCAGTGCCACTTGTACCTACAGTAGCTTGTAGTAAGAAATACAGAAGCACACCAATGGATTGCTTAGTGAAATTGGTGTTTTATTAAGCCCATGTGTTTCTGCAAAAAGGGCAACATTTTGAGCCCCTCCAGGCCCTTTATCAAGCCTAAAATGGAGGGGGGGGGAGGAGGAGTGAGGATTACAAAAATCCTCCCACGCCCGGGATACAATTAACCCAATCAAAGTGATATACATCCATACGAGTTCAAAAGCAAGCTCAAAAAGTCTGTTGCTGAAGTGCCTGCAATAAAGATCATTAAAGATGTCCATTGCATTCATAAAATATTGTACAAAAGTCAATTTGGGTTACACAATCCATTTGGGCCATAAAATCCACAAAAAAATCCACAATAAAAGTCCATGTATAAATGTTGGTGGGTGAAATGTATGTCTTGAAGGATTTATCCTTTTGTGCCAAGAATAATGTGTGTAAAGAGCAAGAAATCCTGCACTACAATTCTTTTCAATACATCACTATATTAATGATCACTATGAATCTGACCTTCCTCAAATACGTGTGCCAACTCACCCCTTTAAGGGCTCTAACACCTTGGATTTTCCTGTGTTCCACCACACCTGTGATGCAATTGTATCAGTACAGGCCAATAAGAATAGACTGTGTTTTTTCCTGCGGTGACATGCAGGAAATTTCAATGCAGGGTATAAGAGCCCTTATACAGGCCACATATTGAATCCATGTCCTGCATGGCTAGTTGGCAATTAATTTAGATGCATGCTGCATGGCTGCAAATAAGGGCTTGTACTGACCAACACTTAGGGAGGAACTCCACTGGCAATTTTGGAGCAATCCGACAAAACGCAGGCATCAAATCGGATGCGACGAAAATAAGGTAAGTAAATGCATTGTCGGATGGTGTCGCAGCGTTGATCCAACGCGACGCGACTGTCGGATACAGATGCAGTGTGCAGCGTCTGCATCCAGTCATGTAGCGTCGGATCAACGATGCAACACCATCCGACAATGCATTCACTTATTTCCGTTGCATCCGATTTGACGCCTGCGTTTTGAATTCTGGGTAAAGGTAATGTAATGCGCTGGTTTGTTCCTTGCCATTGACTGAGGAATTCATGACATGGAGTGGAAGGACCTATAGCCTCAGACACTGATGGAATGGTGTAAAGCAAGTAAAAACATGGCAGCTTGCACTTGTTTTTGCACTTTGCACCCGGCCTCACCGACAGTAAATGAGCGCTCTAATCATTTGTCCAAACAGATTTGGTTAACAATAAGGATGGTCTATGAAAGCATCACTCACATCAGTCCCTGCCCCTGTAGAGCTTACACTCTAATACAACAAACTAGGGTTGACACTGTTCCAATTTCCATGCTGAACGGCAGAGGTTAAAAAGGCTTTCACTTTAATGAACCAACAAGCAAGCGGTTTTCTCTTGGTGCTTTATCTCTGTAAGAAATCAGTAGTCCCTATAGAACAAAGCAGACGAGCAAATGGCAGTGGAGACTGCAGTAATAACTAGCAATGCTACCAGCTCAATATATTCCAATATATACCATAGGGGCTTAAAAACCGCAGGCTGAATACTGCATTCAGGTGCAGCCAATTTCAGGCTTCTCATGCGAATTCCCCAGCAAAATCACATGTAACTCACATAAGCTGCTTACAGGGCTGCTTCACCTATGCGCCCAATCCTAAATGGGAGGCAGATAAACTCATTGCAATGCTAATTAGTGCTAACGAAATGTTGCAGACAAACAGCACTACAATTAGCAGCTGCACCTAGTCATTTGTACTGCCTTAAACATGCCACAAAATGGATACGTGATGACAGCTTAACAGACGGAATGGATACAGTCATTAGGGAATCACTGTTGAGTCTGGGGCACGAGCATGAAATCACCCAAGATAGGAATTCGAGAAGACGGAGTGTAAACGCTGGGAGTTGCAGTTCAGTAGGATAAAGCCTGAGGGCGGGATCCCTGACACCACCTGTTTACTGGTACAACTACTGTGCATGCTGGGAGTTGAAGTCTTAGAGAACAGCAAATCTAAAACCCCTGCACTAATTGATTGCCTCTAGCACTTGAGTGGTTAACACAATGTTCCATACCAGTGGCATGACCCAAATCCTCACGGCAAGGATCTCAGAACATACCTGTCTGGGAACACAAGTACAGTACATTAATCAAAGTCACTGGGGCTCTCAAGCCAAGAGATGTCCTTAAACTCAGGCTGCCACTAACTGACAACTGGAGTTGCGCAGTCCATGAAACTGCATGCAATACAGCTTATTAAACTCCCCAATAGTCTGAATACTGAAACAATACTGTGGCTAAACCATTCCCCTTTAACCTAGGGAGTTGTTTCTTTCTTCAGGTACAAATAAAAATAAACTGTGTACTTTCCTTTTTGTGTCTCGCCCATTGGTTACTATTAGAGAAAAGTAGGTGATCCTCATATCTTTCTGGGCTTTGCCTATACTGATTCATTTATGTCATTATACCAGACGTCACTTTCAAAGACTAATATGTAAGTGGTGCCTTCTGAGTTTGGCTGCACCCAGGCCCAGATTTGTGGTGAGGCCACAAAGCATGCTGACGTTTCCAACACCATCCGATGCGCTGCAACAAAACGAATGCGAGAAATGCCGGATGAAGTCGCATCACTGATCCGACGTGACACGACTGTCAGGATGCAGAAGCTGCATGCTGCGTCTGCATCCGACAGTCGTGTCGCGTCGGATTAACGATGCGACTTCGTCTGACATTTCTATCTCTTACCTTAGTTCCGTCGCATGCGTTTTGCTGCATCGCGTCGGAAACTTCCATGTAGTCCTACCCTTAGAAGCACTGGGGATGCATATGGGTGTGCTCGGATGCATGCTCAGGTCCGGTGGGCAATGCACTTGCAAGGAACCTGCAGCCTAGGGGAGCCCAAGGGGGAAATTTGGGCCTGGTTGCACTCTGTCATAGCTAGGTGCAGAGCACAGGCGCAGCGGGATATAAGAATATAAGTAATTCTTGCTCTTTACTGGTAAGTCTCCATCAAGACCATGAGGTGCACTTTTGGTTTCCAGTAAAGAGCAGTAGAAGAGACTTTGTGGGGGGAAATGAATCCTGATAAATGAATTCGATTTTATAAGAGAGGCAATAATGAAGCTGTAATCACCTCTCAATAAAGTCATTGTACTTGTACCTACACTAGTTTCAAGCAAAGGTCAATGCCTCTTTTAGCCAATAGGGATCCAGTGTCTGATCCAACTGCCCTATTGGACTCAATGTGATTAGCATATAATAGATCCCATTTAAATTGTAGGGTTATTAAAACAAATAACTTATATGAGGGGCTTCTCACAGCTTCATTGTTACATAGTTAATGTAGTTGAAAAAGAGAAAGAAGAAAAAGTCAAACTTGGCTCTTCCAGTGCACATGTATACTCATATGTTTATATGTATAAAGACCTATTTAAACACTCAAAATAGGATTTTACCAAGTCAAACAGGCAACGTTTCGGGGCTCCCGCCCCTTTCTCAAGCATCATCACTTGTCACGACATCATGACCTTTATAAAGCAAAACACATGTAATTGACACACCTTTCATATGCATAATACATAGCAAACTCAAAACATCATAGTCACTTTCCAATACTAATTACAAGGTTCCAATATCTATAATAATGAATACACAGTGTGTCATACATATAATAATCCCAAAACTGTAAATAAACTTTTTTTTTTATCATATTTCGTTGGCGTTGTATCAATCATGTGAGTGCCATCACTATGGACAGTTGATATATAATTCTATCTATATGTTATATCAATTCCTATACCAATAACTTTATGAGATTCAGATAGCTTCAGTATTCTGCTTGCCCAACATCCAAGCCACTCTTATAGGCATTAATAGAATCTGCCATCACAAACATCCCACGGCAGTGCATTACACAACTCCATTGTGTTCTCTCTTGTGAAGAACCACCTACACTAAGGGGGTCTAATGCAGGCTCTGGTCCTTTGATCATTTCTATGGGAAAAGTGAGAACCAGCTATATTGTCATCTAATGTACTTGCAGTGGTGTAACTAGTAGGGGAGCAGCGGGTGTGACTACACCCCCAGTAGGACCCACCAAAGCCACCCCATGTGCATGGAGTCACTGCTGGAGTCACTGTGGTGCACACTGAAGCCCAAAGGTAAGTGCCAGCGGCCGTAGTCCCCAAGTTATGCCACTGTATACTTGTAAAGACTCATGTCCGATACTTTCCTCGTAGTTTAATTGTGTAGCTTTGTCTCAGATTTTCATGTAAAAAATGATAGTACAATGTATATTAATGCATATGTTACCTAAACTGATCATGTGGCACATTGAAGTACACTGGAACACAAGGTTAGGACAAGTATTTAGTCTAATATGTTCTCATATCTCACATGTGTTATATCTTTAGCAATTATGACACCTTCAAATTAAATGATGGGTACACAAGCAGCCCCCCAATTTACTGTGATTGATGCCTATTTAAAGGGATACTGTCATGGGAAAAAACATTTTTTTCAAAATTCATCAGTTAATAGTGCTGCTCCAGCAGAATTCTGCACTGAAATCCATTTCTCAAAAGAGCAAACAAATTTTTTTATATTCAATTTTGAAATCTGACATGGGGCTAGACATATTGTCAATTTCCCAGCTCCCCAAGTCATGTGATTTGTGCTCTGCTAAACTTCAATCACTCTTTACTGCTGTACTGCAAGTTGGAGTGATATCACCCCCTCCCTTTTCCCCCCAGCAGCCAAACAAAAGAACAATGGGAAGGTAACCAGATAACAGCTCCATAACACAAGATAACAGCTGCCTGGTAGATCTTAAGCTGGCCATAGACGCAAAGATCTGATCGTACGAATCGAGGATTCGTACGATTTTCGAACCGTGTGTGGAGAGTCCCGACATTTTTCGCCCGGCGGAGATCGGTCGTTTGGTCGATCGGACAGGTTAGAAAATTTCTGTCGGCTGCCGATAATATCTCTGCGTGTATTGCCGATCGTACAATTTTCAGTGGGAGACTGTCACCAGCTTTGGTTGGACATAGATATCGTACGATTGCTGTCAGGGGCAGAACATTGCTGATCTGTTCTTTTACTACTTTATTTGATCGGAATGGAAAGACTTTGATCTGAATGGTTAGTGGCGGGTCGGGAGATGGGAAAGTCCGATCGTACGATGATTCGTACGATCGGATCTTTGCATCTATGGCCAGTTTAAGAACAGCACTCAATAGTAAAAACCCATGTCCCACTGAGACACATTCAGTTACATTGAGAAGGAAAAACAGCAGCCTGTCAGAAAGCATTTCTCTCCTAAAGTGCAGGCACAAGTCACATGACCAGGGGCAGCTGGGAAATTGACAATATGTCTAGCCCCATGTCAGATTGCAAAATTGAATATAAAAAAATCTGTTTGCTCTTTTGAGAAATGGATTTCAGTGCAGAATTCTGCTGGAGTAGCACTATTAACTGATGCGTTTTGAAAAAAACATGTTTTCCCATGACAGGATCCCTTTAAACATGGGACCCAAAAAGGATAGGAAGGACCTAAGCCTTATTTCAGGGTGGACATTCCACTGGTCCATTTTCATTTCTTTCTAAAGACAAGGTTTACCTGGAAGAAATATTGTTTGTATTGCAATTTCTTGGATCTCTTCTGCAATAAAGAGCAAGAAATGACCCTCGTCTGATGGCTCTTGTTCATTCTGACTTAAGCGGTTTGTTCTTAATGACAAGTTAATTCGTATTTTATTTTACTATGAAGTACTGGGTGCAGAATAGCTTGTAATAAGTTGTTTATATAAAGTGTGGGTCACATCTAAGTGATGCGTTCACTGACTCCTTTAGCTATGCCATGTAAGCTGTATAAAGAGAATTATTCATTTTAAGCTATAATATAAAGACAGGTGGAGCACATAGCGGGTGATCTAGATTATTGGCTTCTAAATTTGGCAAACCTGACCTCAAATATTGGCCCCATGATTCAAAGAAGTGCAAGCTTCATCCATAAAACTACAGAGCAGGAAAGCCCAAAATGCAAACCATGGCCAAGCACTTAGACTGTAAGCTCTACGGGGCAGGGACCTCCTTCCCACGATGTCTCTTACCACATAGCACTTAAGTTCTTTGTCCTATGATTCTGTATATATTTATTATGTGATTTGTTTCCCCCATGTATACTTTTATATATATATATATATATATATATATATTGTACTTTTATGCACTGTACAGCACTGCCGCTCCTTAACAGCGCTTTTCAAATAAAGTTATACATACATACAAGCCTGAAAGCCATTTAGGGTGAAATTCCGGGGGAATACCTATTTAAGCTCATAGAAGCCCAACTTTAAGGTTAATTTAAGGTGAAGGCTTATTTGCTATCCTTGATATTATTGGAATTATGGCGGAATGGCCTAAAAGAGTTTATTTTTAAAATATACTGTATGTAAGTAACCTAGTTATGTCATAAGAGGGGGGACCTGAACAAATGATGAACCCCAAAGGGGGCTTGAACCAAAAAAGACCACTTATATAGAGGAGCATGACCAGCTATACCTGTAGATATGGAACCCACCTGGCACCAAATGCATTGGGTGGGGTGGAATATGGTGTCCACCCATGAACAATGGACAATTCCACAAATCAGTGCAATTTACAGGTATGAGACCTGTTATCCAGAATACTCTGGACCTAGGGTTTTCTGTATAAGGGTTCTTTCTGTAATCTGAATCTTGATACCTTACGTCTACTAAAAAAATTACCTAAGCGTTAATTAAAACCAATAGGATTATTTTGCCTCCAATAGGGATTAATTAAACCATAGCTGTGATCAAGTAGAAAGTACTGTTTTATTATTACAGAGAGAAATTATTTTTTTTAAAATTTAGAATTATTTGATTAAAATGGAGTCTATGGGAGCCATCCCATAATGCGGAGCTTTCTGGATATCAGGTTTCCAGATAACGGATCCCATACCTTTAATGTATTAATTCTTTACCCCCAGAACCACCCTCCAGCTGAAGACTGTAGTCCAACAGTTCAGCAAAGGGCCACAAACTGACCATACTAATTGTACAACATTACTTCATATAAGATATTTACACAATGAATGGGTACCCAGCGCTGTGGGGGCAGCTTCAGGATGCCGTTAACTTATCTCAATAAAAGCTGGAGAGTAACAGACCTCTGTAAAGCCGAACTGAAATACCATCTCCCTCAGCAGCCTGGGAAAATGTTCTTTATGAAATATAGAAAACCTCAGAAATGGAATAGAAAGGCAAATAAGAAACAACTTCAGGTGAACTGCACATTCTCCCCATGTCTGTTACAGCCTGTGGCTAAAGCTACGCAAGACGTTAACTTGGGTTTCCATCAAATTTCCCGTCCCATTGTTATCCACGGTACGGCACGCCAGAATCTCAGCATGTTCTGAACGAGTCATTAGCACACTGACAACACACAGTCCATTAAGTAACTTACATTCAAATAAATGCGACCACTTTGTATCTGCAGCTGCTTCAGTCAGTGGCCAAACGGCGTAGGGTGTAACTCTCTCTCCCCTAAACTTAAATCTTATAATGTCCACATGTCTATAAAGGGAATCCATGGATCCCTTTCCCCATACTGAAACCGCTGTTGGTTTGTGATTACAAATTGGGAACTTGATTGGCTAATTTATTGTAAAAATGCAACTGACAAGCAGGGTCGGACTGGACCGACGGGACACCGGGAAAAAACCGGCGCTCCTTTGTGACCTGCCCCTGTGCGATTGCAAAAAAAATGCAGAGAAAAAGGTCCATGCTAGTGCGGGGGAGGGGAGTAAGCAGGACAGAGGGGGATTTGAGGCTTGGGCTGGGGGCCCCTGGGGGTGGCAGGGGGCCCTAATGCGGCGACCCCGGTGTTCCCAGCACCCCCAGTCAGACCTCCTAACAAGGCTGAGCTCCATTAGGGGTTTTACACACGGGCACACACATTTTTTATGCGTCTAACGCATGTCTAAACGCAGATTTGAGAGCAAATAAACACATTTGCTAATTGATTCCATTATATTCTGCCTGTCTGTACTCATGAGCATTCTGAGTTGCATTTGTTTAGAAGCAGCATGCTGCATTTCCTTGCACTTGACACTCATTCAGCTATCAATAGAATAGAGGGTTGTGCTTAGAATGGGAAAAAACACGCTTAACTGCATTAAAAAAAGCAGTAAAACACAATAAATGTGTTTTTTTCCGCGCTCAGCATGCATTAAAAAAACACCTGTGTGTAAGAGCCCTTAAGGTGAAAACACACAGAGCTTCTAGTAGCAGCTTCTTGTCACGGCTACAAAATAGACAATAGTGATAATTGGCTTTGCTATGACGCTACACGTGTTTTAGATGAGGAAATTCTCAGTGTTGTCTATGGCAGAGTATTTTGTAGCTGCTACTTGTAGCTCTGTGTGTCTTCAGTGCATGTTAGCATAGGTTTGTACTGTTTGGGCGTGGGGACAAATGATTTGATGTTTTTCATTGTTTAAGCACAGATCGTTTTGTGTATTTACATGTTACCAAATACAAAGGGGGTGGTGCTTTATTTAACCTATAGCTAATAAACATTGTATAGTATAATATAGAATAGTAATCAACATTGTAGAGTATTTTACCTTTAAACGTTAACAGAACCAGTACTCTACTGGGGTGCAAAGGACCCACCATAAATCCTTAGACCACAAGCCTCTTCACACTCTCTAGTCTCTTCTCTTTACATATTCCTCTATCATTCCCTCCCTTTGCTCCCACACAGAAATGAGGAATGACCATTGTATAGGCAAATTGTACTGGAACCTGGGCCAACTCAGGACTGGATTAAAATATCGGGTGCCCCTAGGCCTGCCGCTGCTCATTGCCCCAGTCCCCCTCCCCTTGAAATGTGCAACTTTCCATCATCGGGTCCAGAGAACTGAAGACTGGCACATGGGAAATTTTAAGAACTATCAAGTCTGCTCTGTTAAAGTAATGTGACTTATGCTCTGATAAACTTCAGTCACTCTTTACTGCTGTACTGCAAGTTGGAGTGATATCACCCCCCCAGCAGCCTAACAACGTAACAATGGGAAGGTAACCAGATAACAGCTCCCTAACACAAGATAACAGCTGCCTGGTAGATCTAAAAACAGCACTCAATAGTAAAATCCAGGTCTCACTGCGACACATTCAGTTACATTGAGTAAGAGAAACAACAGCCTGCCAGAAAGCAGTTCCATGCTAAAGTGCTGGCTCTTTCTGAAAGCACATGACCAGGCAAAATTACCTGAGATGCACCTACACACCAATATAAAAACTAGAAAAATACACTTTCTGGTTCAGGAATGACATTTTATATTGTAGAGTGAATTATTTGCAGTGTAAATAGTGTAATTTAGAAATAAAAACGACATCATAAAAATCATGACAGAATTCCTTTAAGTTCATCTGGTCCTTTAGTATAACCTGTAGCTTCTGCCAACAATCAAATGCATTGTATTTTAATTAATAATGGGGACCATCAAAACTTTTGCCACTTGACCCACCACAGCTAAAGAAGAATCTGCCTTTGTATGGGGCTATAACTAACCAGTAGCCAATCAGAGCATGGGGTGCTTACAGGTTCTACATACAACAAACAGCACTACAATATATGTGCAACAATGCCAACGCATCATTCTGCCACTACATTCCCCCAAAAGAATAAACAATTAACTACTATTCCTATGCATTCCCATAATGCACACAGTCATGTAGCTGAGCATCAGTACAAGAAGATGGGCCTAGGGCTGGAGCTGGAGCCCAAAACGGAAAGAAACGTTGTAAACATTGGTAAGTTGCAGTTCAGTTGCTTGTGTGTGTATGGGGGGGGGGCTGAAGTGTGGACAACTGGACATAGCTAATATGACATAGCTAATATGATTGAACAATAAATGTAAAGTTCAATTATACTTTCTTACCCCATAAGAGACTGTTAGAGACTGGGCAGGTACACAATGCAACCAATGCCAAATCCCATTCACAGAGGCAGTGGAGTAATTATTATTGGGCCCCACAGCAAATTTATTTTAGGACCCCCCCAAATATCGAGAGGTTGTCCTGTTTTACCAATATATATTCAAATGGCTCATTAATTAGGGTCTCACTGGACTCCTATACCCAGGACCGCCATCAGAAATCACAGGGCCCCATACAACAAAATTTCCTGGGCCCCCTGAGCTGCACCCACCGCCGGCCCCACCTACAGGTCCGCCCTCCCCACCGCACAGGTCCGCCCCCCACCACACAGTAAAAAAACAAAAAAAATATTGGTGGCTAGGGTTTCCACATGTTAATAAAAAATAAAAAGATATTGGTGGTCAGGGCCCCCCCATGAAAAAAACATTTGTGGCAAGGGCCCCCTCCCCATTAAAAAATATTGGTGGCTAGGACCCCACATGAGAAAAAAAAATTGGTGGCCAAAATTGGTTGCCAGCCCCCCCCCCACATTATAAGAAAATTGGTGGCCAGGGGCTCTTAAACGTCCATGCCTTCCCGAAGTCAGCAACTCTCAGAAAGATGGGGGCCCGGCTAATCAAGTAAGTGTGGCGTGGCCGGGCCCCCATACAACTCTCCCCCCTGTCCTCCTGGCAGGGTCTGCTTCCTTTGTACAGAGGCAGACCAGCAGTGATTTTGTTACAGGGAGGATTGTCCTAACCTGCCAGGATTTTACTTACAGTGCAGTCATGTAGAAATGCTTTCCCCAGTCCAGTAACCAATAGCAACCATCTAGATGCTAGTTTTCAGTAATTGCGCTGCACTCGACCTGTGAGTGCTGACTAGTGATTGGTTGCTACGGGTTACAGGGCAGGACACACTATGGTCATGTTACTCTTTAATCCCACATTGCAACCAAAATTCCATTGGTTAATTAGTATTTTTTATCAGGCTCAGGAAGGGTTTACTGCCAAAGGTCTGTTTTCTACTCATGAATATATAAAAGTTATTGCATAAAAATATGTAACTCTGCAGTGTTGCTTGTTTTAACTTGCATTCGTATCTTTCCCTCTGCTTTATACTACAGGTATGGAACCCGTTAACCAGAATGCTCTGGACCTGTGGTTTTCCGGATAACAGAAATTTCTGTAATTTGGATCCTCACACTTTAAGTCTACTAGAAAATCATGTAAACATTAAATAAACCCAATAGGCTGGTTTTGCTTCCAATAAGGATTAATTATATCTTAGTTGGGATCAAGTACAAGTTACTGTTTTATTATTACAGAGAAGAAGGAAATCATTTAAAAAATTTGGATTATTTCTTTATAATGGAGTCTATGGGAGGCGGCCTTTCCATAATTTGGAACTTTTTGGATAACGGGTTTCCGGGTAACGGATCCCATACCTGTACTAGATATATCTGTAATATTGCAGGGGGTTGAGAATGGGTTCAAGCATTTCCCTTTTGCACCATTGCCTTTCTGTAGCGTAAAATTTACACATTCAAATCCAGAGCAAGAAAAAGAGACATTTACAAAAAATTATTCAATTCAATCAA
Source organism: Xenopus laevis (assembly GCF_017654675.1). Taxonomy (NCBI): domain Eukaryota; kingdom Metazoa; phylum Chordata; class Amphibia; order Anura; family Pipidae; genus Xenopus; species Xenopus laevis. Next base: position 118,400,752 of record NC_054378.1, on the reverse strand, counting down.
GCACGAGTAATGCAAATAATAAATCTCTAAAGGCCACAATGTGCTTTTGAGACACAACAGTAAGTGATAGTCTAGCACATCTTTTAAGAACAGAGAATTCCCTGTAAATGATTAATGGGTCAAAGTGGCCACAAAGTATTATATATCTGCAACATATTAGTAAACCAATTGATTCCCAATGTGAAACAAATCTACACGGCAGATACAGTATTTTGGTGGCTTCATTGCAACTGTGTGAGTAATGAAACAAACGGAATATATGAACCCTGGAAGCTTTCAGTTGGCATTTTGGACTCATAAGAGCAAAACGTAACTAGGGCAGTAGGGTTATTTGTTTATCACTTTTTTGGTCAGGGAATCCATTATGACTTTCTGGTTGTAGGGCTACAAGTTCAGGCATTCTACTGTTGAGTGGTGATGAGAGTTGCAGATTCAAAAATGGGCAGAGATTTCACCACTTTGGGTTTCATACTCTGGTTCAACCACCGCACTAAAGGTTTTTCAGGGACTCCATATAACGGACTTGTTACTTTATTACTTTCAGTCTTCTTAACTATGTAAAAGCTACAATATATGATATCCATTTAATTCTCCCATTGTGTGATGCAGGGGGACACTAAAAAACTATTAATAGCTTATCTCTGAATTCCTAATGAAATTACACACTTAGAGGTACATTGCATCCATGAGACTAATATATATCTGCTGCATTACAGCACCCTGAGGTTTGCAGCCAATCAGCAAACATTACATTTTCTATATTTGCCACTCCAACAAAGGTTTTCTTTCTGTCAGTAGAACCAGGATGACTAATGAACACAATACACACCAAGATTTTGGAGTAAGGACAAGCCCAAGGATACAAAACAAGCTTCCCACTAGAGAGCATATTGTCTGAAAGGTCATACATAACCTATCCAGCTTGAAACCAACGCAATAGTGCCCTCATAACCTGTGCCCTGTGCAAAGTTCCTTGTGAAGATTTTCCAACTGAAATACATCAATTTCATTTCCATTGACCAGCTGCGGCTGAACTACAACTTTTAGAATCCCACAATGGAGGATGGTGGAAATTGCAGTTCAGCACCAGCTGGAAAGATGTAAGAGGGGCATGCCTCCACCTCCCTTAAACACAAGTGTGCATAATGAAGGTTGGACTGTCATGCAGCCCATAGCAAAACCCAAGTGCTCTTTAATTAATTAAACGTGCCATGGAATTAATTGCAGTTCTTCCTTTCAACCAATGGGCAGCCAGTTGTGCCCTTTATTATTAACCCGTTCATTTACCTGCAAAGAGCTGCATCCAAGCACAAATCTTATAGACAGTGGCTGTGTTGCAGAAGAAGAAGAGGGCGAAACAGGTAATGCAGCCCAGGATCAGCACCATGGACAGCAGCACAAAGAATGAGGCTGCCTTGAAGGCTCCAGAAGGGATGGTGCTGAAATCGGTGAAGGATCCCCGGCAGGTTAACTCTCTGTTGGCCACACCGTTTCCCACGCAATAATGGAACAAGCCAAAGTAGCCTGGCTTAGGTGTGTTGACACTGTCCCCTATCCAGTAGGGTTGAATGAAGACCACCACATTGATGATGGCAAAGCAGATGGTGAATATAGCCCAAAGGACCCCTATGGCTCTGGAGTTCCTCATATAATTGTCATGGTAGAGCTTGGACGCTTCTTGTGAAGGCAACATCTTGGCTGGAGACGATCAGCTTCTCCTCTGGACTCAATAAATCACCCCTTGAGAGTGTGCGCCCACCCAAGCTGATTACCCCTTGGCATTCAGTTCATGTGGTGATGGGGGCCAGGCCAGATGCTTTTTTTTTTTTTGGATGCCAATAGTAGTTAAGAGCCCAGGACGCAGAAGGAGACAGGGGGATTCCTTTTGAAGAGGCAGCTAATGTGCAAGAGCAGGGTCCCTGCAAGCAGCATACGTCTAGGAGACAAAGGAATACCAAGGGAAGGAGTGGGAGATGAAGCCAAAATCCCCTGCCATTTGTAAGGAGAGAGACAGTCAGCATTAACTGCACGGCAGAGGTTTGGATGGCTTGATCCCTCTCTGCAGCTGCTGGGAGTCCATCTTTGCTCTGTGATTCCTTCTGCTGACTGCTGCGCGCTCCCGTTCCCAGGCGCGCTCCCGAGGCAATGCAGATTTGGGGGAGAGAATAGAGGGAACGGTTTCCAAGGCAGCCCTGGGTTTTTTGAAACGCTCTGATCTCATGCGCTGTGAGATTCGATCACTGCCAGCCCAGAGCATGACAGTTTGCCACTTACTAAATGTCAGCGCACGACAGAAAGCGGTTCTTTAATGCTCGAGCAGTCGGGCAGGGCTGTAGTATATATAGATTTAAATATTATATGACACCTACTTCAGTTGAAAATACACCAGAATTCACTTGGGTTCCTAATACTACTGTACTGTCTATATTCCTGCAGCTGTTATTGATCTGCCAGTGGGATGTCGAGGGTTGTAGTTCACTGACAGCTGGAGGGATACGGGTTGGATATGTGAGACCTCGTCATGTTCTGCCTTGGAAGAGGCTGCAACAAATTGACCAAGTGAGTGTAGGAATGAGAAAAGCTTTGCAGCGCCATCTGCTGTTTAAAGATGGCATGGGAGGATTAAATAATCTTATGGGGCATTTTTAATATAGAGATCATATAGATATGAATAATGTTGCTATTACTTGGAGGGATTCCAACTCAGGGACCAATTGGATTGTGATTATGGAATGACCCCCCCCCACAAATGTGCAGAGTACAGACAGCTAATAATTTCCAGAGCAGTCTAACTGTATGTAGGATACACAATCAGGGCCACCATCAGAAATCACAGGGCCCCATATTACTAAATTAGCAGGAGCCAAATCTGGATCCTGTAGGTGGTGGGCCTGGCAACAAGTAAAATAGGGCCCCAATGACAAAATTTGCCATTCACACAAAAGGCCATAACCCTGATCTACCTTGGCCATGACCAAATTATGCTAAAATTCCACCCATGACCCACCAAACCCCCTCCCAATCCATGCAACTTCTGCCCCTTTCACAACCTGCAAATCGCACATTCCTATTTGTTGGGCCCCTCTGCTGCAAGCAGGGCTGGAATCAGGGGGCACTGGGGGGACAATAGTCCCGGGCCTGATGGCTTATATATGTAAAGGGGGCCCGGCCGTGCTGCGTTTCTTGGATTAGCCTGGCCCCCTTGAGCTTCTGAAGTAGGAGATGAGTTGCGCCAAAGAAGAAGCCGGATTGCGCTGAAGTAGGAGCCGAGTTGCGCTGAAGTAGGAGCCGAGTTGCGTTGAAGTAGGAGCCTAGTGTTATGTTTTGGTAGCCGAGGATGAGTAGAGTATAACAGTGCTTTATTAGCAGAGTCATGCAGCCATTACACAACAGTAACTTTCACATTCACTTTTAAGCTGACAGGAAGTATGCACAGTATAAGTCTGAGCACAGTGACATTTACAGGCCATCTGCAGAAACACCACATATACCCCCTATAGTAGGAAAGCATTTGGACAACTATAATAAACAGCAACAATTAAACATTCTTTTTTTAAAACAATATTATACATTCTTCACATCACAAAGTCCTTGGTCCATGCAGGTAGTTTTCTGATTCTCTCAGTACGCCTTATAGGTTCACTTTCTTCAGGCCTATTGCAGTTGACAACAGGAGTAGGAAAATGTCCTTCATCAAATGGAGCTTCTCCAAAGTCATATCTAACAGGAGCAAGACGACTTGCATTCCATATGCGACCATCAGACAGTTCATATGTGTATGGTCCTCGCTGCCTACTCACTTCAAGTGGTGTAGTAAATTTAGATTGTCCTTATCTCAGTATTCCTGGTTTCTTAATTCTGATTAAAGATCCAGGCTGAAAGTGTACTTCTCTGGTACCACCTTTTCTGTTAGTATAAGCCTTGCATTTGACTTGTTGATGTTCACAATGTCAGCAGTAGATGATTTTGTAGGCACAGTATTTTGTGGAAGTTTTATGTCTGCAACATGTAACTTAGTGCGCATCTGCCATGTAATAATTCAGCAGGAGACGATTGGGTTGTTGCATGGCACGTTGCTCTGTAGTTATGTAGGAACTCTGTTGTAAATACTTTCCAAGATTTCCCAGTAAGATTTGCTGTATGGTTTGGCAGTGTAGGTGAATCCCTTTCCTTAGCACTGTATTTTGCCTGTGACTGTGCATTATTAGGCCTGCATAAAGCCACAGTCCCTCTGTTACTATAGGCACCATCTCTCCCTACTATACCTTCTATCCCACAGTCACACTCCCTTCCCAGAGACTATTATCCACTGTTACTATAGGCACCATCTCTCCCTACTATACCTGCTATCCCACAGTCACACTCCCTTCCCACAGACTATTATCCCACTGTTACGATAGGCACCATCTCTCCCTACTATACCTGCTATCCCACAGTCACACTCCCTTCCAAGAGACTATTATCCTACTGTTACTATAGGCACCATCTCTCCCTACTATACCTGCTATCCCACAGTCACACTCCCTTCCCAGAGACTATTATCCACTGTTACTATAGGCACCATCTCTCCCTACTAAACCTGCTATCCCACAGCCACATTCCCTTCCAAGAGACTATTATCCCACTGTTACTATAGGCACCATCTCTCCCTACTATACCTGCTATCCCACAGTCACACTCATTTCCCAGAGACTATTATCCACTGTTTACTATAGGCACCATCTCTCCCTACTATACCTGCTATCCCACAGTCACACTCCCTTCCAAGAGACTATTATCCCACTGTTACTATAGACACCATCTCTCCCTACTATACCTGCTATCCCACAGTCACACTCCCTTCCGAGAGACTATTATCCCACTGTTACTATAGACACCATCTCTCCCTACTATACCTGCTATCCCACAGTCACACTCCCTTCCAAGAGACTATTATCCCACTGTTACTATAGGCACCATCTCTCCCTACTAAACCTGCTATCCCACAGCCACATTCCCTTCCAAGAGACTATTATCCCACTGTTACTATAGGCACCATCTCTCCCTACTATACCTGCTATCCCACAGTCACACTCATTTCCCAGAGACTATTATCCACTGTTACTATAGGCACCATCTCTCCCTACTATACCTGCTATCCCACAGTCACACTCCCTTCCCAGAGACTATTATCCACTGTTTACTATAGGCACCATCTCTCCCTACTAAACCTGCTATCCCACAGCCACATTCCCTTCCAAGAGACTATTATCCCACTGTTACTATAGGCACCATCTCTCCCTACTATACCTGCTATCCCACAGTCACACTCCCTTCCCACAGACTATTATCCCACTGTTACTATAGGCACCATCTCTCCCTACTATACCTGCTATCTCACAGTCACACTCTCTTCCCAGAGACTATTATCCCACTGTTACTATAGGCACCATCTCTCCCTACTATACCTGCTATCCCACAGTCACACTCCCTTCCCAGAGATTATTATCCCACTGTTACTATAGGCACCATCTCTCCCTACTATACCTGCTATCCCACAGTCACACTCATTTCCCAGAGACTATTATCCACTGTTACTATAGGCACCATCTCTCCCTACTATACCTGCTATCCCACAGTCACACTCCCTTCCCACAGACTATTATCCACTGTTTACTATAGGCACCATCTCTCCCTACTAAACCTGCTATCCCACAGCCACATTCCCTTCCAAGAGACTATTATCCCACTGTTACTATAGGCACCATCTCTCCCTACTATACCTGCTATCCCACAGTCACACTCCCTTCCCACAGACTATTATCGCACTGTTACTATAGGCACCATCTCTCCCTACTATACCTGCTATCTCACAGTCACACTCTCTTCCCAGAGACTATTATCCCACTGTTACTATAGACACCATCTCTCCCTACTATACCTGCTATCCCACAGTCACACTCCCTTCCCAGAGACTATTATCCCACTGTTACTATAGGCACCATCTCTCCCTACTATACCTGCTATCCCACAGTCACACTCCCTTCCCAGAGATTATTATCCCACTGTTACTATAGGCACCATCTCTCCCTACTATACCTGCTATCCCACAGTCACACTCCCTTCCCACAGACTATTATCCCACTGTTACTATAGGCACCATCTCTCCCTACTATACCTGCTATCTCACAGTCACACTCTCTTCCCAGAGACTATTATCCCACTGTTACTATAGACACCATCTCTCCCTACTATACCTGCTATCCCACAGTCACACTCCCTTCCCAGAGACTATTATCCCACTGTTACTATAGGCACCATCTCTCCCTACTATACCTGCTATCCCACAGTCACAATCCCTTCCCAGAGACTATTATCCCACTGTTACTATAGGCACCATCTCTCCCTACTATACCTGCTATCCCACAGTCACACTCCCTTCCCAGAGACTATTATCCACTGTTTACTATAGGCACCATCTCTCCCTACTAAACCTGCTATCCCACAGCCACATTCCCTTCCAAGAGACTATTATCCCACTGTTACTATAGGCACCATCTCTCCCTACTATACCTGCTATCCCACAGTCACACTCCCTTCCCACAGACTATTATCCCACTGTTACTATAGGCACCATCTCTCCCTACTATACCTGCTATCTCACAGTCACACTCTCTTCCCAGAGACTATTATCCCACTGTTACTATAGGCACCATCTCTCCCTACTATACCTGCTATCCCACAGTCACACTCCCTTCCCAGAGATTATTATCCCACTGTTACTATAGGCACCATCTCTCCCTACTATACCTGCTATCCCACAGTCACACTCATTTCCCAGAGACTATTATCCACTGTTACTATAGGCACCATCTCTCCCTACTATACCTGCTATCCCACAGTCACACTCCCTTCCCACAGACTATTATCCACTGTTTACTATAGGCACCATCTCTCCCTACTAAACCTGCTATCCCACAGCCACATTCCCTTCCAAGAGACTATTATCCCACTGTTACTATAGGCACCATCTCTCCCTACTATACCTGCTATCCCACAGTCACACTCCCTTCCCACAGACTATTATCGCACTGTTACTATAGGCACCATCTCTCCCTACTATACCTGCTATCTCACAGTCACACTCTCTTCCCAGAGACTATTATCCCACTGTTACTATAGACACCATCTCTCCCTACTATACCTGCTATCCCACAGTCACACTCCCTTCCCAGAGACTATTATCCCACTGTTACTATAGGCACCATCTCTCCCTACTATACCTGCTATCCCACAGTCACACTCCCTTCCCAGAGATTATTATCCCACTGTTACTATAGGCACCATCTCTCCCTACTATACCTGCTATCCCACAGTCACACTCCCTTCCCACAGACTATTATCCCACTGTTACTATAGGCACCATCTCTCCCTACTATACCTGCTATCTCACAGTCACACTCTCTTCCCAGAGACTATTATCCCACTGTTACTATAGACACCATCTCTCCCTACTATACCTGCTATCCCACAGTCACACTCCCTTCCCAGAGACTATTATCCCACTGTTACTATAGGCACCATCTCTCCCTACTATACCTGCTATCCCACAGTCACAATCCCTTCCCAGAGACTATTATCCCACTGTTACTATAGGCACCATCTCTCCCTACTATACCTGCTATCCCACAGTCACACTCCCTTCCCAGGGACTATTATCCCACTGTTAATATAGGAAGTGGATAAACTATCAGTGCAGCAAACAGGTAATTTTTTTATTACATATTGGGCTTTTTCAGACTCTTCTTGGCTACACTTCAATGGGATTAACAACAGTAACTTCCTGCACTTCATAAAGATAGCTCTAATGGATATATTGTACACAGTATATATAGCAAGAGACAGCAGGGAAAAGCTGAGAACAGTTGATGGCATGTATTCAAAGTCAGCCGTCTGGGCTACGCTGGGCAGGATTCCCCCAGACATTCCCTTTAACACACAACTCAGCATGCCCTGCCATATGGTGATGTGATGTGGCACTTGCCCACTAGGGGGTAGGAAAGACCACTAATCCTGATCATCTTCATTAGATTGATAGAAAGAGATATTTTCGGGCCAGTGAAACAGAATGTAAACTGTTTGTCATTTCTGTCCTCATTCATAAACATTCAAGAAAATACAGTATATTGTCTATACATTGTTTATATTATTATGATACAATTATGATATCACAACTGGGATGTTAATTGCAGTTATGAGCAATCTTTCTGCTATTGTCGTTAAAAAAATAAATACATTTGCTTTGACTACAGAGGCTGTAACCTTGTGGCACAGTTCTTATCAGTGGTGTAACTATAGAGGAATTGATCCGCCTCCAAGTGCACACACACCTGAGCGAAAGCGAAGGTCCACCCAATTACGTCAAAAAAGAAGGCATCTCTGGACTGACCGCAGCTGTGTGTCGCATGGAGTCAGATCAGATTCAAATCAATTGAGCAGGGGCACGGTGTGGATTCACTTCTCTCAGCCTGCAAAAATACACAATTTGTAGCGCAGGCACTCAAAAGGCGATCTTTCACCAGGAAGTTGAATTAAGTAAAAATTATATTTATTATGTCAGATCATTATAACCTTACGCATTTGATGTTCCACACATTTAGTCATAGGTTGACCTATGACTAAGGGTGTGGAACACGAAACGCGAAAGGTTATAATGATCTGACCTAATAAATATAATTTTTAGTCATAGGTTGACCTATGACTAAGTGTGTGGAACACGAAACGCGGAATGTTATAATGATCCGACATAAATATAATTTTACTTAATTCAACTGCCTGGTGGAGGATCGTGTTTTGAGTGCCAGCTCTACAAGTTTCTGGTTCGGACCTCTCCCGTTGCTTAAGCCTCATGGCAGTGCACCTGGGCCTCTTCCATTACTTGGTGAGTTACTATTTGATATCAGACTGCCATTCTTAGTCTACCTGCAAAAATACACAGGCTGGAGCCCTGGCAATGCAGCCTATGTTACAGTTACACAATTACTGCTCTGTATACAATCTGTACTACTGCCTGATCAGAAGGGTGATAATTAGCTTACTACAGGGATGTCCAACCAGCTATTGCTTTTCTACAGATCCCTTCATCTTCTTGCACCCCGTACAAAAAGAACACAGAGCTAATGTTTGCCTCTATATATACTGTACATAATTTAACAGCCACGTCCATTTAAAGGGAACAAACACCCCAAACAAAACAGCTCTCCCCGTGCAGCCTGTCCCCCACAGGTGCACACGTATATGTTTGTTGAAAAAACAAGGAGCAACCAGAGGGAACAAAAAAATTGAGCAATCGCTTCTGAAGACATGGCGAAAGCCACGAAACGCGTTAAGCGTTGGGATATATCGGATTCTCTTAAAAGTTATTAAAGGTATTTCTAAGTGTATGCACAGATTGCTATAATATGTTCCGTTTGTTTTAGAAAATTCCTGCTCACGCCATCACCTCCCCACCAAAATAATAGCTCCCCTGGGGTTATGCTGTTACACAGACACATTCATCTTGCTGACCAGCCATGTCAATTAAATGCCTGTTGTCCTAAGGGACCCAAAGTAAGTGGAGAAGAATTTTTTGTGGCTCAAATAATGGAGTAGAGTAAAATTTTGGTTCAGGCTATTGCTGCTTGCCTTTTCTTCATGGCAAGACTGTAAATCTCTGAGAACACCACAGCTGTCAAAATCCCATATGTGCAATAGTTTTAGGGCAATGTTCCCTTTTACTTCCATTTTGGAATGGGAAGAGTTACATAGTTACATAGTAAGGTTGAAAAAAGACAAAGTCCATCAAGTTCAACCCCTCCAAATAAAAACCCAGAATCTATACACACACCCCTCCCTACTTTCACATAAATTCTATATACCCATATCTATACTAACTATAGAGTTTAGTATCACAATAGCCTTTGATATTATGTCTGTCCAAGTCCCTCTTAAAGGCATTAACAGTGTCAAACTTCAGGGCCCTCTGGGTTAATTCCCAAAGCCAAGCAACACTTTTATTCATCTCAGGTGGAGTCACTACTAGTGGCAGGCCACACAGATACATTCTAATTGCAAGGGGATTCCTCTATATGGTGGGAAATAGCCATTCTGTGGGTGCAGGGGCTTTGATAGATGTGCCGCTCTCCTGTCTGTGATTAATGAGTCTTGGTATATCCTGCTGATTGCTTTCATTTCTGCTGATTCCTCAGTGGTTCACATCTTCTCAGCAAACCTCTTAGTCATTAAATAAAATAACCCCAGTAAGGTAAAGGCCTTCCCTTTGAGGATTGTAGGTTGGACCTCCCTGATTGACAGTTTTTAACCATGGAGAGGCTCCTCCTTCTGCTGTCTGTTTCTTTTACTGAATTGTGTGCAAGTATTGTTGATTCAAGCAGGACGGCCATTAGAAATTACGATGCCCCATACAACAAAATTGTCCTGGATCCATTGGCCCCAAAAACCTGCTCCCCCTACCTGATCTCTCCCCAACCATATAGTATAAACAGGTATGTGCTGTTCAGGGGCAGGGGGAAGGCAGAAGGAGGCAGGCTGGCAAGGGGGGGCCCTGAAGGTGACGGAGGGGGTTCTGGGCAGGTATGTGTGGGCCCCTGATGTGGCAGCCCTGTTGGTCCCAGAACCCCCCAGTCCTACACTGGCCACAACAGATTTGCTCCAAAGAATGACACACTAATTGCATCTTAAATACAAGCACTGGAAGAAATGCAATTGCAATTTATTATTAGAATTTTTAAGAGTAGGACTACATGGACGTTTTCTGCGCAATCCGACGCCTGCGTCAAATCGACATACACTACCCAGATGTGCTGAAAATCCGGATAAGATGGACGTCTAACGCTACCAAGTCTCCAGCGTAGCAACAGTGATGATTTATTTAGTGAACTCCTCAGAAAACACGCACGATTCCACAAAGCTGTCATTGTGTTAACCCTTGTGTGGAAAGGGAGTCACAGAGCATGGATTGGTGCAAAATATTCTGATTTTTCATTATGAGATATAAGGGTGCTGGCCAGCATATGTCTTCCTCTAAAAAGACAGGTCACAGATGGGGTGTCTTGTGCCAGATTTGACACTTTGTGTGGTTAAACATTTTTTTTAAAGGGAAACTTTCATGGGAAATTTTTTCCCCCCCCAAAACGCATCATTTAATAGTGCTGCTCTAACAGTATTCTCCACTGTAATCTGTTTCTCAAAAGAGCAAACAGATTTTTTATATATAATTTTAAAATCTGACATGGGACTAGACATATTGTCAGTTTCCCAGCTGCCCCCAGTCATGTGACTTGTGCTCTGATAAACTTCAGTCACTCTTTACTGCTGTACTGCAAGTTGGAGTGATATCACCCCCCTCCCTCCAACCCCCTCCCCAGCAGCCTAACAACAGAACAATGGGAAAGTAACCACATAACAGCTCCCTAACACAGCTGCCTGGTAGATCAAGAACAACACTCAATTGTAAAATCCAGGTCCCACTGAGACACATTCAGTTACATTGAGTAGGAGAAACAACAGCCTGCCAGAAAGCAGTTCCATCCTAAAGTGCTGGCTCTTTCTGAAAGCACATGACCAGGCAAAATGACCTGAGATGCACCTACACACCAATATTACAACTTAAATAATACACTTGCTGGTTCAGGAATGAGATTGTATATGGTAGAGTGAATTATTTGCAGTTTAAACAGTGCCATTTAGAAATAAAAAATACACCATAAAAATCATGGCAGTATCCCTATATATCGTTTTGGATGTCAGACCAGAGTGCTGGTAGTGTTGCATGCCCAAGTAGTGCAGCCAGAATGATGTATCAGCACCATAGATTCTATGATTTACGGCACTAAAGGAGTTAATTTATAGAATTCCCATTCCCGTTGCCCTCACACATGTCTGTGGTGGAGCAAAGAGCAAACCCAAAAAGCAACTCTGTGGATATCAATGTGGCCGAGCAGCGGGCAGCATCTTCTAAGGATGGGAAGGGATTAAATCCAAACCCTGTCTAAGTCATTTTAAGTAAAGTTACAAGAAAATATATCCCATTTGATACATTCATATAGTACCTATTGTTAGTCTGGGACTTATGGTGGCCATACAGGGACAGAATAAAGCTGCTGATATTGGTCCTTTAGACTGATTCAGCAGCTGTGTGTGGGGGCTTCCGATGGGTCTTCCTGATCCTAAATTGGCCTGATATCGATTGGGCAGGTTTGATTTTTCCTGCAATTGAGGACCGCATCGGATAGTTGATGAGTTCCTACGACCCATTGGCACCCATTTCCTTATTTATAATCCGATCCGTTGGCCCTGCCTTTGGTGGACATATCAAATTAAGATCCGCTTGGGAACCTCACCAAAAGAGTGGATCTTATTGTGTTTGGCCACCTTTAGAATGGACCAATTGTACCTGGCCTGCATGAGGTGTACTCAATGGGAATACAGCAGAGGCCTTGGTTCAGTCACTGTTATGGGGGTGCGTTCACTGTGAGACGGAAACCTAGCCCCCAGATTACCCTATTTTTGGGCAGCAAATATTCACATGTAACTTCATATCATTAGAGAGTAGGGGGTTCTTCCCCCCCACCCAGGGCCGCCATTAGAAATCACAGGGCCCAGTACAACATTTTCGGCCCCACCCACACCCTGGTGCCCAAGCCCCACCCCAGATCCCGCCCACTCCACATCACAGTTAAAAGACCACACAGACAGCAGCGCTAAAAAAGTAACCCCCCACACACACAAGTTATAGAAAGCTATTGTTGGTCAGGGCCCCTTATAAGTTTAAAAAAAAACATTGGCGCCAGGGCCACCCATAATAGTTTTTTTAAAAAAAACATTGGTGCCATGCCCCCCCTTACAAGTAAAAAAAATTGGGGCCCCAAAAAAATAATTTAAAAAAAAACATTGGTGGCAGGGGCCTATAGAATATTAAAATAATACATTGGTGGCCAGGGGATTAAAAAAAACACAAATTGGTGTTCAGTAGAATTGAACTCGTGGCTTCAGGGCTTCAACTTCGCCTCCTTTCATGACTTTGGGTCTTTTTGCCGCTTCAGGACTTCGATTCCGGCTGTTTTCGTGACTTCGGGTCTTTTCGGCGCTTCGGGACTTCAGCTTCGACTATTTTCGTGGCTTCGGCAATTCGGCTGTTCGGCTTTTCGGCACTTCAGCATTTTCGGCTGTTCGGCTGGCCACAGATCTTCGGCGCTGGCAGGGGGGCCCGGCTCTTTCTAAAATGCAGCACTGCTGGGCCCCTCTTCATACTTGGGCCCGGGACACTTGTCCCCCCCCTGTCCCCCCCTGATGGTGGCCCTGCCCCCACCTCAGTACTAAGTCACTTCTTTCTTGTTATAACAAAGGAATTTTCTATCTTATTCTTGCCACATTAATAAGAATTAGGTCAGCTAGGATTCTTAACAGGTGGGTCTCAGGGGGAAAGTGGTATTGGGTAGTAGCAGTTTAATATTCAGTATGTTGGTGACCTCCAACCCTCACAGTGATACTTGCCAGTATTTTCGGATTAGGGTCATCTATTCTACCACAGATGCTGCAGGGCTATTTCATGCTGCTGTCAGGTTTGGCCTATGTGACCGAGATGATAGGAGTGATTTACCTGTATATAATAAATGTCACATTTTATTCTTGAATACTAGGAAATAGCAGGGTCTGAGCTACATCCTCGTGTGAGAGGTTGGGCAGTTTTAAAGTATCCAAATAATATTTACTATATGCAGTATATGCCCCCTGCAAACCCCCATTAATTGTTATTATACAATTATAGGTGGGTTTAGTATTAAATGACCACTTCCAAGTTAATTTGGGATAGTTGTACAGATTATGAGCAAGATTGGCATACATGCCCGAATCAGCAGATCAAATAAACATTTAAAAGTGAATGTCAACCCAGGAAATAATTTTTGTTTATTGAAGGAGAACATAATTCTACTGAAAGCAGTTTTGTCCCTTTTTATTCTCTACTCTGATGTCTCAGACTGTTGATAGAATGTAAGACAAGATAGCTGATTAACAGACCTGTCTTTGCTGCTGGAGAACTAAGACTTTTGTAACTGTTCAAAAAATAAAAACCAGATTCAACACTGAATAACTACCTAATGTATTGAAGGGGTTGTTCACCATTGAGTCAACTTTTAGCATGATGTAGAGAGTGATATTCGGAGACAATTCACAATTGGGTTTCAGTTTTTATTATTTGTGGTTTTAGAGTTATTTAGCTTTTTGCTCAGCAGCTCTCCAGTTTTAAATGTCATCAATCAGGTTGCTAGGAACCAAATTACCCTAGCAACTATGCATTGATTTGAATAATAGACTGGGATTTGTGTAGAAGAGGGCCTAAATAGTAAGATGTGTAATACAAAGGTAGCAATAACAATACATGTGTAGGTTTACAGAGCATTTGTTTTTAGATGGGGTCAGTGACCCAAATTTGAAAGCTGGAAAGAGCCAGAAGAAGAATAATTAAAAAACAATAAAAACATAAATAATGATGACCGATTGAAAAGTTGCTTAAAATTAGTCATTCTATAACATACTAAAAGTTATTTTGAAGGTGAACCACCCCATTAATGATGTTTCCAGTGAGCAAGAACTGGGTGATAAGCAAACGTGAGTTGAAGGTTGCACCTCAAGAATATTGATAGGGTACATGGCCTCCTTTAAAAGCAAGTGTCTCTAATATTTGGGGCTCCCTATGGCTTTATTGAGCCTAAGCACAAACATCTGTATCAGTCCAACAATTCTACCTATAGAGCAGCCAAGCCTACACACCAAGGGGCAGATCCACTAAAGGGCGAAGTGACTAAGGCTGGCGCAAATTCGCCAGCGTGACGTAATTTCGTAACTTCGCCAATTCACTAACGGGCGCTGGCGTAAATTCGCTAGTGAAGTGGACCTACTCTTGTACTACTTCGCACCCTTACACCAGACGAAGTTGCGCTATGGCGAATGGGACGTAACTACACTAATTCACTAACTTGCGCATTTTACTGAACGTTACCTCTTGCACCAGACTTGCCTTTGCCACCTCAGACCAGGCGAAGTGCAATAGAGTAGATAGGGCTTGCTTCAAAAATAGTTGACATTTTTTCCAAGTCCCAAAAAACGCTGGCGTTTTTTCCTTTTTTAAGCATGATAGGCTGAAAAAAATTGTACATCTTTTTGGGGGTACCCTCCTTCCCCCCTACATTTCCTAACATATGGCACCTAATCTATACAGTGGGCACATGTGTAGGGCAAAATAACAACTCTATTTTATTTTATGAAGGTTTCCCAGGCTTGTGTAGTGTAATGTATTCGCTGCTACATATACGTCCATTCAACTTTAACTTGGCGCCATATGCAAATTAGGCATCGCTAGCGTAACTTCGCTTTGCTTGACGAATTAACAGTAGAGCAACTTTGCTACCTTTCGCCTCCCTGATCGCAACTTCGGATTTTAGTGAATTAGCGGCGCCCAGGCGCATTTTCGCTGCTTAGTGAATTTGCCCCTACGATGCAAGCCATAAAAGATCCAACTAATTCATTATGCCTGATTCTGAGAACCAGTGGAGATGCAATAAGTAAACTATGCGTGATAGAGTAAGGAAGCTGGATTAAAACTCTCCTCTCCCGGGGGGGGGGGGGAATGAAATATTAATATGTTTTTTTGCATGTAGCAATCTATCTAGTCAAAGGAGGGTCCTGAATTATTGATTATCCCACTATAATGCAAGGCGGAAGATCCTGAAGATTTGTTATGATTTTAAAGGCCTCTGTTTTGGTTTCTTTTTAGAAGTCTGAAATACTATATAGAATGGTAATCATTTTTGCTCCAGTTTTAAAAACAGATATGATAAGTAATGGCCTCTAGAGCGAGACCCACCCATTGCCATGTTGTCCTGGTGCTGTCTGATAAAGCTAGTGTTGTGTTGTGGTAGCCAAGGATGAGTAGAGTAGAACAGTGCTTTATTAGCAGATTCATGCATCCATTACACAACAGTAACTTCAACTCTTAAGCAGTATAGAAAGTACTATGTACACAGTATAACTCTTGTGCACAGTGACACCTACAGGCCATTTGTGTAAACACCACAGCTAGTTTCTTATACATAAAATTAAAAATGTGTTTAACAGTGGTGTCAGTGGGTCCCACAACAAATTCAATTAAGGGACCCAAAATTTTGGTAATGGAACGTTGACCTAGTCTAACAAGATATTTTTACATTTCTTTTTATTTAGGGGCTTACTGCCCCCCCCCCACACACACATTCCTGGCCCCCTACAACTACAGGATGTGCTTCCTCTGTTCTTATGCCCTTGGAGGTTAAAAAGTGTGCTGATGGGAGGAGTGTATTAAATAATGATATATACCATGACCTGGGGAGGCATCTGAGATCACGTGACATCACATTTTATTGCTTGGGGTATTTAGAGCTGGATATAGAGCAGATCTGGCCCTAGGTGTTACAGAAAGGACGACACGGCTAAGGTAAATCTACTAAAACAAATTCACACGCATATTTCTTTTTAAATATATTCTATACAGTATAATATTATACTGTAATTGGGAGGGATTAGATAATTAAGGATAGGAAATAATGGTATCCCTTTAAACTGCCCTTCCTGAAATAATTCCCTTAATGACTGGATAGAGGAGTGGGAGGGCGTAGGAACTGTGTTTTTTTTTTTATTATCAGATTTTCATTTGATGTTTCTCTAGGAGATTTGAACTTGCTGCAATGCAGACCCTTCAACCAAACACAGAGAGCTGCGTGGCAGGGTGAGGACAGTCAAGCTGACATTCAGTGAGAGATAGAAGGAAGCAGAATCCAGAAAGGCCCAGAGTCCAGAATATTGTGTGAAATGTAGAAGTGCAGGGCACAGACAGGGGTCGAGGCGCAACTGAAGGCACAGTATGAGATGTACTGCAGATGTGTATTGTACAAGAAGAGGTCACCCCACACCTGCTCTATGGATAGGTAACATTTCAAGGAGGGCATAAATAATTTACCAAGCCCTTCCCTAACAATCTTGTGGAGTAAAAAAAAAGTTTCTTAGAATGGTGTGCTTTTTGCTCTATTGTAGCTGTTCCCATACAGACCTGTAATGTTATTTATCAATCTAACACTGTTAAAAGTGCCATCTTCTGGCGAATAAGAGAATGGCCCTACTTTATCATGTTCCAAAAGGCTAATTAAAATCCCCCAGCTTTAATGGGCAGGAGATATCATCTATACCCAGGGCCGCCATTAGAAATCACGCGGCCCCATACAACAAAATTTTTGGGGCCCCCTGGGCCCCACCCACACTGGCGCCTAAGCCCTTTTCGCCGCTTCAGGACTTCAATTTAGGCTGTTTTCGTGACTTCTGGTCTTTTCGCCGCTTCGGGACTTTGGCCTACGGCTGTTTTTGTGATTTCAGGTCTTCAGCTGCTTTGGGACTTCGGCTGTTTTCTTGGCTTCGGGTCCTTCGGCTTTTTTCAACTGTCCTGTTTTTTGCGGGCAATGTTGGACTGGGACATCAGGGACCCACCCAAAAACCTTAGACCAGGGGCCCACCCATAAATACTATTATTCTTCCTCTCCTCACTCAACCTCTCTTCTCCTAGTCTCTTTTCTTTACATACTATAATCTATTATTTCATCTATTTAGCCTCTTTGTTCTCATAGAAATAGAGAATGATTAATAAAGGTAATGTGGCATTCAGGGAAATAGAAACTTTAAGGGTAGGACTACACTGACGATTTTGGTGCGATCTGACATGCTGCGACAAAACGACATTGTCGCATGGTGTCGCAGCATTGATCCAACGCAACACAACTGTCAGATGCAGACGCAGTGAGTCCTGACAGATGAAAGTACCTTTCCTTCACTTACCTTATTTCCGCCATGTGCGTTTTGGCGCAAGCGTTTTGTCGCAGCGCGTCGGATCGCACCGAAATTGTCCATGTAGTCTTAACCTTACTGGTCTGGATCACAACTTAAATCCCCAAGTTCCTTTTGAGGATAACAAAGAATTAGAATATTAATTAAAGGTGTGTTTGGTGACCAAATTAATCTGAAGGTATTCACTTTTATTGTTCAATAAAATGATCCACTTTAAAACCTGGCCGACCAGGAACTAAACATATAACAATTGAAATATATCAATACAAACATATAACAATATAATATATCAATATATAAGTATAAGATTAAAAAAGAGGAAAAATTGTATTTAAAACATTTCAGGTAGGTGGTCACTTATTATAAATCACAGTGATATAAATTGTTAACCAAAAGTCTCCTAGGTTATATTTAAGTGATTCCCTCAATCTTGTAACAGCTACAGTGTAGAGTTATAGTTCTCCAACTTGGGTATATTATGGTGTGAGTTACAGTTCTCCAACTCGGTAGTCAAATGTAAAATAATTTGCCCAATTGGGTTATGTTTAGATGATTCCGCTAGTCTTATAACAACTACAATGTAGAACAAAATGATTATGAGTTACAGTTCTCCAACTCGGTAGTCAATTGTAGAATAATTTTCCCAATTGGATAGTCAGGCTTATTGTGTTGAGGTATATGGAAAAAAGGGTTTATGTGGATGAACTGGGGAGTCCCCCACACCCCCTCTCTTTCCAGCAATAAGTGCCCCCTGGTATTGTATTGATCTCACCAGATCCTGCGCTCCATTTTTTTCCTTGAGGGTACAGCTGGACAGGATCCCTTAGCAGCAGATCTTTTCGTTAAAGCTCACTTCACAGATACCTCTTTTACGGAAATCCAAGATGGCGCCTGATATGTCTCAGCGCGTGCGTTCCACTGCGGATCGCAAAACTCTGAAGTTGCTCACACCGAACCCAACCGTTTACCAATTTTCACGATTTCAAGATATCACATGTTGGGAGTAACTAAAACACTAAATTTCAGACGTGCAAACTTTGACAGTATAAGGGCATCTCTGCAACATATTAAGTGGGAAATGCCTTTCACAGGGTTAAACACAGAACAAAAATGGGAAGTCTTTAAAATGCTGCTTAATAAATATACTTGTCAGTATATTCCACTTGTAAGCAAGGAACTTCGTTGCAAAGCAAAACCTTTTTGGTTCAATAGAAGCGTTGGTGTTGACGGGGGTAAGAAAAGATGTGCTTTTAAGGCTTTCAAGTTAGCTGGTACAGCCGAAACATTTATAAGGTACAAGGAGGCCAATAAATCATGCAAAGAAGCTATAAGGCAAGCTAAAATTGCTATAGAAAAGGATATTGCAGCAAGCAGTAAAAAAAATCCAAAATTATTTTTTAAATATGTTAATAGTAAAAAAATGAAGCAGGAAGGGGTGGGACCCTTACTATCAGAGGGGGGTCAGCTGGTTGATGAAAACAAAATAAAAGCGCAGATTCTGAACTCATATTTTTCATCTGTCTACACAAATGAGGAACCAGTAAGTGAAGGTTTCCTTCTTAACAGTCCCAATTCTAGTAATACAACTAATGATGCATGGTTCACACATGAAGAAATTCAAAAGAGACTTGAACATGTTAAGATTAACAAAGGTCCAGGGCCAGATGGTATTCATCCCAGGGTAATTAGCGAGCTTAGCTCTGTGATTGCCAAACCTCTTTACTTAATTTTTCAGGATTCATTGAGATCTGGCATAGTGCCGAGAGACTGGCGAATTGCTAATGTGGTGCCTCTATTCAAAAAAGGATCCCGTTCTCAGCCTCAAAACTATAGGCCAGTTAGTCTGACGTCAGTGGTAGGAAAGCTTTTCGAAGGGTTAATAAAGGATAAGATACTGGACTTCATAGCAAATCATAATACTATGAGTTTGTGCCAGCATGGTTTTATGCGTAATAGATCTTGCCAGACTAACTTAATTTCTTTTTACGAGAATGTAAGTAGAGACCTCGATTCTGGGATGGCAGTGGATGTGATTTACTTAGACTTTACTAAAGCATTTGATACAGTGCCACACAAAAGGTTACTGGTTAAATTAAGGAATGTTGGCCTGGAACATAGTATTTGTACCTGGATAGAGAACTGGCTAAAAGATAGACTACAAAGAGTGGTGGTAAATGGAACATTTTCTAATTGGACCAGTGTTGTTAGTGGAGTACCGCAGGGCTCTGTACTAGGTCCCTTGCTTTTCAACTTGTTTATTAATGACCTGGAGGTGGGCATTGAAAGTACTGTTTCTATTTTTGCAGATGATACTAAATTGTGCAGAACTATAGGTTCCATGCAGGATGCTGCCACTTTGCAAAGTGATTTGTCTAAACTGGAAAACTGGCCAGCAAACTCGAAAATGAGGTTCAATGTTGATAAATGCAGGTTATGCACTTTGGCAAAAATAATATAAATGCAAGTTTTACACTAAATGGCAGTGTGTTGGGAGTTTCCTTAAATGAGAAGGATCTAGGGGTCTTTGTAGATAACACGTTGTCTAATTCTGGGCAGTGTCATTCTGTGGCTACTAAAGCAAATAAAGTTCTGTCTGGCATAAAAAAGGGCATTAACTCAAGGGATGAAAACATAATTATGCCTCTTTATAGGTCCCTGGTGAGGCCTCATCTGGAGTATGCAGTTCAGTTTTGGACTCCAGTCGTTAAGAGGGATATAAATGAGCTGGAGAGAGTGCAGAGACTAAGTGCAACTAAATTGGTTAGAGGGAGGGAAGAGTTAAATTATGAGGGTAGACTGTCAAGGTTGGGGTTGTTTTCTCTGGAAAAAAGGCGCTTGCGAGGGGACATGATTACACTTTACAAGTACATTAGAGGACATTATAGACAAATAGCAGGGGACCTTTTTACCCATAAAGTGGATCACCGTACCAGAGGCCTCCCCTTTAGACTAGAAGAAAAGAACTTTCATTTGAAGCAACGTAGGGGGTTCTTCACAGTCAGGACAGTGAGGTTGGGGAATGCACTGCCGGGTGATGTTGTGATGCTGATTCAGTTAATGCCTTTAAAAATGGCTTGGATGATTTTTTGTCAAATACAAGAGTCCTCTGCACTCAACCCATTATCAATATATTTAAGACAGCGACATTTTGTGCATACTGCTACTAAAAAATGCCTTACCCTTTAAACAACACAGGGATTGTTTGTCCATATATCGCAATATATTTAAGCTGGCCAACTACGTCAAAGTCATCCCATATCTGGCCAGTCCTATGCTTAATTTTATCTGATTCATTAAGAATTCTATTGCTTCATTATACATTTTACAAAGGGACTTGGTTTTACCTGCAACTTAACTTGCTGCTTTCAAAGTAAACCCCCATACTTGGCTGCCCTTTTATTAGACACCAGTGGGATCACCTGACTATAGCTGGGAAGGTTGGATGATTTTTTGGACAGACATAATATCAAAGGCTATTGTGATACTAAACTCTATAGTTAGTATAGGTATGGGTATATAGAATTTTAATTAAAAGTAGGGAGGGGTGTGTGTATGTATGCTGGGTTTTCATTTGGAGGGGTTGAACTTGAGGGACTTTGTCTTTTTTTCAACCCAATTTGAAAAATTTGTAAAACACCGGAATTGGAGTGAAACCGTAGGAGTGACACACCACCTGGATACTGCGACACGTTGCACCTATATAAGGCTTTATCAAGCAGTGACAAACAGAAAATGTACCCTGCTCTTAAAGGGGCCATGTCCATAATTGGCTCTTAGAAATACCAAACCACAGCAATTACCTACAGTGTAGTAGAAACAGTTTGAAAAGATTATTTGCATTACAGAAAAGGTGCCAACTCAGATTTACTATTCAGTCCCTTTGGGTGAATGGTATTTAAATTAAATATCCATTTTTGCACTTTACATCTCTTTATATTGATATATTTTAATTGTTATATGTTTAATTCCTGGCCAGCCAGGTTTTAAAGTGGATAATTTTATTGAACAATAAAAGTGAATACTTTCAGATTAACTTGGTCTCCAAACACACCTTTAAAGGAAAAGGAAAGGCTTAAATTAAGTAAGCTTTATCAGAAAGGTCTATATAAATACACCAGTAAACCCTTAAAGTAATGCTGCTCTAAGTCCTCCTGTCAAAAGAAACACCACATTTCTTTCCTTCTATTGTGTACACATGGGCTTCTGTATCAGACTTCCTGTTTTCATCTTAAACCTCCAGGGCAGGGCTTGAGCATGCTCAGTTTGTTCCTCTCCCCCCTCACTCCTCCCATCTCTGCTGTAATCTGAGCTCAGAGCTGTAAGTGATCAGGGAGAGACTCAGGCAGGAAGTGATGTCACACCAAGCTTATATGGAAGCTTCTATCTGAAACAAACAGACAGTGTCTAGAGCTATTTACTCAGGTATGGTAAAGCATTCTGCAGAATAAATATAGCGTTCTCGCTTGCACTATTGTGGCTAATCTGTTGGCAATAAACTGTCTTGTAGATTTCCGTCTCCTTTAATCAATCTTCTAAGAAATAGAGAACGGCCATGAAATGGGTCAAATGTTTAGCAGCATGAGGACCCACTGACCCACCGGCAGTTTTCCCTAGTATCCTGGTGGCCCAGTCCAACACTGTTCGCGGGACAGACCCGATTTTGACAGCTCAACTTGCTTGGATTGTTACTGAAATGTCACGACTTTCTCTTTGATGTCCTGTACTGAACAGCCAGAAAAAGATACAACATTTCTTAAATATAACTGACTTTTATCAGAGAGCACAGAATATGTGACAGGTGCACTTGGATACTTTTGTTACAAATTAAGAAAAGGAAAGAAACAATTGTAACAATTTAAGCTAAGCAAGTCTCTTGGGGGAAACTGTGACTTGCAATTCACCTCCATTGGCAAAACTGTAATAATGGGCCTGGTCAAAAAAATTGGTATGCATTTCTGAAGCTGCTGCAGAACTACACATCAGATTAATGGACAGGTAAAAGCTATCTAAGGAAGTCATACAGTATATTACCATCTTATATTTTGCTTCATTACTTACCCAGGTAGTCCCTGATAAAACCCCAATAATACTGTTATTATAGTTTGTCTTCTATAGGTGTAGGATATTATAGTATGCATAACATGGTTATTTTAATTAACAAAACATCAAAGATTATTTTAAATTTATACTGCACCCCATTTCTGAGCTTTTGTGGCAGTGTGAGTGAGGAAATCCTATTACTGTATTCTAGACTCTATACTAAGCCTAGTCCCTCTGTACTGATAAGCCTATGGGTCCATAAAATCTTCCATATCCCATGGCAGTGAGCAATAGGTTTAAGGAGAATCATTGACGTAATAAATGAACTGCTATTGCTGATACCCAGTCTCCCAGTTTCCTTCTCATTCCCAGCACCCTCTGCTCCCTGAGTCCCCAGCATAGTACAACACCCCTATCAATCATCATCTGTGATCTATCACCTTGGCTCACACTCACTGTCAGGGAGGAAGTTATTTTTTTTGGCACACAATCCCATCTATGTTATTAGATTGCATATAATCTTCAAGGCAGTGACTGCTGAACAAGATCTGGGGTGAAAAAAAGAAAGTTAAAAATGGAGCTCACATACGGGGGATATTGAAGTATCTGCAGGTATTCAGCAATATATTTCCATAAATATATATGTACCTAAGGATCCTGGGAGTTGGGAGTAGAGGTCTGTACATTCAGGTTGCCGTAGCAATGATGGAACACTGACAGAATGCATGAATGCTATTCTTCTATTACAGTGCTGTCCAACTTCTATGGTACCGAGGGACGGAGTTTTTCCAATCTACATGGTGGAGGGCCGATAACGGAAGCCGGTGTTAGCCACTCCCTGTTTTTAGACCACACCCACTTTAAACCACGCATATGTTACCGCAAGACCATGTCCATATTAATAGCACACCAAAAAACCAAATGCTTGGTGCTCATAAATACTTGGGGCAATATGATGTGATCAGATTTACTTTTGGCTGCTGTTGGCACAGGTAAAGATTGGGGGCAATATGATGGCTGCAGGAGGGCTGTATAATGGATGGCTGCTGAGCTTGCTGGTACAGGTACAGGGGGCAGTAATATAAATGAAAGTGTTGTACATTTTCTTGCTCTCTTTATTTACAAACCATCATAGTAAGGAGGTAAATGGTAATGCAGGACAGGGGGCGCTGATTGAAGCTCTTGCCTAGGGTGCCAAACTACCTTGTGCCTGCCCTGGCAAGGATGTCACTCATATGTGAAAACTGTAAAATCATATTAAGACATAGCCTTAAATCCATAAACCTCCTCCTCCCCTGTGTATAATACAGTACCCCAGCATATGATTAAACATCTTAGGGGCCACTAACAATAATATTCAAATGCTAACAAACCCCCAGAACAAATACCAAAGTATGACACACACGGGGAGTATATGGAAGGCAGAACAGAGCAGGAGACAGGAATCAGGACCAGTCTAATATGTACTACATACAGTGACACAGTGCTGGTGCCCCATTAGCATTTTGAATAAAGTGTGAACAGGTGAACAATGTGGGCAGTTTCAGTCTGGGTCTCAGGTGTGAACAGTACAGGGCTGCGGGGATGTGAACAATAGAGGGGTCACAAGTGTGAACAATGCAGGGGGATCACAGGTGTGAACAATACAGGGGATTAGTCTGAATTTGAGGTTTAAACAATGCAGTTAATCTCTGTAGTGATACCTTTTAAACCTTACATATGGTAATTAGACACAGCAGGCAGATTTTGATGTGGAGGGCCACATGAGGGAGGGTCGCGGGCCGCATGTTGGACATACCTGTTCTATTACTTTAACAAAGTGTAATTTATACCTACGGTCACCTCTGATTTATTTCGGTGAGTACTAATGCACAACATATCTCTCTTTCATGTGACTAATACACAAAATATCTTCTCTGAGCTGAGCTGTCATGGGCTTCTGAATAGTAGAAAAAATCAGAGCCAGAACTAGGAGTCGGTACAGATGAGTGAGCTGGGGGGAAACGGAAGGGTATGACTTTGAAGGTTTTGGATTTGGGCGAGCAAGTGAGTGGGAAGACTTGGGCACATTGCTGCAGACCTATAGACCTGATGCTCCTGTTGCACAACGTTATTCATCTGTCTAAAACGCAAGTGTGCAGAGGACGTCAATATTAGGGATGCACCGAATGCAGGATTTGGTTTGGGACTCTGACAAAACTGAGCCTTTTTCAGAAGGATTCAGATCCGGGCAAATCCAAAATTCTGGCTGAACCAAATTAAAACCCTACAAAGTTTACAAAGCGTTTAAAATTTGCCACCTCTGTCAATTTCTACGCAGCTATCACTTCTTTGCTGCAGAACACACGTAAAGATTTTGTGAACAATTCATTTTAAGATGAAAATTAGGATTTTTGGTGCATCCATAGTATAAGGCCTGATTCCCTAGTGAGGTTGGGTCTTGTGAGCAGGGACCTTATTATTATTTTGTAATCCTTGCCCGTTAAATTAATGTAAGACCCCTGTTTGTTATAAATGAATGTGAAGTGCTGGGGAACATGCTGCCACTGTATCAATAAATGATGAAGTTTCCTGACGCACACTGTACATTTAGCAGAAGTGTCTGCCTAGCTTTTCACTTGGTAGCTGCTATTGATTGCTCAGGGTACACAGCACATTCTTCTCTGTTTGAAAAGGCCACTAAAGAGCCGCATTTGTTATGCCGAACTGGATATAAATTTCCCGTAACAGGCAAACGCTACCCGCAGCTATTCTTGACCACAGCCTGGTAGGACATTGGCACTTGCACAGTAAGTAAACCAACAGCAATGCATAAAGATTTGTCAGAACAAGCACTATAAGACACACAGATGCGTGAATGTGCAAGTAGAGTAGCTGGAGATGCTAAAAGACCAAAAATTGTAACAAGATCGGTCCTCAGCCATTAACATTTAACATGCAATTGTAACATAATTGTATAACTACTCAATAGATATCTGGCCTATCTGGCCTATATGCAAAGTCATCTACACCTAAATTGCCTTTCCGCTGGTGCTAAGAATTTTTTTGCCCCTTTTAAATAAATGTAAACAAAGGACTTAAAGGTATACTGTTATGTGAAATCATGATTTTTTCAAAATGCATAATTTTTTCAAAAGAGGAAACAGATCTTTTTATATTTAATTTTGAAACCTGACATGGGGCTAGACATATTGTTAGTTTAACCAGCTGCCCCCAGTCATGAAGCTTGTGCTCTGATAAACTTCAGTCACTCTTTACTGCTGCACAGCCAGTTGGAGTGATATCACCCCCTCCCATCTTCCCCCAGCAGCCCATCAGCAATGGGAGGGTAACCTGGAAGATACAAGAACAGCATTTTATAGTAAAAATCCATGTCCCATTACGACTCCTTCAGTTACATTGAGGAAGAGAAACAACAGCCTGTCAGAAAGCAGTTCCATAAAGTGCTGGCTCTTTCTGAAAGCACATGACCAGGTAAAATGATCTGAGATGGCGCCTACTCACCAATATTACAACTAAAAAAATACACTTTTTGGTTCAGGAATGACATTTTACACGGTAGAGTGAATTATTTACTGTGTAAATTAGGAATAAAAACAACACATAAATCTTGACAGAATCCCTTTAACTTAAATCAATCCTAGATCTGCAGTCGTTTAGGAGCAGTGACATGCAGACAGAGGCTTTTTGATTACTGCCTAAAATCCTAACTTGAAACCTTGCTAAAAATGTGACCTTACTAGGACTTTACACACTGGGCTGCCAGGAGAAAAATAATGAAGCCAGGCCCGGATTTGTGGAAAGGCCACCTAGGCCCAGGCCTAGGTTGGCAGGATTTTAGAGGGGTGGCATGCTGCCCAACAACACCCACATTGGCAGGGGCGATCCTGGCCCCTCTGCCGCCTGAGGCAGCATCAGTTGCTGCTGCCCCCCTCTCCCCTGGAGATTTGCTCTTAAAGTACCAGGAGCAGCATTTTTGCTGCCCCTGGTACCTAATGGGGCGCTGCCACCTGAGGCGACAGCCTCAACTCGCCTCATTGGCGAAGCACCCCTGCACATTGGTTCAAAAACACTGGTGATACGCTGGAGATACAATCTCCATGAAAATTTGCACGAATAAAGGGGAGGGGACAAGGGCGACGAACGGCAGTGGGTCTAGGGGCGCCCGCAATGTAAATCTGGCCCTGAATGAAGCCCCATACCCACTCCCATAGAATTTGCTCAGAGAGAGTCTGATGCACCCAATTCCTCAGGTCATACCTGGTGACCTCCACAAGATCATTACAATGAATGGAGTCCCGTACCACTTACCCGGGACCAATTCATCTCCCATCTGTCTGAAATCCAACATAGAATATTGTTGGTGGTCTGTACAATTGGATAAAGTTGTGTGTTCAACTTCCATATAAGTTGCTCTGTGCTAACAACTCCACTGTGCTAGTAATTTAAAAAACAAAAAATGAAGAAAAACATCAGCAGAGTATCTGCAAAACTTTTATTCCAGGTTGTGGTTAAACAGCATGTTTCGGGTCAATACCCTTTATGAAGTGTACAAAGACCAAAACAATGTGCTCGTATTTATACCTAAAAGTGACCTTTAACCCAATAAAAACAAGGGCATTCTGTGTATTCAATTAAATTAGACCTCATTAGGCCCACAGTAGTTCTGCAAACATATTCAGGGGGAAACATATCCATAAATTGCAATGGAGTGGAATAGGCGATTGATTATCCATTGTGACACAATCAAGCAATATTTCCAAATAGAAAAAGAAGTCCATAATATATAGTCCATAATCAATTGTAAGTCCAAACTTCCTTTTAAAAAAACCAAAGGGAAATTCTCCAGAACAAAGTCCAAATAAGTCCACACTTACTGTATGGCTGACCACTGTATGAACCTGGCCCTCCTGATGATGGGAAAACCTTGCTTGAGAACTTTTGACATTTTATTCACTCACAAAAAGTGATAATTGATTGTAAGTTCTTTGGGGCAGGGACCTCATCCAAACTGAGTATACAAACTTCTAGCACTAAAGTATTTATCCTTACTGTCTAATTTATAAAAAACTGTACCCCTGTTTGTTTTTATAGTGTGTAAAACAATATATGCATTTGTCTACAACCTGATACAAAATAAGATACAGGCCCCTTATACACAAGGACTGCCATTAGAAATATGTAAGCAGTTTGGGTCCTAGCTAATAAAATAATAATAAAATAATTTACACATCTATAGTCAAGCCTGACAATGTCTGCACTCCACTTGCACATGCCCATTACCCCCACAACACAACCAAGCTCCACCTATTCTTGATTATACTTGCTGGTTTTAGAGAACTACTAGGGGTGCAAAGGGTGCAAATGCATCTGGGCCCACAAGTATATATGCAGGACTGTGTCTGGAGGGTGCTTCTCTAGTTACGCCACTGCCCTTAGCCCTTGATAGGACTCCCCTCTGACCACCATGATGGCAGTGCTACATTTTTGTACCCATATTTGGGGACATCACATGAGTTTTGGTCCACCCTGGGGGACACTTGTTAATGATGAACACTTATAACATTGAGAATGTCCACTTTCACCTGCGTTCAGCTTTTACATCTGATCCTGTGGGTTTGTCTCTTTGAACTCCTGCATCACTGTGTAGCGGAATATACAAAAATCGGGCTCACGGAATATGCAGGTAAAACCACTTGTGTGTATGTGTGGGGGGGGCCTTTAGGGATAATGAAACTAAGAGGAGAAAGGAAGGAGAGAAGTGAGAAAGTCTTATTAACACTCCAACCTGCTGGGATGCAGAGTACAAGAGACAAACCCAAGGCACGTCTGCGTGGGCACTAATGGAGCAGAATGTATTTCCATATTTTAGAAATGCATTTAGATTGGAGTGTAGCGTAGCACCCCCGCCGCTGACACCACCACCACCAGCACCCTCTTCTGCCACAATTCCTCATTGTTATGCTACAAACCCCATTACTGTCCCTTAATAACTTCTTCCCCACTGCTGCTCACACCGCTCTGCCTTCTCTATTCAGCACAGACTGGTAAACAGCATCTTAAACAAGAAGCCCTGATTTCTTCCATTATAATTTCTACTCAGCAGGTGGGGGGAGAATTGTCAAAGACAGAGGCAACCGACACTGGGGCACAGCCATAATAATGCATAAATACACTATACAGTGCTGGAGCTTCACGTGTGCGAAGCAACAGCAACCTGTGGCTCTACAGCTGCTGCTGAACTATAACAGCTATTGACTGTCATTGCAACATTGAGAATTGTAGTTCAGCAACAGGTGAAGAGCCAAAGGTTGCAAGTCGCTGAGCTTGTTTATTCTAATGGTTTGTATCTAATTGAAGTTCCATGTTAGTGATACGCTGACCAGCCTGATCCACATACATTTTGCGAGTCACATGCGGGTTTGGCTTGCACACTTCTTCCTCTCTCCTGCCCAGAGATGGGTGAGGTTCGGTCTATAAATGGAGGTGCCAGACAGGTTCAGGTTGGGTGCCGGTTGGGAACAAGCAGCTTAGGGTTGGGTGCAGGTGCTTACAGGCTCTTCATATGAAGTGACAAATGGTACTGCATGTAAGAGAGCTAGCAAACAGACAAGATTTAGGTATCCCCTGACATGCTTCTTTCTTTTGCTTCATTCATGCCATTGAAGAAAGAGGCCTCCTTTGACATTGTGGGCTCCTAAAAACCGGGCTGTCTGGGTTAAAATCGGACAGGTGGCAACCCTAGTAGGGGCACATGTGCTTTGTGTACGGGCTATGTGTATTAGCTGTCCAGCATTTTTGCCCCTTCCCATCAGGTTCAGACTGGGGGGTCCAGAGGGCCCACTGAGGCTGTTTTTTTTTAGGTGGCCCCCTTCGGGTCCCCCTCCCCACCGCAAAGCCCTCTCCGGGCCCCCATGGCAACCTCCCTCCAACCTTTTTCTTGCATCGACTAGGGCAGGAGAGGGAGGTCGGCGAGGATGGATTGGGGCAGGGAGCGGGCCTGCGGGACCCACCAGAGCCAGGGCCCACTGGGTTTTTACCCAGGGTCTAGCAGGCCCAGTCCAACCTTGTAAACCCTCCTGTGTTATACATTGCTATTTATACAGTAAATGGGAATAACAACTCAATCATCTAGAAGGTTTCTGCTAAGGACACCATGGTAGTTCCCACTCATATAAAAAAAAAAAAAAAATATATATATATATATATATATATATACATATATATATATATATACAGTACATATATATATATATATATATATATATATATATATATATATATATATATATATATATATATACACACTTATACATAGAAATATTTTTATAGCACTATAATCTGTACAATTAGACAGTACTTTATGAAGAGCAGGACAGTTTGATCCTCTATGAGCGTCCCATGGGGCAGGAAGGCTTTTGTTTTGTATACAAAAAAAGCAGAATAAACACTAGAAATAAGGGATCTACACAATCCCCTTTATGACCTACAGCAGCAATAGCACGTCACTGGCAAAAGAAGAAGAGATCGATGAATAAATCAACATTTCGAGACGCCTGGCAGCTTGTCTGGTTGCATAATTAGGTTCCAGGCACCTTCTGCGTCAAAGGGTCACTTGTGCTCCCAGGGCTTCTAATGATAATAGGGTGGAAAATAATGGCTTCCGTCCATTTAACCGGCCCACAGGTCACCTGCAGGCGACCTACAAAAGCAGATCAAGCTGCATGCTGTGCTCTATCCCTGCCATCTGCTGGAGATCTGATGGCACTGCAATGTGTACAGTCACCTTTTCTACAGGTGCAAAATACAGACCCACATATTATATAACTACATAGAACCATGAGATTATTGTTGAGGATACCTTGCTCATGTGTTACCGGCTGGGAAAATGTGAGGGAATGACTAACATGAACTCTCTTACAGTAATTTGTAAAAGTAGAATTAAACCCTAAACGTTTATATGAATAGAAATGCCATATTTTATATACTGAATTTATTGAACCAACCTAAAGGTTCCCAGGTTGAATGACAGGTAGCAAAGCTTAAAGGAGCAGTTTTGTATGACATAGAATGATATTTTCAGACAACCTGATCTTTATTTTCTATATTTCTGAATTTACCTCCCCTCAACACTGGCCATAAGGTACATGTTAAGATTTTACACCGGTACCTTTGTAGCTTGGTTACTGTTATGCCGGTCCTTTGCTCTGCTTCTTTAAATAAAAGCACAGACATGCTGCACTTTCTGCAGAGTATACAGCTGCCATGTTCTTGCCTGTTCCCAAGAATCGCATGCACTAACTGAAGACTGGCACATGGGCAATACAGATATTGCCAAAGAAGTTCCAAACCGCTTATGCGGCTGCCCAGAGAATTCCAGGGAACAGGCAAGAAGATGGCAGTTGTGAAGAATATGGCAGTTATGCTCAATGCAATCGCCAGGGGTAGCATTTTAGTGATTTAATTAGTTAGTGATTAAACAGCAGGACAGTGTAAGCCACACATGATCTGTTCCAATCATGCCCAGTTACAGCCAGATTCCACAAAACCCCCACCCACTTTTCAATGCCCCATAGATTTCAGGGATACCATTTTGGACTGTGCCATTTAAAGAAGGGACATGGAGACAGGCATGTGGGTGCAGTATTTGGCTGAGAAAACCCTCCACTCTGTATAACTGATATCTGACAGTACTTTGAGCAGATGTATTAAGGTTTGAATTGCTACTTCGAATTCGAATTTTCAAGATGGATTTTTGGTCAAAATTCACAAATTCGAAATTTATCATACCTTGATCCTGGGGACAAATCGAATTTGACTATTCACCACCTGCCTTCCTGACATTTTTCGGAGAAAAACCACGATTCAAGTTTAGTCAAATTCGATTCGAGTTTTTGGGTCGGTAATAATCATTTGAGTTTTAGACGTTAGAGTTTTTTCTTAAATAACCTCCCATTCAAGTTTATTGAAATTTATTAGAATAAAAAAAGTTAGAAATTCGACCTTTGATAATACTGCCCATAAAAGTGATACTGAAAAAAAAGCAATTGTTTTGGACCAAAAAGATACTCTGTGAATAATCCTAATAATAAAAGATAACAATTGTCTACCACCAATGCATGATAAGCAGCTGCACATGCACCTGAATCAATTTATCCTAAAAAACCTTCCTTTCTCTGATTGGATGATAGCCCCAGGCTGTGCTCAGGGTGATGCATCCAACAATGTGACTTCAGATCCTGCTCCCAACTGTCTCACTGAAGGCTCCTGTTCTGCACTGGCTGAGGCTTTTACTTCTGTGTCTGGATCAATGTCTGCAGCAAGCTTCTGTTTTGCAGCCAATTTATTTGTGCTGTGTGCCCTGAGGGGATCCATTTCTGTATGGAGAAAGCAAAGTGACATCTTCTGAAGTCGGGGTTTATGTGTAACTGCAACAGTCACCTCTACAAAATTACCATTATAGGGCCATAAATATGCCTGTCGTGGCTGGAACAGCAGTAGGGGGAGAGTATCCAGCTTCACAGAATCCATTAGATCTATTCATCACTGCTCTGATGGGGAATAAAACTAGAGCCTCCCTAGTTGGTGCAGGGCAAAGAGGGCTTCTGTCCAGGGCCCCCAGGGGCCACTTTAGCAAAGTGTTAATAAAACCACTAAGGACAAATTACGCTATTAATTGTTAGATGTGGCAGAATACACTTGATGTCCAACATAGGGTCCATGTACAATATATATTTATTATAATGTATATATACTGTATATATAGAAACACTATCCACAGTACAATCAATACAAGGAGACAATTTGCAATTGGTTTTCATTTTTTACTTATTTTTTATGTGGCTTTTGAGTTCACTTTTTATTCAGCAGCTCTCCAGTTTGCAATTTTAGCAATCTGGTTACTAGGGTCCAAATAACCTTCCAGCAACGTCAGATTTGGCTTCCAAAGGCACATTTTGTCATTATATTTTTGCTGCCCTATTTCTTACATTTAATGGCCATTTGTAGCAGACTCCATTTTAACCTTTAAAAATGTCTAGCCTTTGGTGTGCTTGAGAGTATTTCTAGTAGACAAGTTCTCATATTTGACATACTCCTCCGTCTATAGCGCCTGGTGGATGGAAGAGACAGGCTGCTAGTATCTGAAGAAGTCTTTCTTAAGTATCAACCAGTGATTACAGACATTCCATCCCTGCTTCTTAAGCACATTGAAGTGGTGCTTCACTAAAAAAATTATATTACTGGAACCAGTAACACTAGAAACAGACCCACAACTTATGAGAAATATAGTCTTTAAGCCCATGACAGCTCCAAACTCAACCTCTATAGTCAGATACTCACCATTTGCACTGGTTTCTTCTTTGCTGTCCTATTGGTTAACTCTGTTGTGTTTTTCTCTTTGTAGTATTGCAGCTCTCAGGCATGCTGCACCACTTACCTACCATCAGATGTCCTTCTTATCTTTGCAGTAGACTACTTGGAACCATTGCTGTATTTCTCAACCATTATCACCGTTGTCCTTCTCAGTCTGGTGGCCATAGACGTAACAATTACGATCTTTCTTGAAAAAGATCTTTCCAAGAACGATCGTTCGTTTCAATACACATGTGTAGAGCTGAATCGTCAGATATACAGGTAGATATACGGGAAGAAACAATAGAATTCTACCTGTATCTGACTATTCAGCACTAACAATGGGCGATGTTTGGGTCCCTTCAAAGGCACCCGATCAAAATTTTTTGTCCAGCCCGATCGACGAGCCGACCGATATCCAAGTCTTCTGCCGATATTGGTCGGCTCTTTTTCCACCATACACGCAACGAATATCGGATGAAAATTCGTTTCGTACGATATTATCTGTGCGTCTATGGCCACCTTAGTAGTAACAGGCTTATTCAAACTCTGGAGAAAAGAGTAACATAGTGGAAACTTTGCACTTTGATGAATTTTTGGAGTAACCATCGTTAGCCTGATCGAAAATTCGCCTGACGATAGGGTGAGAAACTTCGTTAGCGCTGAGCTCTTTCACTACTGAATTGTCCTCTACACCTTTTAGTAAATTGGCGATGTGTCCAGGTCTTTTTAGCGAATTTTTGCTAGCGACGGCCACTTTGCCCTTTAGTAATTCTGCCCCATGGAGTCCAGGGCTGTTTTTATGTCTCCAAAAAAGGACAGAGCCTTACTAGTCAGAGAGGCAGCACCTGTGAAAACGTCAGATGCTCCTGCATTAAACTGGCACAAATGTGCTGTGACTGGTGGTAAGCGAAGTGGCACAAGGTAGCCCTCAGCTGCCAGCTCTCAGCTGTATCAGTCACACAATCCTATTCCTTACTGAAAATGACAAGAGCAGAGAGAAGATGATCTTATTTTAGGGTTGTCTCAAATGAATTGTATCCCTGGCTGGGAAAATACTGGAGTGACTGGAGGCACTCGGACCCTCTAGCATTAGTGTCAGCAAGCAGATATCCAATAGGACAATCATTTTAACTGTAGCCACTGGTACGGAATTCTGTCTATGTTTTAAAAAAACATTTTGCAAGACACTTTAACAAGATCAGTGATGCCAAGACTGCTATTTTAAAGGTGGTGGTTGACCTCCTCTGAGTTAACTTTTACTATCTTACAGTATATAGCTAATTCTAAGCAACTTCATTATTTATTTATTATAGTTTTTGAATTATTTTTCTTCTGACTCTTTCCAGCTTTCAAATGGGGGGTCATTGATGCCATCTAAAAAGCAAATGCTCTGTAAGGCTAAACATTTAGACGCTAATGCTAGCGTCAATTTGCTAGCGTTGGGCATTTTCGTTACTTCGCAAATTGACTAACGCTGGTGTAAATTCGCTAGTGTTACTTCGCACCCTTACGCCTGTCGAATTTTCGCTACGGACGTAGCTACGCAAATTAACTAGGCGAGAAGTGTACTGCCTTTTACGCTAGACTTCCTTCGCCACCTCAGACCAGGCGAAGCGCAATAGAGTAGATAGGGTTGCTTCAAAAAAAGGTCAAATTTTTTCTAAGTCCCAAAAAACGCTGGCGTTTTTTCTATATTATGGGTGATAGGCTGAAAAAGATCGAAAAATTTTTTGGGGCTCCCTTCCTTCCCCCCTACATTTCCTAACTCATGGCAACTTAACTATACAGTGGGCACATGTGTAGGGCAAAAAAAAAATTTTTATTTGATGTTTTGAAGGTTTCCCAGGCATTTGTAGTGATTC
Source organism: Xenopus laevis (assembly GCF_017654675.1). Lineage (NCBI taxonomy): Eukaryota > Metazoa > Chordata > Amphibia > Anura > Pipidae > Xenopus > Xenopus laevis. Next base: position 118,365,587 of record NC_054378.1, on the reverse strand, counting down.
TACGTATTCCTCCATTGAAATTTGAATTTGGCGCCGTATGCAAATTAACCATCGCTAGCGTAACTTCGCTTCGCGAATCAACGCTGGCGCAACTTCGCAACCTTATGCTACCCCTGTGCGCAACTTCGGATTTTAGTGAATTTGCGGAGCACTGGCGAAACTACACCTTGCGAAGTGTGGCGAAGTGCGGCGAAGTTGCGCCTGGCACAACTACGAATCTTAGTGAATTTGCCCCTTAATGTTATTGCAACTTTTAATTATTCATCTTTCTATTCAGGTCCTCTCCTATTCATATCCCAGTTTCTTATTCAAATCAATGTATGGTTGTTGGGATAATTTGGACTTTAGCAACCAGATTGCAGAACTTCAGAGCTGCTGAATAAAAAGCAAAATAACGAATAAAAAATGAAAACTTCTGCAAATTGTTTTAGAATATCATTCTCTGCGTCATACTAAAAGTTCATTTAAAGTAGAGCAACCTCTTTAAAATAACACAGAGAGATGCTTGAATAAAAAGCTAAATAACTCCTAAACCACAAATTATAAAAAAATTAAAAACCAATTGCAAATTATCTCAGAATATCACTCTCTACATCATACTTAAAGTTCATTTAGAGGGGAACAACTCCTTTAAAATGCAGTCAGGGCCGGATTTAAATAGCAGGCGCCCCTAGGCCAGCTGCCATTCATTGCCCAGTCTCCTTCCCTTGTGTAAAGGTTTCCCCCTCTGAGGCAAATTGGAGAGGCTTCAAATGGGTTTTTTTTGCCTTCCTTTGCATCAACTAGCAGTTAGGCAGGTTATATATAGAGTTAAAAGGTTGAACTTGATGGACCTGTGTCTTTTTTCTGCATCTCGGCAGATCTTCTGGAGAAAACATTTCTTTAAAGGAGATTAGTGGGAATGAAGCCCATTTAGGGCTGAGATGAGGTTAGGCAGGGCCCCCTGAGGTACTATGACACACCTGGGGGAAGGTAGGGCAGCAGTGTAGAAGTGGATTTTCAGCCTGGGTTTCTCCACAGGATGAGATCTGACTTATCTGGCCCTAGCCTTACTCTAATGGGCAAGGTCGGACTGGCGCATTGGGGCCCACCGGGTTTCAAACCTCTGGGGCTCCGTGTGCATGCTCAAAAGCTGGCGCATGCACAAATGCCGGGCCATCAAGTTCAAAAATCTTTTAGTTCCGGGTTCTGGTTGATCAGGGCCCACCGGGTTTTTTCCCGGCATCCTGTTGGCCCAGTCCGACCCTGCTAATGGGCAAACCTGAAGGTACCCTATCCATTACATAACCAGGCAGCTTGTATAAGTCAGCTCAAAGTTGCCACCTTTTCTGGAGAATAAACAAATACACTTCTTGTCTTTTGTATTGCTTCGACAATCATGACATATAAGTACAGAAAGGTCGGCTTGAATTTTTGGTTGCATTTGACCATGCCTCATTAAGCCTGTCCAGGCAAATTAATATCCCCAGCTCTGCTTGTATCTCAGGCAGTTTTGGGAGTGTTTAGTGCCTTTTACTCGTTATTTATGTGACACCAAACTGTGTAACAGCTACGGTTGCCACCTGTTCAGTTTTGACCCGAACTGTTTGGTTTTTCTAAGGCCTGGTCGCGTTTCAAGTTTCTGTTCTGTTTTAGCCAATAAGTTAATTATCAAGTGCACTTAATTTCTTATTATTACAAAAGCCAAATCAATCAAAAAAAATTTTTTTCTTTATTAGCATTATAGTATTTCAGAGCTTTCTGGATAAATGATTTCTGTATAATAGATCCCCTACCGGTAATTAAAGGATTGGGCTTACCCATCATGCAGATTATATATAATAAATAGGGTTGCCATCCGTGTGGTTCGGAACTGGATATCAAAACTTTCTGCCCATTCAAAACTTTTTTTCTGGTTTAAAACATAGAGAAAACGGGATGGAAATACAGCCAGTTGCGTTTAAGTCAGGGGTGCCCAGACTTTGTCACCTTGTGATCTACTCTTGCCACCTGATGCCATCATGAGATCTCAGGATGGCACAAAGGCAATTCCATCTATAAATACCCCCAGTTCCCCTATTCGCTGAAATACATTGAAGTCTATGAGAGACTATTACCCGCGTCAATTTTTTTTTACATGTAACAATTTTTTTACAATTTTTTCCAAGGTTTACCAGGAGCTTTAAAGTGATCAACTGGTAGACCGCGATCAACATCCTGGGCACCCCTGGTCTAAGAGGTGTGATAGCCCTGGTGTCATAACTCCATCTACTTCATTGTGCCTGCCTCTGATGTCATCACTGCTCCACCCCCAGTGCTTTCTACACCACCCCCTTTGTTTGGGTTTAGCCATACCTTCCAACATTTTGGAAACAGAAAGAGGGATAAAAAGCCACACTACAAACATTTCAACCACGCCCATTTTTGTGGCCACATCCCCTAATTACCATGCCCATTTTACAAAATTTGACAGGTTATGAGTTTGAACACATTTCTGTGTTTTTTATGTATTAGTTTTGATAATGAAGATTGATTGTCCTTTAAGCTGTGAGTCGAAGTTCTCCCGAGAGACCAGCTTATCTTAAATTGTTACAAAATTATCTAATTATCTATTCTGGGCTCTCTGCCAGAAGCCAATTAAATAAGAAACTTTGTATCTTTTTCTGGCTGTTCAGTGCAGGAGATTTCAGAAACAAACCCGGGACTGTGGATTGAGCTGTCAAAATTGTGACTGTCCCGGGATAAACGGTTGGGACAGTTGGGAGTAGGGTTGTCACCTTTTCTGAAAGGTTCTACCGGCCGGTGGTGGGGGTGTGGGAACAAAAGGGGCAGTCTATGAAGCAAAAGGGGCTAAGCCACGTACCGTGATGCAAACAGGGGCAAAGCCACATAGCGAGATGGCCAGAAGGCCGAAAAAAAGGTAACTTCTGAGCGAAGTGGGGGTGGCCAAGGGCTTTTTTTAAGGGTATCAGCTACATTGCTGGTAAATTTGTAATACTGGCCCTGGCCTTGGCAGGTGTTTTACCGGCTAGGCCAGTAAAATAACGGCTGGGTGGCAACCCTAGTTAGGAGGTATGGTTTTAGCCACCAGCCTAACAGGATAACTCCCGGTGGGCCCAGGGAAATAACTGCTTACTTATGAAACAATATAGCAAGTAGATATAAAAGACTAGGAGAATAAAGAGGTTGAGTGAGGAGGAATAATAGTTTGGAAAGTTGTTGGTGGGGCCTGGTGTCCCAGTCTGACCCAGCAAATGTGGCAGCATCCCCAGTAAAAGTTTGCAAGTGTCATTTTTTACCAATCAGTCCAGAAATAGTGCCAACCTTAGACTGAACAAAGCACAGTAATGTCAATGAACCCTGTACAATGAACTCCTGCAAAGTCAGGTTGCAATGTGTCAGCCTTACTAACACAGAGCTGTTCTGCTGCAAACATAAATACCAAATACACTCAGCTACTACAATAAACATTTTTTATTATATTTGTAAGAAGCTATAAAACATGATATGGTAAAAGAACAAGAAGGTTTGGGCAGAGAGCTGTCAAACATTTACTGGATTCGATTTCCCAGCACTCCCTGCACTTCCAGGAACAGAACACTTACAACACCGCTCACTATTCCACTACCAAGATGGCGGAGGAGTTGTTTCTCTTACGTCATTTGCACGCGCCCGTGACAGCTGTCAAAGACGTAAAGAGACGCGCCACGTCCTGTCAGGCAGGTCCCGGGGCTCCGGTTCTCGTGATGGGTATTGTACTTTGATTCGGGCGGTGTCGCCGCCATGGAGGCTTCAGTCCGTTGGGACGGGCTGTCTGAGCTGCTGGAAGAATTCTCGAAGGCTCAATACCGAGCAAAGGACGTGAGCGCGAGGGTAAGTGTGGGGTCGGCAGCGGGTGCCCAGCTCGTGTTTGGCTTGAAGAACGGAAGAATTTCCTGAGGGATTCTGCTAGAGATGTAGAGCAGAGGTCTGGGAAAGAGCCACAACAGCGCCCCCTCTGTCAGCGCGAGGCATTACCCCGTGTTGTTATTGTAGTGGGTTATTAATAGTCAGTGCAGGGGAATGGGATTCATGTAAACACTCAGCCATTCCTTATAGACTCCCTGCAGTCTTCTTACAGCAATACCCAACCTGCCTCTCCCCCCTTCATTAAAGGGGAGCTTTACCTTTCAGTTAACTCTGAGTATATTAAACAATTGCTAATTCTAAGCAACCTTTCAGTTGCCCTTTTTTTTCCTCTTTTAATACTTTTTAGATTATTTGCCTTCTTCTTTCTACTCTTTCCAGCTTTCAAATGGGGGTCGCTGACCCCATCTAAAAAAACAGATGCTCTGTAAGGCTACAAATGTAGTTATTGCTACCACTATTGCTATCCACTATTTTGTATTCGCCAAACCCCCAAATCCCACGCGAAAGATTCGGAAAAAAACCGAACCGAATCCCACTCCTAATTTTCTTTTTAATCCGAATCCTAATTTGCTTTTTAATTTCCATATGCAAATTAGGGATGGGAAAACATTTTTTACTTCTTTACTTCACGTGATTTCCCACCCCTAATTTGCATATGCAAATTAGGATTCGGCCAGGCCGAAGGATTCAGCCGAATCCGAATCCTGCTGAAAAATCCTGAATCCTGCCCGAATGCCGAACCGAATCCTAGATTTGGTGCATCCCTACTTTTTATTACTCATCTTTCTATTCAGGCCTCTCCGATTCATATCCCAGTCACTTATTCATAACAATACATGGTTGCTGGGGTAATTTGGACCCTAGCAACCAGATTGCTGAAATTGCAAACCGGAGAGCTGCTGAATAAAAAGCTCAAATAAAAAATTAAAACCGTCTGCAAGTTGTTTCAGAATATTCCCTGCATCATACTAAAAGTTAATTTAAAGGACGAGCAACACCTTTAAAATAACAAAGTTCTGCAAAGAAGCAACACCAACCAAAAACTGCATTTTTTTGCATGAAAAATGAAAACAAAAGTATATTTTCCATTGATCCGTTACGCTGATTAAAAATGCATAATATAAATATATAATACAGTTATGGGATCCGTTCTCCTGAAACCCGTTATCTAGAAAGCCCAGAATTACAGAATGGTCTCCCATAGACGCCATTTTATCCAAATAATCCAAAAATTTAAAAATGATTCCTTTTTTTCTCTATAATAATAAAACAGTAGTTTGAACATGATCCCAACTAAGATATAATTAATCCTTATTGGAAGCAAAACCAGCCTATTGGGTTTATTTTATGTTTATATGATTTTCTAGTAGACTTAAGGTATGAGGATACAAATTACGGAAAGATCCGTTGTCCAGACAACCCCAGGATCCGAGCATTCTGGATAACAGGTCCCATACTTGTACCTTGTACTTGATCCCAACTAAGATATAATTAATCCTTATTGGAAGCAAAACCAGCCAGGGTCGGACTGGGGGGCCCGGGGCCCAACGGGACTCCAGTCCAGGGCCCCCGTCCCCCCTACTGTGACGCATTGCACGACGCAGCCTCGGTGTGCATGCGAGATGCCCGAAATTGCCTCACGAGGAAACTTCGGGCGACTTCGGAAAATAAAGCGCTCCGAGTGCCTGCCCCCAGGCGATTTTCATTTTTGCCGGCGGAAGGCAGATCAGAGAGATTTGTAGCCTGGCGAATAATCTCCCCGAATCTGCCTGTGTGACCAGACCCTTACTGGGCCCCATAGCATTAAATTCATTTTAGGGTCCCCAACATATCCATAGGTTGTCCTGTTTTACCAATATATGTTGAAATTGCTCTTCATTTGGGCTTCATGGTGCCCCCTATTCCTCTCTGTGGCCCCTCTGCAGCCGCAGGGTCTGCTTCCTCTGTAGTTACACCCCTGACTGCTTTATACATTTGCCCTGTGTGTTCTCTGCCTCGTGGTTTGATCAGAATATCCTTATATGAACTATCGGGGGAAGTGAAAGCTGAAAGCTTTGCATATTCTTTCCCCCTCTCACAGATGTTTGCTAACCCCCACACTTATGTAACCCCCACCAGATATCACTCCTGCTGAACTGCTTAGTGGCCAATGCACCAGTTGGTAACAGAGTTAGATTATGTTAACTCAGACCTTTGCACTCATGGATTGTAACATCGGCTGTTTGTCTCTCCTTTAGACGTCATTTAGCTATTCATTCCCTATGTACAAGGTGCAATCCCCTAACAATGTGCAGGTTAATTTCTTAGGCTAGGGCTACAAGGGGGGCAGAAAACAACGAGCCCAAATCCATTGGCTGATTTCTGCCCTACAAATATCAAAGTAAGAAGGCGCCCACCCTTAAACTAAAATGCGAGGTGCTAATCCATAGGAGGCTCCCCATTAGGGTCTCCAAAGCTAACATACCAATAACAGATTGCACACTCAGTTTGCAAATTTTTTTTTTAAATAAAGTTTATTACATCAAAAAGAAAAAGGGGGGGATTACATAAATTGCAAAAAACGATTGTTTAGCCCAACGCGTTTCGACCATCAAATAATAAACAAATAATTGTTTAGCCCAACGCGTTTCGACCATAGCGGTCTTCCTCAGGGGCAGAAATAATGAATAAATCATGAAAAAATCAAAAAGAAAAGGCCTTTTCTTTTTGATTTGTTTCATTATTTGTGCCCCTGAGGAAGACCATTATGGTCGAAAAGCGTTGGGCTAAACAATTATTTTTTGCAATTTATGTAATCCCCCCCCTTTTTTTTTTTTGATGTAATAAACTTTTATTTAATGTTTTTTTGTAAATTGAGTGTGCAATCCGTTCTTGGTTGTTGCTTTCAGCCCTACTGCGGGCATTAGCCTCCTCTCTCTTCCGCATTGAATTGTCTCGGTGCTAACAGACTCTGCGTATTTCGTTGAAGAACCACGAGTCTCTGCATTTTGATCCGAAATCCTGCGAAGTCTGTTCGTGCCGAGCTGATTCAATGCGGAAGAGAGAGAGAGAGAGAGATGAGGCAGCCAGTGGATTTCGGCTAGTAGTTTTCTGCTCTCTAGTGGCCCTAGCCTAAACACTAGGCAATTTGCACCTTGGGCAGTAACTCATGGCAACAAATCAGATCATTTCCTTAAAGGGATGGTTCACCTTTAAGTTAACTTTTAGTATGTTATAGAATGGCCCGTTTGAAACAACTATTCTTCGATCGAATGATTAAATCCTTTGAATCGAACGATTAAATCCTTTGAATCGAACAATTAAATCCTTTGAATCGAACGATTCGAAGGATTTTAATCCAACGATTGAAGGAATATCCTTCGATCAAAAAAACTTAGGAAAGCTTATGGGGACCTTCCCCATAGGCTAATATTGACTTCGGTAGCTTTTAGCTGCCGAAGTAGGGGGTCGAAGTTTTTTTTAAAGAGACAGTACTTCGACTATCGAACGGTCGAATAGTCTAACGATTTTTAGTTTGAATCCTTCGATTCGAAGTCGTAGTCGAAGGTCGAAGTAGCCCAAAAAATACTTTGAAATTCGAAGTTTTTTTACTTTGAATCCTTCACTCGAATTTAGTGAATCGGCCCCTTACTGTTTTGCTAATATTTTACAAATATATTATAATATTTATCATGCCAATATTTTACAGATATTCTATTATATTTATCATGGTATTGGAATTTATATAACTATCTTAACCATACAGTTCACTTTGAAATAACTCTAGAGCTATAGCTGTATGGACAGCAACTTGAAATAGCGAGCACCATTAATCCCGATTAGAATAATGAACTCGTTTGCATTTTTGGTTTATTGTATCCATTTGTTCTGTTCAGTTTGTTTATGATTTCTCTTTTGTCCTTAATTTGGATTATTTGCCTTTTTCTTCTTTCCAACTTTCAAATGGGGGTCACTGACCCCATCTAAAAAACAAAAATGCTTTTGTAAGGCTACACATGTATTGTTATATCTACTTTTTATTTCTCATCTCTTTCTATCCCGTTCCTCTCCTATGCATAGTCCAGTCTCTTATTCATATCAATGCATGGTTGCTAGGGGAATTTAGCCAGTGTTTGCAGCACAGAGGGATGTTAGAGATTAGGGAAGAGGGTAAAGCAGTGGTTAGTAGGAATGCAGACGGTGTCTGATATGTGTGTGTTTGTGGTAAGGCCAGTATAGTACATCTCCTGCTAAATGTCAGCTCATGTACTCTCTATTGCATCAGTTCTCTGCTGACATGTGGGCTGTGCAGAACTGCATATAAATGTGACTTCCTCCCTCGAGTCTCGTGTTCTGCCATTATAGGAAAACATTTGTCTCTTATCCTGATGGTCACCACTAACATCTGAGGAACTCACTTGGCTTTGCTGTTTCCTATGCAGGGCTTGCTTTTTTTTTTCTCGTCAAAATGAATGTACTTAAACTTAAATTAAAGCGGTTGTTCACCTTTGAGATAACTTTTAGTATAATGTAGAGAGTGATATTCTGAGACAATTTGCAGTTGGTTTTCATTTTTTATTATTTAAGGTTTTTGAGTTTAGTGTTTTATTCAGCAAATCTTGACTTTGCATTTTAAGCATTCTTGTTGCTAGGGTGCTAATTCCCCTAGTAACCATGCATTGATTTAAATCAGGTACTGGAATATGAATAGGAGAGGCCTGAATAGAAAGATGAGGAATACCAAGTAGCAACAACAATTAGGGATGCAACGAATCCACTATTTTGGATTCGGCCAAAGCCCCGAATCCTTCACGAAAGATTTGGCCGAATACAGAACCGAATCCGAATCCTACTTTGCATATGCAAATTAGGGGTGGGAAGGGGAAAGGATTTTTTACTTCCTTTATTGTGACAAAAAGTCACGCGATTTCCTTTACTGCCCCTAATTTGGATTAGGTTTGGCCTGATAGAAGGATTCTACTGAATCTGAATCCGGCTTAAAAAGGCCGAATCCTAGATTAGGTGTAGGGTTGCCACCTGTCCGGTTTTGACCCGGACAGCCCGGTATTTTGAGGGGCTGCCCGGGTCTATACTTCCTGCCCGGTTTTCCAAATAAGGAAAACCGGGTGGGATTCCCTTGATTGACAAGGCGATTGGCCAATCGCTGATCGCTGCATCATAGCCCCTCCCACTCATGTCACGGGCCCGCCCACTGACGTCACGGGTCCGCCCACTGACGTCACGGGTCCGCCCACTGACGTCACGGGTCCGCCCACTGACACTACAGACACGCCCACTGACGCCACGGACCCGCCCAGACATAAAGGTGGCAACCCTAATTAGGTGCATCCCTAATAACAATACATTTTTAGCCTTACAGAGCATTTGCTTTTTAGAAGGGGTCAGCGACACCCATTTGAAAGCTGCAAAGAGTCAGAAGAAAAAGGCAAATAACTATAATATTATAAAAATATCATAAAAAAATAAATAGTGAAAACCAATTTAATTGGCCACTGTATAACATACTAAAAGTTACCTTAAAGGTGAACCACCCCTTTAAATGTAAAATTAGACACAATTGTGAGGTGTCATTTTTTGGTGTGCAAGTAACACACCGTATTCTTTAGGTGCAAGTGCATTGCACTAGTGATGTGCAGGGTGACCTGCAAACTGGGGTGACCCAAGGATCATTTACCGGTTGGGTGGGTTTGTGTTGAAATTTGGCCACCCTTTGCGGGTTAGGGTTGGGTGTGGTTTAGCCTGGTCTTATACACTCCTCCTCTACTCCTGGAACCAGAAGCGTGAACAAAAGTAGTGTACAGTGCAAGAAGATGCAGCTACGGGTTAGATGTGGGTCCTACAATGGCAACATTTTGTGGGTTCGGATCGGGTGCGGTTTGAGGTTTTCCTGACCTGCACGTAACTACGCCCCTATTTATGCAGGCCACTCAAAAAACCCTGGAACTGCCACCTGGTTCAGAGGTGGCAGTAGCTCCAGGATTCCTCGACGTCAGTAGGTGTAACTGCACTTAAAGGAAAGCTATACCCCCAAAATGAATAGTTAAGCCACAGATAGTTTAAATAAAATTAAGTGGCATAATAAAAAGAATCTTGCCAAACAGGTATTTATATTTAAGTAAATATTGCCATTTTACATCTCTTGCCTTGAAACACCATTTTGTGGTGCTCTGTGTGCTGCCTCATAGATCACCTGACCAGAAATACTGCAGCTCTAACTGTAACAGGAAGAAGTGTGGAAGCAAAAGACACAACTCTGTCTGTTAATTGGCTCATGTGACCTAAGAAGTATAGTTTGTTTGGTTTGTTTGTGTGCACAGTGAATAGTACGATCCCAGGGGGCAGCCCTTATTTTTAAAATGGCAATATACGATTTTTGATTACCCAATGGCTCATACTACTAAAAAAAGTATATTATTAGGAAAATGGTTTATTTACATGAAGCAGGGTTTTACATATGAGCTGTTTTATGCAATAACTTTTTATAGAGACCTACATGGTTTGGGGGTATAGTTTTCCTTTAATTGATTCAAAATGGAATGCAGCTGTACAGAAATGCAATTTTACACACAAGTAACTCTAGCGAAATGGATTTTGTGTAGGGATGCACCTAATCCACTATTTTGGATTTGGGTTTGTGAACGATTCCGCCAAATACCGAACTGAATCTGAATTTACATATTTTTTAATTTTTTTTTTTATACTTTCTTGTTTTGTGACAAAAAGTCATGTGAGTTCTCTTCCCACCCCTCATTTACATAGATTTGGTTCGGCCAGGCACAAGGATTCTGCCGAATCCCAAACTGAATCCTGGATTCTGTGCATCCCTAGCTTTGTGTGCCACTGGCTGTTGGGAAATTTGTTAGACTGCAACTGAACTTGTGGTTCTAAAAGGCCCAAATTGAGCACCTATTGACACAAACCCCGGAGCTACTGCCACCATAGGACCAGGCAGTTGCACCAAACATCAATGGACGCAGCACTCTTGTGCCTACAGAACAGTGTGCACAAATCAGTTGCGTGCTGAACACCACAAATGACGTTACTGGACTTCAAAACGATTGCATCCAATAGTGCAGGAGGAATTGCTCCTCATTGAAAAGGTCTTGGGGCCCATGAACATCATCATGAACCCTATCCAGTTGTCATAACCTGACTGCACTTACAGTATATAAACCCTTTGTCCCAGGTGTATATGGCTTCTTGTCACTGCACCAGGATGAAATATTTGTTAGTCAAATGTTTGCTCAGGTCTAGTGTATATTTATACATCTTCATTATATAGTGAATAAAGAGCGAGCAATTCCCTTGTAATCTACTGACTGGTTGAAGGAGTTGTTCACCTCCCAAACACTTTTTTCAGTTCAATTGTTTTTAGATTGTTCCCCAGAAATAAAGACTTTTTTCAGTTACTTTCCATTTTTTATTTTTTACCGTTTTTGTCAAAATCAAAGTCTATAGTTTAAAGGGCATGTAAAGGCAAAAAAAATCAAATCCAATTTTTACTTTCTTAAATGAAAAATATACTTTAAATTTTAAAATGTGTACCGTTTTTATGAGAAACCTGACTGTATGCAGTGAAATTCTCCCTTGATTTACTGCTGTGGATAGGAATTGTCAGACAGTCCCTAACTGCTGGGCAGGGAAACAATAATACTTATGAACAGCAGGGGGAGCCCTCGCCTTACTTCCCAGCCATGCAGAACTCAAGCAGCTTTGTTTGTTTCTCTGTAGAGCAGTCGGTGACTGTGTAGAGATTTGTATTGCATTTTATTTTGGCTTTATAACCTCTTTACTGTTTCCAACTCCAGCTGCAGGGGCAAAGATCATGGAGCCAGATTTAAACAGATAAACTTGGATTCTATTTGAAGAATTATTTTACAGCCACTGGTTCTGCAGAGTTGGAGAAAGTTTGTATTAAAAAATACAAAAACTATAAAATCCACATTAGATTATATGACAACACAGGAGCCAGTGCAGTCTGTATATTCTGATTATTAATCAGTCTTGCTGTATCGACTTCTGGCAGATATTATTTGACTTGTGCTGTTTTGATAATTTATGACGATCCCCAAGCAGCCCAGACCACACTGAGCATGTGCATAGTCTTGGTCTTGCAAAGATGTTTAATAGAGTTACAAGATAGTGACCCCCTGTGGCCAACTTCGAAAGCATAAATCATTTGTTTGATTAGGCTTGTGGTGCAGTAAGTTCATGTGATGTATGAATATAGCTAAAAATGCCATATTTTATATACAGAACTTATTGCACCAGCCAAAACTTTCAGCTTGTCAATAGCAGCAATGATCCAGGACTTCAAACTTGTCACAGGGGGTCACCATCTTGGAAAGTGTCTGTGACACTCACATGCTCAGTGGGCTCTGAGCAGCTGTTGAGAAGCTATGGGTCGTCACTAATTATCCAGAAAATTAGTTTTGCCTGTAATATAAACTGAAGCTACAGATTATTATATTCTGATGCTAATTGCACTGGTGTCTGTGCTGCCATGTAGTAATTATCTGTATTAATTACTAATCAGCCTTATATTGTGACATTTCTATTCTATGTGTACTGTATATTGTGAGTGGGTCCCTAAACTCAGTAAGTGACAGCAGCACAGAGCATGTGCAGTGAATCAGCAGAAAAGAAGATGGGGAGCTACTGGGGCATCTTTGGAGACACAGATCTTTACTGCTAAAGGGCTGTGGTTGCCTTGGGCTGGTACAGAAGCACAAAACATAATGTACAACATTTCTAGCTACTTCTTTAGTTAGGCTTTAGTTCTCATTTAAGGCCGTAGTGTAGTTTAGTGTAACTTAGTTGTACAATGAATAATTAGTATGCTTATGCGTGACTTGACCTTTGTAATGTTTTGTAATTCCATACAACAAGCACTGAACCAAATCAGGTGACATTCCTCACTACAAGTCAGTACTGCAATTTGTTTGTTATTTCTCTCCCCCATACAAACCATGAAACAGGTGGCAAACATGTGGCCCCTCTACATCCTACTAGTTGCTAGATAGCAAACCTTTCCACTTCACTCCACAGAATATGTAAACCACTGAAAATAATTTGATAGAAAATTGCAATGCCCGTTATTGTCTTTCTAGTTTTCAAGATTGGCGGCACAATGCTTGTATACTGAAATTTGAAACAACAGTGCCACCCGTCGTTCATTTCAGCCAGCTGCACACAGTCAGCAGAAAATTAAGTTACCGACGAGGAAAGTCGTGCAATGTCGCGCTGCCCAGAAATGACCAGAGAAACATAAGAGGACTCCTCCCTGCTCACCAACTTCATTTAATGACATCACAAGACTTTTCTTTTCTCAATAATGTCATTTGTTTTGCCGACTGTGTCTGCCAAAATGAACAGGTGGCACTTGTTTAGACAAACTTCATGGCCTTTATTTACTATGTCAAATATGCCATTTTGGATTGGTACATATGGATGGGATCATACTATAATATACATGTTAGATAAGGCACATTTCATTTACTTCCTGAACATGACGCTATATGTTTCAGTTAATCAATTCAAATTAAAAGCAAATCAAATTCTACTTGTAAATTTGGATGGCAAGCCTATCCTGTGGAGTTTCAGCTGAGGATGCTGGGATGCCTTGCAACCTAATGTGATAACACGGTATTCAGTACATCGTGTTGGACCTTAGCCGTGCCCATTCTGTTGCTGTCTAGCAGTACAGGTATGGATCCGTTATCTGTAAACCCATTATTCAGAAAGTTCGGAAATATGGAATGGCTTTCTCCCATAGGCTCCATTTTATCCAAATAATCCACATTTTTAAAAATGATTTCCTTTTTCTGTGTAATAATAAAACAGTAGCTTGTACTTGATCCCAACTCAGAAATAATTAATCCTTATCGGAGGCAAAACCAGCCTATTGGGTCTATTTGATGTTTACAAGGTATGAAGATCCAAATTACGGAAAGAACCATTATCCGGAAAACCCTAGGTCCCGAGCATTCTGGATAACAGGTCCCATACCTGTACTTAAACTACAGCTATAAACATCCCCCAACAACCCCATTAACTAGCAACAAAAGGACGACTATACACCATATGACCGAGCAGGGTCGCCATCAGGGGGGGGGCACAGGGGGTACAAGTGTACCGGGCCTGAAGGAGGGCCCGGCAGTGCTGAACTTTTCGAAGGAGCCGGGCCCCCCTTGACAGCGCTGAAGCCGTGCTGCCTCCTTTCCTAAGTCCCAAACAGCCGAAATGCGTCCTGAAGCGGCGAACAGACCTGTAGTCACTAACATAGCCGAAATTGAAGCCCTGAAGCGGCGAACAGACACGAAGTCGCGAAAACATCGAAATTGAAGTCCTGAAGCGGCGAGAAGACCCGAAGTCACGAAAACAGACGAAATTAAAGTCCTGAAGCGGCGAAAAGACCCAAAGTCACGAAAACAGCAAAATTGAAGTCCTGAAGCGGCGAAAAGACCCAAAGTCACGAAATAAGCCGAAATTGAAATCCGGAAGCCATCAGTTCAGTTCCTCTGAACATCAATTGTTTTTTTATTTTTTTGAATTTTTGGGGCCCCAATTTTTTTAACTTGTAAGGGGGGCCCTTGCACCAATGCTTTTAAAAAAAACTTTTATGGGGGGGCCCTGGCGCCAATATTTTTTTTCAACTTATAAGGGGGACCTGGTCGCCAATAGCTTTTTAAAACTTGTGTGTGTGGGGGGGGGGGTTACCTTTTATAGCGCTGATGTCTGTGTGGTCTTTTAATTGTGATGTGGAGTGGGCGGAATCTGGGGCGGGGTTTGTGGTGGGCGGGGCCCGGGTGGCCTGAAAATTATATTGTACGGGGCCCCGTGATTTCTAGCGACGGCCCTGTGTAAAGGGCAAATGTTCGCTATAAAACTGTTCTTTGTTTTTCAGGTGGAGAGAATCGAGAAGCGCTGTTTGGAACTGTTCAGCAAGGATTATCGCTTCAGCATCATTCAGAATGCCAATGGGGAGCTTTGCAGCCATTACCCCCGGCAAATTGTGTTTCTGGAGTATGAGAGCGCACCGGAAGATAAAAACATGTATGTGCAGGGATGGGGACAGTAACTTCTGCATATCCTATACTTCTCATTTATAGAATATTGATCAGTAACCTTTGCGTGTTTTCCAAAAGTCGCAGCAAGTTAGAAGACTGTACGGCAAAGTTAAACATTAATGTGCTTCCCGATTCCTTATTTATGGGATTATTGCGAACACACAGTTGAGGCTACAGTATATTGTTCAGAATGAATTGTTCCATAATATATCTATCTATATATACAGATATGGGGCCTGTTATCTGGAAACCCATTATCCAAAAAGCTCCGAATTACGGAAAGTTTGTCTCCCATAGACTCCATTTTATCCAAATAATCCAAATTTTAAAAAACAATTTCCTTTTTCTCTGTAATATTAGAACAGTACCTTGTACTGGATCCCAACTAAGATATAATTAATCTTTATTGGAGGTAAAATAAGCCTTTTGGGTTTATTTGATATTTAAATCATTTTCTAGTAGGCTTAAGATATGAAGTTATGGAAAGATCCGTTATCCGGAAAGCTCCAGGACCCAAGCATTCTGGATAACAGGTCCAATACCTGTACAAAAGTTAAGTTAAAGCAATCAAGTTCCAACAGAAGTATATACAGTATATTATTTATATATATATATATATATATTTATTTACATATCACTGCAGTGTAATTCAATAATTCAATACCAGCATGCACCCCAATGTGCAGAAAGGGGGCAGCATTCCTCTATAGATGGAAAAGCAGGCACTGGATTTAAATAAAATGCTTTCTCATCCACCAAATTTTAGTGCAGTAATTTTTCCTGCCTGTATCAGAAATGATTCATTTTATTGCCCTAAACTTAATGGGGGTCATTTAGCAACACTGGGCAAATTTGCCCATGGGCAGTAACCCATAGCAATTGCATTCATTGTTCTACTTGCCAGGGCCGGAACTAGGGGTAGGCAGAGTAGGCACGTGCCTAGGGCGCAAAGCTGAGGGGGCGCCAGGCACGTACCTGCTCTGTCGCCTACCCCATGTCCGGTCCCGTCTCTCCTCGGCTGGCACTGGCAGCTTCCGCAAAAATGCGCTTCTGCGCATGTGCGCACACATTTTCGCACATGCGCACTGGAGCGCACTATCGCGCATGCGCATTAGAGCGCGCACGGAGCCGGCGCCTTGGCCCGCCAGGCTGCCTAGGGCGCCTGGCCGGGTTGGCCCGGCTCTGCTACTTGCAGCTGGTTTCAAAAAGCTAATCACTGATTGGTTGCTATAGGTAACTGCCTATGGGCACATTTGCCCAGGGTTGATAAATGAGCCCCAATGTGTTTTAATTTGAAGAATACAAAAGGTCCAATACAAGAATACAAAGGCCTATACTCTGGCACATATTGGTTGCCAGTTTCCGAATTTTTTGGACTTTATCAAAAGTTTATCACAGTCCGAATTTTTCGGATTATTTTAAATCAAAAAAGTCAGAATCTCCGATTATTAATAAAAAAAATCACGATTTAATCGGATCGGGGATAAACGCGTAAAAAAAAATTCTCCTTTACCGTATATACTCGAGTATAAACCGAGTTTTTCAGCACCCAAAATATGCTCAAAAAGTCTACCTCGGCTTATAGCCGGGTCAGTGCTGAAAAACTAGGCTTAGACTCGAGTTTGGAATCTACAACTGGGAAAGACAGCAGGGTTCGCGCCACCTCCCTCTTCTCCTCTAGACCTGCGGTTTACTTACCGCTGTGATCTCTGGCAGGCCCAGAGAAAGGAACGTGCCACTGTTTCATTCGTCAGGCTTGGGCCTTTGGTGCGGTGCTGCCTGGGTCATGTTCTTGGGGGTGCCGCCTGCGGTGGGGGGGCGCTGCGGCACACTCTGCGTGGTGCGGGCACGGTCCCTCCTTTGGTCCGGGGGTGGGGCTTCCCTTCGGTGGCGCTGCCTGGTGTTTCGCGGTGAGACTGGTGGCGGCTGTGTGTGGGGTGGGTTGGCCAGGAGATCGTGGGGGACTCCCTGCCGTGCTCTGTGTTGCTGGGCATCGTGTTGTGAATGTTGGCGGTCAGGGGCTGTACTTTGCAATCACGCTACCAATTACCCAACGTTCCAACGCGAATCACCTCCACAACGTCACAGCCTCAAACTCAATCTGAGTTGCTGCTCTTAAAAGGGCAACACTAGTTCTTAAAGAGGAAATGCCGCCAGGGTTAGTCAAGAAGCTGGTACAGTGAGTTTTAGGTTTGGACGTTGGTAGTGTAATTCTAAAAATGCAGCAGGCTATTGATTTTCTTTTCTTGTCTTCAGAAAGGAAATCAACTCATATAGTTGAATCAAAAATAGCTTAACCCTTGGCCCTTTTCCCATAACCTCTAAACATAACTGGCTATAACAATTATTTAGAATAAAAAAATGGCTGTTATTACAGCATTGAAAAATCTCAGTTTACCTGCTGCATTTCTCACCCTAGGCTTATACTCGAGTCAATTAAATTTCCCAGTTTTTGTAAGTAAAATTAGGTACCTCGGCTTATACTCGGATCGGCTTATACTCGAGTATATACGGTAATAAATAACCCCCTTAGTATTTTGATGAGCCGTTTAAAAGGCACAGACGATCCCCTAATGGTGACTGTGGGTTGTTTCAGCAGGTATGAAAGCACCGTGCAAGTCAGCAAGTTGCAAGATCTTGTCAACCGCAGCAAGATGGCGCGATGTCGGGGACGATTTGTTTGTCCGGTCATCCTTTATAAGGGAAAGGTACTAAACTGTTGTTGTTTTGATGTATCTCTGTGTGTTTCTGTATAAGATCAGCAAACTCTCTGGTCTTGCATACAATTAAACTACAGCTTCATAAAAAATTAGACTGAAAATGCTACAATTTACGTTTTGGGTGCAGATTTGCCGCCCTTTAGACATGCCTCTGAAAATGTAGCTTGCCGTCTTCTTTTCTGTTGGGTCACATCGCATGCTCTGGGCTGCTGTCACTGCTGTCAGATTATATAGTACAGGTATGGGACCCATTATCTGGAAACCCGTTATTCAGAAATCTCCGAATTACGTAAAGTCTCCCATAGACTCCATTTTATCCAAATTTTAAAAAAAATATTTTCTTTTCTCTGTAATAATTAAACAGTTCCTGGTACTTACTCCAAACTAAGATATAATTAATCTGAAAGCAGAACCAGCCCATTGGGTTTATTTAATGTTTACATGATTTTCCAGTGGACTTAAGTCATGAAGATCCAATTTACGGAAAGATCCGTTAACCCGGAAAACCTCAGGTCCTGAGCATTCTGGATAATAGATCCTATACCTGTATACAGTATATACATCAAACCAGACTCACAGCCTCACCTTTCTGTATGGTTGTGTTCAGTAAATATTTGGCCAACGTGTTATTTCTAACTGATGACAAAATATGATGGTTGTTATTTTTTGTTCTTTTTCACAGCATATCTGTAGATCAGCGACACTGGCTGGGTGGGGGGAGCTGTACGGCCGGACTGGGTATAACTACATATTCTCAGGTTTGTTGTCATAATGCCATTTCTAAATCAGAACATTAGCAACACAGTAAATGCATGGAATCTGTAATCAAATAACTATTTGTAAGGAAACTCAAATATATATATATATATATATATATATATATATATATATATATATATATATATATATATATATATATATATATATATATATATATACAGGGTTTACTTAAATATATTTGCACAGGTTATTGTATTCTTGTTTCTGTGATAGAAGAAATAGTACTAGAAATAGTACCCTTATCCCTTATCCAGAAAGCTCTGAATTACAGGGAGGCCAACTTCCATAGAGCCAATTTAAGGAAACAATTCTAATTTCCTCTGTAACAATAAGACTCTGTAATAATGAAACATTACCTTGTTCTTGGTAACATACATACATCTATATTGATGGTGAATCCCATTAGGTTTATATAATATTTAAATTATGTTTAGCAGACTTAAGTTATGGAGGTCCACATTATGGAAACCTGGAAAAAATTTTGGATAACCGATCCTATATCTATACTCATACTTGTCTGAATGGCTATGACTGTGTTATCCACTGACTCCGGGGTATTGAATGGCCCTACTTTAAAGGAGAACTAAAGCCTAAATAAAGAAGTGGCTAGAAATGTTGTACATTATGTTTTGTGCTTCTGTACCAGCCCAAGGCAACCACAGCCCTTTAGCAGTAAAGATCTGTGTCTCCAAAGATGCCCCAGTAGCTCCCCATATTCTTTTATGCTGATTCACTGCACATGCTCTGTGCTGCTGTCACTTACTGAGCTTAGGGACCCACTCACAATATACAGTAAACATAGAATATAAATGTCACAATAAAAGGCTGATAAGTTATTAATACAGATAATTACGACATCGCAGCACAGAAACCAGTGCAATTAGCATCAGAATTTAATAATCAGTCCTGTAGCATCAGCTTATATTACAGACCAACCTCATTTTCTGCTGGATAATTAGTGACGACCCCTAAGCTTAGCTTCTCAACAGCTGCTCAGAGCCCACTGAGCATGTGAGTGTCACAGACACTTTCCAAAATGGTTAACCCCTTGTGACAAGTTTAAAGTCCTGGATCATTGCTGCTATTGACAAGCTGAAACTTTAAGATGATGCAATAAGTTAAATATATAAAATATGGCATTTTTAGCCACATTAATTTTTAGGGTTTAGTTCTCCTTTAACCCCCTTTCTGTGGGGGTGTCTTTCTCAGACATCACACACTGAGGCATTGTTCAAAAAGCATTCTTGAGAAGTAAACTCCATAGCAGTGACTGACTGTTCTTGACAGCGAGCTCTGTAGATTTTATGCCCGATAAATGGTTAATTCATCCCTGGCTATGGCTTTATATCCTGTTATTGAAGCAACCAAACTCCTTTCACTTTATGTTTCTTACATATCATTTAATTTGAATCAGAAAAGAGAGAAGTTAAAGGAATTGTTCAATATAAAAATAAAAACTGGGTAAATAGGCTGTGCAACCTAAAAAAAACATTTCTTATATCGTTAGTTAGGTAAAAATGTAATGTATGTGACTGGATGTGGAACATAATAGCCAGAACACTACTTCCTGCTTTGCAGCTCTCTTGGTTTCCACTAACTATTAGAAACATTATTTATTTTGCACAGCCTATCTATTTATCCTGGTTTTATCTTTACACAAAACCGTTCCTTTAAAGACATACCCGATGAGTTTAGAAAGGGTTCATCTCTGCAGTTAGGGTTCTCTTCTGCTTTTATTCACCCCAAGTGATGTGGCATGAAAGTTAAATGACTTCCACATGGGGGGTGCTAAATCAGAATAAAGTACTGCTGAATAAAGTGCTTTTTCGGATCCCTTTCAGGAGGATCAGACGACGCTTGGGCGGACACAGAGGCTGCAGAAGAGGATGCAGCGGCCAGGTGTGTATGCCAACTGAAAAACACTGAGGCCAAATTTTTCTGATCCGTCATATACTTGGGGTGGCAAATACTGTGGAGGGCCTTCTTTTGCTTTCACGTATTACATTATATCTATTCATTTCTTTCACTTTTGTGCTTTTTTTAACTGGTAATGTTCTTTTTTTTTTTTTCATTTTAAGGAATGGTGATTCCCAACTCTTTGACAAAGTCAGAGGCCATGACATTAAGTTGTTACGATACCTCTCAGTCAGATACATCTGTGACCTGATGGTTGAGAACAAAAAAGTGAAGTTTGGATTAAAGTAAGTTTTTCTTTTTAATGTATTAAAAAGTGTATTTCCACTTGCATGAGCAAAACCAAGCTTTGCCAATAGTCCTCAGTCCAATGGGATGGTTGTGCCAGTTCCCTGATTCCTTGCAGTAGTATCATGGAAAGAAAAGGACCATTTAAACTTGGGATTGCTTGACAAATGTTATGACACGGGGCCACTATGATGTCTACCACAGCCAGTAGCCTGTTCATTTTAAAGACATGTAACCTCCCAAATTAAATTTTGCCTACTGTAAGAATATAGAATTATATATAACTTTCCAATATACATTAATTATCTGTGCCTTAACCCCCCCCCCCAGAAAAAAATTAAAGCATTACCCTCAATAATGGGACTGTGGTGAGAGATATACAGATTTAAAGTGCAATTGGCTGACTATGCAACTGTGTTTTGAAACCTCTGGTTTAGTAACACAGATACAACCATACATTTGGGGCTGTATAACTAGCTTTCATATTAAATTAGGACAAATATACAGGCTAAGATACTAAAACTGGCTGTTTTTCTATTGCTTTGTTTCTCTCTTGCTATTTCCATTTATATATATATATATGTTATATTTTCCCTGTAGCGTGACCTCATCCGAGAAAGTGGATAAAGCTCAGCGTTATTCAGACTTCACTCTCCTATCGGTTCCTTATCCAGGTGAGACGTTAAATTATTTCTTTTGATTATGTCACATTCAGCTCTTTGTTGATGTAACTTACAACTGGAAAAATGGTGGTTACCCATTGTATAGAGAGAAATGCAAAATCCCTGCATATAACCCTGGTTTGATTATAAGCTGAATCGGGCAGTCATACACTTGTGCTATGGTTTCCTTAATGCTGCTTTGGGAAGCAATTCTTGATAGACCTTGTTGGCAACAGTAAACACATTGGGCTTGCATAAATAAAAAAAAAGAGAAATGTAAATGTTATGGTGTCTGCATTGAGGGGCAGGTAAGTGGCTAAAGGGAAAGTAGTACCATTTATTTATACCTATAGATACTTTTTTTTAATTTTAAAGAATGGTGATTCCCAAGATAGAAATTAGCATGTTCGCTCCTTGTTATATAATTATAAAATATGATTAAATTACATTCCATTTATAGCTTAATGTAGACTGCTATAATTTTAGAGTAAAACATACTTCTGGAAAGTGTATGTATCTCTACGAAACTATCAATGAGCCTCACTGATTGCGCAGCAGTCTTCCCTTCAAGTTCAACTGACAAATGGCTCCATGTATTTTGACTTCAGCCATTTTAAAAACAAATGCTTTGTTGCGCTTTCTCCATTTATACATGTTAAAGCTCAATCATGGATGAAATGGGCTTCATTAATCTTCATTACTCTCTTCACAGGCTGTGAATTTTTCAAGGATTACAAGGATCGGGGCTATTCTGCAGAAGGTCTTGTTTTCAACTGGAAGCAGGCAAGTAGGCAGTTGCAATACAAAATGGCAGTCACAGCATATTATGGGTGTTCTGATTTCTGTAGCTTTACATCTAGACTAATAGCTGAATTCTCCCTGAGGCTGTAGTAATGATGCAGGAACTCTTTGTATATTCACAGAGATCATTCAGGAAACTATGTACAGGCAATATATTGCAGAGGAGAACCAATGACAGATCTTCATTTTAGTTATATCTGTTATTTATTTATTTAATTGTTCTGTCTGGGGAATCTGACTAATCCACAATCAGCCTGTAGTGGCATCACCATTGATAAATCCTCTAAGGCTTCACACTGACAGGCTCCGGCCAACCACATGGATACCGAACAAGTGGCTGTTCTCCTGTATGGCCACAGGCTACCTTTCTACTAATCGTTTATCACTAACAGCCCGAATGATTGGAACTGTTAAAGGAACAGTAACACCAAAAAAAGATGTATTTTAAAGTAATGAATGGTAAAACTGATGTGTTTGTTTCAGAAACACTACTATAGTTCATATAAACAAGCTGCTGTGTATCAATGGCGGAAATGCAAAAAAGGCTATATGGCACAGGTTAAATAGTGGTTTGTAAAGGTTTTTATTTTGCATTTTTATAACGAACAAACAGTAAAACATTTTTAGTTCCATAATCAGTATAAAAATCTCAGTACAGCAAAGAGGTCCCGTGCATTAATATACTCTTCAATTATACAGCTATTTCCTTAATTCTAGCTATCTCCCCCTCATGTGGTGGGTTTATTTATGATTCTATACCTATTACCCATAGGCAGTGAGAGCGGTGGGTGTGTGTGTGGTTGTGTCCCTGCTAGTTTGACATCCTTGGGGTTAGGATTCCTCTGTGGCAGTGGAGTAACTATAGAGGAAGCAGACCCTGCAGCTGCAGGGGGCCCCAGGATGTATAGGGCCCCATGAGGCTCTAATTCATATACAATTTCTATAAATATTGGTAAAACAGGACAACCTCAGGATATGTTGGGGGCCCTAAAATTAACTCGCTGTGGGGCCCAGTATCATCTAGTTACTCCACTGCTCTCTGGTGTCCAACCATTCTCACCACACCAGGTCATATTTCTGGGGACAGCCTCTTGCGGTATAGGTAAGTTGGATCAGTGGAAATGTTGCTTTTAGCAGGTCCAACCAGCCATTGGGTGTGGGGGGTTGGGGGGACATCCAGTTCAGGAGGATGCATTTCCTGGCATAGAACAGTAGGGTACGGAATAGTATTCTCATGGCCGCCCTTTGGGGTTTAATAGTTTAGGCAAGGTTGTTTTGTCTTGGATGTAGTTGACCACTTTGGGCCAAAAGGCTTGAATTCTGGGACATGACCACATAAGGTGGAGATACGGTGCCTCTGAGGCTCTACACTTAGGGCATTGAGGTGAGTCACGTTTGTTCATACGGAACATATGCCCTGTCATTTGCCTCTTCCCAGTCATTCTCCTCTTCTAGTTCTGGAATGTCCCTGCTCCAGGCCACACACACTGCATTAAATGGGGGTTTAATAGTAGCTAGGAGGAGCGAGTAAAGCATGAAAAGCTTCCTGGTGGAGTTGGCTCTTAGGGTTGAGTCTATCTTAGTGGCTGTAAGATTCATGGGTTTCCCCTGAAATTGGTGGCTTGTCTTAACTGGAAGTAGGAGAACCAGGGGAGAGCTTCCTGGGTTTGAACATGTTTGATTTCATTCCTGGGGCGTATCATACCATCTTTGAATAGGGCCCCTAGTGTGCGTAGACCCCACTGAAACACAGGAGTTTTACCATTGCAGGGCAACACTGCATTATATTTTTCTTAATTTAAACACTTTCATTTTTTCATGTTACTGTTCTTTTAAAGGAAAACTATACCCCCCAAACAATGTAGGTCTCTATTAAAAGATACTGAGTAAAACAGCTCATGTGTAAAACCCTGCTTCATGTAAATGAACCATTATCATAATAATATACCTTTTTAGTAGTATGTGCCATTGGGTAATCATAAATAGAAAATTGCCATTTTAAAAAATAAGGGCCGCCCCCTGAGATCGTAAGATTCACTGTGCACACATACACAAACCACATGTAAGGTCACATGAGCCAATTAACAGACAGAGTTCAGCCTTTTGCTTCCTCACTTCTTCCTGTTACAGTTAGAGTTGTAGTATTTCTGGTCAGGTGATCTCTGAGGCAGCACAGATAGAGTCACGAAATGGTGGTTCAAGGCAAGAGATGTAAAAGGGCAATATTTATGTAAATATATATTCCAGTTTGGTAAGATTCTTCTAATATGTCATTCAATTTGATATAAACTATCTGTTGCTTAAGTATTCATTTTGGGGGTATAGTTTTCCTTTAAGAAGTTCAGATGGGCTACAGCTCCCCTTCACTTCTACAGTTAGCACCGTGCAGTGACTGATCTGGTGCAGGCTTAACTGCTCAACCAAATCTGAGCACGTATGACTTGACTTATCTGGACTTAGTATGAGATCAATCAGATTTTTAATTGTATATAGAATATTAGGATTTTTTCTCCTAATAGTCAACTAACAGTGTTAAACCAATCTGCTCTATAGGACAATCTTGTAAAGAAATAGCCTAGGCTCCTGCTTATCGTTGTGGTCCAATAAAATGGTAGAACAACTGTCCTGGACCCATATTATGTTTCTAGAATGTGTAAGTCTGCCCCACTGTGCTAATGTAGTGTCAATTCCTTTTTTCCAGGATTACGTTGATGCTCCATTATATATCCCAGTCTCCCTTACAAGGTGCCTGAATATTGACTGGAGAGAGTACCAGGTAAGCGCCAATATCTTCTCTTTCCATTCACTTACTGTAGGCATTCATTTCTACAGGTGAATCTATTACAGTTTGTATGTTGTAGTCCTGATGTGTTGCAACAAAAACTGAGGCAAAATATTGCACACTTTTTTAAGTGTTTAAAGTGGACCTGTCACCCAGACATTAAAATCTGTATAATAAAAGTTCAAATTAAACATGAAATCCAATTTCTATTTTTTATTAAAGCATTCATTTAAAAATCTCAGCTGTCAATCAAATATTGTCTGCCCCTCCTCTATGCCCTGGGCATAGAGGCAGGGCAGGCAGTTACTTTCACTTTCCATTCAGCACTTCCTAGATGTCCCTGCTCTCCCCACATTCCCCTGTACTCTTCACCATTTAATTGTGTAGCCAGGGCATGGGGATGGACATCAGGTCCCCCATTCTGGTGCACAAACAAGATTCTGAAATGATACAAGTCTTGTCTTAATAACAGTGTCCACAAAATGGCTCCTGCCTGCTTGCTGTAATTATGAATTCCCAGACTAAAGGAAACAGGATTCAAATAATTTATTTAGTGTAATTAAAGTTAATTTTGCTTGACTAACGTGACAAAAGAAGATTTTGAATAATTTTTTTGGGTGACGGGTCCCCTTTAATATGTTTAAAAACTATATGTCCAGTGTGTTTTTCTCATCAGGCAGAAGAGATGAAATGTACTGTGCATATATAATAGCTTTTTGTATCACAATAAGAGAGTTATTTATAGGAATGCACCGAATCCACTATTTTGGGGCGAACCCCCTAATCCTTTGTGAAAGATCCGGCCGAATACCAGACAGAATCCTAATTCGCGTATGCAAATTAGGGGTGGGAAGGGGAAAACATTTTTTACTTCCTTGTTTTGTGACAAAAAGTCAGGCGATTTCCCTCCCAACCCTAATTTGCATATGCAAATTAGGATTCAGAATTGGTTCGGCCGGGCAGAAGGATTCGGACGAATCCTGCTGAAAAAGGCCGAATCCCGAACCGAATCCTGGATTCGGTGCATCCCTAGTTATTTACCAAGTTCCGAATTTATCTCAGTATTTCTAATATCCAACTCCGAGCAACTCTGAATTACCGAATGGACCTTATTTATGAAGAAAAAAGCCCGGAAAAATAGGTTCGGGCAAAACTCTGAAAACTTTGTAAGAATTGTAAGAAGTTTTCTGCAAAAACGACTACTGCTCCAAATCCCCGAAATTATCGAATATCGGTACAGACATCAGCACAGACACTGGGACCATCTCCATTGACTTATACAGGACCTCGAGAGCTTTTAGATGCCGGGTTTCAGATTTGGAGTTTATAGACCATCAGACTTTAATAAATCTCGAATAATTCGTAGTTTTTTTTTTTGCTCTGAAAACTATGAATTATTCAAGGTTCGGATATTCGGAGCTTGATAAATAACCGCATAAGAGTGTGCAATTCTATTTTGCTTTTGTTTGACTCACTTTAACATTAAATGTGTCATACAGGAATTGGCGGCTATCTTTTTATGAGAGGCACCATAGGGTACTGTCACAACAGGCACAAATAAAAAAATACAGAATAAAACAATGTATTCATTGTAACAGTGCAGGAGTGATTTATTTCATCACTTGCTGCAAGTGAAGAAAACAGTATGTGGGCTGTACAATGTGCTTTTTAGGTGCGCATTAGGGAACATGTCAATCAGATTAGCAATAGCAAAAGGGGCATATTTACTAAGGTTTGGGTAAATTCAAATTTTCAAAAATTTTTGGTGTCAAAAAATTTAAAAGAACCAACTCGAATGTAAATTTGAATGTGAGATTTATCACACCTCGACCATGGAAACAGTTCTGATTTGAATATTTGCCACCTAAAACCTGCCGAATTAATTTACCAGTCAATGGCAGAGGTCCGTTGACCCAGTTGAAGATATTGATAGCCTTCCTTACATTCAAGTTTTTTGGGAGAATAACTAGAATTGAGTTTCATTCAAATTTGATTAGTAAAAAATGTTTTCCCATCTCTAATTTGCATATGTAAATTAGGATTTGGATTCGGTTTGGTATTCGGCCTTTTGCCAAGGATTCTGGGTTCGGCTGAATCCAAAATAGTGAATTCGGTTCATCCCTAATTTAACTTGTTATAATAAATGTGTTTTTTTTGTTTTTTTTTTTACTTATAGTTGCATGAGTATATGTTCTATACAATAGGGTAGGGGATTGGAAGTGAAGGCAGGATCGACCAGCTCCTTGCGGCTGTCACAGGAGGAAATTAAAATTAGTAACTTGCTAGTGAATTTCTGTATAATGTGAGATAATGTGGTTTTATGGCTTGGGACCCGCTACCCTCCAGCCATATCAAGCTGCCAGTTACTTCACAAGCACTAGCAGTGGGGAAATGGCAGTCAGGTTCATTAGTACGTCCCACGGGTGATGCCTGCTTATGTAACTGAAATCATAGATGGTAAGTTTAAGCATTACTGGTCAAATCCATCTGCTTTTTGATAGCCAGGGTAATGATACTCCCTGCAACAATCTTACCAACAATTTGTTGTTCTTAGCAATAAACAAAGTTGCCAGTTTGCTTGGGTCATAAGGGAGATTGTTGCCTGCGGGCACAGAAATGTGCAGCGTGCTAGCTAACTACTGAATCTCCACTATGTGGATATGCCCTGAAGCTCTGTAGCCGACAGAACAGTTGCCAACTAGCTGACAGAGTAAAAGGGTCTGCATACAGAGTGCAGTTTAAAGGTACAGTGTAATCCTCTTACTTTACATCAGAATTTATTTACAATAAACATCCGTTTGCTGTCAAACACAATTATTTGCATTTAGCTGGACAACATGGAGAGATCAGAGCTGTGTAGGTATCATTCCTCAGGGCGCCCTAGGCAACCCTGCCTAACCCCCCGACCGTGACGAAGCGGAGATCGACGGAGGGGAGAGCAACGAAGGGGAGGGAGGGGTGAGCGACCAAGGGGACGAGAGTGATGGCGATGAGGGAGGGGTTAGCAACGGAGGGGAGAGAGACGGGAGGGAGGAGAGAGCGACGGAGGGGAGGAAGGGGAAGCGACTAAGGGAAGGGCGGGGTGATGGAGGGGAGAGTGACAGAGGGGAGGGAGAGGGGAGCGAAGGAGTCAACAGGAGGAGGGGGAGATCCACAGAGGGGAGGTGTGAGCAACGGAGAGGAGGGAGGGGTTTGAGCGACAGAGGGGTGAGCAATGGAGGGGAGAGTGACAGGGGAGGGAGGGGTGAGCGGCAGAGGGGAGGGGTGAGCGGCAGAGGGGAGGGAGAGCAGTGGAGGGGAGGGAGGGGTGAGCGACAGGGGAGGGGAGATCGGCGGAAGGGATGGAGGGCAGAGGGGAAGGGAGGGGTGAGTGATGGAGGGGATGGTGGGTATATCGATGGAGAGGAGGGTGACAGGAGGGAGGGGAGAGTGAAGGAGGGGTGGGTGACAGAGGGAAGGAGAGTAACACTGAGGGGTGCGAACAAGGACTAGGGCTAGACAGATAACAAATTTAGAGGTAGCTGCCCAGCGCCCTAGGCAGCTGCCTCTTCTGCCTACCTCTAGTTCCGGTCCTGTCATTCCTTACCGCTGCAGGCTGCACTGAGTTCTGTTCTGACAGGCAAAGGGGTTAAAGCAAGGCACAATAAGTGTCTACTCCTCTTAAATAATGCTTAATTCATATCAGGCTGGCTGAGCTCCTTTTTGTGCGGCCTCCGGGATATTCCATCAGGGATGCAATGGGGGATCCGGTGTGTGCAATGCTAAGAAAACTAGGTCAGCGCACGGCAGGAAGACTTGCAGGCAGGTTATATTAATGGTTTTGCTTAGACAAGTCTAATTGAGACTGATTTCACAGGTACCTTGGTCTGCCTCCTGGGATGTTATCTGATCCTTTTTATAAACCACAGACATTTCACTCTCATTTGTCCTTGAATTTATTTCCGTCTTCAAGTTGTAGAGCAGAAAAAAAATCACAAATACGTGAAATGGCTATGTTCTTAAAGGAACACTGCTGATACTATTAAGAGTATTCTTGCCATATTCAAGAATTATTTAGGAAGGTTTCCTTGACAATGTGTGATATCCTTCTGTTAGATTGGAAGCCATTCATGGTGATTCCTCATTAAGCAAAAAATGTGAAAAGGGCAAACAAAAAAAAATGATTCCCACTCATATACCCACTGGGAACACATCACTGACATAGCTTGGTGTAGACTTTGCAAGGAATAATGTATCCCCTATTGTAAATTACAATTTGTGAATTAAAGACCATATAAAGGATCGAGACAACAGGGCATGTAATTTCATACAGTTCATGGCACTCCAAGGTTATTTACAATATTTTTATTCTTAAGTATGGGCTATTGTATATAAGGATACATAGCCAGTAATGTACCCATATTATAAGTTATAAGGATTTAAAAGGTAACCAAAGAGTTTTGTGACCATATAATGCATAAGACCAAAGGCCAAATGCTTTTATAAAGGTTATAAAACTCTGAATTAACTGAAGAGCTCTATGTCCATATAAAGGCACACTACTGCAGACTGAGTTATACAGGGAACTCTGAGTACCAATCATGTATTATAAGGGATAATGTACCCCCTACTGTAAATGATAAGGATATTAGAAGTCACTAAGGGGTTCTGTGACTATATAAAGGCACAAGGCACAAGGCTGAGTTATAATACATGACTGATACTCTGAGTTCCCTGTATAACTCAGCCTGCAGCCTTGTGCCTTTATATGGTCACATAACCCCTCAGTGACTTCTAATATCCTTATTATTTACAGTAGGGGGTAATTATCCCTTATAATACACGAGTGATACTCAGAGTTCCCTGTATAACTCAGCCTGCAGCCTTGTGCCTTTATATGGTCACAGAACTCCTCAGTGTCTTCTAATATCCTTATCATTTACAGTAGGGGTACATTAATCCTTATAATAAATGAGTGATATAAGGAATAATATACCCCTCTACTGTAAATTATAAGGATATTAGAAAACACTGAGGACCATATAAAGGCACAAGGCTGCAGGCTGAGTTATACAGGGAACTCTTGAGTATCACTCATGTATTATAAGGGATAATATACCCCCTACTGTAAATGATAAGGATATTAGAAGTCACTGAGGGGTTATTTGACCATATAAAGGCACAAGGCTGCAGGCTGAGTTATACAGGGAACTCTGAGTATCTCATGTAATAAATGTGATAATTTACCCTCTACTGTCAATTATAAGGATACTAGAAGACACTGAGGAGATCTGTGACCAAATAAAGGGTCAAGGCTGCAGGTCAAGTGTTTTTTTAACAGTTCATAAAAGTACTTTTCCCCCCATGTAATGGCACTGTCCGTTTGTTGACTTCCATTTCATACAAGAAATCAGTTGCTTCTATAATATTAATTATATTTGCTCCTCATATAGTAGTATTATTTCAAAGGGGGCCGGCTGCCTTTGCCTGCTGTATTTTGTGACACAAACTGTCGGGGTACTGTCACCCAATAAGAACCTAGCTGTGCAAAGTGGCAGCTTGAACGTAGCCCATTTCATCTGTATTACTTTACCTCAGTGTCCTGTCCAACTTATCACTAAGGGATCTGCAGATTTTGTTATTTAACATCACAGTGACAGACTTGCCGAAAAGTTAGAATTAGGCCACAGCTCAGCAGGAGGACACAAAAATATGCTGAATTTGCTCTCCTTGGGAACAGATATCAGACAACATAAGATGAAGGCAACATCTAAAGGTTGTACAGAAACCCTTCGGGGGCAGTCCCTGCAATATACGGTGTAGTACCAACGTCGGTGATTTATACAGATACCTCAGTCCCAGTTTTTGTCATTGTAAGAAAAGCAAGATATTATCATTTGTCTGATGTAAGGATCATTTACCATAGTTTAGATGCAGGTAGGTGCCCCTCAGGGCCCAAACACAAGTCTCTTACAACTGCTTTTAGCAATGTTGGAGGTGTTAAGTTTTGGGTAGCCGAGGATGAGTAGAGTATAACTGCTTTATCAGCAGAGGCATTACGCAACAGTAACTTTCACTTTTAAGCTGTCAGGAAGTATGCACAGTATCAGTCTGAGCACAGTGACATCTACAGGCCATTTGCACAAACACCACATATTCTCCCTGGAGTAGGAAAGCATTTGGGCAAATGTAGTAAACAACAGCAATGCATCTTAGAGCAATAATATACATTATTCACATCACATAGTCCTCAGTCCATGCAGGTAGTTTTCTGGGTTCACTTTCTTCAGGCCTATTGCAGTTGACATCAGGAGTAGGAAAATGTCCTTCATCAAAAGGAGCTTCTCCAAAGTCATATCTAGCAGGAGCGAGGCGACTTGCATTCCATATGCGACCATCAGACAGTTCATATGTGTATGGTCCTCGCTGGCGTCTCGCTTCAAGTGGTGTAGTAAATTTAGATTGTCCTTGTTTCAGTATTCCTGGTTTCTTAATTCTGACTAAAGATCCAGGCTGAAAGTGTACTTCTCTGGCACTACATTTTCTGTCAGTATAAGCTTTGCATTTGGCTTGTTGACGTTTCACAATGTCAGCAGTAGATGATTTTGTAGGCACAGTATTTTGTGGAAGTTTGATGTCTGCAACGTGTAACTTAGTGCGCATCTGTCTGCCATGTAATAATTCAGCTGGAGATGATTGGGTTGTTGCATGGCACGTTGCTCTGTAATTATGTGGGAACTCTGTTGTAAATACTTTCCAAGATTTCCCAGTAAGATTTGCTGTCTGTAGTGCTTCTTTCAGACTTCCGTTGAATCGCTCGATTTCTCCATTTGCTTGTGGGTAATACACTGAAGATTTCCTATGTACTATATTCCTCTCTCTCAGAAACGATTCAAACTCATATGAGACAAACTGTGGTCCATTGTCTGATATTAACTCCTTTGGATTACCTTCTCTGCTGAAGACTGTAGACAGAAATGTTATTACTGTAGCTAATGTTATATGAGAAACAAACATACTTTCAGGCCATTTACTGTAATAGTCTATCAAGGTTATAGCAAATCTACAGTCTATAGGAGCATCTGTAAAAGGACCGACAATATCAATAGCAAGTTTTTCCCATGCTGAATCAGGGAATGATACTGGTTTTAGATCTGTTTCTACTATACACTGGTTTAGTTCATTTTAGTTAGTTCTTGTTAGTTTTCTTGAATGCCATACAGTTTTGACAATAACATGCAATTGTGTCGAATGCAATATATTTTCTTCATCTGCATAACATTTGTTGTAATTTTGATTTCATTTGTTTTAATATGAAAATCAAATAAAATATTTTAAAAATTAAAAATAAGAAACATTACTATAGTTTATATAAACAAGCTGCTGTGTAGCCATGGGGGCAGCCATTCAAGCACAGGATACACAGTAGATAACAGATAAGTACTACTATAGTTTATATAAATAAGCTGCTGTGTAGCCATGGGGGCAGCCATTCAAGCACAGGATACACAGTAGATAACAGATAAGTACTAAACTTGTAAACTCATTCCCCGTAATTACTGGTTTCGTATGAAAAACTGTTTAATTACTCACAGGAGGTGCTCCACGTAGGCCCTGCTGCAAACAAAAAGCCTCCTCAAATTCCAAAAAGTATAGAACATGGGCACACTCCACATAATGCTTCTGCAGACAATCTTTTGAAGAAAACTTCTTTTATTTATGAGATCCCAGCAAACGTTTCGGGGACGTGCCCCTTCATCCAGTGCTACTTACAAACTGTGCAAACAAGACTTTTAAAGCGAGGTGAACTGCAAGCCCCACCTTCCTTAACCACACATTTGACATCATCAAGTTAATTAACATAGTGATAGAAAAACTTCTTTTCATATATAAATATATTATAAAAAAGGATCCGTAATACCTTAATAAGGTGATTTTTCAATACTATTGATAGTCCTTTGGTGCTCATAATCCATACAATCACGTGATCCCTTTGTGTTAAGACTGTAGATAAAAATATACAAAAGATTTTTTTATAAAAAGTCAAAAAATGCAATAAAATCTCAATTTTACAAAAACAGGCACAAACATATTCCCCCACTAATAGAAACAGGAATAACTTAAATCCTCATTGAGTCCCATGGGAGCTAGTGTGTTCAATTTTTCTATCCACAGAACCTCTTGTTGCAATAGTATTTTGTCTTGGTTACCGCCCCTCATAGGGAATTTAACTACCTGGAGTACTACCAACCATCGCAGTTGTTTGCTGTTATGTCCATGGGTTTTAAAATGTCTACTAACCGGAGTGACATATTTCATTCTATCCAAATCACAATTATCAATCGACCTTTTGTGTTCACCAATACGCACTCTAATCTGTCTCTTTGTCTTTCCAACGTATGCTTTACCACAAGGACATTTTATCATGTATATCATTCCCATAGTTGTACATGTGGCAAAATCTTTCAAACCAATTTCATACCCCTTAGAAGGGTGGTTAAACTTATTGCCCTTTATAATGCTACTACAGCATTGACATGTTACATACCCCTGCTTAACATGTCAATGCTGTAGTGCTGTCCTTGTGGTAAAGCATACGTTGAAAAGACAAAGAGACAGATTAGAGGGCGTATTGGTGAACACAAAAGGTCGATTGATAATTGTGATTTGGATAGAATGAAATATGTCACTCCGGTTAGTAGACATTTTAAAACCCATGGACATAACAGCAAACAACTGCGATGGTTGGTAGTACTCCAGGTAGTTAAATTCCCTATGAGGGGCGGTAACCAAGACAAAATACTATTGCAACAAGAGGTTCTGTGGACAGAAAAATTGAACACACTAGCACCCATGGGACTCAATGAGGATTTAAGTTATTCCTGTTTCTATTAGTGGGGGAATATGTTTGTGCCTGTTTTTGTAAAATTGAGATTTTATTGCATTTTTTGACTTTTTATAAAAAAATCTTTTGTATATTTTTATCTACAGTCTTAACACAAAGGGATCACGTGATTGTATGGATTATGAGCACCAAAGGACTATCAATAGTATTGAAAAATCACCTTATTAAGGTATTACGGATCCTTTTTTATAATATATTTATATATGAAAAGAAGTTTTTCTATCACTATGTTAATTAACTTGATGATGTCAAATGTGTGGTTAAGGAAGGTGGGGCTTGCAGTTCACCTCGCTTTAAAAGTCTTGTTTGCACAGTTTGTAAGTAGCACTGGATGAAGGGGCACGTCCCCGAAACGTTTGCTGGGATCTCGTAAATAAAATAAGTTTTCTTCAAAAGATTGTCTGCAGAAGCATTATGTGGAGTGTGCCCATGTTCTATACTTTTTGGAACAGATAAGTACTACTATAGTTTATATAAACAAGCTGCTGTGTAGCCATGGGGGCAGCCATTCAAGCACAGGATACACAGTAGATAACAGATAAGTACTACTATAGTTTATATAAACAAGCTGCTGTGTAGCCATGGGGGCAGCCATTCAAGCACAGGATACACAGTAGATAACAGATAAGTACTACTATAGTTTATATAAACAAGCTGCTGTGTAGCCATGGGGGCAGCCATTCAAGCACAGGATACACAGTAGATAACAGATAAGTACTACTATAGTTTATATAAACAAGCTGCTGTGTAGCCATGGGGGCAGCCATTCAAGCACAGGATACACAGTAGATAACAGATAAGTACTACTATAGTTTATATAAACAAGCTGCTGTGTAGCCATGGGGGCAGCCATTCAAAGGAGAAAGTGCTCAGGTTACACAACAGATGGATCTGTTATCCACTATTTAACCTGTGCCATATAGCCTTTTTTCAATTTCTACCATTGCTACACAGCAGCTTGTTTATATAAAGTATAGTAGTTTTTTTGAAGCAAACACATCAGTTTTACCAGTGCAGGGCAAAATTAGATGATATTTTTATTACATTAAAACACTTTAATTTTTTGGTGTTACTGTTCCTTTAAATAAATTAGGAAAACTAACAGTTAATGAGCCACTAGCAGAACTATGAATATGACCCATCATTTGATATTTCTTTCAGCCCTTCAGTTTGGATTCTTACTTTAGTGGTAGAAATTTTTTGTCAATGTCATTTTCTTTATAATATGTGAGTACACATTCTGTCGGTTTGTTCAGGGCTCAGGAGGAATTCAGTTACTGCATTGAGCTGGCACGGCTGCTGCCCACGGTCTGTTTATCATCTCTAATAGAGGACTATGCATAATTTGCATATGCAAATTCAGATTCGGCCGGGCAGAAGGATTCGGCCGGATTTGATGCATCCCTACTAAAGGTGGTCATAGACGCATCGATAATATTGTACGAAACAAATTTTCGCATGATATACGGTGTGTGTGGCAGGAGATGAGCCGACTGATATCGTCAGAAGACTTGGATATCAGTCGGATTGTTGATCGGACTGGCCAGAAAATTTTGGTCGGACGCCGTTCAAGGCACCCGAACATCACCCATCGTTAATGCTGAATGTATGTATGTATATTTTTATTTGTATAGCGCTCCTTGAGGGCAAAGCACTGTACAGCAAAACAATAAATTAGTAGTAACAAAAAAGAGGTCACTGCATTAATAAGTAACAATAAGTGCATTATTACAAATACAATTTTACATAAATATAAAACATAATTACAATTACAGATTAAGCGCTCAGTGCCAAGGAGACAAAAGGATTGAGGACCTGAACCCGTAGAGATTACAGTCTAAATGGGAGGGTAATTTACAGAAACAATTCAGAGGGGTATTAAAGTGCTGTAGGTTACAGTGTGTGTGACACTGTCATATAAGTGCCAGTTTGTCAGATACAGGTAGAATGCAGCTCTACACGTGTGAAACGAACAATCTTTCTTGGAAATATTTTTTTCCAGGAAAGATCGTAATTGTAACGTCTATAGCCACCTTTCTTAGAAGTGTTTCTGGCTGCAGAGCTGCATTCGGAGAGGATGTGTGGTGTGTGTGATTGGCGAGCAAAGCAGATATAGAAGCAGATTAGTTTTGTTAGTAATTAATTCATTCCTCATCATGCTTAGATGTTGATTTCCAAATTTACATTCTGTCTTTCTTTCAATCAATCAAAAACTTGTGATTTTTGTTTTCTGCTTCCAGAGATGGGATTTGGTAAAGCAAACGCAGAATTACCTGAAGCTGCTGATTCATATCCTCAATGGGGATGGTAAGTGCCATTATAATTTCTTTAAATTCTATATCTCTGAATCTGAGCCATTCTCACAGACCTACAGCTCCTTCACATGGCAGACTTTTCCTTATGAGCACTGCTGTAATCTTCCAATAGCAGGTGCCACAAATTCACACTTCCTATTCATTCTCCTGGGTGTTGCTTCCATGTCTCATTTAGTTTTTGTTAAGGGAGGCTTATCCTTGACCTCTGGTGTAAGGTTGTCCATCAGAGCATCTGAACAGCACCAATAGTTTAGTCAAATAAACTGTTTCTTTTATGTCTGTCTTTCTGCAGAGCACAGTGGACTGCTAGTTCACTGTATTTCTGGCTGGGATCGCACTCCACTCTTCATATCACTCTTGCGGCTGTCATTGTGGGCTGTAAGTATATTTCATTCAATAATGAGTATTTTTCCCATTTATTTATCTAATGTATGAGAGTGTACTTTTAGTTTCTCAAATACTTAGTCAAGGGTGATATGTGCATGTCAGTGTGGGACTCCTAGGTTCAGTTCTGACCAGAATTGTCTAGGTCACTACAAGGAATTTCCTATGATTTCCTCATTCCATAGACATGCAAGCAAGTTTTTTGGCTCTTGGAGTATGGCATGAATATGATCGTAAAGATTAGATTGTAAAGTCCAGTGAGAGAGATTGAGGGACGGAGAACTCTGCCAGCGTAATATGTTGGCTGTGTACAAATTAAGAATAAAAATCGCATTCGCATAATAACGTGCATCTAGTGATATTTATGAAGCATGTCTCTGCTGAGAAGAAGAAATGCACTCCTAGCAGAATTACCTACTGTTAATACAGGTTAGCAGGCTTATTAACTGATGCCCCAGTTACATGTGCAAGAGCACAAAGGTGCATATAATTCTGCTCCATGGCGCCCATGCACATAGCAATTGTATTGAGGGTAATGGCTGCAATATCTGCCATGCACTGTATTCAGAGCAATATATGCATCATCTAAACACACTGTTGGGCAGGCTGGCACAGATGGCTAAACTCTCCATATAAAGCAGCAGTAACTGCAATAGTTAAATGGATTCTGTCATGATTTTTATGATGTCGTTTTTATTTCTAAATTACACTGTTTACACTGCAAATAATTCACTCTACGATATAACATTTCATTCCTGAACCAGCAAGTGTATTTTTTAGTTGTAATATTGGTGTTAGCACCATCTCAGGTCATTTTGCCTGGTCATGTGCTTTCAGAAAGAGCCAGCACTTCACAATGGAACTGCTTTCTGGTAGGATGTTGTTTCTCCTACTTAATATAACTGTGTCACAGTGGGACCTGGATTTTACTTTTGAGTGCTGTTTTTAGATCTACCAGGCAGCTCTTATCTTGTGTTAGGGAGCAGCTATCTTGTTACCTTCCCATTGTTCTGTTGTTAGGCTGCTGATATCACTCCAACGTGCAGTACAGCAGTAAAGAGTGACTGAAGTTTATCAGAGAACCAGTCACATGATTGGTCCAACAATGGGGTGTCGAGTAATGTAACTGA
Organism: Xenopus laevis; assembly: GCF_017654675.1. Classification (NCBI taxonomy): domain Eukaryota; kingdom Metazoa; phylum Chordata; class Amphibia; order Anura; family Pipidae; genus Xenopus; species Xenopus laevis. The sequence continues at coordinate 118,327,970 of NC_054378.1, read as the reverse complement.
CAAACTGTAGGTGGAGATCCCACTGACTTGACCCATAAGAGCATTTTATTGGGGCTGGTTCGAGCCACAGCACAAACTTGGGTTCTCCAGTTGATCTGGAAGCTCCTACAGTGTGAACATAAGTCCTCTGCCTAGGAGAGGTCTTTGTAGGCATGGGCATTGAGGCAACAGCAGGACTAATTTGGAGGAGACCAATACTGTAATAAGTACAATATTGTTTGGGAACTCTTGTGAATAGCTGGACAGTTGTTGGTGCCAGTCCATTGTACGAAGGGTATCTGTTGGCCTATGTGGGAACTTTGAGTCTAATAAGACCATACTCGAATTGAATGCTGTTTTTTAGTGATAAAATAGAGGTTAAAGAGTAAAAGCACTCCCATATATCGAAACAATGTACTGTTATTAACTGTGCCATTAAACAACAATGTACTTTGGTCTACTGGCACAATAAAAAAACACACATTATTGCATTATCTGTAAGTGTTTTTGCTCCTTTGCTCTATTTTATGTGGAGCTCTGATACGGCTGACATCTGGGAGTGTTGAACCACAAGGTTGTGCTGACAGTTTTCACATTTTAGGGCCCTCAGTGATGCATCATGCACAAGGGGACACTAGGGGGCTGTGCCACTGACCATTTATGCAGGGTATGTGTTCATGCACTTTGCCAGGTTTGCGATGGTGATGCCCAAAGACCAGATGGCACAGACCAAAACCCAATAGATGTAGGCTTATGTGACCCAATCATTTGGGGGCCTCCAACACTTCTTGTTCGACCAGTCACAGCTAGTTAAAGGAGAACTAAACCCCCCAATAAGAAAAGCCCCTACCTTCTACCCTAGATACTCCCCCCTTCCCCCCCCCGCATAGTTCGTTACCCTTGAAAGTGCCCCTAACACTTTGCACATGTATCGGTGCAGAGTAAGTGCAGCTGAGTTCATTTGCATCATCTTCCAGATCTTCGTCTTCTTCTGTAAGGGAGCGCGGTATTGGTGCATGCACATTTGGAGCAGTCTTCTGGTTCGTAGTAACTGCACATGCTTTGAAAGTGCTGGAAATTGCCAAAGGGAAGGAAGAGGCCCCGAAGAAGACTGGAGATCCAGAAGATGGAGCTCATGAGCTTCGCTGCACTTATTCTGCACCAAGTGTTAGGGGCACTTTCAGGGGTAACAAACTATGCAGAGTGAAGCATGGAGTGGGACTATCTAGGGTAGTAGGTAAGGGCTCTTATTGGGGGGTTTAGTTCTCCTTTAAGCTAACTTCTCAGGGGAAGGGGGACTCTGACTGCTCTTTATCACCCTAAAGGCAATGACGTGTGAGCAAGCCCATGTCTCAGATTTTTAGCCAACAACATTGTTAACTTCTGTTGTTCAGATGACAAGGGCACTGTCGACCTGTCTACTCCTACTGCCACCTGTCTAGCCTAGAGCAATGGGTTCAGCCAATATGAAGGAGGATACAGAGGCAGACAGAAGTTGAAAATAATGTCTACCCCTGGATCCTCCAGACAACAAGGTGTTAGTCCAGAATACCCAGACCCAGTGGGACACAAACTCACTGTGTTGGTGAGCCTCATGTGGACAGTGTAGGAAGCTGAGATAAAGAGAGACAAGATCTTACAAAAAGGGCTCCAGTTACTGACCATAGTTACAGTTACTGACCTCGCTGCTGCCCCTTATCTCTAGGCAAAGCTGTAAAATGTCATAACTACACATCATAACAATTTTTAATCGTTTTTAGTTATATTAAACACGGTTCTTTTTCTGCTGTCAGAGATTTTCTTCCTTGTAAGAATGTCTATAATATGTCGGCAGTATTGACGCACAATGAGTGAACAAGGGATTGTAACCTACAGAGATCCATAAGGATGCAAACAGACGTACAGCCAGGCAGTGTATATTCCCTGAATTCATTTCCTCTTTAGCAATTCATCTAAAGTACAAGTAAGAAAATGTGCTGTGATCTTGGAATTCCATCCATTCTAAGCCTTCTTCAGGAAAGAAGTGAGCTGCTTTCTATAGCAGTGTTCTACTATTACAAGTGTCCAGAAGAGCTTCAATAAGAAATGCAGAAACCCACAGGGCACTCAGCACACTGCACTGTAGGACAGGAACCAATCATCGGCTAGGCTGCCCTGATAGGGAACTGAGGCCTTTCTTTGCTTGTGTGACTGCAGGGCTGTGATTGGCTGTCCCCCTCCTGTGCTTCTGGCAGTGACCATTAGGACACGCCCACTCCTCATTTGAAACAGGGACTAGAGAATCTATGGGGAGCTCCAGTAAAACCAGCACCATATAGTATACATCACTGCCTACAAAGCCTACTAGGGGTTTTCTATTTATCCTATATGTCTCCTTTAATATGACACATGTATAATGATATGCGGCATGAGGAGCCTCAGATATTTCTGAACATTTAACATTTTTGTTAGTTTTAAGTACAGCAGGGATACCCAACCTGCAACATTCCATCCATTGTTGAGATACAACTGCTATTATCCAGAAGGGCACATTTTGAGATGTTCATCAACATATATGTTTCAGTATTTGCTAGGGATGCACCGAATCCAGGATTCGGTTCGGGATTCGGCCAGGATTCGCCCTTTTTCAGCAGGATTCGGCCGAATCAAATCAGAATCCTAATTTGCATATGCAAATTAGGAATGGGGAGGGAAATCAGGCTACTTTTTTGTCACAAAACAAGGAAGTAAGAAATATTTTCCCGTTCCCACCCCTAATTTGCATATGCAAATTAGGGTTTGGGTCGGTATTCGGCCAAATCCATCGTGAAAAAATAGTGGATTCGGTGCATCCCTAGTATTTTCAAACAGAAACTGAAATAAATATTGGAACTAAAAATAAATTGGGACTCTACACTCCTATACCCCCCATCAGCTCCTCTGCTTCTGTAGTTAAGTCCTCTGTTATACACCATCCTCTGTTAAGGGGAAATGCCAGGTGGTGCTTACCCCAGGCCTGCCAATAATTTAGCAACAAAGCAAAAGGAATAAGCCTATTTACACTGGAGAGGATCAGCAGATAAGTCTTTAGGTGATAGAGCTAAAGTCCAGACTATAATAAGTCTATTTATGCAATGCACGTAATCAAAGGCATACAAATGGATGTATTAAACTAGATTTATAAATATCGATTCTTAAATCGCTGTGGACATATGCGAAAATATAAAGGCTGCAGGCTGAATTATACAGGGAACTCTGAATATCACTCATGTATTATAAGGGATAATGTACCCCCTACTGTAAATAATAAGGATATTAGAAGTCACTGAGGGATTCTGTGACCATATAAAGGCACAAGGCTGCAGGCTGAGTTATACAGGGAACTCTGAGTATTACTCATGTATTATAAGGGATAATGTACCCCCTACTGTAAATGATAAGGATATTAGAAGTCACTGAGGGATTCTGTGACCATATAAAGGCACAAGGCTGCAGGCTGAGTTATACAGGGAACTATGAGTGTCACTCATGTATTATAAGGGATAATGTACCCCCTACTGTAAATGATAAGGATATTAGAAGTCACCGAGGGGTTCTGTGACCATATAAAAGGCACAAGGCTGCAGGCTGAGTTATACAGGGAACTCTGAGTATTACTTATGTATTATAAGGGATAATGTACCCCCTACTGTAAATGATAAGGATATTAGAAGTCACTGAGGGGTTGTTCTGTGACCATATAAAGGCGCAAGACTGTAGGCTGAGTTATACAAGGAACTGAAAATTACATTTTTTTTAAGGGGTAACATGCCTGGCAGGTTGCCCTGATTATATATCTGGGCAGTGTAACTTAAATACATTTTTTGTAGTAGTAGTAGTGATCTGTTTATGTAAATATATGCCATTGTTTTGGGTCCTATATTTGGCTTTAACCATTAGTAGACCAGGCTTGACATGCACCTCCATCCTTCTCTTGAGCCTCTTAAATGCACTATATTATCATTTACACCTGCAGTTTGACATGTTTGAATCATGAAATTGAGTGTTATGAGCTGGCCTGCCTGTATGGTAAGAGTGATAAGCATCAGTAAAACATGTCCTTGTATCTCTTGTTATCAAAGATGTGTGCAGTGTATGCTTGAAGCTATAATAATACTTTCATTGGTATATGTGTACCTAAGTAACACCGTGAAATTAAAGTGCCCTATAAGCATTTATACATAGAGATATCTTAGCTTGTACCATTTGCCAAAAGCATTATATTCTGTATAGAGTTTTTAAATGGTGAGAATACTCTCTTTGTATTTTTTTATAATGGCAAAAACGCCACGTGTGACAGCCTTTAGGGTAGAAACTAGCTGGAGTGTCCAGTGATTTTAGTTGAATTTGTATGTAAGTTGAAACATATACATTTACTTATTAAAGGCAACAAGATATTTGTCTTAAGATAGTATTTAAGATAGTATTTAAGATAGTATTTATTTTTACCTTTCTGTGCTCCGCAGAAGACAACACACCAAAGGGGGATTGGGAAATGCTAAAGGGATACTGTCATGGCGGGTTGCGGGTCCAGGTTACGAATTGCAGGTACGGTTGGGTATGGGTCCCAAAAAACGGACCCGCGCAGGACTCTAGTTGGAGTGATATCACCCCCTCCCTCCCCCCCAGCAGCCTAACAGAACAATGGGAAGGTAACCAGATAGCAGCACACTAACACAAGATAACAGCTCCCTGGAAGACCTGAGAACAGCACTTAATAGTAAAAGTCACCCCGCTGAGACTGATTCAGTTACATTAAGTAGGAGAAATAACAGCCTGCCAGAAAGTAGTTCCATCCTAAAGTGCAGGCACAAGTCACATGACTGGGGGCAGCTGGGAAATTGACAATATGTCTAGCCCCATGTCAGATTTCAAAATTGAATATAACAAAAGCTGTTTTGAAAAATGGATTTCAGTGCAGAATTCTGCTGGAGCAGTACTATTAACTGATGTGTTTTGAAAAAAACATGTTTTCCCATGATAGTATCCCTTAATAAAAGTCAAGAAAACCATAGTATGTTACTGTAATAGCCCCCGTTTGTAAGTATATACTCGAGTATAAGCCGACCCGAGTATAAGCCGAGGTACCTAATTTTACCTACGAAAAATGGGAAAACTTATTGACTCTAGTATAAGCCTAGACACAACTACAGCCCTGTCTTCCAGCAGCGCACATTCTGCCAAAGCGACCCCCCAGCGATCAACCGGACTTCTTTGCAAAGTTGATGGTGACAGAGAATTGCCAAACGGATTACTGTGTGCATTGTCCCACTGTCCCACTACCATGTGCAGAGGGTGCTGTGTGATATTGCCATCACTGTTAATCTTTCGTATAACCAACAGAGGGCGCTGTGTGATTTTGCCATCACTGTTAATCATTCATATAACCAAGAGAGGGCGCTGTGTGATATTGCAGTCACTGTTATTCTTTCATATAACCAACAGAGGGCGCTGTGTGATATTGCAGTCACTGTTATTCTTTAATATAACCAACAGAGGGCGCTGTGTGATATTGCAGTCACTGTTATTCTTTCATATAACCAACAGAGGGCGCACTGTTATTCTTTCATATAACCAACAGAGGGCGCTGTGTGATATTGCAGTCACTGTTAATCTTTCATATAACCAACAGAGGGCGCACTGTTATTCTTTCATATAACCAACAGAGGGCACTGAGTGATATTGCAGTCACTGTTAATCTTTCATATAACCAACAGAGGGCGCACTGTTATTCTTTCATATAACCAACAGATGGCACTGTGTGATTTTGCAGTCACTGTTATTCTTTCATATAACCAACAGAGGGAGCTGTGTGATATTGCAGTCACTGTTATTCTTTCATATAACCAACAGAGGGCGCTGTGTGATATTGCAGTCACTGTTATTCTTTCATATAACCAACAGAGGGCGCACTGTTATTCTTTCATATAACCAACAGGGGGCGCACTGTTATTCTTTCATATAACCAACAGAGGGTGCTGTGTGATATTGCAGTCACTGTTATTCTTTCATATAACCAACAGATGGCGCTGTGTGATATTGCAGTCACTGTTATTCTTTCATATAACCAACAGAGGGCGCTGTGTGATATTGCAGTCACTGTTATTCTTTCATATAACCAACAGATGGCGCTGTGTGATATTGCAGTCACTGTTATTCTTTCATATAACCAACAGAGGGCGCACTGTTATTCTTTCATATAACCAACAGAGTTGTATGTAAGTCGGGTTTATGTAACACGAGGGCTCCCTAAAGTTGAGTGTAGGACTGGCCATACCAGGGATGACTTTTATGTAGTTGGCCAGCTTAAATAAATTGCAATATATGGACAAACAATCCTTGTGTTGTTTAAAGGGTAAGGCATGTTTTTAGTAGCTTAAACTCCCCACTTAATGTTTTTAAAAATTAGTGCTGAGCACAACTTTCCCTTGTTTGTTATTGTATATATGTACAGGTATGGTACCTGTTATTCAGAATGCTCGGATAACGCATCTTTCTGTAATTTGGATCTTCATACCTTTAGTCTACTAGTAAATCATGTAAACATTAAATAAACTCAATAACCCGGTTTTGCTTCCAATAAGGATTAATTAAATCATAGTTGGGATCATATATATATACATATATACAAACTTTTTTATTTTATTTATTGAACTGTATTGAGGTCATCCCTTACAGAATTTGTCCTGCCTCTTGTTCCTTCTCACCTTTCAGCTCTAATGTAGTTATTCACATAATTTTTAGTTGATGAAAGCAGACTTTCTGAGTGCTCATATGTTTACTTTCCTTATTTATAGGATGGAGTGGTCCATAGTAACCTGGAGCCAGCAGAGATTCTATACCTTACAGTAGCTTATGATTGGTTCCTGTTTGGGTAAGTCTTTAAAGGATTCTGTGTATTACAGTAAATGTAACTGTCATCTGTCTACTGATTATAATCTTCAATAATATAACAAAGCTACAGCAAACTATCCTATGAATGTATGAACTGTTTTCTTGAGATTTTTGTAAAAGGGTCAGTTTACATTAAAATAAAAGATGATGTAAAGCCATCCTGTATTCATAGGCCCCTTAACAGGTCAACTTTCCCAAATGGTCCTGCTCCTCCTACTCCTATGTTTGGCCTCATAACTTCCTACTTTGCAATTGATCTTCTTAGTATTTGTATGACTACCAGTCTAGATGACTAATAGGAGAGGGCTAAATAGTAAGATCATTGATAAAAATTGTTTTTTCCCCCCCCCCATGCTTTGGGTAGAGCAGAGGTATCATGCTGGGACAGTGCCCACACATTTATTTGTAGTACCTTGCCCTCCATCTGAGGGTTTTCATATGGAGAATTTATGTAAATCTTTAATTCCCAGGGATTAAAATGACAAACTGCAACTATTACTCTGTACTTCACATTACTTTGCACTTCATACCATGGGGCTATAGATACCCACTGCTAGATTCTAACTTTTATCTTGAACATGGTTTGGGCTAATAATGGCTAGATGCAAGATGTCTGTGTGATGTGGAAGACCTCAGGGCTCATTTATGATCATAAGCTGCAGTTCATAGTACAAAAAATCAACACTGAATTGTTTCTGTCTAAAGTGCAAAGTACAGTGAGTATTAAGACAAGTGGGCACTGGAATTAACACCTGCCTTAAAAAGATATTAATTACAGAGATTCCTTTCATACTGGGCCTATTCTGGAAAACCATTATCCAGAAAGCTCAGAATTATGGAAATACTGGCTCTCATAGACTCCATTATAATCAAATACATTAGAACCCCCATTTTATGTTTTTTTTCAGGGGACCAGGAAAAAATTATGTAAAATCTGGGAAAATGTAAAATCAGGGAAATGTGTTAAAGTAACTTTTTCTTCAAGTACTAAAAGTATATATAAGCACAGGAGTCAGTTTTACTTTGAGATACAAAATCTGTTAATTATAGGGATGCACTGAATCCACTATTTTGGATTCAACCGAACCCCCGAATCCTTTTTAAAAGATTTGGCTGAATACTGAACAGAATCCTAATTTGCATATGCAAATTAGGGGTGGAAAGGGGAAAACATTGTTTACTTCCTTGATTTGTGACATTTTTTTGTTACATATGCAAATTAGGATTTGGATTTGGTTCAGCCGGGCAGAAGGATTCGGCCGAATCCGAATCCTGCTGAAAGGCCGAATCCTGAACCAAATCCTGGATTTGGTGCATCCCTAGTTAATTACAAAGGTTAAGCATTGCAGTGTTAATGTTACACTATGGGGGCATGTGCAAGACTCTTTGTCACATACACAACCTAAAGCAATAAGTGATTGGTGCAGGACTATATAAGGTGCAGACTAAATGCCCCCATACACGGGCTGAAAAAAGCAGACCGGCAGCTTATTGACCCGTGTGTGGGGCCATCCGACAGGCTTCCCTGATCGATATCTGGCTGAAAGTCGGCCAGATCTCAATCGGGCAGGTTAAAAAATCCAGTTGAATCGCGGCCGCATCTGTGCGTTTGCACCCAATACATTGCCCAACAGGATCATTACTGGCATCCTGCACATGGAATTTGCACCCACATTGGTGCAATAAAAAGTAGCTATGACTTGCCTGAAACTTTGCTTCTGCATCTCATGTAAATTGTAATGCACACTACATTCCTGGGACCTGCAGTTATGTTGGAATTCAGGGAATTCTGAACTTTGGCTAATAAACAGGTCTTGCACTTCTTTCTGTACGCAAGTTAGCCTTATCTATTCTATATATCCTATCATACCAATTATATTCAGCTACTATTCATCTTCCATCAATCAATAATGATCCAGTTGCCATTTTTGAGCCAGGAAGCATATTTCCCTTCCCCTGTTTCTCATGTACAGGTGTGGGGACCTATTATCCAGAATGCTTGGGACCTGGGTTTTCCAGATAATAGATCTTTCCAAAATTTGAATCTGAATACCTTAAAAGGGCTGTTCACTTTTGAGTTAACTTTTAGTATGACATAGAGAGGGATTGTCTGAGACAGTTTGCAATTGGTTTTAATTTTTTATTAGTTGTGGTGTTTAAGTTGTTTAGCTTCTAATTCAGCAGCTCTCCAGTTTGCAATTTCAGCTGTCTGGTTGCTATGGGTCAAATTACCCTAGCAACCATGCTTTTATTTGAATAAGAGACTGGAATATGAATAGGAGAGGCCTGAATAGAAAGATGAGCAATACAAATTAGCAATAACAATATATTTGGAGACCTACAGAGCATTTGTGTTTAGATTACGGATGCACCGAATCCAGGATTGGGGATTCGGCCAGGATTCAGCCTCTTTCAGCAGGATTCGGATTCAGTCGAATCCTTCTGCCCGGCCGAACCAAATCCGAATTCTAATTTGCATAGGCAAATTAGGGACGTGGAAGGAAATTAGTGGATTCGGTGTATCCCTAGTTTAGATGGGGTCAGTGACCCCCATTTGAAAGCTGAAAAGATTCAGAAGAAGAAGGCAAATAATAATTATAAAAAATAAATCATGAAGACCAATTGAAAAGTTGCTTAGAATTGGCCATTCTATAGCATACTAAAAGTTATTGGAAAGGTGAACCACTCTTTTTAGTCTACTAGAAAATCATGTAAACATTAAATATACCCAAATAGGCTGGTTTTGCTTCCGATAAGGATTAATTATATCTTAGTTGGGATCAAGTACAAGTGACTGTTTTATTATTACTGAGAAAAAGGAGAATAAAAAAAAATTATTATTTGATTTAAATGGAGTCTATGGGACATGGCCTTTCCATAATTCAGAGCTTTTTGGGTAACGGGTTTCCAGATCCCATACCTGTACCAGTGTTTTGGAAGGGTTGAGCTTTATGGATGTCCACCTTACAGAACTTTGGGCTGCATTATCCACAACTTAAGACCCCCATAACAGCCACACTACAGTACAAAAATATTCTTACTTTCTTATGAGCATAACTAGTGTAACCAAGGTTTGTAGTGTTGGCCTTTGCTAGAGAAAAAACATAGAGTTAAATGCAAGCTATAACCAGTGTACCCTGTAATATATGTTTAGAAACCGTCCATTTGCACCGTGGTGTGTGTTATATAGTGACTACTAAATTATGATTTATATTTGCTTGGAAATTCCCAAGGCACACTGTATGGATATGAATACAGTGATATTATTTATCTGTGTGATGTATGTAAATATGTGTTGAGCATGCTGGCATCAGACATAGGCTATGATTTAATTAATGATATGAAGCTCTAGCAATCCACTGAACACAGCAGCACATGGGGGCACACAGGGGAGGAAGGCACACTGACATGAATTGGTTAATGCACCTAGTCAGGTGATACGTCTAGTTTGTATGTAATGCCATTGTTTTTTTTTATTTCCAGGCACATGTTAAATGACCGGCTCAGTAAGGGTGAAGAGGTAAGCGTGTCTCTAGATTTATAAAGTTGACTTAAAGGGACAGTATACCCTCTTGCTCGACATAGACTCAATAAATAGGCCTTGTGCTGATACGTTTTGCCTGCAGTTTTATCATGAAAAATCAAAGGTATTTATTATTTTTTACATAAATGGGAAAAATGAAGCTCCTCCATGTTTGATCCTTGCAAGGCAGATAATTAAATTACTAGAGCAAAGATAATCCCTGTAACAAAAATTTATCCTGGGAGCCTAGTGGTGCGGCGGAGACGCCCGCCTCGCCGCTCCTCTTCTCCTGAACTTCCGGGTTCCTACGGCGCGCCTCTGCTTTATTTAAAGGCGCAGTCGCGCTGGTGTAATGATGCCAGCGTGCAATGGCGTGATATTTGAAAGTATAAATGGCTTGTTAAAGCTACAGGATTTTGGCTGTGATAGGTTTATCCTGTGGTGCTTTTGAGCTTTGAGTTATCTGTTCGGATCCTGTTTTGATTCTGATTGATTCCTGTTGTGACCCCTGCCTGGCTATTCGACTATCCTGACTTCTGAAACCTGACCCTTGCCTGATATCCGACTTCGATTCTGCTTAACCCCTCTGATTGACTTCCTGGTTTGACCCTTGCCTGCCTGATTACGTTTACTCTCTGCCTGCCTCGACCCGATCTGACTACGATTCTAACGCCTTGTACCACCACCTTCTGCCCAAAGTCTTTTACTTACAGTTGTGCCCCTTTGTTTGTCCAGAACCCCTCGCCTTGCACCTCTCGTTATAAGACCTGGCGGCATCTGAGTAGCTGAGGGCTCCTCCCGAGGCCAAAGGCGGCTGCTACAGGCAGAAGCACGAGCCGATACCAGGGTGCTTGGCATCGGTTCTGGGTTTAGGGTGCCAACCGTTACAATCCCCCAGTGTTATGGACTACAGGGAGATGTTTTTATGATGGTAATCTAATTATATGCCTTGCAAGGACCAAACATGGAGTAGCATCAGTTTCCCTGTTTCTCCTGTTTATCTCAAGAAATAACAACAACAAAAAAACCCCATAGATATTTCAACAGGCAGAAAGTATGTTCAACACAAGCCCTATTCATACATTGAAGTCGAGCAAGTGGTTTTTTTTTTTATGTGTCTACAGACGGTAACATTAGTGAAGGTTGGCAAATTAGCTGCTAACGAAGAGGACAAACCCACAGCCTTTTGAGAGATGCAGGAACAGCAGGTGTCCCTCTAGCAGTTAATAATAACTGACCAGAGCCACCCTCAGTTGTCATTGGGCCAATATTTCTAATTTAGCAGGGATCTTGATTTTTATGCTGCTGGTCCCTTAGGGGGCCCTTCCAACAAGTAAATGGGGTCCTTATAAAAAAAAAAAAAAAAAACTTCCTTAGAAGCACATGGTCTTCCGTGATGACTCCCCAATTTTGCCAGAACTCTTTCTTTCTCTTTTTTTCAAACATGTTTATACCCCACAATGAAACACAATTTCAAGGATATTCCATCAGAAAAATTCTTAATTAAACATGATTTCCCAGCATCTTCGCTTGTGTCATAGTCTGTGCGTGGGCCCACATGCCTGAAATCCTGATTGGCTGGCAGCTGCTCGGTCTTTATTATTAAGCTCTGCAGTGGATGTACGGAAATGAGTGCTGTACCGTGCAAAGAAAAGGGTAATGAACTCCATTAAATCTTGGAGTAGATGAGGGCTTCTGAATTCCTTCCCGAGTTATTAACCTGGAATATACTCACAGTAAATGAAAATCTCTCCGTAGTCTCTAAAGCCATTTAATACGACAGTTCTTTATTAACCTTGCAACATTCAATACATAGTGATGATGTGTTTTGCTACACAGTTTATACCTCTACTGCTACAAGCGCTGAAACACATGCAGTTTATGGAACCAGGGTTGTATGAATGGTGCTGTTTAAAGGTATACTGTCTTGGGAAAAATATTTTTTTAAAATGCATCAGTTAATAATGCTGCTCCAGCAGAATTAGGCACTGAAATCCATTTCTCAAAAGAGCAAACATATTTTTTTTATATTAAATTGTGAAATCTGAAATGGGGCTAGACATATTGTCAGTTTCTCAGCTTCCCCCAGTCATGTGACTTGTGCTCTGATAAACTTCAGTCACTATTTACTGCTGTACTGCAAGTTGGAGTATCACCCCCTCCCTTTCCTCCCAGCAGCCTAACAACAGAACAATGGGAAGGTAACCAGATAGCAGCTCCCTAACACAACTAACAGCTCCCTGGTAGATCTAAGAACAGCAATCAATAGTAAAATCCAGGTCCCACTTTGACACATTCAGTTACATTGAGTAGGAGAAACAGCCTGCCAGAAAGCAGTTCCATCCTAAAGTGCTGGCTTTTTCTGAAAGCACATGACCAGGCAAAATGACCTGAGATGCACCTACACACCAATATTACAACTAAAAAAAATACACTTGCTGGTTCAGGAGTTAAAGTATATATTGTAGAGTGAATTTTTTGCAGTGTTAACAGTGTAATTTAGAAATAAAAATTACATCATAAAAATAATTGCAGAATCCCTTTAAGCTGTATCAGCAGTCTATAAATCTTGGTGCCTAAGTGCCATATGATAATGTATATGTAATATGCAGTCATATTGGTGCTGCTTTATCACCCTTCTACATCCAAGCGCTCATTTATGCAGTTGTATTTTTCCCCCCAGAATTCCAGAATAATAACAGCGCTCACTCAATAGTGAGTGACAGGTCAAGGCTAACGGTAACTGCAGAAGTTGCAAAGGAGTATGTTTTGATGCAGTAGATAGTATTAATACTTAGGGGTTATTTATCAAAATATCTCATTATTCTGTGAAATCTACTCGGACCAAATCCGCATAGGTTTCCCCTTATTTATCAATACATTTTCCCGAAAATTTCCTGCGCGGGAAAAAAATGGTGAAAAATTGGAATCGTATGAATTGTTTGTTTTTCTTGGATTTTTGCCCAAAAACCATGAACTCTTCGGATTATTACACAAAACCCAGCACAGATCAGAATATCTAAGGGACCTTAGATACAACCTCGGCAGGTCTGAGATGCCGGATTTTCGGATTCTGACTTTTTCGATCCTCTGGGTATAATAAATTCCGAAAAATTGTATTTATTTTTTCACAAAAATTTTTTATTTTATAGTAAAAGAATTGAATAGTTGTGTTTAATTATGCGCACGTTTTAGCATCTTGTGTTTGCATTGTTACGTGTCAGGGGCCCAACAGATAACCTTAGACCACCAACTCTCCAGACTTTATTTGCTAGAATCTCCTTTTTACATATCACCATCTTTCCTTCCTTTTGTTTCTCTTTGTTGTCCTCATATAGAAATGGGGATTGGTCATGGGCCATACAAGGCCAAATGACTAGATCACTTGGAAGGACCCACTGACATTATGGGGGTTTTTATCAAAGGTTGAATTTCGAAGTTATTTGAATTTTTTTAACTCTTAATAAATTCTAATGTACTCACAACTGGAATGGGAGGTTATTTAAGAAAAAACTCGAACGTCTGATATTCGATTGAATACGAACACTCCACAATTCAAATCAAATTCGAATTGAGTTTTCCTCCGAATGTCAGGAAGCAATTAACATCTTCAAATAGTGCAAGGGTCTTCTGCCATTGACCTTTTACATGAACTCGCCATGTTTTAGGTGGCAAAGTATCGAATTCGAACAGTTTCCAGGTTCCAGGTGTGATAAATCTCACATTCAAAATTTCAAATTCAAAAAATGTGAAAATTCTAATTTATTTGGAAATTAACCCTATTGTCTACTTCGTTGGAGGGAGAATACATTTATGTAATATAATTTGGGGCTTTCCAAATCAGTTGGCATCTTTTAAAGAAACGGACTTGCTTGCTGGGCATTATGGGGTTCTGTAAGATTAGGAATACCTAAAATGATTGCATTTGTAGAGCAAAATACAAGGCATTCATTGTCTTTGCATACAACTAAGGGTCTGAAGATGTTTTAAAGATATATATATCACATTAAACTGCACTCACAGGTCTTTGCAAAGTGGTAATTTGTTTAACAGACTTTTCAGTCTCGGCAGAGATGTAGCATATTTAGTTCTGGTGCTCCCCTAAACACCAGACCTGTGAGGGCCCATTAGCTCATGAGCAATTACATCAGTTGGCTTGACATCATTTTTGCCCACCAACTGCTGAAGGAACCCCCTACCCCTCCAAACTTTTACCCCCAAAAGATATCTTATAGGCATATATAGGCATCCGAGCACCTTGTCTGCCTATATCATTATCACTCCTCTGTGTATATACAGTATATCTATATAAACTGTATATAGGCATCTGAGCAGCATCCCCCTAGGCACAGGCCCTCAAGTGCTTATATGGTAAATATGCCTCTCTATATATGTGGATAGATAAATATAAAATGTGTTTTAAAAAGTGGTTTAATCAACGTTTATTTTTTAAAAAAACTGTTTTTAAAATAAGTGTGACTTGCACCCAAAAATAGCCTGTTTTGTTTTCCAGGTTTTTTTATACTGTCTCTTTAAAGGAGAACTAAAGCCTAACTAAAGAAGTAGGTAGTACATTATGTTTTGGGCTTCTGTACCAGCCCAAGGCAACCACAACCCTTTAGCAGTAAAGATCTGTGTTCCAAAGATGCCCCAGTAGCTCCCCATCTTCTTTTCTGCTGATTCACTGCACATGCTCTGTGCTGCTGTCACTTACTGAGCTTAGGGACCCACTCACAATATACAGTACACATAGAATAGAAATGTCACAATATAAGGCTGATTAGTAATTAATACAGATAATTACTACATGGCAGCACAGAAACCAGTGCAATTAGCATTAGAATTTAAAAATCAGCCCTGTAGCATCAGCTTATATTACAGGGGAAGCTCATTTTCTGCTGGATAATTAGTGACGAGCCCTAAGTTTAGCTTCTCAACAGCTGCTCAGAGCCCACTGAGCATGTGAGTGTCACAGACACTTTCCAAGATGGTGACCCCCTGTGACAAGTTTGAAGTCCTGGATCATTGCTGCTATTGACAAGCTGAAACTTTAGGCTGGTGCAATAGGTTTAATATATAAAATATGGCATTTTTAGCCATATTCGTTTTTAGAGTTTAGTTCTCCTTTAAGTCATCCATCAAACTGAATCTGATCCGTTGTATCTGATGCTCGGCACACTCTGACACAGTTCCTCTCTCCCCACCAACCAGGTATTCTTCTTCTGCTTCAATTTTCTGAAGCACATCACTTCAGAAGAGTTCTCCTCTTCAGGCAGGAAAACACGGTAAGGGCCCAACTCAGAGAGAGAATAAAAAGCATCTGACCTCATTAGCAGAACCAGCTTGGGGATATCGATGGAGGCCATGAAGCCTCTAGTGTCCTGACCCACTTTATTTAATTTATTCTCCGCTGGAAAGGTTCCCGGGCTGGGACCTGCTGCACACAGAGGTGTGTGTATATGAAAGCACGTGTTGCTCCTGATTCCAATTTCATCAGCACTCCGTGGAATTTTCCTCTATTTTTCAAGAAAGCAAAATCTTCACTTAAATAGGACATTATCCTTAAAAGAGGTTTTCTTGCTAAAAGATCGTTGAATAAATATAATGATATTTAAAAAAGTAAAGAAATCACCATTTTGCTTGCAGATTCAGATTTAATTTTTCCTAAGAAATGTCTACAAAGGGAGTGGGCTATTCATCATCATCATCTATTCACTGTATTTATGTGAATTCCAAGTTAACCGTGGGGCGAACTGGGCATAGTGCAGGGGGATCTGTATATGGGCACATATTATTCATGGTGTCTCTTATGGAGAACTGAGAAAATGTATGGAAAGTAACATACCTTCAATAACATCATTCCACCCCTACTGTTAGGCTACATCTCCTTCTGGCTTCTTGTTTCAGGTATGGGATCCTTTATCCGGAAACCCGTTATCCATAAAGCTCCAAAATACAGGCTGTTTTATTTAGACTCCTTTTAATCCAAATAATCCAAATTTCTAAAAATGATTTCCTTTTTCTCTGTAATAATAAAACAGTACCTTGTACTTGATCCCAACTAAGATATAATTAATCCTTATTGAAGGCAAAACAAGCCTATTTGGTCTATTTAAAGGGGTTGTTCACCTTTAAATTACCTTTTAGTATGGCATAGAGAGTGATATTCTTGCAGTTGCTTTAAATTTTTTATTATTTGTGTTTTTTGAGTTAGTTAGCTTTTTTTTATCAGCAGCTCTCCAGTTTACTGTTTCAGCCATTTGGTTGTTAGGGTACAAATGATCCTAGCAACCTTGCATTGATTTGAATAAGAGACTAATGTGAATAGGAAAGGATCGGAATGGAAAGATGAGTGATGAAAAGTAGAAATAACAATAGTTCTGTACAATGGAGTAACTAGATGTTACTGGGCCCCACAGCAAATTAATTGTAGGGCCCAACATATGCAGAGATTGCCCTGTTTTACCAATATATGTTGAAATTGCTCATTATTTAGGTCTCATGGGGCCCCCTATACCTCCTAGGCCCCCCTGCAGCCGGAGGGTCTGCTTCCTCTGTAGTTATACCCCTGGTTCTGTAGCCTTACGGAGCATTTGTTTTTTTTAGATGGGGTCAGTGTCAGGGAAGAAGAATGCAAATACTTCAAAAACTAAATTAATCAAAAATTAAACATGATGCCCAATGAAAAAGTTGCTTAGAATTTGACCTTCTATAACATACTTAAAGTTAACTGAAAGGTGAACCACCCCTTTAATGTTTAATTTAGTATAATATAATAATAACATTATTATAATGAGATCCCTTATCCAGAAAACCCACAGGTCCTGTGCATTCTGGATAACAGGTCCCATACCTGTATAGTATAAAAAACACAATACTAGGCCTGAGGGAGGTTAGAATTTGGGGCCTAGGTTGTCACAGAAGCAGTAAATGGTTGGACAAGGCAAAGCACCTGAACAAGCCCCCATAGACTCAAGTGTCGTAGCCTGGGATTGATACTAGTAAAAATATAAGGTATTGTGGCCCTTTATTGGCATTTCTCTGGTGTTTGTAAGAGTTTCATTCATCATAAGGTTGGCAGAAAAAAATGTAATGGTGTCCTTTCCTGTTATGATTAAAACACGTACTTAAAATATTGTCTTTGTTTTGACAGGCGGAAAAGCTCCCAGCCTCGTGAATCTGCGTTAACTCTGGAAGATTTCTGTTTGCTGAGTAGGTGGCATTACATTTATTCTCCTGGCAACTGGAAGTAGCACATTTATAAACTGATAAATGTGGAACGCTGACCCCATATGTGAATCCCACATGCTTGCAGTCTGTTTAGAATGAAGGTAGAATAAACCCAACTTGTATTTCTGTCGCTGTTTAGTCCACAGGACAGGCCTTAAAGGAGAACTAAAGCCTAACTAAAGAAGTAGCTAGAAATGTCGTACATTATGTTTTGGGCTTCTGTACCAGCCCAAGGCAACCACAGCCCTTTAGCAGATCTGTGTCTCCAAAGATGCCCCAGTAGCTCCCCATTTTCTTTTCTGCTGATTCACTGCACATGCTCTGTGCTGCTGTCCCTTACTGAGCTTAGGGACCCACTCACAATATACAGTACACATAGAACAGAAATGTCACAATATAAGGCTGATTAGTAATTAATACAGATAGTTACTACATGACAGCAAAGAAACCAGTGCAATTAGCATCAGAATTTAATAATCAGCCCTGTAGCATCAGCTTATATTACAGACCAACCTCATTTTCTGCTGGATAATTAGTGACGACCCCTAAGCTTAGCTTCTCAACAGCCAATCAGAGCCCACTGAGCATGTGAGTGTCACAGACACTTTCCAAGATGGTGACCCCCTGTTACAAGTTTGAAGTCCTGGATCATTGCTGCTATTGACAAGCTGAAACTTTAGGCTGGGGCAATAAGTACAATATGTAAAATGTGGCATTTTTAGCCATATTCATATTTAGGGCTTAGCTCTCTTAGAAGGATTTGGCCGAATCCTGCTGAAAAAGGCCGAATCCCTGGATTCGGTGCATCCCTAGAGGGGATTAATAAAGATGCGACTAATCTCCTTTATCTGCCAGGGCCCTTACACCAAGCAATTTAGGGGTGTGTTAATTTATGGCTGAAACAGAGCTCAGCACACTTTGGTAGAGGGAAATCTCCCTGCAATTTAATAACTTGCCTAGTATTTTTTTGGGGCAGTTGAACTTTCACTTACTGATAAATACTCTCCTGAACATCCCATAGAAATGAACAGAGAGGGATGAAATTTCCCCCTGACAAACTGTGCTGATAAATATATTTTATTAATCAAGCACACCCTTAACTTTCTGGACTAAGACATATGCCCTAAATGCCACATAAACTGCCCACATGTATCAGACCTATGGATACCCGCAATAGGTGCGAATAGGGTTAGGTTACTGGCTTTGTCTCTGAATTTTGTTTGTTCATTCCCAGAACGCAAGGACCGTGGCAGTGCCAACAGTCTCAGCAGTGACTTCTCCGTTATCACTGAAGATTCCCCTGGCTCCTATGGAAACTTTAACTGTGAACCTGTAGACTTGATGAGCTTTGGAAATCAGGGCCAAGCCATTTGGTGAGATATGTCTAAATTCATTGAGGACTCCCTCAATGCATCCCAATTGTTAGTAGCTCGGCATGCTATTTGTTCTTGTCAAACAATGTGCCATTGCCCTAAAAAGAAGCACAAGCTGTTGACCTCTTTTTTTTTTTTTTTTTTTTTTGTACTGACGTAACAAGGTACTGTGGCGCTTGTTTATGAATAGATTGTTTCATCCAAACAAATTGACACAGATTTCATTGCCCTTTAAAGGAGACATTTTATGTAAAAAACAATATGGTACCAGTGCATTTTACTGGTTCAGATATAGAAGGAATGTGCATGGAAAAGAGTTGTTTCTGGTTACTGTATTGAAAATTACTACTATTCCTCCTTTCCGAGGCTGTGATGGGGAGCCAGTGGCACTCGGCTCACTGCATTGTAGGAACCAATCAGTAGCTAGGTTGACCTGATAGGGAACTGAAGGCTGTTTTTGCTTGTGTGACTGCAGGGCTGTGATTGGCTTTCCCCCTCCTACTGTGCTTCTGGCAGGGACCATTAGGACCCTCCCCTTGGACAGAGACCAGAGAACATCTATAGGGAGCTCCAATAATAATTTTTAGCACAATGTAAAAGCAACACCATATATTACTTATAATTGCCTACAAAATTAGGGTTTTTTCATTTATCCTATATGTCTCCTTTCAGCAAAATGGCAGTAAGTTGGAGGGCTCAATCATTAAAGGAGACATAAAGGATAAAGAAAATGGCCTAATTTTGTAGGCAATTGTGAATAATATGTGCTGTTAGTGTAACATTGTGCTAAAAATTAATATCTTTAAAAATAGCCCCATTATTGGAGCTCCCTATAGATGTTCTCTGGTCCCTGTTAGGGTTACCACCTTTTCTGGAAAACAATACCGGCCTTCCTATATATTTATCTTTTTTTCCTACATTGGGAACAACCATAATTTTTACCGGCCAGGCCGATAAAATACTGGCCCGGTGGCAACCCTAGTCCCTGTCTGTGTTTCAAATGAGGGGTGGGCGTGTCATAACGGCCCCTGCCAGAAGCACAGTAGGAGGGGGACAGCCAATCACAGCCCTGCAGTCACACAAGCACAGACAGCCTTCAGTTCCCTATCAGGTCCTGCTAGCCGCTGATTGGTTCCTGTCCTACAGTGCTCCCCTGCGCAGCCTGGGAGTTCATGGAGCAGGAAGTGGAAGGGAGGGATTTCAGCCTGAAACACTACTTTTTTAAGCACAATTTCTTCTATATCTAAATCAGTATAATGCTCTGGTACGTTCTTTTTTTCCACACAAAAGGTCTCCTTTAAAATGTACAGTGTGATGTCATATTATCAATCATACTCGCTAGTCTTGCCATTGTGAGCCTGGCCTACATGCAAAGCTCTTTATAAATGTGTCCTGTGATTACAGGAAGAAGACCCATGCCTCCTCTCCGCAGTCTGTGTTTTGGAACCGAGCTCAGTCTTCCGCCGAGGATCGCCCCCTCCAGCCAGCTGTGATTGAAGCAAAGTCATCGAGCTCCTCTTCCTCCAACCACTCAGACCATTTCCTGAGACCTGGGAGCAGCCCCCTTGAGGTGCCGCAGCGCAGGTGTGTTTACCCATTCGCATGACCCTTTTTAACCTGGCCGAATGCTTGGGGTATTGAGGATTAACTCTGAACAAGGGCCCAGCATGTATTGACCCCTAGAGTTGTAATGCAGGGCTTCAGATACTCACCTTATTCATCTTTACAGCTGTAGCCTTTTGGTGCAAGCCTGTGGGTGCTCTGATCAGAACCACATTCAGTAATATTCTCTCACTGCCACACGTCTTGGCAATTTAACTTAAAGGAAAACTATACCCCCCAAAAATAAATACTTAACTTACACTTTATATCATATTAAGTGGCATAATAAAGAGTCTTACCAAACTGGAATATATATTTAAGTAAATATTGCCCTTTTACATCTCTTGAACTTATAGAAAAAATGTTCAGTGTCGAGTATAGTAATAAATGGGGTCAACTTACCCAGAAAAAAGGGGGGTCCAGGTGCTCAAGCCCCAGACCTTCAGCTCGGGGAGGCAATTTGTTGCAAATTAGATTATAGTGAAGGGCTGGCACATACCAGACCACACTCCATGAATTGATGCAGTAAAAAAGATTTTATTTCTGCAAAAACATCACAGCAAGAGCCTTACGCATTTCGTGCCTTGGGGGCACTTAGTGATAGGCTAAACAAACACTAAAACATACAGTCATATTTAAATGAAAAAGGACCAATCAAACGCATGTGTTTAACTGCCAATCCAAAATGAGGGCAGTAGTTGGAAAAGGACCAATCAAAAGCATTTTTAGTAAGGCCAATCCACAACATGGTTACAGATTAGATATATCCATCAAGTAGTTTAGATACTGTTGTGGATTTGCCTTTCTAAAAATGCTTTTGATTGGTCCTTTTCCAACTACTGCCCTCATTTTGGATTGGCAGTTAAACACATGCGTTTGATTGGTCCTTTTTCATTTAAATATGACTGTATGTTTCAGTGTTTGTTTAGCCTAAGAACTCTGTCTGTTAATTGGCTCATGTGACCTAACAAGTATAGTTTGTTTGATATGTTTGTGTGCACCGTAAATCGTACCATCCCAGGGGGCGGCCCTTATTTTTTAAAATGGCAATTTTCAATTTATGATTACCCAATGGCACATATCTTTTTATGGAGACCTACATTGTTTGGGCATTATAGTTTTCCTTTAACCTTCTTATTTTGATAGAGCATTATTCGGATCCAAATTAGACTGAAGTGTCCAGAGGTTAAACACCTGGTTAAAATACTAGATCTTATGTTACCATTGGTGGCTATTTGCCCTACCCTATTTGTACAGATTTACTGAAACAATAACTGTCCGTTTGGCTTTTTAATAGATTGTCCCGGCAACTAGATTTGTAGTGTGTTTATTGGTTATATTAGCATTGTGCCAGTTAAAACACAGGTCTCACACTCAATCATGTTACCTTTAAAGGGATACTGTCATGGGAATTATTTTTTTTTTCAAAACACATCCGTTAATCGTGCTGCTCCTGCAGAATTCTGCACTGAAATCCTTTTCTCAAATGAGAAAACTCATTTTTTCATATTTAATTTTGAAATCTGACATGGGGCTAGACATATTGTCCGTTTCCCAGCTGCCCCCAGTCATGTGACTTGTGCTCTAATAAAGTTCATTCACTCTTTACTGCTGTACTGCAAGTTGGATATTGATATTATATTGATATTACCCCTCCCTTTTCCCCCAGCAGCCTAACAACAGAACAATGGGAAGGTAACCAGATAACAGCTCCCTAACACAAGATAACAGCTGCCTGGTAGATCTAAGAACAGCACTCAATAGTAAAATCCAGGTCCCACTGAGACACATTCAGTTACATTGAGTAGGAGAAACAACAGCCTGTCAGAAAGCAGTTCCACCCTAAAGTGCTGGCTGTTTCTGAAAGCACATGACCAGGCAAAATGACCTGAGATGCACCTACACACCAATATTACAACTAAACAAATACACTTGTTGGTACAGGAATTAAATTTTTGTATTGTAGAGTGAATTATTTGAAGTGTAAACAGTGTAATTTAGAAATAAAAACAACACCATAAAAATCATGACAGAATCCCTTTAATTCTATTTCTGAAGAGGAAATATACATTTTCCCTTCACGAAAAACTGATGGTGGCAGCAGAGACTAATGAACCACCTTTAACAGAAGGGGTATACCCTTTATTTAGGGCACATGTAACAGGTCAGTGCTTGATAATACAGACATATGCTCTGGAACCTTCCTACTAATGCATTGTACTGTATCTTGATTTTCTGATTGTGAAGACCGAAAAGCTAGCAGAAATTAATATTATTCAACAGCTATGTCTGTTCCTCCGTCTTCTGCATGTGCCCAGATTCAGTACATGGGAGTAAAGAGAATGAAAAAGAAAAGGCATTCTTTAAGCGTGCATGCCACTGTGCATTATGCAGGGATTTGCAGAAATCTGGAATGCAACTGAAAGTTTTATTTAAGACCTTTTTTCTTTTTATCCCTATATTTGCATGTCTTTACGGGCCAACTTTAAGAAGGAGCACTAAGAGGCTTAATTGTGTGCACTTGAGACAAGAGCATAAGTAAATGAACCTTTAAGTGTGAGTCTCCCTCAGATCAGAGCACAAGTACTTTGCAACTTTCAAAAAGAAGGCAGCATCAGCAAATTAAATGTACAAACCTGCTCATTTGATGAATCATACGATATCCATAGTACAGGTATGGGAACTGTTATACAGAATGATCGGATAACGGATCATTCTGTAATTTGGATCAGCCTTAAAGGGGTTGTTCACTTTTGAGTTATCTTTTAGTAAGACATAGAGAATGTTATTCTGAGACTATTTGTAATTGGTTTTCATTGTTTATTACTTGTGGTTTTTGAGTTATTTAGATTTTTCATCCAGCAGCTCTCCAGTTTGCAATTTCAGCAATGTGGTCTCTAGGGTCCAAATTACCCTAGCAACTATGCATTGATTTGTACAAGAGACTAGAATATGAATAGGAAAGAGCCTGAATAAAAAGGTGAGTATTTAAAAGTCGCAATAACGATACATTTGTAGCCGTACAGAGCATTTGTTTTGAGGTGGGGTCAGTGACCCCCATCTGACAGCTGGAAGGAGTCAGATGAAGAATGAAAAAAATTCAAAAACTATAGAAAATTAATAATGAAGACCAATGGAAAAGTTGCTTAGAATTGACTATTCTATAATGTACTAAAAGTTAACTTAAAGGTGAACAACCCCTTTAAGTCTACTAGAAAATCATGTAAACATTAACTAATCCCAATAGGCTGGTTTTGCTTCCAATAAGGATTAATTATATCTTAGGTGGGATCAAGTACAAGGTTTTGTTTTATTATTAAAAAAAGGAAATCGTTTATAAAAATTTGGATTTGGATAAAATGGAGCATATGGGAGACAGCCTTTACGTAATTCTGAGCTTTCTGGATAACAGGTTTCCAGATAACAGATCCCATACCTGTATACACATATTGGTCGTCATTGTCAGGCTACAATACACCAAATGTAAGAAGATTACAAAATGCAAGCTTTTGGGGTCCCGTAGGTCTCTTCATTAGGTATGGAATTCGGGCGTTGTCTGCATCATGCCAATTGTTAATTACGAGGGGAATAAGAAATATTGGTTTGTGCCTATTGGCCAAGGCTGTACATCCATGGGTTAATTTGGGTTCCAAAACATAGCTAAGCTTTTAAAAGTTTGGTAAAAGTTGTTTTTTTCCCCAACTTCTAGAGCGCTTAGGGATAGTCCTTTGTTATCCAAAATAAATATTCATCAGCAGTCTCTTTTCACATTGTGTTCAAAATTGTGCTAAAATTAATCTGAGCTGTTTGGTTAATTATCTTTGCAAAACCAGCTAATGAAGCTGTAATTCTGAGCCTGCTTTGGTAGTGTTGAGGTGCCGTGATAGATCATAAAGGGTTGCCAATATGGTACGATAGGTGAACAGAGAACATGGTATATAATAATAGCACCGCAATCTTCATTGTACCAGCCAGTTATGGATTTAGACTGATTACAGTATTTGCTTTGTTTAGAGTAGTCAAAATGTACTGAGATATTGTGACTCATTGTCTGACACCCAAGATACATGTGCAGTGAGGGGTGCAAGAGTGTCCAGTGTCTCTCTGCATCTCACGTTGGATAAAAATCCTTGAATAATGCACAAATTATGGGACAGGTTGGTTGCAGTAGCGGCGAATCCTACGTGCCGCCATCCACCCACCCCTCATGAATATGAATACTGCAATGCCAAATGCAGACATTGCCTGTATCTATGGAGTGAACAAAGGTCTTTAAATGGCATGTAAAAGGGCATGTAAAGGCAAAAAAATAAAATCTCATTTTTACTTTCTTTAATGGAAAAGAAACCTATCTCCAATATACTTTAATTAAAAAATGTGTACCGTTTTTATAAGAAACCTGACTGAATGCAGTGGAATTCTCCCTTCATTTACTGCTGTGGATAGGAATTGTCAGACGGCCCCTAACTGCTCTGCAGGGAAACATACTTATGAACAGCAGGGGGAGCCCCCGCCTTACTTCCCAGCCATGCAGAACTCAAGCAGCTTTGTTTGTTTCCCTGTAGAGCAGTCGGCGACTGTGCAGAGATTTGTATTGGATTTTAATTTTGCCTTTACATCCCCTTTACTGTTTACAGTAAGGATAGTATCAATAAGACACTGCAATAAGCCATTAATACAAGGGATGCAACAGCACCCACAGGTTACCAAAATAGCTGCAAGTATGGCAGTTGAAATTAACACACTGTCCGCTCCATTTCCTGAACCAAGTCTGAGAAAAGGTTGGATATCCCAGAGTTTTTTGCCAGTTCATTAGATAGCATAGTCAGTCCTTCCAAGGCCTTTGTGATGCTCCCATCGGGAGTCGTGTTATATGGAAAGAAGGTGCATGTCATCAAAGATTTTTCATACGCCACCTCTCTCTGCAAAAAGCATGTCCAAGGCTGAACGATTTTGCCAAGCAACCAAGGAGGTGGCTTCCAGTTGACTTGCTACACCTTTACGTCCATCACCAGTAAAGTTGACAAATCTCTGTTGGTTGTAGTAGATGTAGTTGATCCAATCGATGTTCTTGTTTATAGTCGTCCACCAGGCAAGGAAGGATTCAAAACCAGCGGTGATTTGATTTCCGGACTTATATTCATCTGAGATATAGCATCTAGCATCAATGTATACATGATTGTCGAAAGTCCCTTTAGGACTTCTCGTTTGGAGGGGTGAATTATTTCCAATCTTGGTACGTGTGAAATAGAGATTACAGGAAAAGCATAGAAAGGCAATATCAGTTGTACCAAACAGCAGCTCCCACTCCAGAGACTCGGGAGCAATGGGGGCAATTTCATGTCTCCACATAACCACCATATATCTGCGCGTACATTCAGGTGGTCCTGAAACCATAGTTTTTTTAAATGTGGTATCGTTCGGTGTCAGAATTATATTGTGGGCACAGATAGTAGCTGGCAGTGTCTGTAATTTCTGACCATGCCCTTGACTATGGAAACAGGTGTGGTTACTTGCATATACTGTAATGGCAGGTGGCAAATCTTTTAAAGGGCTAGCAGGGTAGAGAAAGGACAGGGTGGTACAGTTTTGGGTTGCTTTTGAGTATATAACTTATACACACACTGCAACCCTTCTAAGTCATTATCAGGGTTTAGCGGGAATGGCACTGTACCAAGGGCTGGCCGTGCTTTTGCACAAGCGAAGCAGTTTCCCTTCCCCAGTGGCCGTGTATGTGACCCACTTTAACCACTCGTTCCCCTCGGGGACACGTCTCTATTTCAAAAGTTCTTTCTAGGGTGAGGTTGGGTCACCCTCCTCTCAGGGTCTGGGCTCAGAATACCAGAGACAGAGATGTTTTCTTTGAGGAATGGATTTGTGGAATCACATTTTATGGTTACATTAATTAATCCCATGGGGTCTGTTCCTGTGATAGTAAACCCAAGACCAAATAGAATCTGGTCTTGGAGATTTTAATGGTTAGGAGTAGTGGGTTACATGATTTGGTAGTGCAGGTAGCAGATGGGGTTTTCTTTATCATGGAGATTCGCTGCTGCATGAATTTCTTTAAGTCTCCTACCCACGGTGCTATCTCCCACCCTTGGGAATCTGTACTTCACCAGACTGTGGACCAACCAGGGCTTTTAGTCTGGGGTTGGAGTGTGTGATAATGCACATATACTTGTTTTCCGTGGCAAAGGATCTAGCGGTCTCTAAGGAAGCAAGCACACTGAATTACATCACAGGCATCGAATTCAACTGTGGTGGTGGTTCCTTCGATAATGGTAATGTCTAGAGGTTTGCTCCAAGGTGGATATGAATAACACTTGGGAGGTGGTCCCCAATCCTGTCTGTCTGTGGTACCTTCACTCCGGGGAGTCCTATTTCTTGGGAGTAAGGGATGCTCCCCCGAGTGTGTATCATTGTGAGTGGTGGCATTTTGATGTAATGGGAAGAAGAGCCAAGGGAATAAGATAAAAAAGTTATTAATGCTAACATGTCTGCACAACCCCATCTTGAGGATGGTGTCCAGGTACCATATGGTTCTATTCTTTCCCTACTTCTGCTGCTGCTCCCAAATAGTCCCATGTTTCTTCACTGTCGTTGAGACGGCCCCTCCTTAGTGGAGAGAGCCCCCTTTGTAGTCAGACTGTACCAAAAGGCGTATTTGGGTTCCCTAACCGCTTGCCCTAGTTTTTTCACTAGTTTACAATGGCTGGCATGTACCCCAGACACCCTTTTCTGCAATTTTTTACAGCAGTGGGTTTTAGAAGGGGGTTTTGGGGGTGGACAGCCTGATGAGGCCCTTCCCACCAAGGAGCCGCCCAATTCTTTCTCTTTATTACATTTACCCAAACGTAGTCTCCAGGTTTCACAAGTTCTGTTGGGATGGGCTCTCTGGTATCTGGAAGAGGATTTTTAGTAAGAAGCTCTTGTTTATTTAACATTCTGCACATATATTCGGCCAAACTCTGATCTGCCTCTTCCTCAATGGTCTGAAATTGGCTAAGCTGTGGCTGGGAGTAATTCTTATAGCCAATAATACTACAGGCAGGCACTGTACCCATATCATTTTTGTTTTCTCCATTAATTTTCAATATGCCATTTTGCCTTTCCACTAACCCAGCTGATTGTGGATGATAAGCACAGTGGTTTTGTTAGTTGGGTGATGATCTAGTTTAAGAAGTGGGAACCATTATCACTATAGATGTGCTCTCCCAAATTGTGGAATAATCTCTTTTGTTAGTACCTTGGTCACACTGAGGGCATCTGGTGTGGGTAATGGAAAAGCCTCCACCCATCTAGAAAAGACATCTAGAATTAAAAGGCAATATTTCTTGTTCTCCCATTTATTGAGTTTGATAAAAGCCATGCAGATCTAAAATCTAAAATGAGTATGTTGCTGGTGGAAACCGCCCTGGTTTGGGATGCAGAGCACCTTGGACATTATATTTGTTACAGGTATGGCATGCCAAACAAAATTTTTTAGAGTAGTTTGAGAAGCCATATGTTGTAAAGACTTTGTTTATAATATTTACCATCCCTCCTGTTGAGACATGACTTAAGGTGGCCATACACGGGCAGATAAAGCTGCTGATATCGGTTGTTTAGACCAATTTGACAGCTTATCTGCCCGTGTATGGGGGCTTCCAACGGGTCTTCCCGATTGATATCTGGCCACGATATCGATCGGGAAGGTTTGATTTTTAACCGACCGACCCGTCGGAGCCCCTTGGCGCATCGTAATTCGATCGTTCGAATTACCCCCGATATAGCCATGCCTTAGTGGCATATCGGGGAAAGATCCACTCGTTTGGCGATGTCGCCAAACGAGCGGATCTTTGAGTCTATGGCCACCTTTAGCCCATGACTCAAAATTGAAACTCCAGTCAACCCCATTGCTCAATTCTGCTTGGCATTCTGTAGCAAAATGCACTGGTTTCTCACATCGGAAAAAAAAAACTAATTTCTCCTTTGTCTTTCACTTACAGTATTTCCCTTTCTCACTTGTCATCTCGAAGGGGTCTGAACCCCCCTCCTCTCTACTTTGTACTCTATCCTGTTTTACCACATACATATCCTTTTGTTATATTCAACCCCTTTTTCCTTTGTTTTCTGACCTCAACCTGCATCAACCTTAATAGCTTTAAAGAGATACTGACACCAGAAATCAAACTCCTTTTTACATCTATCATAATAATGCCTTTGAAAGAAACGTAGAACTTCACCATAAAGTATTTGCATGATGCTTTTACATTACCTGTCTGATGCCCCATGATCCTGTATGAGGGGGCTGCCATATTTGTGCAGCAGGAGTCCATTAGAAGCTCTAACTGACAGGCTGAGATGGGACAGTCAGATTGGCAAAACAGTCAGGTTTAGAAACTTCAACTAACAATTACAAAAACAAACAAACAAACTACTCAACATGACCTATAGGTAACTTTTAATGTACATTCATATTTTAAGAAAGTCATATTTTTTGTTAGTGTCAGTACCACTCCAACAAGCAATCTACACTGTTCCTTGTCTAATATAGGGTCAAAATTATAATCCTTTTTCTACCTTTTAAGAACCTGATATTATTTTGATCCTAATCACACATGAACTGAGCGTCCTCAGTGAGATCATTGACATTTTTACAGCATTTATTTCCCATAGTTAGTAGTTAAAGGTGACAAACAACTGACAAACAATTTTGTGGAGTCAAACGCCTGGTGAAGCAGTACTCACGGATATGGCCTCAAAGCTTGGAGCTCAGCCAAGTAAAACCTGAGGAGCAAGGCAGTCCGTTTGCCGAAAACGTTCACCGGTCCTTGTTTCGCTCTTTACGACCTGTCTGAGGGGTTGACCATTCCCTCTTTGACTCCCAAACACACTTTCATACACAAATTGAGCGGTCCCGGAGAACTCTTTATTTTTAACGTGCACACGGAGTTAGTTATTCCTGTAGTCTTCTCACACAGACTTTGGACTCATCCGCTTGTCACTCTGTTTCTTTACCAAGGGCAATTCTAGTGACGGGACCTTTTTGTAGACAACTAGTAACAACAAAAAGAAAACATATACGTTACCAGATTCCAGTGACCCTGGTCGCTGTGTTCTTTGGAAACCGTCACTGTTCCCCAACCGAGGGTGACTGGCCTCTCTTTACGACAGCTGTCGGAGGTCTTTCGGTTCAGTCCGCAGAGAGAATAGGATTAACCCTCTGCAGTGATCACGTTTCCCGTTTGGGAAGACAGCTGTTGGTTTCCGGCTCGAAAGACCAAGTTGTTAGAAAAATCTGCCAATTTACATCCAGGGCTCAGAGGAATATGATAAGATAAGCTTTTTTATTCCCGTATACGAGGAGACAAACGATCCAGAAGCAAGCAACACAGAAGCAAGCTGCAGTTTGTCTGACTTTTACAGGAAGTATCAGACTTATTATAGATGCTGTAAAGATGGTATGGGGCAAATTCACTAAAGGACGAAGAGCCTAAAGCTAGCGTTAATTCGCTAGCGTAGCGCATTTTCGTTAATTCGCCGATTCACTAACGGACGCTGGCGTAAATTCGCTAGTGTTACTTCGCACCCTTACTCCTGGCAAATTTGCGCAATGGACGTAACTACGCAAATTCACTGACGCGCATTTTTCTGAACGCTACCTTTTACGCCAGACTTCCTTCGCCACCTCAGACCAGGCGAAGTGCAATAGAGTAGATAGGGATTGCTTCAAAAAAAGTTAAAAACGCTGGCGTTTTTTCTTTTTTTATGGGTGATAGGCTGAAAAAGATCAAAAATTTTTTGGGGCTCCCCTCCTTCCCCCCTACATTTCCTAACTCAAGGCACCTTAACTATACAGTGGGCACATGTGTAGGGCAAAATAAAAGTTTTATTTGCTGTTTTGAAGGTTTCCCAGGCTTGTGTAGTGATGCTACATATACCTCCACTGTAACTTCAATTTGGCGCCGTATGCAAATTAATCTTCGCTAGCTTAACTTCGCTTTGCTTGGCGAATTAACGCTTTCGTAACCTTACGCTTCACCTGAGCGCAACTTCGGATTTTAGTGAATTTGCGTAGCGCTGGCGAAAATACGACTGGCGAAGTGCGGCGAAGCTGACGCTGGCCTAACTACGAATCTTAGTGAATTTGCCCCTATAAGCTTATCTGCAGCTAGTCTGGTCCCGCTCACACTTCTTTTATTTCGGGGCCAGTTAGCTGATTACATATTCAACTGTCTCAGCTGTCACAAGGAGTTGTTATCAACACATCATATCAACACATCATGTATCTCAAGTATTAACTCTTAAATTCCCTTACAAGTGTAAAAATAAAATAGGTAAATAGATAGGCTTGGCAAAATAAATAATGTTTCTAATATAGTTAGTTAGGCAAAAATGTAACGTATAAAGGCTGGAGTGACTGGATGTCTAACATAATAGCCAGAACACTACTTCCTGCTTTTTAGCTCTCTAACTCTGAGTTAGTCAGTGACTTGAAGGGGGGGGGGGTGTATACATATACATTACATTTTTGGCTAACTAACCATATTAGAAACATTTTTTATTTTGCACAGCCTATCTCTTTACCCCTTTTTATTTTTATACTGAACTGTCTCTTTAAGCAGACTCCTACACTATTTTTTTTCTTTGGGCATGGTGCCAAGTGCAAAAAACATGAAAGAATGGGTCCATTGTTTTGCACCTTGCCCTGCACATCGTTAATAAGACTTCTTTTGGCTTTTTTTGGAAAATCCAAAGTTTTTTCTTGATAGTTCGTAAACAGCCTCCTCCAGAGAACTGAAGTTACCTGCTAAAAGTAAACATATTGGTATAGTTTTGAGCTGGTTGGTGTCATATTTTTGGCTACTAAAAATATGTGCTGTTTCGGCAGCCAATATGCCATTACCCAAACTTCTTGCACTCTTGTGTATCAAACGATGGTTGTTTTGGGAATTACAGACAGCTGTCACCTTCCAGATTCTAGCACAAGCACTTGTCAGCCAGTTTCAATGCAAGTGAATGGAGTGGAGGCCTTTGGATTGTGCCAAATCCAAAAGGGGTCATTGCAATACATTATCTGGGCTGTATAAGCACCCCTGGCATTGATATAGCTCTGACCTGATACCTTTGTGGCTTTCTATTGTTGTAATAACTGCCACTCTTTGACCTGAGAGTAATTAAATGTAATCATTTGTGTGCCGTGCAGCTGCCTCCTCTACTTCTGCTCCCCACTTTTATTTTGATTTCAAAATGTTCTTTATTTTCCTGCCTGCGGTTGAATAATGCTTCTGTTAGTTCCCCAGCTGTGACAGCCTGAAAGTCCAGGCGTCAGTTAATATTTCCTTTTTTTTTTATCAATAAACCATCCAAAAGCTTATTTCGGTAACTTTAAAAAAAATCTCTGCCGTTCACTGGAATTTCAAATTCTGAACCCGAACAATGAATTTACAACGCTTTACTTTGAAGAGCAAATTCTGATCGTATTTGCGTATCTGCCGCCTTATAAAAGACATCTTTGTTTCTAAAATTGTTTATAAAATGTGCAGACTAGTGTTAGATGTGTTTCAATGCCTATAGGGCACTACTATATTTTTGTACTTCATTTGCTTGACTCGCAAAGTTAAACTGATTTAGAGCTACTGTACGTCTGTATGGCAAGTGTGGTGAATATTGTGTAAGCAGATCTTTTGAAGATCAAACAGACAGATCTTTGGCCAGTATATCCATCTTGAGCTGGACAATATCAGACTGATCTGATCATTTAGCCCTCAGGCCAACAATCGGATCATAAATAAGGTTAATGAAGGCCATCGGGAGAAGACTGCATCAACAGGCCCATGCCTTTTTTGCTCCTGCTGGAAAATTAACAGGCCAATTATTGTCAGATATTGGTCAGGCAAGCCGTTCAGTGGGCTCTATCACTCCGCAGGACTGTGGCATCTTTTATCAGCCATTATATGATCTTTATTCCCATGCCAAGGAGATTAATATGACGTTGGTTCTGCCTATAACAGCCCCTAACCTTTTGGGAAGGCTCATCTAGATGCTGGGACATTATTAGAGGAATTGGCTTCTATTCAGCTGCAAGAGCCACAAGAGCTTTAACAAGGTTGGGCACTGATGTTGGGGATCAGGTCTGGCTCACAGTTAGCGTTCCAGTTCATATCAATCGTGTTGGGTTGAGATCAGGTCAGTCAAAATTTTCCACTCCCATTTCAGCAAACCCATTAGGTAAGGTACTTTGTGCATGGGGACATTATAGTGAGGAAACAGGAAAAGGCCTTTCCCAAATTCATACCTCCCAACTCTCCAGTTTTCTCCGGGACAGTCTCAATTTTGACAGCTCAACCCGCAGTCCCGGATTGTTACTGAAATTGCCCGACTTTCTCTTTGATCTCCTGCACTGAAAAGCCAGAAAAAGATAGAGTCATCAACAGTAATAGATAATGATTGGCAGTAGAATTCTCAGGTCTCAAAGTAAAGACTCACCAATTTTGAGAAGGGGTCCAGGTGCATTGCCCTGAACCTTCAGCTGAGGGAGCGGATAACCGCATAGAAAATATGAGCAGGCACTTCTAAAGACCAATCTTCCAGGCAGACTTGCACTAGGATATAGCCTAACGCATTTCGTATCTAAAGGATACTTAATCATAGGCAGAAATAGATACAAATTGTTTCTAAAACTTAATTGACTTTTGGCAGAGAGCCCAGAATATGTAGCAGGTGCACATGGATAGATTTGTTGCAATTTAAGATGAGCAAAGATATACAATTGTAACAATTTAAGATAAGCAGGTCTCTTGGGGAAACTGTGACTTGCAGCTTGAAGGTCAATTCACTTTCAAAACTGTAAAACACACAAAAACCACAGAAATGTGTTCAAACTTTCACTACCTGCCAAATTTTGTGAAATGAACGTGGTAATTAGGGGTCAAAAAGATTTACCCGTGCAGCAAAAATTTTTGCCCCTCTTTCTATTTCCAAAATCTTGGGAGGTGTGCAAATTGTTGCTGCAAAGTAGGATGCATGGAAAACTGTTATTATAATATGTAGAAGCCCCGGTATCAGCAGCAATGACTGTGGCATAAATGGTCCATTCCAATTAGAAGATTGGGTGTTCATATGCATTTGGCCGTAAAAAGGCTAAGGGTAATGTCAGACATGATATTTGCTTCACTGCTACCATCCATGACTGTGACTACAATGGATTCTACACCTCAGTGCACTCATGTGGTGGATCTCACCCCAAAAATCAGACTGAAATCTCCCCAGTATGCACTGATGGGTGCCTTAGTAATCCATTGCATTAGGTGCCAGCAGTAGTGGCATTTTCTCTGCCATTAAGAGAGTATGCCACGGTTAGAAATAGAGAGAGGGTTACATAGTTACATAGTTAAATTGGGTTGAAAAAAGACAAAGTCTATCAAGTTCAACCCCTCCAAATGATGAAAACCCAGCATCCATACACACACCCCTCCCTACTTTTAATTTAATTCTATATACCCATACCTATACTAACTATAGAGCTTAGTATCACAATAGCCTTTGATATTATTTCTGTCCAAAAAATCATCCAAGCCATTCTTATAGTCATTAACTGAATCAGCATCACAACATCACCCGGCAGTGCATTCCACAACCTCACTGTCCTGACTGTGAAGAACCCTCTACGTTGCTTCAAATGAAAGTTCTTTTCTTCTAGTCTAAAGGGGGGGCCTCTGGTACGGTGATCCACTTTATGGGTAAAAAGGTCCCCTGCTATTTGTCTATAATGTCCTCTAATGTACTTGTAAAGTGTAATCATGTCCCCTCACAAGCGCCTTTTTTCCAGAGAAAACAACCCCAACCTTGACAGTCTCCCCTCATAATTTAAGTCTTCCCTCTAACCAATTTAGTTGCACTTAGTCTCTGCACTCTCTCCAGCTCATTTATATCCCTCTTAAGGACTGGAGTCCAAAACTGCACTGCATACTCCAGATGAGGCCTCACCAGGGACCTAAAAGAGACATAATTATGTTTTCATCCCTTGAGTTAATGCCCTTTTTATACAAGACAGAACTTTATTTGCTTTAGTAGCCACAGAATGACACTGCCCAGAATTAGACAACTTGTTATCTACAAAGACCCCTAGATCCTTCTCATTTAAGGAAACTCCAAACACACTGCCATTTAGTGCATAACCTGCATTTATCAACATTGAACCTCATTTTCCAGTTTGCTTAGACAAATCACTGTGCAAAGTGGCAGCATCCTGCATGGAACCTATAGTTCTGCACAATTTAGTATCATCTGCAAAAATAGAAACAGTACTTTCAATGCCCACCTCCAGGTCATTAATAAACAAGCTGAAAAGCAAGGGACCTAGTACAGAGCCCTGCGGTACTCCACTAACAACACTGGTCCAATTAGAAAATGTTCCATTTACCACCACTCTTTGTAGTCTATCTTTTAGCCAGTTCTCTATCCAGGTACAAATACTATGTTCCAGGCCAACATTCCTTAATTTAACCAGTAACCTTCTGTGTGGCACTGTATCAAATGCTTTAGCAAAGTCTAAGTAAATCACATCCGCTGCCATCCCAGAATCGAAGTCTCTACTTACCTTCTCATAAAAAGAAATTCATTTAGTCTGGCAAGATCTATTACGCATAAAACCATGCTGGCACACACTCATAGTATTATGATTTGCTATGAAGTACAGTATCTTATCCTTTATTAACCCTTCGAAAAGCAAGGGTTTGTATGCAATGCATTATGTAACTGATTATATTATTAGTATTTTGAATAAAAGTGCTTTTTTTACCTTCTTTCTTTTAATCATACTAACAATATGATACAATTTTAGTTTTAAAAAGCAAATATATTAACATCAAAGCAGCAATCCGCTGTCTAGTGGCAATCCCATAGGATGGATCTTCCTTGAAATAATGTTTTCAGTCGGGTTTTCATGAACGGGGCCCACTATTATCTGCCTTCATCTAAAATGTGTCATTATAATCTGTTGGTTATGAGCAAGTTCTCACTGTTAAATCATCTCATGGGACTCTAGAAAACTTTCCATCTGCATGTGGGACATCGGTTATTGGGTTGAATTGCCTTGCTCGTTCATATATCTTATACTTAGCAATAAGATGTGCCATTGGGAAGCGCTGATTATATCAGACCACGTTGCACAGGTATAGTACCAAAAGAGAAGGCCATAACTAACTATAATTTGTGTTCTTGATTATATCACTATCATTGGTGGGTTACTTTTGGTGATATACCTGCTCAGTATGGTTTGGCATTATTTGTGCTTCCTTTCAGGTTTATTTTCTTTGCTTTATTGACACATTATTTGGATCAGTGGATAAAGAGAGCTGCATGCTTTACAGCAGTTCTGTCCAACGTCTGTGGTACCAAGGGCCGGAATTTTTCTAGCCTACGTAGTAAAAGGCTGATAATGGAAACCAGTGTTGACTACTCCCTGTTTTAAAACCACAAACACTTCAAACCACACCCATATCACTAAAAGAACTTTAAGACCATATCCACATTAATGGTGGTAACACACCAAAAAAAACCAAGTGGTCGATGCTCACTGCAGGGATATCATTTATTACTCATATGTGATAAGTCATATCAAAACATTCCCTTAAATCCATAAGCCTCCTACTCCTCCCCTGTGGATAACACAGCACCCCCAGCACATAATTAAACACTTTATTTAGGGGGCCCCTAACAACAATTTACATGCTAACAAACCCCCAGAACAAACCCTACCAGGCTCACGTCCCACAGGCAGAGTGTGGTACATAGGCAGCATAGGGCAGGCAGAGTATGGCACACACAGGGAGAATAGGGCTGGCAGAGTATGACGCACACAGGGAGCATAGGACAGGCAAAGTATGGCATAAACAGCAAGCATAGGGCAGGCATAGTATGGCACACACAGCGAGCATAGGGCAGGCAGAGTATGGCACAAACCTGGAGCATAGGACAGGCTGAGTATGGCACATACAGGGAGCATAGGGCAGGCAGAGTATGGCACACACATGGAACATGGGGAAGGCAGAGTATGGCACACACAAGGAGCATAGGACTGCCAGATTATAGCACACAAGTGGAGCATGGGTCAGGTAGAGTATGGCACACACACAGAGAGCATAGGTCAGGCAGAGTATGGCACAAACATGGAGCATAGGGCAGGCAGAGTATGGTACGCACGTGGAGCATGGGGCAGGTATAGTATGGCACACACAGGGAACATAGGGCAGGCAGAGTATGGCACACAAATAGGGCAGGCAGAGTATGGCACACATCTGGTCAAGGGGCATTGTGTAGCCAATAAAAATACTTGAGTTGAGTGTCTAGTCTACAGCAACTGGGCTTTCTGAGTTTTCTTGAAAATGTTTTAGCACTCAGGTTAACTTACAGTATTGGTAGGGATGGAATTTTAAACGTTTTCAGAAATACTCAGTCCAGTATCTGTACTAGATACTGTGTATCATGACTTGATCCATGAAAGCCTCCATAGACCTCCTATGTATGTATCCAGCCAGTCTCATTGTCCATTTTGGAGGCACATTAATTTGGATCTATCATTTCTATTCTTGGCATAGAGTTTGGTTTCCATGCAGTTGCTTGGAAATGCATGAAGAATACGGAGAGCTTTGCATCAATTTAGCCAACTTCAGCATCTCTTGCATCTACCTAATGTTTTGGTGCAAATACTATGTTGTGGAGCCTTTAAATTGTGTTTATAGAACAGCAATTTACTCTTCCTTTTTAAAGAACTCTCGGCATAATTGTTCACAATTAGTTAGAAGTCGTATAGAATTTTGTTTCAAGCCCAAAGCCAAGTTTGTTCCTACTCTAAACATGCTATTTAGAGAAATTTGGACCTGGACCAATCTCAAGCACATCATTAGGCAGCGCTAAAATGATATTTCTTTCTTTAAAAAAAATGTAACTGCTTATGCTGCTCCAGAGCACAAACAATGGACTAAATTGGGATTACGTTGATTTGTGCTGTCTCTCTCCTAAATGCATCCTACTGACCTGCTGAATGGTTCATGCCTTGGTGGGACGGTTTCTGCATGACTCTTGGCTTTGCAATGCCTCAATGTTTTTGACCAACTTATGAAGAGCTCCTACTCACCTGGCTTCCTTCACTTTTTTGTGGGCAGCATAGCATGTGTCTTGGGCTCTCTTACATTGATTTCGGGTGACAGAATGCTGAC
Source organism: Xenopus laevis (assembly GCF_017654675.1). Classification (NCBI taxonomy): domain Eukaryota; kingdom Metazoa; phylum Chordata; class Amphibia; order Anura; family Pipidae; genus Xenopus; species Xenopus laevis. Next base: position 118,290,144 of record NC_054378.1, on the reverse strand, counting down.
AGAATGCTGCTAAAACTATGGCAAATGGCAACTCCTAAGCTATAAAAAAGGAAGGTTATTTAACAGAAGACAGTTATTCTACAGTCTTCCCTCTCTTTCTTCGCCCCAGATCAGCGGACCATTCCCTGCCCGGATCTTCCGTCTCAACTGATTATGGCAGCTGGCAGATGGTTTCAGAGGCAGGGAGTATTCATGACCATGGGATCCTGAGCGCCAGCACCTCTCTTCCCTTCAGCTTTCCGGATGAGCACCCTAACAATTACTTGTAAGTGGGCTCAGAAATGAGAAGCTCAAATATTTACTGTTCTTTTTCTAGTTCTGAAGTATCTAACTATCAACTAGAGCCAATCAAAATGCCTTATAATTGTTTTCTAGATATCAGATTGACAGCTAAGGCAAGTCATGCAACCTTGTATCTATGAATATGCCATTCCATAGAATCAAGTTCTTCTTGATCCCTGAACTAGATCATAGAATCCATGTATTTGGCCATAATTATTTAACTGCTCATTAATGAAGCCATTTTCCAACTGCAGAAGGATATTTTGTATGTAAATTAAGTGACCTCTCTAGAATACTGAGATTTCTTCTAATTTCTCTGTACTTGGCGGATACCTTCGTATAATCTATTGATATTCATCTCTATATCTTCTACTGGTGGTGATTGGAATTTGCTAAATCTTTCTTGTGTCATTGAATATGCTATTCCATAGAATCAATTTCTTCTGGATCCCTGAACTAGATCATAGAATCCTTGTGATTGGCCATAATTCTTTAATTACTCATTAATGAAGCCATTTTCTACCTGCAGAAGGATATTTTGTATGTAAATTAAGTGACCTCTCCAGAATACTGAGATTTCTTCTAATTTCTCTGTACTTGGTGGATACCTTCGTATAATCTATTGATATTCATCTCTATATCTTCTACTGGTGGTGACTGGAATTTGCTAAATCTTTCTTGTGTCTTTATATATGCAATTCCATAGAATCAAGTTCTTCTGGAATCCTGAACCAGATCACAGAATCCATGTGATTGGCCAATCACTCATTAATGACACCATTCTTTACCGAATAAGATTTTTTTTTCCTGAGATTATTTCTCATTCTTCTGTACTTGGTAGATACCTTTGTATAATCTATTGAAATTCATCTCTAGATCTTTTACTGGATTTATTGGAATTTGCTTAATAATCATTAAGGAAACACATTAAGTAATTAATGTCATTTAAGAGTAACTTTATCATTCAATGTTTGCCCTAATGACCAAAGCCCAATAGCTGCTACTAGTCCTTCTAGTACTAGTATGTCTCGGCCATTTAAAATCCCATCACCCTACATTTTTACTGTCACTTGGAACCGTTTGGTCTCTTTCTCAAGATCCCCTGCAAATCATAAGGTTTGCTTGTCATCATGGTTCTTTCTCACAAGACCTTGAATTGTGGATTAAGTGTAGGAATATCTTCATATTAAAGATATTATTTTTAATTTCCATATCTCTATCTTCTCTTTCCATTTCTTTTCCCCTGACATTGGATTCTGCATTACATTTCTTGTATAAGCACCGAGTTCATAGAAATACAAACTTAATTCAGTTCAGAAGAGGAATGGAAGGCACCATTGTGAATTTTGATTTCCTTTTTTTCTCTAAATCATAAAATTTAATATTGTTTTTAATGGCCAGGCCCTTTTGCTAATGACTGTGGGACCTCCTGCAGTACATAACACCAACGCACTACAGGAGATAGATCAACAGCATGTTTTTCCAGACCAAGAGAAGATAATTATAAGCTTTACTACTGACTTAGTCCCAAAATGCTCTCACAATATGGACAGATGGGGAAATGGAACAGCTGCAGCTAAAAATAAGCACCTGGCATTTGAGTGATTGTCAGCATTCGAGCAATATAAGAAAGAGCATTCGGCTAGCGAAGTCCCCCTGGACCACGGGTTCATTCTTGGTGCTCTACTTTTCCGGGCATCAGAAATGGCTGATCCTGCAGAGCAGCACAGTCAGAAACCATTAGAACGAGATTAATGTAGTGTTGTTACTTGATCTTAATTTGGTTTTGTGTCGGAAAAGAGAAGAGGTTTCTTCAAACAATATGTCCGCGTTGCTTTTGACCTTAAATAAGTGTTAGTGTAACGAGCTGGAAAAAGCCACCAGTTGCGCAATGCAAAAAACAGCACATTTGGCGTCAGATTTCATCGTTACTTCTGCCAAGTTTCTCAGTTCATGTGGCCTGATATTATGGAGTTAATTCAGTATGGCAGAGAAGAAGCGATGTGAAGAGCCACGTTGTGTCATTCCCTAAATCATAAAGGAATATTAAACATGTTTTCACATGAAGCTACAAAACTTCTATGTGATGTGGAATTCCTTCCCAGGACATTTTTAAAAAGTGACTTTCTGAAATACAATTGTGTTCAGAATAATAGCAGTCCGACATCACTAGCCCGATCAATCACTGTTTTTGGTAGAAATGATATTTCTACATGGCAAATCATTTATTAGTAGTCTAATAGAGTAATAGTAAACCAACAGACCCAACAGTCATGACATGCTGCTGATTAAGTGTCATTGAATCATTCATTGGGGCTGGTTCCAAATAATAATAACAGCTTGTTCCAAATAATAGCAGTGTAGAGTTCAATAAGTGAGGTCATTCATTCTGTGACAAAACAGGTGTCAATTCCGGCCCTTATTTAAGGAAGGAAGAAAGGAAGGAGCTGGTTATAGTGCATTTCTCTCTGACTCAAATGGCTCCTTCCAGACATTGTTCAGAAGAACAGCGTACTTTGATGAAAAAATTGATTGGAGAGGGGAAAAGAATAGCCAAAATGGCAAAGACTCCATGAAGATCAAAGAAGGTGTAAAGTTACCTGTGATACTATTACAATTAGAAGGCGTCTATGTGAAGCCAAGCTATCGGCAAGAAGCCCCCGCAAAGTGCCATTGTTGAAGAGCTTACAATTTGCACATTGACTGGCGTAAAGAGAAATGATGCAACATGTTGTGGATTGATGAAAGCAAGATTGTTCTTTTTGGGTCAAGGGGCCGTAGACAGCTTGTCAGACGACCCTCAAACTTTGAATTCAAGTCACAGTACAGAGTGAAGGCCATGAAGCCGGTGCCGCAAGCATCATGATATGGGGATGTTTCTCATTGTATTTATCACATACCAGGGATCATAGATCAGTTTCAATACATGAAAATACTTGAAGAGGTCATGTTGCCTTATGCTGAAGAGGAAATGCCCTTGAAATGGGGGTTTCAACAAGACAGCGACCCCAAACACGCCAGTAAATCAGCAACATCTTGGCTCCAGACCAACTATATTGATTTTATGGAGTGACCAGCCCAATCCCCAGACCTTAATCAAATGGAAAACTTGTGGAGTGACATCAAAAATGCTGTTTGTGAGGCAAAACCAAGAAATGCAGAAGAATTATGGAATGTAACAGGTTGTTGGAAGTTGGTGGACTCCATGTAACACAGATGTGCAGCAGTTCTCAGAAACACTGATTATACAACTCAATATTAGTTCAGTCATTCAAAGGAAAGCAAAATCTTAAAACATTTTTCAGTTTATAAGTGAATGTTTCAGTTTGTAAAGAAGAATGCAGACCGACACGGCTATTTCTTGGAACAGCCTAATATTCCCTTTTCTTTACTTTCTGTAAAGGAACAACACAAATTTGATCAATTTTTCTTCATGTTTTGATTTGAAACAGAATGTGCTGTGTTCCCAATGCATTTGTGTGTATGGAAATAAAAGGATTTTGAGCTTTATTCACTTTTTTTTTTAAACACACTGCTAATATTCTGAAAACTGTATTTTGCAGTGTTTTTGGCTTATATTTTGTGTACCAACCAGCGATGATGTGCTGTTTTCTATGATCTTTTATAGCAACAGGCACATTAAGGTACAATTAGTGATGTACTGAATCCAGGATTCTGTGCGGGATTTGGTCAGCATGTTTTAGCCGTATCCAACAAGTGCCTGGCCAAACACAGTCCAATTGATTTACCATGTGACTTTTTGTCACACTAACAAAGATTTTGAAATATTTTTACTGTCTGCCTTGCTCTATGGTTCAAATTTGGTTTGGGATCTGGACAAAGCTTTCAAGAAGTATTCTTTGTTTGGACGAATCATGAAGTAGTATATTCAGTGAATCCCTGGATACAATACATGGCAAAAACTATCTGGACCCCTGACTGCCCAAAATATTCCAAAATGAAGAGTTAAATATGAAGCATCTCCTCCCTTTGCTGCTATAACATGCTCTACTCCTCTGGGAAGATTCCCACTACATGTTGGAACAGTGTTGGTGGGATTTGCTTCTATTCAACCATTAGTGAAGTTGGGAAGTGGTGTTGTTGATCATACTCAGCAGTTGGTATTCCAGGTTATCCCACGGATGTTCAGTTGGGTTGAAATCAGGTTTCTGTGCAGACCAGTCAAGTTCTTCCATCTCTCAAACCAGTTCTGTTTGGACCTCACTTTGTCCATGGGATATTGTGCTGAAGCAATAAACTGTACACTGTATTGTTGAGGTTTGTCTTCAATTGAACCCAAACCATAAAAATCAGCCCAGACCATTATTTGTCTTCCACCAAACTGTACCTTGAGCATTATGTATTCAGGTGGATCGTGTCCTTTTGGCTTCTGCCAAACCTAGACTTTTCCATCAGGCTGCCAGATGGGAACCACCATTTATCGCCCCAGAGGAAGAGTTTCCATACCACCTGAGCTCATTGGCAGTGACTTTTATACTTCAGCCATTACTTGGCATTTCATACAGTGGCATCTAAAGGCCAGACAGACTTAACAGTTGTGTTTTATGAGTAAAGCAAGGCATCACAGTGCTTTGAAATAACTGTCCACCAAAATCAGCTTCTATTAATACCGTTAACAATCGCCTTTCAAAGCAGATTGTGCCACTTTTGTACCGCTGTTATACTGATGAAACAAAATACATGCAATAGGTGAAACCCATTTTTGTCATTGGCCAATGTAGGCACAAAAGGGTAAACTGCCCTTTAAAAATACATTTTTTCCCTCTCCAACCAAGAACACAGTGATCTTAAGATGTAATTTGATTTAACTCAAGTATCTGATGTTCCAGCCTTTCTCTCTGTTCCTGCTGTGATGTTTCCCCTGAGTAATCATTTTTATCATGTATAATTGGTGTGACCATTGGTTGTTGCTAGGGCAAATTCTGTGGGTTTTTTTGTTTTTTTTTGCTACCTGATTAAAAGGAACAAAGTGACAGTGCTGAGGAATACTGATGATTTCAAAGCATTCAGTACAGACCAAGCAAAGACAGCTCAAAATTATAATAAATTATAATGAAAAATGACCTCATAGGTGTAAATTATTGCTTGGAGTAGGAGAGTCCAACCCACCACTGATATACTACTGGATATTATCACTGTATTGTACTCACAGATACTGGCATTCCCTGATGTATCTCCAAATGTATCCAAGGGAATATACCCTTCAATGTCCATATGATGATGAATTATTTCACTGTTTTAAAAGGATGGTCAGAACATTGGCCTGCAGGGATGTTCCTGCTGATTTGTGTTTAATACAGAGTAATAATACATTTACTGGAAAAGATGTCCGATATCTCTTTCTACAGGCCATGAAAAAAAGTGTGATTGTTGTGCCATAAACATGGGAATGCCTATAGTTGTCCATTTTTATGGTATGCCTATGTACATCTTGTGAGCAACCCGAGGGGGCTGTTTCTCCTGGTCTGTACTTGAATGGGACCTGTTATCCAGAATGCCTGGGACCTGAGGGTTTCTGTCTTACGGATCATTCCATAATTTGGATCTTCATACCTTACTAGAAAAACATATAAACATTAATTAAACCCAATAGGTTGGTTTTGCTTCCAATAAGGATTAATTATATATTTGTTGGGATCAAGTACAAGCTACTGTTTTATTATTACAGAGAAAATGGAAATCATCTTTAAAATTTTGGATTATTTGGATAAAAAGGAGTCTATAGGAGACAGCCTTTCTTTAATTTGATGCTTCTGGATAAAGTGGTTGCCGGAAAACAGATCCCATACCTGTACTTATTACCCAGTGCACTGCCTGCTCACACTCACCAGTTTGTTCGCCAATCCCTCTTGCTGCTTGGTCTAGACAGACCCCTGGTGCTCACTTTCCCGGCCACTTCCCTCATGCTAATTCCCTGCTGATCACCCCCACCCCAATATTGTGCCTTATCCTAGTTCCAGCCCTAATGGGTGACCTAAAACCAAGACATCTGCTGGTTTATTTGTGAGTCTGGCAGTTTTAGAGTGAAAGATCAAACCACACAACTAGGTCAGGCGGGTGACATGCCACGCCTAAGACATCAGGTCAACAATCTAAAGGTGGCCATACACGGGCAGATTAAGGCTGCCGATATTGATCCTTTAGACCGATTCAGCATTTTATCTGCCCATGTGTGGGGGCACCCGATGGGTCCTCCTGATCGATATCAGGCCAAAAATTGGGCAGATATTGATCGGTCAAGATTTTTTTGTACGATCCTGGGACACATTGGCTAGTTGATGTGGTCCTGCGACCCTATGGCGGCCATTCCCAGCGTTGTAATCCAATTCGGCCCTCAGGGCCGAACGTTCGGATTCACCCGTTATCACCCAGCTGTTAGTTGGAATATCGGGTTAAGATCCTCTCATTTGGCGACCTCCCCAAACGAACGTATCTAATAGTATATGGCCACCTTCAGCCTTTCCCTCAGTAACACGAGGTAACCATGTCTATTTTTATCAAGTGTAACAACGGGTGGTACTACCTGAATGGTATCTGAATGTTTCTTCAGCTTTGTGGGTGTACAGAAGGAGGGACCCTCGAGGTTTTTTTGTTTTCTTCTTTTTCTTGTGGTTTGTCCATTGACCCACAGCAACCAATCAGCACTTAGCTTTCACAGGTGTACGGCAGTTAGAATAATGAAAGCAAGCATCTGATTGGTTGGTAAGGGTTACAGGGTAGGGAACCCATACAGTGTTGTACAAAAAAATTGCATATTGCTGAATTAAGTCTATATTGTACTCACCAGCACTTATTTATAGTTATATCATATATGATTTACATTAACAGATACATCTAATTAGTTCACTTTCATCATGGTGGCTTAGCTGTGATTTGTTTAGTTCCTCATTAATTTTGCAAAGACCCTGTATATTTTTGTTCCGTGCATTTGCTACATATATGCTCACTTCACATATAATTACTAACAATCTTTCCTTCTTGCAGACTTCCAACCATCACTGAGCGGGAGTCTCGATTAGAGGCCGTGCAATCCACCTTCCTCGCGGCCTACAATACCACTATCGGCTTGAAGTCTGTATCTCCAAGCCCTTCTGGAGCAATTGGTGGCCTTCTGGAGCAGTTTGCACGAGGCGTAGGACTGAGAGGCGCCAGCACTATCGTTTGAAAAGCCACTGGATTAACAGGGAATCTACAAGCCATGCTAAAAGACTCGCCTGGGCCGTTCAGAAGCCATAAATCTCAGTTTGAGGTTCTGTCTACCTGGAGATTTCCACATTTATCTGGGTTCTTATTTTTCCGAAGGTGCTCTGACATTGGGAAATGGGTGGGCAAATGGTTATAGAGGGTGCACATATTACAAGTAAGGAACAACATTGACATTACAATATCTCTAAGGGCTGTAACAATATGGTTCTCAATGTAAATCAACCCAGGACCTTCATCAACAACTAATACTTAGATCAAGAGAAAAGGGAAGGCCTCCTATAGTAATGTTATAGTTTGTTATTGTGTGTTACACATCTTGGCTCACCCATTTGTAGACATCGGTCTTCCCCTCAGATATATGGATGGAGTTTAGAATGTGGATGAATGATGGGATGATTGAAGTGCCATCTTGATGTCAAAGCTCTTCCCATCTCCAGCAAAGCTCTGAAACCAAGTATAAGCCCTCCATATGTTGTAAAACTGCAGCCCCTTCAGGCAGGGGAGTGCTAGCAGTTGCAGCTCCACAACAGATGGAGTGCTGTAACTTTCCTATCCGTGGGGTTTTTTAACTTTCTTAATGGAGGTTGGTGAGGACCTCAACCATTTCTAATACAATACTTTGCTTCATTGCTTTGCTTGGGAAAAAAACTAAGGCACACAGTCATGGCATAGTAGGCCTCTTGCTTCCACCACCTGTGTGATACCAAAGACCCAGTTGTCTTCTCTGGAATGCAATTGATGCTGCGACACTGCTGCATTTTCCATGTTCCTTTCCTTTATGTCCTGGTGATCTTCCCAACAGTAACACAATTTCTGTCTAATCAACTTCTGTCCTGCTTGTTGTGTGAAATAACTTGGAGAACTCCTTACAAGCTTTCTATAAGGACAGTCAATCAATATACTATTATGATACTACTGCAGCCGTAGCAATCTAAATATATTCGTTTTATATTTCCCCTTTTGTATTGATTGCTGCTAAGCCATAGTCCAGTAAGACCGCATTTAGGTGAAGACCTGTACAACCAACCAAGTTGGGGTGGATATGGGGTAGGGGTGGATATAGTTATTGATATACTTTCCTTAAATGATTTTTATTGAACAGAGAGCTATACCAAGCTGATGATTAAAGTGATCAACCCCAGAGAACACCAGAAATAATAAATAAAATTATAACCATTATCACTTTTTCAGCTGCTGCTGAAGTTCAGTGCCAGGCGGCATCCGGCCAGCTGTAGAATGGACTGAGCAGTTGTTAAGAGTTTAAGGTGGTGTTGTGCCGAGTATATTCAGTTTGGGGTCTGTACTCTGTGCAACACTCCTCTAATTGGTCAGACCTCAAAGACCAAGTAGAGAAGGCATAAGTCTCTTCATGGCTTCAACTAAATATACCTACTTAAGCAATGAATGTAAGAAGCCTACCTGTTTCTGACACCACCACCCTACATTTCTTTTCTTCTCTCTGGTTTCTGCCAGCTTTACTACTCTGGTACTTAGTTCCTTTTCCTCCCTTCTCTCTTCCTCAATTGCTTGCTCTCTTCTTCCTTCCTCTCTTTCTCCTGCACTTGCCTGTCCTCTTTTTTTTCCTTATGTCTTCTTTACATGCCTGCCCACTTCTTCCTTTTTTCTCTTTCACATGCCTGCCCTCACCTTCCTTTCTTCTCTCTCCTTCACTTGTCTGCCCACTTCTTCCTTTCTTCTTCCTTACACATGCCTGTACTCTCCTTTCTCTCTTCTCTCTCCTTTACTTGTTTGCCCACTTTTTCTTTCCTTCTCTCTCCTTCACATGCCTGCCCTCGTCTTTCTCTCTTCTCTCTCCTTTACTTGTTTGCCCACTTTTTCTTCCCTTCTCTCTCCTTTACATGCCTGCCCTCGTCTTTGCAGCAGCTGCTGAAGATCAGCGCCAGGAGGCATCCGGCCAGCAATAGAATGGACTGAGCAGTTGTTAAGTGTGTAAGAAGCTGTTGCACCAAGTATACTGTATTTAGTTTGCCAATTGCTTTGAACAACTGTAGTTCAACAATTTGGGGACTGCATGCTGTGCAACACTCCTCTATTTTTTCAGACCTCAAAGGCTGTCTCTTCATGGCTGTGTCAAACACTTCAATTAAATAAACCTACTTAAACAATAATTGTAAGAAACCTACCTGCTTCTTACACCCACCACCCTTCTTTATTTTGTTCTGTCTGGTTTCTGCCAGCTTTATTACTCTGGTACATAGTTCTTCCCCCCACCTTCTCTCTCCTTCACATGCCAGTGCACTCAAGTATATGTCTGCCCTCTTCTTCCTCACTTCTCTTTCCTTCACTTGCCTGCTCCCTTCTTCTTCCCTTATCTCTTCTTTACATGCCAGCCATCTTCTTTTTCTCCTCGTCTCTCCTTTACATGCCTGCCCTCTTCTTCTCTTTCCTTAACATTCCCACCCTCTTCTCTTTCTTCCCTTTCCTCTCAAACCCTCTTCTCTTTCTTCCCTATTCTCTCACATGCCTACCCTCTTCTTCCTCTCTTCTCTCTCATTCACATGACTGCCCACTCTAATATTTGACTGCTCTCTGCCCTTTTCTCTCTCCTATACTTGGCTGCTTCCTTCTCATCCTTCACATTCATGCATGCCAGTATATGTTTGCCTGCTCATTTCTCTCTCTATAACATTCCTTAACAGTTGTCTGATAAGTTCTGTTGTCCATTGAAGTTCACTGCAAATGAACCAATGAGAGCAGACAGCATGGGTTTCTAGTGATGTCATTTAGAAGAGTACAATTAAGTGATGACCTTTATCAATCTGGCTGGTTACAAAACATAACGTTGTATCCTTTTCCATGTGTGGGTAGAAGATTATCCAAGAAGTGAAAGGGTCTATTCCTGGCATAATCCATTTTATACTTATTAGCTCAGAAAGTCTCGGCAGATAACGGGAGGGGAAGAGGTTGATGACCTTTTTTAAATTTCCTCCTGTCTCTGCCATGGGTCTCATTACTGTCTTCTGAAAGTCATCAGCCTCTTACTTGAAACCTGTTTGAAAGGTCACAAGACATGGAAGACATTTTCTTGTTGCTGTGTATTTATTTGCACATTAGGGAATGTTTACTACAGGCCAAACTGGGTTATAAACTTTGCTTTTTTTAACTTTCTAAAATGGAAGTGAAATTACTCTTTAACGTGTATATCAGTGACCGTTATATCAATATATAGATATTCAGTACACTTTAAAATGTCTTACCTTCTTGTTGTTAGACTAATAACAAATTCAGTATTGGGCTGGAAAGCGGAAATTTTTTTTTCTGGGGGGAAACTCAAAACACCATCGATTTACCTCTATGCAATACAGGTAGAGCAATAGTGCCTATAGTATCAATGGGGAACAATAGCATCTGGGAAGGCACTGTGGCTGTGGGATAGTAGGGAGAGATGGTGCCTATAGTAACAGTGGATAATAGTCTCTGGGAAGGGAGTGTGACTGTGGGGTAGCAGGTATAGTAGTGAGAGATGGTGCCTATAGTAACAGTGGATAATAGTCTCTGGGAAGGGAGTGTGGCTGTGGGATAGCAGGTATAGTAGGGAGAGATGGTGCCTATAGTAACAGTGGATAATAGTCTCTGGGAAGGGAGTGTGACTGTGGGGTAGCAGGTATAGTAGTGAGAGATGGTGCCTATAGTAACAGTGGATAATAGGCTCTGGGAAGGTGTGACTGTGGGATAGCAGGTATAGTAGGAGAGATGTGCCTATAGTAACAGTGGGATAATAGTCTCTGGGAAGGGAGTGTGACTGTGGGATAGCAGGTATAGTAGGGAGAGATGGTGCCTATAGTAACAGTGGATAATAGTCTCTGGGAAGGTGTGTGACTGTGGGATAGCAGTATAGTAGGGAGAGATGGTGCCTATAGTAACAGTGGATAATAGTCTCTGGGAAGGGTGTGACTGTGGGATAGCAGGTATAGTAGGGAGAGATGGTGTGTCTATAGTAACAGTGATAATAGTCTCTGGGAAGGGAGTGTGACTGTGGATAGCAGGTATAGTAGGAGAGGTGCCTATAGTAGCAGTGGATAATCTGTGTGACTGCAGGTATAGTAGGAGAGATGTGTCTATAGTAACAGTGGATAATAGTTCTGGGGAACTGTGGGATAGCAGGTATAGTAGGGAGAGATGGTGTCTATAGTAACAGTGGGATAATAGTCTCTGGGAAGGGAGTGTGACTGTGGGATAGCAGGTATAGTAGGGAGAGATGGTGCCTATCAGTAACAGTGGCATAATAGTCTCTGGGAAGGGAGTGTGACTGTGGGATAGCAGGTATAGTAGGGAGAGATGGTGTCTATAGTAACAGTGGGATAATAATCCACACAGCCGGTGGGTTCCCATATGACATGTTAGAGGTGGGTATTAGGCAAAACATCCCATTATTCTTTAATTTTCCCCATCGTCATTTGCACAGGTGAAAGCCAGAGAAACATATATATATAATATATATATATATATATACAGTATTACCTGTCTGATATAATTCCCTCTCCCTTTGATTGGCCACAGTCGAGAAACAAGACAACCGCGGCCGTCGCCATTTTTATTTGCCATCCTGTAGAATCTCATCAATATTCTCTCCTGAGCGACAGAAATGAAATGTAAATTGGAGCAGAATTCTTGTGCCGCTGGAAAGGTCACCGTTCTCTCTGTCATAACCCGATTGTTCTCCAATGGGTTCTCAATAAACGTTGCTCTTCCCTGTGCGTCGGTTGCGTTGGGGGATAAAAATCATTATCCCAGGGGACGATTGTGTTTGTGTCTGCCCTTAACGGACTGGCTACTGTCTGTATTAATCAGCTGGCCACAATATCGGCAATCAGTACTGCAGATATTATTAATATTATTATTATTATTATTATTATTAATAACATGTATTTATAGAGCGCCAACATATATTACCCCAGTGCCACTGAACCAAGGGCAGAGAGGGATTTTGGGCATTTTGACGCCATGTTTTTAGACCCTAAAAAATTAATTGGGCTTTTGAATTATTGGTCTTTTTCTTCAAGGTTTCAAATGGGGGTCACTGACCCCATCTAAGAAAAAGAATGCTCCAATGTATTGTTATTTCTGCTTTTTATTACTTATCTTTCTATTCAGTCCCTCTCCTATTCATATTCCAGTCTCTTATTCAAATCAGTGCATGGTTGCTAGGGGAATTTGGACCCAAGCAACTAGATTGCGGAAATTGCAAACTGGAGAGCTGCTGAATACATTTAAAAAAAACACAAATAATAAAAAATGAAACCCAATTGCAAATTATATTACAATCTACATCATACTAAAAGGTAATTTAAAGGTGAACAACCCCATTAAGGTTATTTGCTAATTTTCTAATGATTTTCTGGGGCTTCCAAGTGATCTGTTTTTTTAATGTATAGAGAGTCTGGCCGCAGGTCTGTGCCGTCATTAAAGATATTTCGGGGTAATCCTATAAGAAATGCTTTGCGGAGCTGTTCTAATAAGATTTGCAAATGTGATACAAGACCTTTGTTTTATTGAAAGGAACATTTCCCCTCACGTATTTTGTTGCTGGTTACTGTACAGTTTGCCTTTATGTGTTCACTTTGGAACTGAGGAAGCTCTGATTGGCTGCAGGTTGTTCTAGAATACTGACGGGCCAATTTCTCCTGTTTCGATTCGCCCAAATTTCCCGCAAAATTCACGAAACGGCGAAAAATTTATGAAATAATGCGTGAAACTCGAAAATTGGCGCCCGCCTCAATTTTGGCACCGGCATTAGAGTCAATGGGCGTCTGAATAGTGTTGACGCGCAGTGATTTTGACATAAGTGACTTTTAGGAACGCTCATCCAAAATTTTTTCAAAACGCTGGTGAATTTTCATGGGAGTTTCGCAAATTTATTCTCGCAAATTCACACCAGGCGAATTTATTCACCCATCTCTATTCTAGAACTATGCCTATTGTAATGCTCTGGCTAATGATTGGTTCCAGCCCAAGTCACATGGGCTCAGGGCAACAACCAAAAAAAAAAAGCACAACATGGTTAAACGTATTTACAATCCATTTGGGTCTAAAAGCTTCTGTCTAAAAAGGTGAATTAATCTTAAATAGAGATAAAATCACTTGAAGGGCCACACGGATCCACCTCTGGCCCGTAGTTGGACAGTCCAGACTCTATAGCAAAGGATATTTCTGGTTTAGTGACCCCTTAAAGCATGACATAGGCCCCGCAGCTCTCCATCTTGGATCTTGTTAGACCATCTTTTGTGTGTCAGTGGCACTGCACATGCTCAGTGGGCTCTGGGCTGCTTTTGAGAAGCTAAGCTTAGGGCTCGTCACTAATTATCCAGCAGAAAATGAGGTTGGTCTGTAATATAAGCTGATGCTACAGGTTTGCTGATTATTAAATTCTGATGCTAATTGCACTGGTTTCTGTGCTGCCATGTAGTAATTATCTGTATTAATTACTAATCAGCCTTATATTGTGACATTTCTATTCTATGTGTACTGTATATTGTGAGTGGGTCCCTAAGCTCAGTAAGTGACAGCAGCACAGAGCATGTGCAGTGAATCAGCAGAAAAGAAGATGGGGAGCTACTGGGGCATCTTTGGAGACACAGATCTTTACTGCTAAAGGGCTGTGGTTGCCTTGGGCTGGTACAAAAACCCAAAACATAATGTACAACATTTCTAGCTACTTCTTTAGTTAGGCTTTAGTTCTCCTTTAAGGTTCTGGGGAGCACATAGTAGAAGTGAAACCACTGACTGAATATATCGTGGACAGTTTCCCATTATAACGTGGCTGCTCCCTATTGATTTACAGAAACAGAGTGAAAGTCTAATGTTTCTTCTCCTTTTCCCCTTGAATTGTTGTTTTTTTAAATTTCCCTATAGGTTCCGGGGAACCGGCGCTGCACATGATACTGTACAGATTTTTGTGAAATTTGCTGTTTTTATTCTTTCAACCACAATTTTTTTGCATTGAGCTATTCATGATTTTATTAAAAATATTTTTTGAAATAACATTGGCGAGTTGTGATTGGTCAGGATCAGCCGTTCTCCGTCCTGCGTGTAATTGTAAGAGCAAAATAAGGGGCCGGGGGGTGGGAGGGGAGGAAATGGAAAAAGACTATATGGCACAGGTTAAATAGTGGATAACAGATAACACCATTATGTTCTACAGAGCTTATCTGTTCTCCTTTGAATGGCTGCCCCCATTGCATACCTCTCAACATTTTTGAAATAGAATGAGGGACAAAAAGATTTCCAGCACTAAGCGCGGTGACTAGGGATGGGCGAATTGTTTCGCCTTGTTTCACCGAGGAAATGGCGCCCATAGACTGTAATGGGCATCGGCGACATTTCGCTGGCGGCAAAACAAAACGGGTCAAATTCGCCCATCCCTACTCTTCACGGTTGTATAATGGCTACCGAATATAATGAGGGAACGAGCTGCAAACACTATGGGACAGATTTATCAAAGGTCGAGGTGAATTTTTGAATGAAAGAAATTCGAACTTCGAGCTATTTTTTGTGTACTTCGACTAGGGAATAGTCCAAATCCAAAAATTCGAATATTGAAATTTATCATGTACTGTCTCTTTAAAAATTCAGCTTCGACCATTCACCATCTAAAATCTGCCAAATTGCTGTTTTAGCCTATGGGGGACCTCCTACAACCTATTTGGAGACAATTAGAAAAATCTAAGTTATTTTAAGTAAAAACTTTGATTCTAATTCAATCGAATGCTTTATTCCTTCAATTCGTACGATTCAAGGGTCGAATTTCGAATAGAAAAAACTTCGAAATTCGAATTCAAAAAGACCAACCGCAATTAAGTTGAAGGTTTTTTTGGGTCAAATAGGTCTGTATTCGCCCGAATTCGAATAGTTCGAATCGAAGGAATATCACTTTCGATCTAATTTGATTCAAAGTTTTTCCCAAAATCCTTTGATTTTTCAAAGTCCACCAATTGACTAGGGCTTGGGGGCCGGGACGGGCGGGGCACACGGGGCCCAGAAAATTTTGTTGTACAGGGCCCCATGATTTCTAACAGCAGCCCTGGCTAAACCTGAGGCCAGTCCCTTGGGTTGAGAATAACCTCAGAATCAGGAGAGCACCATGAGTATAAATTAACTTTTTAAAGACATTTTATGAATGATGTAGAGCCAGAAACGTAACTAGAGGGGGGCGGGCCCTGACGCAGGACGCGCAGCAGGGCCCCCCCCTCCGTACGCCCGGAACTGGCCGGGAATAAGCGGCGCGCGAACTGCCGGGGGGCCCTGAGGGGGTGCGGGCCCTGCTCCCCCGGTATTTCCGGCCACTGTGTAGAGCCTTGTAGACACACAGTATAGAAAGGTTTGTTATCCCAAAGTACCTGGGCACATCATGCAGCCAAATGTCTCCAGGTGGTAGAGCCCAAGAACTAACAGTCTGGAGCATGATTATTTTTTAAGGGCAAGCGGCTGTACAGCAGTAATGGCAGGCATCGGCCAGATTGATGTAAACTTTAGCACCATTGGACTCTGGAGCTGTGGAAGATGCCTGAAAGCAAAATGCTGATGGTGAAGTTTGGTGCAGGAGGCAGAAATGGCCTGCAGCTCTTTTCCATGGATTGGGCAGGGCTCCAGCCTCCATGATAATGTAGATAATCCTCTTCCTGTTTTGTGACAGTTTGAGAAAGGATTTTCCCACTTCAGCACAAAGCGAGGTCCATACAGGATGGAATTGCTGATCACAACCCAACAGTGGCATAAACTGACTGTACCGACTGCCAGTCAGGCCTGATCCCCAAAATCAGTGCCCAACCTCCTAACGATATCAGACTTTAATCTGATCATTGGCCCTTGGGTCAATGATCGGATTACAATGGCAGGAATACGAGCAGAGCAAGGAGCACATCAACTAGCCAGTCCCTGATCCCACTGGAAAATTAAACTTAAACCTTAAAGGTGGCCATACACGGGCCGATAAAAGCTGCCGACAGACCGTGTCGGCAGCTTATTGGCCCGTGTATGGGGGCCCCCGACGGGCTTCCCCGATCGAGATCTGGCCGAAAGTCGGCCAGATCTCGGTCGGATGGGATTAAAAATCCTGTCGGAACGCTGCCGCATCTGTTCGTTGATGTGGCCCCGTGATCCGACCGCCCGTTTGCTAGGATCCGATCGTTGGGCCCACGATCGGATCAGCCCGATTTTGCCCACCTCAAGGTGGGCATATCGGAGGGAGATCCGCTCGTTTGGCGACATCGCCAAACGAGCGGATCTCTCCATGTATGGGGACCTTTAGCCTTTTGACATCTGGCCAATTTTCAGCTGATATTGGTTGGGTGGGAGACAAGGCGATTGATATCAGTAAAAAGTCTCAGATATCGTTCGTCTCGACGATCGGGCAAGACTGAAAACTTTGATCGGACACCTTTGAAGGTTCCCAAACATCGTAACGATAATGCTGAATTATCAGAAAGAATTCTTTTTGTTTTATCCTGCATATCTGACGATTCAGCTCTTAACGTTAGTAGAGTGGACAAAAGATCTTTCATATGACCAATGGTCGTGGGAAAGATCGTAATTGTAGCGTGTATGGCCACCTTTTAGGGCCCAAATTGGCAGATCAAATCTGCCCCTTTAGGGTCAGGGCACACAGGCAGATTCGGGGAGATTAGTTGCCAGGTGACAAATCTCCTCTTCTTCGGGGCGACTAATCTCCTCGAATTGCCTCCCCTGCCTTCTCGCTGGCTAAAATATAAATCATCGGTGGGATGGCACTCGGAGCGAATAGTTTTCCGAAGTCGTCTGACGAGGAAACTTCGGCCGACTTCAGAAAAAAAATTGATTTGACTGCCATCCCGGCGGTTCACATTTTAACCGGCGGGAAGGCAATCAAATCGATTTGTTTTCCAAAGTCGCCCGAAGTTTCCTCGTCAGGCCGGGGGGTCCCCCTCGAATCTGCCTGTGTGCCCAGAGCCTTAGTGCTACTTTTAGAGCCTTTCTGACACTTAGCATCTGCCTTGGTACAACGTGTGGTAGGTGGCAGATTTTCCAGGGAGAAAACACACTGAACAAATCCTGAAACAATAGGATTTACATAGTTTCTCTCTGGTTGGCAGGGTGAAGACTAAACTGAAGGCGCATAATGCAGCTGAATCAAAAAATCTGCCCACTCTGATCCCTGTTCTCTAATACAATGTACTGTATTCTTCTATACAATGCCATTTAGAATTCCGTCTGATCTCACAGGCTCAGGAGGACCAAGGTAGAGCTTTGATCTCCAGGCTTTGGTGCTTCTCAGAGGCAAAGACACAGATACGCATGGCTTAACTGCGCACTATAATGGGGAAAAGGTGCCTGTTCCCAGGTACTTTGGAAAATATAAACTTCTGCCCGGATTTTCCTTCGTTTTATCATTAAATCACGGACCATGAACTGGTTTTATCTCAGTACAGAAAGCGCCTGGACAGATGTACATTTGATAGGTCACTAAAGTGAGTCTGCCAAGCTATTATCAGTGAGGCTCCCCTTTTGGTTTTTATGGATCAGTATTGTCTTTTTTACTGGATATGTAGGGTTAGGCTGGGCACAATAGGATCATCTATTAACTGTCAGTAGCTGTCCTGTACCCCTAAATATGCAGTTAACCCCTTCTTAAACCCCCATACACAATCACCATGGCATGGCATGTACTGGAACAAGGTCCCCTTTTATGATTCCCAATGGCAAAGAAAGCTTTTTTTTCACTTTGTCATTTTATTCTTTTCTGAGAACTGGTTCCAGAGATAAGTTCATTTAGATGATTTGCCCCTGTTGTCTTTATAAACCCTCCAAGCCCTCACAAACATTAAAGACTTTATGTGACATTAATATGCTCCCCCCCAGGAGCAAGAGCTTACAATGGGGGTCCCTAACATTTTTATTTACCCATGAGCCACATTCAAATATGAAAAGAGTTGGGGAGCCACACAAGCATGAAAAAGTTCCTTTGGGTGCCAAATAATGGCTATTTGTAGCCCCTATATGGACTGGCAGCCTACAGGAGACTCCGTTTGGCAGTACAGCTGGTTTTTAAACAACCAAAACTTGCCTCCAAGCCTGGAATTCAAAAATAAGCACCTGCTTTAAGGCCAATGAGAGCAACATCCAAGGGGTTGGAAAGCAAAATGTTGCTCACAAGCTACTGGTTGGGGATCACTGGCTTAAAAAATAACATTCTTGAGTGAACCAGCACGGAAGAACAAGGAAAGAGCTGCTCTTGATGAGCCACACCTCTATCAAAGGTCTGGAGCACCCAAGCCTACAGCAGATGAGTACACCAGGTTGTGTGCAACCTTACTAATGGGCTGCTGAGGAGTATGAGGACCAACCTAACGGAGTGACCCATTGCTATTCTAAAGGGAACATTATTTATATTTTCACTGGATATTAGCTATCAAAGTCTAGCGATATTCACTGGTTTTACTATCACCAACTAATGTCAACATGGCTAAACTTGCTTTCCCACATGACTGGCCTGATGCATCCCAACTGGAGGGTCGGCAGTTACAGAGGACTGAATAAGAGAAAACAGTATCATTTACCACAACCACCTCTCCCTTACATCCAGGAAGACGTGGCAGAATAGAAGTGTTACGGAAAGGGGTGTGTATGTAGACACACTATAATGTTATGCTGTTCATTGATGTGTAATGCTGACAAGATCATTTTTCTTTTTGTGATATGGATTGTATAAAACCAATAAAGACTTTATTTATTTAAAAAATATAGGTTGGCAACCTGGTCTGTAATTACAGAACTCTTTGGGAGGATACATTTTATTTAACTGCCTCTTACAGGTGGTATCTAGGAAGAATGGGTTATCCATTAATCCTTTATTATTTCATACAATGTTTATACTTCCTCTACAGTTACTGTGGGGTTCATTTATGATAACTGGTGTTGGATGCAAAATGGAGCAAAAGTTGAGCAAAAATGCCTTACATTATTGGTACACCAATGTTTTTTAAGACTTGCTTTTGTAAAAGAAACACACAATATAGTATTATTGTCTAGTGGAGCCTCTTGGAACCAATAAGGTGGAAGCTCTGTACAGTTGGTTCCCATTCTACTCCCATATCTCTGGGGAGAATCCCTGGTTTGCCCGGTGGCAGGAATGTTATGTTTTGGAGATTTTGAGATACAGGGATAATACTGTACAATATGGAAAAGAACAACACAGTGCTCTGCAATGGTGTGCTCAGTGGCACAATGATAGGTGATACAGACCTTTCTGTTTCTGGGAAGGGAGTGTGACTGTGGGATAGCAGGTATAGTAGGGAGAGATGGTGCCTATAGTAACAGTGGATAATAGTCTCTGGGAAGGGAGTGTGACTGTGGGATAGCAGGTATAGTAGGGAGAGATGGTGCCTATAGTAACAGTGGATAATAGTCTCTGGGAAGGGAGTGTGACTGTGGGATAGCAGGTATAGTAGGGAGAGATGGTGCCTATAGTAACAGTGGATAATAGTCTCTGGGAAGGGAGTGTGACTGTGGGATAGCAGGTATAGTAGGGAGAGATGGTGCCTGTAGTAACAGTGGATAATAGTCTCTGGGAAGGGAGTGTGACTGTGGGATAGCAGGTATAGTAGGGAGAGATGGTGCCTATAGTAACAGTGGATAATAGTCTCTGGGAAGGGAGTGTGACTGTGGGATAGCAGGTATAGTAGGGAGAGATGGTGCCTATAGTAACAGTGGATAATAGTCTCTGGGAAGGGAGTGTGACTGTGGGATAGCAGGTTAATGAGTAGGGAGAGATGGTGCCTATAGTAACAGTGGATAATAGTCTCTGGGAGGGAGTGTGACTGTGGGATAGCAGGTATAGTAGGGAGAGATGGTGCCTGTAGTAACAGTGGATAATAGTCTCTGGGAAGGGAGTGTGACTGTGGGATAGCAGGTATAGTAGGGAGAGATGGTGCCTATAGTAACAGTGGATAATAGTCTCTGGGAAGGGAGTGTGACTGTGGGATAGCAGGTATAGTAGGGAGAGATGGTGCCTATAGTAACAGTGGATAATAGTCTCTGGGAAGGGAGTGTGACTGTGGGATAGCAGGTATAGTAGGGAGAGATGGTGCCTATAGTAACAGTGGATAATAGTCTCTGGGAAGGGAGTGTGACTGTGGGATAGCAGGTATAGTAGGGAGAGATGGTGCCTATAGTAACAGTGGGATAATAGTCAGTGGGAAGGGAGTGTGACTGTGGGATAGCAGGTATAGTAGGGAGAGATGGTGTCTATAGTAACAGTGGGATAATAGTCTCTGGGAAGGGAGTGTGGCTGTGAGATAGCAGGTATAGTAGGGAGAGATGGTGCCTATAGTAACAGTGGATAATAGTCTCTGGGAAGGGAGTGTGACTGTGGGATAGCAGGTATAGTAGGGAGAGATGGTGTCTATAGTAACAGTGGATAATAGTCTCTGGGAAGGGAGTGTGACTGTGGGATAGCAGGTATAGTAGGGAGAGATGGTGCCTATAGTAACAGTGGGATAATAGTCTCTGGGAAGGGAGTGTGACTGTGGGATAGCAGGTATAGTAGGGAGAGATGGTGTCTATAGTAACAGTGGATAATAGTCTCTGGGAAGGGAGTGTGACTGTGGGATAGCAGGTATAGTAGGGAGAGATGGTGCCTATAGTAACAGTGGATAATAGTCTCTGGGAAGGGAGTGTGACTGTGGGATAGCAGGTATAGTAGGGAGAGATGGTGCCTATAGTAACAGTGGGATAATAGTCTCTGGGAAGGGAGTGTGACTGTGGGATAGCAGGTATAGTAGGGAGAGATGGTGCCTATAGTAACAGTGGGATAATAGTCTCTGGGAAGGGAGTGTGACTGTTGGATAGCAGGTATAGTAGGGAGAAATGGTTTCTATAGTAACAGTGGATAATAGTCTCTGGGAAGGGAGTGTGACTGTGGGATAGCAGGTATAGTAGGGAGAGATGGTGCCTATAGTAACAGTGGGATAATAGTCTCTGGGAAGGGAGTGTGACTGTGGGATAGCAGGTATAGTAGGGAGAGATGGTGCCTATAGTAACAGTGGGATAATAGTCTCTGGAAAGGGACTGTGACTGTAGGATAGCAGGTATAGTAGGGAGAGATGGTGCCTATAGTAACAGTGGATAATAGTCTCTGGGAAGGGAGTGTGACTGTGGGATAGCAGGTATAGTAGGGAGAGATGGTGCCTATAGTAACAGTGGATAATAGTCTCTGGGAAGGGAGTGTGACTGTGGGATAGCAGGTATAGTAGGGAGAGATGGTGCCTATAGTAACAATGGATAATAGTCTCTGGGAAGGGAGTGTAACTGTGGGATAGCAGGTATAGTAGGGAGAGATGGTGTCTATAGTAACAGTGGATAATAGTCTCTGGGAAGGGAGTGTGACTGTGGGATAGCAGGTATAGTAGGGAGAGATGGTGCCTATAGTAACAGTGGAATAATAGTCTCTGGGAAGGGAGTGTAACTGTGGGATAGCAGGTATAGTAGGGAGAGATGTCAACAAGTCAAGACAAGAACAAAACCCCAGAGCATCAGAGCCTGGGGGTCTTCAGTTAATGTAGAAGCAACTTTTAGAAGTTTGAGTTTTTGGCATCAGTTAATCCAAATGAAAGCATTAGCACATTTGTTTTCATATTCTGAAGTACACCAGATACATAATTAATGTCACATTGCTAAGCAGAGAAGACATGCAAATATACTTTATAAATGCATTCAGTCGTCTAAAACCGTCGGCATTTAAATGAGTGTCAGCCCATCTCTCTCATACACGGTGTAATTGTCCCAGAGCACATGACAAACAGCGGCGCCTTCGTTCACCTTGATGAGAACAGAAAAGGAGCAAAATCTCAGAAATCCTCATTGAAATTCATAAATTATTTGCTGACCCTATTATCTTCCCTGTAGACCCATTTCGAGAGCCCAGCGCGGCGCATTCATTATAAAGCAGGTCTTTAATTCATCCCCAGATTGACTTGTAATCAGTCTGTTAAAAATGGATTTTCCTTATCGTTTAATGGAGGAAATTTTAAGGACATTGTCACTTTCTTTGTCCCTCGTTTACATATGTAATTCATGACATCGCCGCGTCTCTCCAAAGACTCTTTAAATAGGTTTGGGGCGAGTTGCTCAGAGGCTTTGCTCATCAGAGCTGGAGATCTCATGGTGACCGGGAGTTCTCAGCATTGAGAGTAAATGTATGGGTTTAAAGGATAAGTAAACCTTTAAATAAGTGAAAGTAAAATTAACGAGGGTGCTATTCTAAGCACTTTTGCAATATACATTCATTATTTATTTATTTTTAATTCCAAGATATTAAGGGATACATGTACGGTTAATATGAATGAATTGTGTTACAACAGCGCCACCTGCTGGTCAGTTTCCCACCAGTCTGACCAGCAAGTAGTCAAGGAAGTTTGTCAGGAGAAAGGAAGAGGCTGCTCTGATGTTCTGCTTAGGAAAGATTTGAGAAAGGTTTCTAATTTTATTCCTAAGCAGAAGAACATCAGAGCAGCCTCTTTCTTTCTCCTGACAACTTCTTCCTTGACTACTTGCTGGTCAGACAGGTTTGAAAATGACCAGCAGGTGGCGCTGTTGTAACAAAATTCATGTTTGTTTTGTGGCATTAGAGAGACGGGCAGGAGGGCTCACCTTTATCAATGAACTGTCACCTCAGTGAGCAAATGTACAAAACTTGGGGCTAATTGCTCAAAGCGGAACCCTGTAAGGCAGTGATCCCCAACCAGTAGCTCGTGAGCAACATGTTGCTCTCCAACCCCTTGGATGTTGCTCTCGGTGTCCTCAAAGCAGGTGCTTATTTTTGAATTTTAAGCTTGAAAGCTAATTTTAATTGCATAAAAACTAAGTATAGTGCCAGGGAGAGCCTCTTGTAGGCTGCCAGTCCACATAGGGGCTACCAAATAGCCAATGACAGCCCTTATTTGGCACCCTAGGGGACTTTTTTATGCTTGTGTTGCTCCCCAACTTGTTTTACATTTGAATGTGGCTCACGGGTTAAAAAGGTTGGGGATCCCTGTAAGGAATAAATTGATCCATGTGTCAGTAAGAACAGGGGTGGTTGGGGTCAGACTAACAGGACCATTGAGTCATTTGTCACAGCTAGTGATGGGTGAATAAATTCGCAAAACTCCCACCGGCGTCAAAAATCTTTGGATGAGTGTCCAAAAAGTGGCGCGCGTCAACAGTATTTGGACACCCATTGACTTTAACATCGGCGTCAAAATTGACACGAGCGACTTTTTGGATGCGCGTCCAAAATTGACGCGGGAGTCAATTTTCGCGTTTCACGAATTTCGCCCATCACTAGTTCTACAACATCCTGCCTCCGACATATAAGAGTCACTGGAGCAGCAGGTACCTCCATAAAACTATAGTCTTACTCAGGCATGTGAGTGTCCATGTGTAGGGTGACAGCTATAGGGTGCAGGTCCTTGGGTGCCTATATATAAAGAAAATGGTTTAACCCCTGCCAGCCACCTGACACGTAGAGGAAAGAGAGGGATGTGATTGGCGAAAGCGAAAACTGTACTTCACACGCCAATCATCAATGGGAAGGGGGCAGGCTGAATCTGGTGCCTAGGACAGCACTAGACCTTACAGGGGTTGTTCACCTTTAAATTAACTTTTAGTAGTAATTTTCTGAGACAAATTGCAATTGGTTTTCATTTTTTATTATTTGTGGTTTTTGAGTTATTTAGCTTTTTATTCAGCAACCCTCCAGTTTGCAGCTTTAGCCATCGGGTTGCTAGGATCCTAATTCCCCTAGCAAACCTGCGCTGATTTGAATAAGAGGCTGAAATATGAATAGGAGAGGCCTGAATAAAAAGATGAATAATAAAAAGTAGCAATAACAATACATTTGTAGCCTTACAGAGTATTTGTTTATTAGAAGGGGTCACTGACCCCCTTTGAAAGCTGGAAAGTGTCAGACGAAAAAGGCTAATAATTCAGAAACAATTTAATAATGAAGACCAATTGAAAAGTTGCTTAGAATTAGCCATTCTATAACATAACATACCAAAATGGCACCAATCCAACTGGCACAACAGAGTTTTTAAAATGTGTTTTAAAGTCAGTAGAATTCCCAAAAAGACACTTTAAGGGGCTTCCAAGGCTTACCCTGACCAAATCAGCGCTGAACAGAAGATGTCAAGGCTTATTTTAGTGTTTTAGAGTGTCCCATTCCTAACAATGTTGCGATTGGTCTTTGTTATTTATTCTCTATAGTTTTTTTTAATTATTTGCTTTCCTCTTCTGCCTTTTTCCAGCTTTGGAATGGGGTCACTGACCCTGGCAACCAAAAAAAACAAAACAATTGCTCTGTGAGGCTACAATTTAATTGTTACTTTTTATTCCTTACTTTTCTGTCCAGGCTTTTTCCTATCCATATTCTCTCATTCAAACCAATGCCTGGTCTGGTTGCTGGGGATGTGCCAGATCCCTGTTTGTCGGATTTAGACCAACCCTGAATCTTTCAGGAAGGAAGGATTCAAACTGAATTCGAACCCTGATTTGCACATGCAAATAGGGAACAGAAGGGGGAAAGAAAGTGTGAGCTTGTCAGCATTCGGAAAAAAATATTCATCTCTTAAAATCCAGGATTCGGTGTATCCCTACTGGTAGCTAGGGTACCTAAGACCCTAGCAACTAGATACAGTAGCGACTAAAATTTGACCTTGAGACGTGATGAACAAAAAGATAAACAACTGGGGGGAAAAAAACACAAAAATGTTGACCAATTGCAAATGATCTCAGAATATTAATGCCTATATCATTCTAAACATTAATGTAAAGGTTAATTCAAGGGTTACGACCCCCGTCTAAGTCTATGATGACCATCGTTGGGAAGCTGGATCTAAAGAAAGCACTAATTATAGAAACTGCCATGAGTAAGAATCTACAAGATGGAGTTATAAACCCCTTTAGACACTTGACTAGTTTAGGTAAGTTTTATAAAACAGAAAAAATTCCGGGAAACACAGTAGTCGTGTGGATTAGGGCCCTTCAGATTTGGAAGCCTAAAAACAAAAGCATAACATGATCACAAAAAGACACTTTTTATCGGCATGGCGACGGAACATGACTTCCATTGACGGCTTTCTTTCAGCGCCAACAAAACAACGCATTGTGACATTTCTTTTGCTTTACAGTGGGAGCCTTTGTAAATCCAGCTGCTTACACTCTCCTTGATTCTTTCTTCCGTGCGCCAACAAAAGAAATAGGAAACAGAAAAGTAGAAAGGAGGCAGAAACATTGGGGCTTTTCTGCAAACAGAAATCACAGTACAGGTATGGTATCCCTTATCCGGAAACCCATTATCCAGAATTTTAAAAAATGATTTTCTCTGTAATAATAAAACAGTAGCTTGTACTTGATCCCAACGAAGATATAATTAATCCTTATTGGAAGCAAAACCAGCCTATTGGGTTTATTTAATGTTTATATGATTTTCTAATAGACAAGGTACAAATTAAGGAAAGATCCTTTATCCGGAAAACCTCAGGTCCCGAGCATTCTGGATAACCAGTCCCATACCTGTATATTGAGATCAGAGGCTGATTTGATGCATTAGAGTGTGACCAGCCCTGTGTATTAGTGTATGGCGGATGGTACTGGTCACACTGGAAGGGCAATGCAAGTCATCCAAACTGGGTTTTCTGCATTTTTGGTTCTGATAGCTAGCAATTACAGTTCCCCAATGTTCCATATAAGTGGAGCACAAACTTATACAAAATGGGCTCTGTCCTCGGTCATTTTAGGACCCTCAACTGGCAAACTTTGGGGGAAGGCGTGTGATAAAGATGCAGTGGTTGAAGACGCATTGACAAGGTCATCTCCCAACAAGTCGGCATAATCCTCCCGTTATTATCCAAATGCTCCAGTAACTTTGCCAATTAAGCAGGTCTTATAATGAATGCTTAACTCCATGCTATGGAATTGGACATTGTCCATCAGTCAGGACCTCTACTGGTGCTCTTGGACCCCTTTAGCAGCTGATGGGTCTGCCGGTCAATCCAACAACCAACATTTGCCCTGTGCCCCTCAGTCCACCACCCAAGGGGCTGTCCCATTAAGCCTTTTATTCAGTGTAGATACTCTTCCTCTTGACTTTTTAAAGTGGAAGTAAAGTCTTACATAGAATAAAGCTAGAAATGCTGTATTTTGTATACTAAACATTAACATGAACTTACTGCACCACAAGCCTAATCAAACAAATGATTTATGCTTTCAAAGTTGGCCACAGGGGATCATCATCTTGTAACTTTGTTAAACATCTTTGCAAGACCAAGACTGTGCACATGCTCAGTGTGGTCTTGGCAGCTTAGGGATCATCATAAATTATCAAAACAGCACAAGTCAAATAATATCTGCCAGAAGCTGATACAACAAGACTGATTAATAATCAGAATATACAGACTGCACTGGGTCCTGTGTTGTCATGTAATCTAATGTGGATTTTATAGTTTTTGTATTGTTTAATACAAACTTTCTCCAACTCTGCAGAACCAGTGGCTGCAGCAAAATAATCCTCCAAATAGAATCCCAGTTTATCTGTTTAAATCTGGCTCCATGATCTTTGTTCCTGCAGCTGGAGTTGGAAACAGTAAAGGGGATGTAAAGGCAAAAATAAAATCTAATACAAATCTCTACACAGTCGCTGACTGCTCTACAGAGAAACAAACAAAGCTGCTTGAGTTCTGCATGGCTGGGAAGTAAGGTGGGGGCTCCCTCTGCTGTTCATAAGTATGATTGTTTCCCTGCAGAGCAGTTAGGGACTGTCTGACAATTCCTATCCACAGCAGTAAATGAAGGGAGAATTTCACTGCATACAGTCAGGTTTCTCATAAAAACGGTACACATTTTTTAATTAAAGTATATTGGAGATAGGTTTCTTTTTAATTAAAGAAAGTAAAAACGGATTTTATTTCTTTTTTACTTTACTTGCCCATTAGCTTTCATCTATCGAATCACTGTAGTGATAGCAGAATGTTGAGAACTTTTTTTCTGAATTTTGTATTGCTAAATGACTGTAGCAAGTAAACCCACTGGATGTGAAAAAAAATCCCAGTAAAGTGACAAAATTAGTATTATTAGTATTTCTTAGTACAGGTATGTACCTGGAATTGTCTCCCTGAATCAGTGGTACAGGCTGATACATTAGATAGGTATAAGAAGGGGTTGGATAGTGTTTAGCAAGTGAGGGAATACAGGGATATGGGAAATAGCTCATAGTACAAGTTGATCCAGGGACTGGTCCCATTGCCAATTTGGAGTCAGGAAGGAATTTTTCCCCCTCTGAGGCAAATTGGAGAGACTTCAAATGGGGTTTTTGCCTTCCTCTGGATCAACTGGCAGTTAGGCAGGTTAAAAAAGAGTTGAAAGGCTGAACTTTATGGACGTGTTTATTTTTTCAACCTAACTTACTATGTAGGGTCTGTTTTCCAGCATGTTTGGGACCTGGGGTCTCCTGGATAATGGATCTTTACGTAATTTTGATCTCTTTACCATAACTCTACGAAAAAATTATTTAAACATTAAATAAACCTTATAGGACTGTTTTGCCTCCATTGAGGATTAATTATATTTTAGGATTATTATTTTTTTGAAATCTAAATTATTTGGTTGAAATGGATTCTATGGGTGATAGCCTTCTTGTAATGCTGAGCTTTCTGGATAATGGGTTTCCGGAGACTGGATTTGTTTGTCAAAGAGAGTGCAAACCGTGGTCACCATATAATCCCCATACTCCATCATATAATAAAATAATGTCGACAGCTGGTGTCCAACACACCAGGGACTACAAGAATAAGAAACATGGCCCTAAAGATTCCCGCCTCAGAGTGTCATGTCCTTGTGTTCTCAAACTACCGAATATGCTTGAAAATGAAACAAGAACAAAATCAGAGCTTTGAAGTGCAGGGATTATTTAGTTTTGATTGATTAATAACCAGGGAGTTTGCTTTGCCCCATAATTATTGTTTTTATAGAATGCCACATAGGGGCGTCATACACTGGGGCTCATTTATAATCACTTGGCAAATGTGCACTTGGGCAATCACCTATAGCAACCAATCAAATGTTTTCTAAAAAGGTTATGTTGAACTGTAGCTCACCGATTAGTGTTTCAGCTCATCCCACTAGATATCCTGTGCCAATATCCCAAAAAGGCCATCCAATAAAGATAAAGTATGTAGGATGAGTCTAAGGCAGTATTTTAACTGCAATTAATTGTTATTGAGGAAATGGTTCGCACACAACGGGGCCGATTCACTAACTTCGAGTGAAGGATTCGAAGGTAAAAAACTTCGAATTTCGAAGTTTTTTTGGGCTACTTCGCCCATCGAATGGGCTACTTCGACCTTCGACTACGACTATGACTTCGAATCGAAGGATTCGAACTAAAAATCGTTAGACTATTCGACCATTCGATAGTCGAAGTACTGTCTCTTTAAAAAAAACTTCGACCCCCTAGTTCACCATCTAAAAGCTACCGAAGTCAATGTTAGCCTATGGGGAAGGTCCCCATAGGTTGGCTAACTTTTTTTGATCGAAGGATATTCCTTCGATCGTTGGATTAAAATCCTGCGCTAAATCCTTCGACTTCGATATTCGAAGTCGAAGGATTTTAATTCCTAGTCGAATATCGAGGGTTAATTAACTCTCGATATTCGACCCTTAGTGAATCGGCCCCAACATGTTTCGGGTAAAGCCCTTTATCAAGTGTGACACACATGTTGTGTGTGAACCACATCCTCAATAAAAATTAATTGCAGTTAAAATGCTGCTTTGGACTCTTCCTACATACTTTATATTTATTGGACAATCAAATGTTTTCTTTTATTCCTCTACCTGTAGGAGCTATGGGTTATTGGCCAGTATTTATAATTGAAGCCCACTCCAAAGAAACAGCCTAGAATTCAGCACAAAGGAGTAGCTGTGCTGCCAGACTGATTGCAACTGCAGGGGTTGCACTGTGAGATATATACAGAATATACAGGGCTCTCCAAGGGCATAAATGAGCCATAACAATGTGATCCAGATTAGAGGCTGTCAATTGTAGTCCAGGAACAGCTGGAGGGCTGCAAATTGCACAGACTGATGAGATGGAAACATACTGATAAATCTAAGGCTCTCTAGGTATGTTCTGTATACAGGCCACATAGAAACATATAGAAGAGGTACCAGATCTCCCCAAAATGGATATCAGTTTCATTTGGACGCATGCCGTCTATTAGAGTTGTCCTTGGTGCTGAAATCCAGTTGTTTCCTTTCCAGTCTGTTCTATGAAATCTGCCCCAAATCCATGTATTGTCTGTATAGCCAAGCACTAGTAATGGGGCCCCATAGAGCAGGGGTCCCCAACCTTTGTTACCCATGAGCCACATTCAAATGTAAAAACAGTTGGGGAGCAACAAAAGCATGAAAAAGTCCCTTGGGTGCAAAATAAGGGCTGTGATTGGTTATTTGGTAGCCCCTATGTGGACTGGCAGCCTACAGGTGACTCTACTTGGCACAATACTTAGTTCTTATGCAAATAATATTTGCCTCTAAGCCTATAATTCAAAAATAAGCACCTGCTTTGAGGACATTGAGAGCAACATCCAAGGGGTTGGGGAGCAACATGTTACCCACAAGATACTGGTTGGGGATCACTGATCTAGAGGATAATATTCCCCAGACACAGGGAACCCCTATGCAAATAGAACTAGAATGTTTAGATTAGATGAGATAACCTGTAGTTGAAACGATTATGTTCATCTTCACTTTCTCTTTTAGGCAATCGTATTCTGAGACAATCTGCAGTTGGTCTCCTTTTAACTATTCCTATTACCTTCAAGTTCAGACCTTCCCCTGTTCGTCATCCATATATCGGTTGCATTTCCAAACTAGAGTCCCAAATGAAAAAAGTAATCTCATTGAAAACCCTAAGTTAAAAAATGACAAGTTTTGGGGCTATTTCTCATGGGACAATTCACATTGTTTTTCATCTAGCGGATTTGTAGCTCTGTTTGCAGGGGCCAAAATGCTCTTGACAAAATCTTCCCCCCCCCTTGACTTGAGTAGCACCTGTACAAATGGAAACATTCTGCCCCCCTCCCACAGATCTATACATTGTCCTGGTTACAAAATGATCAGAATCACCTTTGTGCCACTGCTCGGAACAGTTCTCATTTCTTTCTATCCTAAAATCCCCATATCAGCTTTTCCAAATTAGCTGAGGACGAGTCCATCTCCTGTTGTTGTAGATTCTATTAAATCTGTTGGTAAAGTCATTGCACAAATCCCTGAATACACATGATTAAGCACTGACTCCTGGATAAACAAACAGCATTACGTTGTGTCCGTCGGACAGTCGAACACACAGAGGCAGCCCCGTCTTGTACTGCTCCATTTACAGTGAAAAAATGTTTAATGTCAGTTTTATTAAAATATTCCTGCTGGATTCCTCTGCCCCAATTCTGTCACTGCTTAATTAGGACAGCAATAGGTGGACGTGGAACCTGATAACCATTTATCTGAATATGGTTTTTAATATCTCCGGGACGTTGTTTCATTTGTGCTGCGATGTCTTTCATTTAAAGGAAACTGCTTAACAGCAGTAGGGATAACAAGATGTCCAAGGCTGCAGGCTGAGTTATACAGGGAACTCTGAGTATCACTCATGTATTATAAGGGATAATGTACCCCCTACTGTAAATGATAAGGATATTAGAAGTCACTGGGGGGTTCTGTGACCATATAAAGGCACAAGGCTGCAGGCTGAGTTATACAGGGAACTCTGAGTATCACTCATGTATTATAAGGGATAATGTACCCCCTACTGTAAATGATAAGGATATTAGAAGTCACTGAGGGGTTCTGTGACCATATAAAGACACAAGGCTACAGGCTGAGTTATACAGGGAACTCTGAGTATCACTCATATATTATAAGGGATAATATACCCCCTACTGTAAATGATAAGGATATTAGAAGTCACTGAGGGGTTGTTCTGTGACCATATAAAGGTACAAGGCTGCAGGCTGAGTTATACAGGGAACACTGAGTATCACTCATGTATTATAAGGGTTAATGTACCCCCTACTGTAAATGATAAGGATATTATAAGTCACTGAGGGGTTGTTCTGTGACCATATAAAGGCACAAGGCTGCAGGCTGAGTTATACAGGGAACTCTGAGTATCACTCATGTATTATAAGGAATAATGTACCCCCTATAGTGATGGGCGAATCTGCGCCGTTTCGGTTCGCCGAAAAATTCGCGAAACGGCGCCGGCGTCTCGTTTTTGACGCCGGCGCCCGTTTTTTCCAACGCCGTCACCCGTTTTTGACGCAGGCGTCCGTTTTTTCGGGAAAAAAATTTTTTGCCGCCGGCGAATTTTTTCGGCGAATTTTCGCGGGCGTTTCGCGAATTTATTCGCCTGCCACGAATCGCGCGAATTCGCGCCTGGCAAATAAATTCGCCCATCACTAACCCCCTACTGTAAATGATAAGGATGTTAGAAGTCACTGAGGG
This sequence comes from Xenopus laevis, assembly GCF_017654675.1. Lineage (NCBI taxonomy): Eukaryota > Metazoa > Chordata > Amphibia > Anura > Pipidae > Xenopus > Xenopus laevis. The sequence continues at coordinate 118,258,107 of NC_054378.1, read as the reverse complement.
ATTGTTCTGTGACCATATAAAGGCACAAGGCTACAGGCTGAGTGATACAGGGAACTCTGAGTATCACTCATGTATTATAAGGGATAATGTACCCCCTACTGTCAATGATAAGGATATTAGAAGTCACTGAGGAGTTCTGTGACCATATAAAGGCACAAGGCTGCAGGCCAGGGGCGTAACTACAGATGAAGCAGACCCTGCGGCTGCAGGGGGGCCCAGGAGGTACAGGGGGCCCCATGAGGCTCTCATTGATGAGCAATTTGAACATATATTGGTAAAACAGGACAAACACTGGATATGTTGGGGGCCCTAAAATTAATTTGCTGTGGGGCCCAGCAACATCTAGTTACACCACTGCTGCAGGCTGAGTTATACAGGGAACTCTGAGTATCACTCATGTATTATAAGGGATAATGTACCCCTACTGTAAATGATAAGGATATTAGAAGTCACTGAGGGGTTCTGTGACCATATAAAGGCACAAGGCTGCAGGCTGAGTTATACAGGGAACTCTGAGATTCACTCATGTATTATAAGGGATAATGTACCCCCTACTGTAAATGATAAGGATATTAGAAGTCACTGAGGGGTTGTTCTGTGACCATATAAAGGCACAAGGCTGCAGGCTGAGTTATACAGGGAACTCTGAGTATCACTCATGTATTATAAGAGATAATGTACCCCCTACTTTAAATGATAAGGATGTTAGAAGTCACTAAGGGATTCTGTGACCACAAGGGCTGCAGGCAAACATTATTTTACAATACAAGTTCTAGTGAGTAACATGTAACTAGTGACATTATTAAACAACCTTTGAAAACATATATTTTACAGATTTTTCATGTTGTTTGTATATTATATTCAGATAACCAATAATTTGCACCATAAATATAAAAACGCATTTTAGTTCCATATTTAAAGAGACAGTATACCCACTTGTCCAACATGAGCTCAGCTGCTGAACACTCTTTTGGCCTATTGTTTTAATTAAAAATCATATGTATTTTATTAATTGCACTAAACAGAGTGGGTTATTTATTGGGTGTTGTACATAGAATTATGCTGGTCAATAAGACCCACTGGCTAAATCTCTCTGCCCTATACAAATGAATTACCAGATTCAGAAGTTATTCACAGAGATTCAATGCAGATCGAAGGTAGAATTGGTGCGGCAGTTACAAAGTTTTCAGAGCAGCTGGATTTGGTGAATACATTATTTTGCATGTGAGCTTCCATCGTACATGCTGGAGAGGGTGTTCCTTGTATTTGCTTACTGCACCCTGCTGGGATTTGGATTGGGTTAGTATATTTAGGGAAACGCAGCAAGGAAACTTGATGACAGGGTTGAAAATAAGGAGGGCAGGTTGAATGCAGGTAATACTTTATATCATGTTGATTATATCAGGGAGGGGGCTGTCCATTCTGAGGGTGGTGGAGAAGTTTCTTTATGCTTGGTTTTAATAAATCATGGGTACCTACAAAACCCATCTATGTCTGCTTTAAAGGTAAGATTATAAGAGCATTAACTCTGGGCCCCAAGCATCAAAAGGGCTCAGTGGTGTAAAAAAAAAATGTAGATGTTGATAAACTACAGTTCTCTGCAGTCGGTGGCCCTCTCTTATGCTTGAGCTGTCTGTAGCACTGTATAGACAAGAGCAACCCTGCTCACCCCTGAAAGGATTGAAATAACCTAATAAATCTCTATGCTGCCCCAATGATCTACCCATTTTGCAGGAATAGGTGGCAAGCATGGGTTAGTGTGTATAGTAAGGCACAGTGGAGTAAGGGTCCATAACTGTGGTATAGCTTGCATAATAAGGCAGAAAGTTTAAGAAGAAGAGGCTCTATTTGTAAAAAAAAAAAAAGCAGTTAGAGGATCCATTTAATGTTGACTATGACAGAGATAAGCAGCTTGAGCTTCTGCTCTCCTATCATCACACACAGCATTGACCAACTGAACCCGTCCTGCATTTCCACACACATCGCTGAAGCGGTGCCACCAATCTAGGCCAATTCATTTGTCCTGTCCCCATTTAGCAATTTCTTTCCTGCCCTTGCCCAGAACTAACAAATATAAAATCCAGGCTACAGGCACATGCTCAGGCAAATACTTCCAGGCTCTGACCACTAGGGGTCCTGTTGGGCAAGGCTTAGAGAAGATCTCAGCCTGTCTCTCTGCGTAAGATATTCTGGGATGCAGGCAGGTTCCCTTTCCTCTTCCTCTCTGTAACTTACCAGCGAGGTGGGAGAATGGCAATTCCATAAGACAAGAGAAGGGAAGTCTTCTGGGGCTCATCTCAAATACAAAGTCCAGGAACATCATTCTGCCTGCAAGTTCACAAGGTAAGAACAACAGATGGTGACTGCACACCTTGGAGAGAAATCCATTCCCTGTATTGGGATTTTCATTGGATTTGCACAAGTATCTCCATTGCAGCAAAGCTTAAGGAAAACTTTCATTAATCAGCTTCCAGTTTCTACAGAACACTTTAGAGCAGACAGAGTGGGATACTGGAGGGTGGGGGCTTGGGTATCAACCATAGATATAAAATAGCTGAAAACAAGAACAGATGTATCTTCTGGTCTTTCAGATGGAATTAAATTCATGGTTACATCTGTGCTGGTTTAATCCCAGTATGTCACTAGTATTGCAGAAGAGATTCCCTATACAAAGACCAGGCAAGCACATTTATAACATCAGACAGGCTTTTTTATTGTATGCCTGAAGAAAGTCCAGAGGGGAGGTGGAGAAGGGCAGATTGTATGGGGCATTGGTGATGCCTAAAAGCCCCAGAAGGGATGGAATGGAGATGTAACCATCTTATAACTAAACCTGCCTTCAGAACGGCAGGTTCTATTAAGTGAATCTACTACAGCAGCTACAGGGTTAATGTGCCGTTAGGGACAACGAGTGGAGGGACTTTGATAAAGCAGAACATTACTCTAGAAAAGCTGCCCCTGGAGATTAGAAGCCTGGAGACAGCTAAAGAAATCTCAGTGTGACATAGGGAAACCAGAAGCGCGCACAATAAAGGTGCATCTCGATCTTCTCTATCTTCTGCTTTGCAGCCTTTATGGACTTCTGCGATGGATCCCCCCAAGATGTGTTAATGGCTGCTGTCTGTGTTCTTCCCTGAGCTAAAGTCTTGAACTGCCTGTTGAAACAGGAGAACTGTCTGAGAAGCATTGAGAACTTGAGCAGCAGCTTGGCAACCTGGACCTCGGGACAATGGCATCCATTGGAGACTTTGACCCTGTGGACACCAGTGTTCCAGCAACTAAAATAGAGATCACTGTCTCTTGCAGGTGGGTTGGGGGGGAGGTCCCTGAGCTCTGGTTTGGCTTGTTCTGGAGGGGAGGAGGGCAGAAGTGCAGATATGTGGTTGATCTACAGGTGCAACCAAGTTCCAGGCAAGTGCTGGGTTAGTGGTGGGGACAGTTATAGAATTATGGATTTCAGAGTCTCCCAGTGAGATAGTGATTAAAGGAACAGTCTAAACTGGTCACTTTGGGGTATCATTTATTTATTGAAGAACACACAAAACATCTTATTTGCCCAAGATGGGGGCAGTTTACATCCATTTGTTCATATTTAATGAAATGTCAATTTTCAGCATATGCTTATAAGCCAAGAATGGAAGTCATGAATGCTTCATAGTTATATGTAAGAAGTTGTTGTGCAGAGTGGATATCTCTTTAAGTAAGCTCCATGGTGTGCTCTGTGCCTTAAAGAGATTCATTACATGGAGGTTAAAACATAAAACACTCAGTGTCACTTGTGGAATCATGATAGTAATGATCATGTTCCCTGAAGAGCTTACAATCTAATATCTATTCAGTCAGCACTTCCCATTTGTTTTCTCATGTTAATCAGAGGAGTCGTTCAGAGAGGGATCATTGTTGGGTTCCTTTTAATTACTTCCCTTGGCATCTGCACTCAGCTGTTCCTCATTCAATTAACCCTGCTCTAAACATTCAGGAAGCGCTGGAGGAGAAAATAACGACTGGATAGAGATGCTTATAAAAGGGGGTTAAAGGTCACTAAATGGAGCTGACACTTAGATATGAGGCAGCCAACAGTTGTGTTTCAGGGGGGGGAGCAGGGAGTTCCCTTTTAATTGATTTTTTTGCACAGAATCTTTGTGCTAACCCTTTTGGCTCTGAGGAGACTTGGAGAATGGTTATCTTGCTGCTTGGGAAGCAGAGGGGTTAAACAAAGACTTTTACTCGCTCGTACATCGGGAAGGACCAGAAAGCAGCGCGTTTTGCTTCACAAAGAGCTCAGTGACTCGCTAGTGGGGGACAAGGGGGAAGCATATAGATGGGCTCTGAGAGATCAGTCACATTGTATTAGTGGGAATAGACTGTCAGGCTTCTCTCTGCTGGAATGAATGGCACATAAAGGAATTCCCATCTTGGTCTTTTGTCCATAATTGTGTGTATCTGTCTGTATCTGTGCCATGAAAGAATTGGGCAGGTTGTATAGATGATAGATGGCAGGCAGGTAGCTATGGCCAGAATAAGCATTTGGCTGATGGAAAGGTACATCGATTAGAAAGAGAGAGATTTAAAGAGATAGAGAGAGAGAGAGAGAGAGAGAGAGAGAGAGATGTTGATGATAGATAGATGATAGAGAAAGATAGAGAGAAAGATGATAGATAGATAGATAGATAGATAGATAGATAGATAGATAGATAGATAGATAGATGGATAATTGGTGTGTATAGTTATTCAGACATGCACACAATATAAGATAAGATATTATCTAAGACAGATTGCTTTTATACCCCATTTTTGGAGAGACAGATAATAAATAATTTATGTATTTCCTAAACATGCACAAATAATTGTGATACAGGAACATGGGCATGTATAATTGGTGTAGAGTGTGTGTATGTGAGAGAGAGAGAGAGAGAGAGAGAGAGAGAGAGAGAGAGAGAGAGAGAGAGAGAGAGAGAGAGATGGGAATTACTATATGCATAAGTGCCTTGGATAAAACATATCTGCCCCATTATGCACATATATAATGCATACATGCATGCTGTATACTGTATATGTGAGAGAGACAGGGAGGGAATACAGCACACATCAGCAGTACAGTAATGCCGTATGACTTATGTTTGAGTTCCTTGAATAACACGTATGTGCCACATCATGCACATGACAGCTCTAACATACAGAGGAAAGGCTAAAGTGATGCTTGGTTTTTCTCTCATTCTACCCCCCTCTCTCTCTCTTTAAATAGACGAGGGATAAGTACTCATCCCAGAAGCAAATGTTGGTAATCGGCGTGAAAAGAAAAACTTGTTACTGAGGGGCTTGGGTTAAGATGCTAATCTGGCAGATAATGGGAGGCTATTGGCCAATAAGCACTGCCTGCAACTATAGGCTTCTTGCCCCTTCTCAGCAGGTAGCCTATTATGGGGAGAATCGGACTAATTCTTAGCAGTCGGTATCCATTATTGTTATTTTTTACGGCTCTTGAGTAATTAGCTGCCTCCCAACCTCAACTGGTGGTGGGGGGGGAGGGTCAACAACTACCAAAGAAAACAGATTCACTGTAAGGCTTACATTCTGTTGTTATTGTTATTGCTACAGGGTGCTGGTTGGGTTGGAAATCTGAATGGGCCAAGGTACATAAACCAGGCATGTCCAACCTGCAGCCCTCCAGAGTTTGACTGCAACTTCAAGCATACCCCCAAACCCCTATCAATACCTATAATAATGTAGACTTCACAACTAAGGGAAGCCTCTGTTTGCATCTGTACCACCCAATGTATAAGTGCTGGTTGCACTACGGCCCGATATATATATATATGTAAATAATACACGGTATCAAGGTTCAGTGAAAGTCTACAAAACAGAGACCTGTGCATAGCGGGCACTAATACATTCTCAATTTGCATGTAAATGATTCAAACCATCATTACACTTGGTTTACAAAAGGAGCAATTATCCTTTTATTGGAGAATAAAGATGTGGCACCAGTTAGTGTTGCATCATTAATCCAAACTGTTCTCTGTTTCCTAATGTATTCATCCCTTTTGCACAGGGCTAAGGCCAAGATGCCCCATCCAGCCTTCCAAAGCATTTAGATGCCCTTCAGTTTTCCCATAGGCTGTGTGTTCTCAGTTTAATAGGGGCTGGCTCCTGAAAAAAACAGGACCAATAATACTGAAGTATGAAGAAGTTTGACTGCTCTTATAGAAACAACCATTAATCAAGGGATAAAATCAGACCCAGTAGCTGCCTGGGGGAAGGGAAGGAATATAAAGTGTTCATCTATCTTTTATATGTTGTCTTAACAAAGTACCACCTATGGTGCTCAGTGGTGCTTAAGCAATGCATATTTGTATTACTAATACCCAAAAGTGGTATTTTGCCACATTAAATGATCATGGCTTCACAAAAGAACTAGGGATTTCCAAAAGTGCAGACTAAGTGAACATTACAGGGGTAACATGGCAATTGTACATGCAACATTAGGGCAATAATGGGTGTGATGCCCACCATGCATGTATCCCTTGCTCCCAGCGCCGATTCGTACCTTAGGGCCGCCTGAGGCGGCTCCTGCAATGCCGCCCCCCCCTCGCCGACTTACCTGTCGGGAGGGGAGGCAGGAACACTAATGCGGAGAGCGCAATTGCGCTCTCTCGCATTCGTAAAGCCGAATTTCCGGTTTAAAAACCGGAAATTCGGCTCTTAAAGGTGCAGGAGCAGCTTTTTGCCGCCCCTGGAAACCGCTCCGGCGTTGCCGCCTGAGGCGAGCATCTCAGCTCGCCTCATTGGCGGCGCGCCCCTGCTTGCTCCTAATTGCCCATCACCATGGGAGCGTGCAAGTGAGCCCTGCTACTATCTGTCAGTGTGCTTCCATTTGCTATGGGTAAGTGCTCTGAATTGTGGCCCTAAGGGCCCCTTAGTATCTCACTAACCCCAAAGCCATGTCATACTTTAGAACTTGTGACATCAGCAATGGAGGGCTGTATCTCTAACAAACCCTATAGCGTGGGGGTCACAGGAAAATGGATATGGGAAAGAAGACACACAACTCTCCTGGTGGTCATGTGACCATAATCTGTTCAATCTGGCCATATGTGTGTATATACTGTAAGGACAGGTCAACCAATCAAATTGGAGAATTGGCTTGGGCGTGGTCATTTTAAGAATCATCATTAGCGCTATGGTTTATATTTTTATATCATAGTAACATCTAATATGAGGTCAAATAGAGAGACATGTTAGACTGGGAGTGGGCGTTATTCTTGGTGATTGACCCAAATAACCCATATATTTACAGGGGAAACCATAAGCTTTTAATAAATAGCAACATGTGCCATGGAACCTGCCTGGAAACCCAGCTTTGTGGACACAGCAACAATAAAACGACCTTATGTTCCACATTGCAGTGCTGCTCTCCAGGGAACATACTGTGATTCGGATATAAATATGTTGGCAGCTATAGCCTCATATATGATAAGATCAGAAATTTCCTGCAGGGAGCTCATGCTATATTCAGGTGAGTCAGGCAGCCTGTAGGTTTAATGAAGGGACAGTAGATTCACGTCCCTTCCCCCAGGGCAACTGTCAATTACAAGAGGATGGAAACCACTGAATGGGTGAAAGGGATCCTGTCATCGGAAAACATGTTTTTTTCAAAACTCATCAGTTAATAGTGCTACTCCAGCAGAATTCTGCACTGAAATCCATTTCTCAAAAGAGCAAACAGATTTTTTTATATTATATTTTGAAATCTGACATGGGGCTAGACATTTTGTAAATTTTCCAGCTGCTCCAAGTCATGTGACTTGTGCCTGCAATTTAGGAGAAAAATGCTTTCTGGCAGGCTGCTGTTTTTCCTTCTCAATGTAACTGAAGGAGTCTCAGTGGGACATGGGTATTTTACTATTGAGTGCTGTTCTTAGATCTACCAGGCAGCTGTTATCTTGTGTTAGGGAGCTGTTATCTGGTTACCTTCCCATTGTTCTTTTGTTTGGCTGCTGGGGGGGGGAAAGGGAGGGGGGTGATATCACTCCAACTTGCAGTACAGCAGTAAAGAGTGATTGAAGTTTATGAGAGCACAAGTCACATGACTTGGGGCAGCTGGGAAATTGACAAAATGTCTAGCCCCATGTCAGATTTCAAAATTGAATATAAAAAAATCTGTTTGCTCTTTTGAGAAATGGATTTCAGTGCAGAATTCTGCTTGAGCAGCACTATTAACTTATTTATTTTGAAAAAAATTGTTTCCCATGACAGTATCCCTTTAATATCTCCAACTGTGTATGATCTTAAAAAGGAATTTACACACATTTCTTATATAGGAAAGGGTATTGGTATTACTTGAAACACTATATTGTATGTAACTAAATAGTTAGCCAAATTCTGTTAAAAACTAAGCTGTCAGTGGTCTCCCATTCCATATGAGACAGACCCCAACCCACACCCCCGTTCCACCTCCAAGAACGTCCCACTAATACTGTTATAAGATGCCTGACCCTGGATTCACCCATAGGGGGAGCAAATACCTGTGGGCACTGATGCTGAGGTTGAGAGAGCTGTCCATGGTGCTGAATCCAAGTCAGTGCTGAAAGGAGACTTTTCGTCAATGGTTTGAATTTGTTTGATGCACAATAGAGTATGATTGTACTTCCCCTTAATGGCAGTATTAACTAACAAATGACCCTTTTAGCATTACCCATAGTTTCCTCAAGTTGCCTGGAATTGCGGTTCTTAACAACAACAGAACGAAGCCTTAATCTAAAAATGGAACATTTACGGAGGGCCATGGGCGCAGAAGCATTAAGGTTATAACAAAATCACAGCCCTTAAACCCACCCCATGTAGTTGTTGATTGTCCTTAACTCTTCCAGTGCTGGATTAAGGATCTGACACAAGGCACAGAGCAAATGTAAGGGAACCCTGTACTTAATGCTCACCTTAAAAGGGTTGTTGACCTTTGAGTTAACTTTTAGTATGATGTAGAGGGGGATATTCTGAGACAAATAGCAATTGGTTTTCATTTTTTTTCATTATTTGTGGTTTTTGAGTTATTTAGCTTTTTATTCAGCAGCTCTCCAGTTTGCAATATCTGCAATCCGGTAGCTGGGGTCCAGTTTACCCTAGCAACCATGTATTTATCTCAATAAGAGACTGGAATATGAATAGGAGAGTTCTGAATAAAAAGATGAGGAATTAAAAGTGGCAATAACAATACATTTTGTAGCCTTACAGAGCATTTGTTTTTTAGATGGGGTCAGTGACCCCCATTTGAAAGCTTGAAAGAGTCAGATGAAGAAGGCAAATAATGCCAAAAATATAAAAAATAAATAATGAAGACCAATTTGAAAGTGGCTTAGAATTAACCATTTTATGACATACTAAAAGTTCACTTAAAGGCGAACCACCCCCTTAAAGCACCCCAAGTGTCACCCACTACCCACCCCTCCTGTAGGCAGCACAAACAGTGAGATGTACTACTGTTTCACAATTGTACAGGGCCTTTGTGCCTGGGGCTTAAATAAGGGCCCTGCAGGCCCCAGATCTTAAGAGAGGACCTTCTGATTAGTCAAATCACTGCTACATCAGAGCAGCCCTGTGGTTGTGAATCACATCACAATTGTATTAACAGTGAATTATAGTGATGGGCCAATTAATTTGCCAGACACATTTCGATGCAAGTGAATTAATTCATGAAATTACGGCGACAATTGGCCAGCAAAAAAAATAAATTTGACGGGTTGAAAAATTGATGCCATCAAAATTATTATGACACCCATTGACTTCAAAGCAGTTCGCCCATCACTAGTGAATTATATATCTCTGTTCTGGTGACTAGTTGCGGTCTAATAACATAGGGACCTGAATGTGACAACCAGAGTGTGTTATTCACTCTCGATATGTCATTGGGGAGAGCCCCAGAAGTTATTTTGCAGGAGGGGCCTCAAAACTCAAAACAAGATGTTTAAGAGGAGTGTTTGCTACAGATGTATAGTATGCTCTTAGTCGATCTTTCTTTTTCCCCATCATTCTGTAATATTTCTTTGCTCCAAAATATGTCTGCTAGCTGCTAATGTCATTTGAAGATGTTGAACCTGCAAAAGCTGTCATTGAACTGCATTGATAGTGCTTGGATATTTGAGGAATGCTGGAAGTTGTAGTTCAAAAATACCCAAACTGGGCTGATTCCTAACCCAGTAATATAGTAAGAGGAAACAACCTGTTTGCTATATCTGCTGACTGTATATTTGCTGCTCCCGGCACTTGGCCAGTTGTTGTGTGTGGCCACTGTCCTTGCTGAATCATTAGGCAGTGCTCCCATTACATCTCATTAAGTGTTTGGGTATTAACAGCACCGCTTCACGGCAGGAGTCCCATTACTATGAGATAATTACCCCCTACGGACACATATAATCACCAGGGGGCATTTATCTGATGGTAAAATAATTTCTGCCGCCACCATCTGCCCGTTTGGGTTCTAATTGTATCATAAGTGTCTTTATACTAATGTGTTAACTGTGTGATTTCCAGGGAGCTCTGTGCCAGGCATCAGCTTCAAACACAGCGTAAGTGTTAGTGAGGGCTGGATTTACTACTGGGAATGTTATAACTATTATTTATCTATAGAGCTCCGGGGTATGATATAGCGCAGTACAGGGAAAGGGAGGGTGAGAACAAATGACGACAATACAAATTTACACAAGATACAGACCCAGCTTGTCTAATATTACAGTCCACAGCTACAACAGCGTGCGCTGCTGCATAACTACAAGTCCCAGCATCCTCCACCAGACACTAGTGGAGGTGCCTGGTGAGACAAGTCATGATCAGTCAATAAGATATTTGCTTTCATTATTATACCTGGACTAGACTAGTAACTGCTAGTAACTGCTTACTGCTACTTGGCTGTGTGGGTTGCTGACTGAAGCACTGTGCTTAAAATAATGGAAGCATAACTGGTTCTTATTGCTTTTTTGTAGGGTGCACACTAACACACTGCTTTTATTCTGTAGGGTGCACATTAACACCCTGCTCTGTATTCTGTAGGGTGCACACTAACACGCTGCTCATTATTCTGTAGGGACTAACACGCTGCTCATTATTGTGTAGGGCACGCACTAACACACTGCTCTTTATTCTGTAGGGTGTACACTAACACCCTGCTCTTTATTCTGTAGGGTGTACACTAACACCCTGCTCTTTATTCTGTAGTGTGCACACTAAGACACCACTCTTTATTCTGTAGGACGCACAGTAACACACTGTTCATTATTCTTTAAGATGAACACCAACACACTGCTCTTTATTCTGTATTGTGTACACTAACACACTGCTCTTTATTCTCTAGGGTGTACACTAACACCCTGCTCATTATTCTGTAGTGTGCACACTAAGACACCACTCTTTATTCTGTAGGACGCACAGTAACACACTGTTCATTATTCTTAAAGATGAACACCAACACACTGCTCTTTATTCTGTAGGGTGTACACTAACACACTGCTCTTTATTCTGTAGGGTGTACACTAACACGCTGCTCTTTATTCTGTAGGGTGTACACTAACACACTGCTCTTTATTCTGTAGGGTGTACACTAACACACTGCTCTTTATTCTGTAGGGTGTACACTAACACACTGCTCTTTATTCTGTAGGGTGTACACTAACACACTGCTCTTTATTCTGTAGGGTGTACACTAACACACTGCTCTTTATTCTCTAGGGTGTACACTAACACCCTGCTCATTATTCTGTAGTGTGCACACTAAGACACCACTCTTTATTCTGTAGGACGCACAGTAACACACTGTTCATTATTCTGTAAGGTGAACACCAACACACTGCTCTTTATTCTGTAAGGCGTACACTAACACACTGCCTTTCACACATATCTTTTACTTTACTGCTCTCAGAGTGAGCTTTCCATTCTGGGGTGTTTTCTAAGGGTGGGACTTCCTATGAAGCACAGAATGTCATCTGCACACTTCTTGCACTGGCAGGCAACCCCCTATGTGTCAGAGTTTATAGCTTATGTTAAAGCCGCACCCCTCCGTTGGCTCACTAAAGAGCAGAAAGCACACTTGGCATGAACAGTGGTAGATTCATGGTGAGCTTAGCCTACAGCTCACAACTAAGGGGTAGTTTTAGGTCAGAAATCGCCATTAGTTCACAACTGTCAGAATCACTTTAAACGGCTGGCAGTCAAGAAAACGTTTCTCTTGCTCTTCATTACACCCAGACTGCCATAGACTGCAGCTCCAACACAGCCTGAGGATTACAGATTGCACTTAGCTTTTACCTTTCCAGCCTATATAGTTCTTCGGTATCACATCTGAGCATTTTGTTTGCATTATTTTTAATAATATGTAGTAGATGTGATGGGTGTCTGACAATGACAAACATAGCATGTCTCTAGCTCCGGAGTGCCCATGCTTTCGTAACTCGGGGTCTACTTTTAGCGATGTTGTCCCATTATGATCTACATCCATAAAAGCATTGTTAGCATTCTGTTCCATGGAAATTATTACTTAAATATTATAATGATTTATAATAGAATTTAAATTCATATATTTTTTTAAAAAAAATTCTTGTGTAGCTTTAACAGAATAAATATCTGAATAAAAAGAATGAAACAGGAGGGTGATTTAGACAAGCTGTTTGTTGACAGTGTCTTGAGATCAACTGATCACCAGCTAAACGTCTACTGGTAGATCCCATCTACCTTTTGGACACCCCTGCTCTAGTTCCACTGAGAATTGGATACTTTGGTCTGGGAGCTGAGTGGACAGTCAGTGGGTCTCCCCGTGATTAATAACTATGGACCTTCCATCTAAGAGGTCAGTGCTCTCATAGTCAATGTCAGTGTCACCCTTTCTCACTCTTCTACAGATCTTAATCTTTTTTAACTTTGATATCCTTTTTCTTCTCTGCTGCTTCCCTCCTTACCACCCCCACTTTGATTCATTTCTGAATTCTCCTGAAATCCCTACTGCTCTCACAGTGATTTATCTTCCCCTCCTATAAATGTGTAATAGCTGCTCATAAATTAGTCAACTTCCTGGTCAAAATTTCATCTCCTGGTTGGTCGCCTGTCAAATGCAATCAGCTTTTGCTTCAGAGCGTCTCGGCTTTACCTCCACCTGCAGCTCTCAGAGTTGTGCATATTGTGTTATGTAAATCCCTCTAGTGGTGCCTTCTTACCCCCTGCCTCACTGCCTATCTCACGCCTGCACATCTGCCTTATTTGTACCACTGACTCATCTCTGGATGGGCCACTGGGGGTGAAGTTCTCTCATTTCTAATGAGCATGGACCAGGTCCGGACTGAGAATTTAAACAGGCCCTGGCATTTCAGGTACACAGAGGCCCAATCAGCCCACATAGAGGCCCAAATAGCCCCCAACAGCCCACTAAATACTGACTTTCTATGGCACCTTATAGCAGCCCCTCTGGCATTTGCCAGAACCCACAGATTGCCAGTCCGGGCTTGGCATGGACCATGGTCAGATAGACCCTGCATAAAATTATTTTTATCTCTGTATTTAAAAGAAAAAAGCAGTAAAAAGATATCTATGTGCAGAGAGGCCTGTAGAAGGAGACAAACATTTTGGAATGCTCCAGTCCTCACTGTGAGTCCCCATAATGAGCTTTGTAGGCAGTTGCTCTCCAACCTCTTGGATGTTGCTCCCATTGGCCTCAAAGTAGGGGCTTCTTTTTTTAATTTCTGGCTTAGAGCTTGCATAAAAACCATAGGGCAGATTTACTAAAGGGTGAAGTGGCTAACGCTAGCCACAATTCTCTAGTGTTAACACCCACAGGGACATTGCCAATTTACTAATGGACGCAGGTGCCAATTCTCTAGCGAAAGAGACTGGTGCTAGCGGTCATTCGCACTCTATTGCCAGGCGACTTTTCACTCTGGCGACCGGTCGTTACTCTGCAAATTCACCAGAGTTGCCTTCGCCACCTCAGACCAGGCAAAGTGCATTAAAGTAGTTAGATCTTCCTCAATCTGTCACTTATTTTAAGCTGAAAATGCATCAAAGTCCAAATATAACACTGGCGTCTTTTCCTTTTCTCAGCCTGATTGCCTGCAAAAGACCCAACTCAAACATTTTTTGGGTAACCTGTTTTCACACACACACATTTGCAAACATATGGAACATTTTACATTTTACAGTGGGCACATGTGTAGGGCATTAGAATAACTCTATTAAATTTATTAAGGTTCCCTGGACATGTTTTTTTAAAAAGTGTAATTTTTAAGTATATGCACCAACATTTAACATAAAGACGTCCATACAACTTAAAATTTCCCGCCCTATGCAAATTGACCCTAGAGAAGTTTGCTAGGCAGAAATGAACGCTAGCGCATCTTCACTATCAAATGCTCGCACTGCCTAAGTAACGCTAGTGAAAAGTCGCCAGCGTTCGGCACCCATGACGAAACTCTGCATTTTAGTAAATTTGTGTAGTCTGATCGCATTTGCGCCTGGCAAAGTGATGAGATGGGTGCAAAGCGGTTGCTGGTGACAATTCACCCTATAGTGAACCTGCCCCCATGTGTCTTGCCTCCAGTAGGCTGCCAGTCCATATAGGGGCTAACATTGCCAATTATAGCCCTTATTTGGCACCTCATCTTGTCTTGCTTGAGTTCCTTTTCAACACTTTTTAGATTTGAATGTGGCTTACTGGTACAAATGTTTGGGGACCCCTATAGTAGGGAAACAAGGAAACCTGACTGTGCTCTATAGATTCAACTGTGTGGTGGTCAGAACCTCTCATGTAGCTGCTATTCCTGCCTCCTGCCCTTCCTCTGCCCACCAGCTTACATATTCCCAGCTCCATGGAGTTACTTTGGTCTTCTACATACAGGCATGTCAACTCACCCACATTTTTCTGGAGTCATCCACATGTAACACCCTCCCACCCTGTCTCCAACTGTAACGGCCCAGTCACCCATTGTTTTTGGTAGAACGGGCATGGCTAAGATACACCTGGATCTGAAAAGATCTGGCATGGCATATCAGTACAGTATAAGAGTGGACTAGTATTAGTTTTCAGCCTGCCATATAGCAGAAATACAACTTTGTAAGTATGTATAGTATAGCCGACTGGTTCAAGAGGATAGGGTTATAACCGTGTCGTAGTGTTTTTAGTAAAGCAAGATGGTTATTGTCGATTTGGGTAGGAGAATGGTCTATCAAATTTAAAAAAAAAACACAATTCTTGCCAATGGAACCAACTTATTTTTCAAGGTTCTGAAGAAGTGTGTATAGTGAATCAACATGGAGTTATAAATCTTCCCATGATGAGCAAAAATTCTGAATAATCATGACAAAGCTGATGTCTTAGGGGCCGATTCACTAAGCTCGAGTGAAGGATTCGAATGAAAAATACTTCGAATTTCGAAGTATTTTTTGGGTACTTCGACCATCGAATTGGTTAAATTCATTCGAATTCGAACGATTCGAACGATTCGAAGTAAAAATCGTTCGACTATTCGACCATTCGATAGTCGAAGTACTTTCCCTTTAAAAAAAACTTCGACCCCCTACTTCGGCAGATAAAACCTACCGAAGTCAATGTTAGCCTATGGGGAAGGTCCCCATAGGCTTGCTAAACTTTTTTTGATCGAAGGATTTTCCTTCGATCGTTGGATTAAAATCCTTCGAATCGTTCGATTCGAAGGATTTAATCGTTCGATCGAACGAAAAATCCTTCGATCGATCGAACGAACGTTTAGCGCTAAATCCTTCGACTTCGATATTCGAAGTCGAAGGATTTCAATTCGAGGGTCGAATTTCGAAGTATTTTTAACTTCGAAATTCGACCCTTAGTGAATCTGCCCCTTAATGTCAGGTCATTTGCATTTTGGAACTGTGAGTAGCGACAGGGAAAGGGACACTTCTTGTTCTTCACTGGTGCCACTGATTCATTGACCTCTTGTACTGACCCCTATGTTTTATTAATTGAATTGCCTATGTTACTGATTGATCAGTAACGATTGACCATTTCACCTACATAAATGAGTGTCGGTACATGAAACATGCATGGGGGTCCATATGTGCTCATAATTGCATGCCATAACAATGTTCTTGTTTCTGGGCTGTAGATGTTTTCTTTTTATTGTTCCTATTGTTTTGGTGGCTTGGGTATGGCAAGATAAAGTGCCTTGTCCTGTTTTGAGAAGTCATCACACAATTGCCAACTTCAGAGTATAGTTTATTTATCATTGTACCATGGTAACCGCACCTTCACTCTGCAAGGAGTTGTTTTTGTGTTTGGGTTTGTCCCTACACCAGTGTATTAATAACAGGGCAGGCCCTGCCAGCTATGAAGTACGGGGTCTTCATGATTTCTGATGGCGACTTTGACCATATATTGAATACAGTTGTCTATACATATGCATGTTATTCAAAACAATAGCCTCCACAGTCAACCTAATTGTAGTGCTTACCATTTTAAGACAATTGCATGCTGCAGGATATATGAGCCAGTAGCAGGACATATATGGCACCTCAATGAGATGCCATTATCATCAGATAATTATTACTTTAATAATATCATAACAAAGCACAAAGGGTAATATTTAGCCTCATGCCTGTATTGTAACTGTGCTTAAAGGGATACTGTCATGGGAAAATCATTTTTTTTTTCAAAATGAATCAGTTAATAGTGCTGCTCCAGCAGAATTCTGCACTGAAATCCATTTCTCAAAAGAGCAAACAGATTTTTTTATATTCAATTTTGAAATCTGACATGGTGCTAGACATATTGTCAATTTCCCAGCTGCCCCAAGTCATGTGACTTGTGCTCTAATAAACTTCAATTACTCTTTACTGCTGTACTGCAAGTTGGAGTGATATCACCACCCTCCCTTCCCCCCCAGCAGCCAAACAAAAGAACAATGGGAAGGTAACCAGATAACAGCTCCCTAACACAAGATAACAGCTGCCTGGTAGATCTAAGAACAGCACTCAATAGTAAAAACCCATGTCCCACTGAGACACATTCAGTTACATTGAGAAGGAAAAACAGCAGCCTGCCAGAACAGAAAGCATTTCTCTCCTAAAGTGCAGGCACAAGTCACATGACCAGGGGCAGCTGGGAAATTGACAATATGTCTAGCCCCATGTCAGATTTCAAAATTGAATATAAAAAAATCTGTTTGCTCTTTTGAGAAATGGATTTCAGTGCAGAAGTCTGCTGGAGTAGCACTATTAACTGATGCGTTCTGAAAAAAAAAAACATGTTTTCTGATGACAGGATCCCTTTAAACCAACAAAATAAGGAGTTAATCCCAGTTTATATAGCAGCATCTGTGCACTGCCCAGATTTTCTATACAATCTGTTTCCTTCCATTAAATTTGCTGCAGGATTATATAAACCTTTACTGCGGTGGGATCAAATCGCTGCACTAATTAAAAAAAAGGCAGAGAACAAGATGCACAGAGGAATGAGATATAACTTGTCTCTGCCAAATAGATCGGCCCTGTGACATAAAAAATTAAAAGTAATAAGACTTTAAGTTGCAGGGAACACCTGAATCCGTAGAATGTCTAGGGAACCTGTCAGGGATTGTCAGTTCTGTTGAATAGCCTATATCTGGTGAGCTCTTTAACACTTTCTGCTCTTTTCCTATATCCTGCCATTGTGTTCAGAACACTACCAGCTATAGGGACCTGTACAATTTTTACCTTCTTTTCGGGCAGAGGTATTTTCAATAGAGTTTATTGACAACCCTTGACTTCAGTCTTGTTTATTACCTGCCAAGCCCCAGCTGGCAGCAGTAGAAAAGCAATTAACTCAGTTCTGCCCCCTTCAGATTCTTATTTTGTATTTCAGGATGGGGCTAGAGAAATAGCTTTGTTGAGATCATGAGAGATTGAGTTCAGTGATAACTGGCGATCCACCGGTTGTTGATCTAGTCATTTATGACCCGGCCCAACCAGCAGATCTTTATGCATATGGCCATATTAAAGCTGCCCATACATGAATAGATCCACTCATATGGTGATCTTTGCCTGAGTTGTCCACTCAAACTGTTGTCCAATTTGGACTGCTCCATTGATTAATTTCTGGGGTCAACAACTAGACTGCATGATTCTATAGACCACGTCTACTGCTTCATGTGGTCCTTAGCCTTTCTGATAAATATTTAAATAAGTTCAGATCAGATTGGGAAGGATTTCATGTTGACCCTATACACAAGCCAGCAGACTGCATCATATGGATGATCTGGAGGTCCTTACATTCTAAAGAAGACTATCCGAATCCCAAGATAATGCTGATAATGATGTTATCTCCTTTTATTTTACTGTTCCTTCTTGGGGACACTAACAAGAATCCTCAGATTAACACAATGTGTCCAAATGAATGGATAACTCAGGATCCATCTGTTGATGAGGCCATTGTGGGTGGTTGGGAATGACAGCTACTGAATTTGTACGTGTCCATCAGCTTGCGTGTTTGCTGCATGATCAGGGCTGGAGATAACACCCAAGTGTCTGATTAAATGAGCTGTTGTGTCTGTCTTTACACCAAAGCTGATGTACATTGCTATTATAATCATACAAGGTGTCTTTACACTTATAATGTAAAGCCATGTACGCTCACTGACAGCTGGGAAAGCTTCTCTCTTATAACACTTTACACCCTGTCATGATAGAATGAGGGACTTTAATTGGCAGTGGGTCTGCTTATAGCTTGACATCCACTTCCAGAATCCAACGCTAATGAGTGCTGCCTTACTTTTATTCACTAGTGGTTGTAGCTTAATCAACTCAAGCTGTCATTTCACGGGCTGATATTGACCAAGGCACAGGGTCAGGGTCAGGAAGGCTAGGAAACCCCAATGGGTAAAAATCACAATGGACTAAAGATGAGGTCCTCTCCTGACAGATCTGTACAGGGTTCCTACATGATCTGATTGTTGGACTGGAAACCAAACGATCAGACTGCCATTCAGCCTAGCAAACCAGGCAGAGATTTAATCATCTGCCCATGAACAGCCAACTGCAGTTATCGGATAATACACCAATCAGAAACGTAGCGTGCCCAACAGGTATCTCCTGACCAGCTGCCAGTGCTTTTGAAGCAAATGAGCGATGGAAAGGAAGAAATATTACAAGTTGATTAGTGAATTCACCCGGTTCTTTGGTCTAATAGCAGTGTGAGTGAGAGGCTGGAAACTGAAAGTGGCAGGTGTTAATGTAGCATGTAAAAATGCTGAAATTGGCCATTTTTCAGCTCCCGCCATTAAATGAGTTACATACGCTCTCATATACCAGGCTCGCTGTCGCACTCACAGTAAATAACAGGAATACAAATAATATATATCATGGGTTTTTAACCTGCATCTCCTGCCCCCGGCTTAACAATTGGCACTCTCAGAGACATCTACTAACCCCATGGTATTAGAGTCTTCTTAGGCCTCCCGATGAGTATATCATATAGCGACCTAGGGAAACTTGTGGGGAGAGTAGCATGTTAACATGCCAAAGTGCTCCTTACTGCTAGATTTCGGTTGAGCAGGTGGCGGCAGGGCCCTATGCAAGGGACAATAGGCTACCAACTTGGTCTGGATGGGCAAAACTGGAAGTTTTTATCTGCCCTCCATACAGGGCCGGATCTACACAGTCATCTGTCGCCCCCATCCCCTCCCTCAGATTTTCATCATCAGGACCGGAGCTTTGGGGATTGAAAAAAAAACTATTTTATCTCCTGTTTTATCTCCTGTGCATCCCCAGTGTTTCTGAACCAATGTGGGTGTGGTTGGGCAGCATGCCGTCCCCTAAAATCCTGTCACCCTGGGCCTTGGTGACCTCTCCACAAATCCGGACCTGCCTCCATAAATGATAATTTAAGGTCTCAAAAATACCTGGAGGGGTTAGCTGAGCAGCACCATAGCCCCTTTAAAAGTGGGCAAATATAGACACAGCAAAACAAGTTTCCTCCAACACTCCATAAACATACAGGAGGTCAAAAGGCTCCTAGTCAAATTGACCCTACTATGTGGTTTAGGCTGTAAATTCTAGTCCAGTTTGTGGCCTACTAACTGCAACTGCCAGAATCCCACCGATAGCTGAAGGGGAAAAGAGTATGTGCGACATCTGATATCACAGATGGAACCATAGCAGCATGAGTTACATTATCTCTCTGTACATAAAACTTGATTAATCAAACTGCAAAGTCAAAGTCAAGACTGGGCAATGGACATACTGTAGGAAAACCAAAAGCCGCAGGTTTCCAAGGACATGATTAGTTAAAATATTCTGCACTCAGAATCTTACTTTCTAGTGTCAATATCAGATGCCTTCCTTATTTAATTTGCTCTGAAACGCCTTTAGAATTTAATTTGTGTGCTTATTAAGAGGGGATTGGAGGAATCCCTGTCTGCTAATCACTTATAGCCAGGCAAACGCTATTTTTAAAACCAATTTTGCATTTTTATGAGCGGAGCTGAGGCTAATATTGAACTGATCTCTTTATATGCGCCTGATCTTGGTGGGTTTTTTTAACATTATTTATTGTGAGATTAAATGAAGCAAATGTTGGCGCTTCCCTAAAAAAAAGTCTTTTGGATAACGCTCACAGTCAACATATAATCAGTGGTTGGTGTCTCTGACCGACTGTATATTCATGAAAAACAGAAATTATTATTTAACTGTGGCAGCGGAATCAGTTCCAACTCTGGTCTAAAAAACGGCAGCAAATAAGGTTCATTTGTTATAATGGTTATCACTTTTGCCTTGTATAGCTGGAGTCCTGAGCCTGAGGCCCCCAGAGCAATGAATGCATAGTTTGATCTTTTCCCAGTGTCTGAGTGGGTTTCCTACTACACCCCAAAAGCATTAGGCGGGTTAATTGGCTCCAGATGAACAACAGACCGTGGTGAATGTGATCTGGATCTCAGGTTAGTGATGCCCAACAGGCTGCCCTTCAGTGCTCAGCTGCAGCCCCCAGGCTAGTTGCACAGCATTAAAATTGTCTATGTAACTTTCATTAAAATATATTGTTCTGCGTTATCACCAAACTAAATCTAATCTGTTTTGAGGTCCTTGTTGTGATTCCCCAAAATCTCTAATGTTGTCCATCACTGCCTTAGATTGTAAGCCCCCCTGGGGCAGGGACAGAAGGGAATAATGTCTGGAAAGCATTGTGCAATATGTCAGTGCTATGTAGAAATAAAGTATAATATTCTCTCTATTGTTCCATCTATCCAGATATAAGATGATGACAATGATGATGATAATAATAATACACTAAATTCTAATATTGATCTCATAATAATATGAATACTAATTGACATACATTATTATTCTTTATTTAAAAAGATGACATATTACACAGAGACCACAACCTCCTGGAAGGCTTTTGACCACACTTTCATTATGCCCAACCCAAGGCATTGTTATTCTTTGACAAAGCCCAATAACACTACAATCTCCAACCCATGTTGTTACATTTTTGTAAGATCCCCGTTATAAATTAATGTAAAGCACCGTTTAATTTGCTGGCACTATATATATATATATATATATATATATATATATATATATATATATATATATATATACACAAAAGGCATGAATATCTTGTAAATTATAGCCTTATAAATGGTGAGTACTGATGTCATCAGTTATAAACGGTGAGTAGTGATGTCATTTCTGTCACATGACTCACTGAAACTTGTGTATTATAATAAATAAAGTACCCCCAGTTGTAAAATATGAGGATATTATAGGTTACCTCGGAGTTCCATGACCTGTATAAAAACACTCAGCCTTCGGAAACTCCTCTGTAACTTATAATATCTTTATAATTTACAAGAGGGGGTACTTTATTCACTAAATATATATATGACGATGAATCGTGCCCCGGCTTCACCCCAACACAGTATTGAATCAGGAACAATCTAGACAGTCTGGCTGGGCTGTTAGCGGCATTTTACAGAAATTGTAAGAGCTTTTGGAATGCTCCCATAAATCCCCTGACCCCTCTAGTGCTCCATCTGTAGTTATTTTCCAGCAAATGAGTCCGCCATTCTCTAACAAGATGACTTTGGAGAGAAGGGGTTAAACAACCCACACACTGTCATGTTGACTGCAGTACTCTAATTAAAACATAAACATGTGATTTGTTCTAGCCAAGTGAGCCTTCCACCATTTTTCTAATATTTTGCCCACCAGAGGGTGATTTCTATTAACTGCAGATGAGGTTACCATTATAAATAAGCCATGGCAGTGCCCCCTCTGCAAATGAGCCCACTAACATTTATAGGAAAATGAAGTACAAACTACTCATAAGCACAGTATTGCTAACATCAGTGCATAATTGCACCAGTGAATTTGCCAGTAGCAACCCACCAGAAGTTACAGCAGGGATCCCCAACTTTTTTTTACCCGTGAGTCACATTCAAATGTAAAATGAGTTGGGGAACAACACGTGCATGAGAAACATTCATTTGGGTGCCAAATAAAGGCTGTGATTGGCAACCTCTTTGTGGACTGGCAGCCTACAGGAGATGCTATTTGGCAGTGCACCTGGCTTTTATGGAACCAAAACTTGCCTCCAAGTCAGGAATTCAAAAATAAGCACCTGCTTTGAGACCACTGGGAGCAACATCCAAGGGATTGGTGAACGTGTTGCTTGCGAGCCACTGGTTGGGGATCCTTGAGTTAGAGTATGAAAAGAAAGACCTGAATGGTTGCTATGGTTAACTGCACTGGTGCAAATTAGAACCTGTATTCGTAAATCAGTCCCATAGACATTGCCCCAAAAAAGAAATATAAAGGTTTAGCCCTGTTTAGTAAATGCAGCCCTAAAAGTGTTACGTGAGTAGTAGAACTACATCCGCAAAGATCGTCAGTGGCCTCTGAGGGCTTTGTAAGGAATATTAATATGTGAATACGCAAACAGCTCTTGATCTTGGACTTCATAGGAACGAGGGCCTCCGCTTCTGTAGGATTTAATTTTGTCTACATAAAAGGCAGTCGGTGCATAAAGCTAGCGAGTGAAGAATGGACTGTGAAGCTCAGAGTTTGCTCTGCAAGGAATAGACAGAGGGAGCGGGAGCAGACAGTGCCCTTGCGAAGAACGAGGGAGGACAGATGGAGCAGCAGAGCGATTCCTATAGACACTGAAGCCTATTGAAGTTTCTCACGAGCAAGGAATACCCCCCTTTTACTCGGGCAAAGTCACTAAAAAGTCACTGAGAGATTTCAATACATTATAGATGGGAATGAGACAGAATATTAACCCTTCACTTCAGGGAGACACCCATCATAATTACCCTCATGGAGCTGATTCATATTTCAGTAATACCACTGCAAACACAACCATGTTCAGTTGCTGTGCCAGACAAGTGGCAACATTACAACCCTACAAGTAGATTATATTGTTTGTATCCTTGTAGTATCATTGCATATGGTGCACATACAACATTTTCTCAATTATGGCCAAGAGTATAGGCATTTCAGACAGAGAGATTATTACAAGTCTTGACATTGGAGAGAATGGGACATCAGGAACATACAGTAACTAGATGTCCATGGATCCTTCTGCAAGGCTTGGACCACTCTGTCTACAACAGAAAACCTGCTGTGTCAATAATACCAACCAAAAAAAGGATTTTATGGCTACCAAACTCAGGATCAAGCAAGATACAATCCACCTATATCTCTGGCATGGACACTCAAAGCTGAACCTTGGTACTTATTGGTGGCTTAGTTCATGCTACCAGCAAGCTACAGTCTATTCAGAATGGGTGCCACTGATTCCCAACAAACATCAACAATTACTAGACACATTGGGAAATTACAATGCCATAGAAGAAATTAAGTCCCAGCACAGTTGGGATCTGGGGCTCTCGGGTTTCTAGGCTGATAAATGTCAACAGGGATCTAAGATTATTAACCTTGGAGGGGTTGTCCCCTTAGATAACCTCTCCCATCCTTTTGCACCAAGAAACACTCACCTTCAACTCTTTAAGAGGCACTAACAAAGGAGACACAAATATGGTAGGAATATCTGCCCACCTCATCCCTAAAGTGCCTTTGTCTGCCATTTAGGAAATGACATTCGGTAATAGAGCAAGTGTTAGAAAGCCAATCCACTCCCTTCAGAGCAGTAATTTTTAATCATTTGGAATAGAACAAGAGTGGAAAGAGCTTATGTAATGTCAGAATGTATTAACATTCCATTCTCTTTCCTGGCTGCATCTCCCCAATGACCTTGCTATGGTAGAGAAAGAGGAAAGGATGACTTTATGGCAAACATAGCCCTCACATTGGCTTTAATATACAGCTCTGCTTGATTCAAGCTCTTGTTCAGAGCTACTTTTAGGGTGGGGCAAAAACAGCCTTGGGGCCCCAGCATCAAATGGGCTTCTTGGGGGGGGGGGAAATCGGTACATAACAAAGGAATGTGTACAAATATATTAGGGATGCTCGAATACACTTTTTTGGATTCGGCCGAACCCCCGAATCCTTCATGAAAGATTTTGCCGAATACTGAACCGAATCCTAATTTGCATATGCAAATTAGGGGTGGGAAGGGGAAAACATTTTTTACTTCCTTGTTTTGTGACAAAAAGTCACGCAATTTCCCTCCCCGTCCCTAATTTACATATACAAATTGGGATTCGGATTTGCTTCGGCCAGGCATAAGAAATCCTGCTGAAAAAGACCTGTCCGAATCCCGAACCGAATCCTGGATTTGTGCATCCCTAATTTGAGAGAGATGACCTTCCCGTAATTTGGAGCTCTGGATAATGGGTTTCCGGATAACAGATCCTATACCTGTACTATATTGAGAATAGTTGTTGCATAATTTCAGTGTTAACATCCCAATATACAACCCTCCCACCCCTAATTTGCATATGCAAATTAGGATTCGGATTCGGCCAGACAGAAGGATTCGGCCCAATAGGAATCCTGCTGAAAAAGGCCGAATCCTGCCGAATCCCGAACCTGGATCCTGGATTCGGTGCATCCCTAAAATATATAAAGGAGACCTCTCTAAAGTCTTATATATCTGTAGACCTTTCTAGAGGACCTTAGGGAGTAGAAGGGAGAAGGCTCCATTATGAGGTGCACAAAGGGTTTCTTCCATTTACAGCTGTGACACTGTTGGATTCTCTCCTTAAAGTGGTCATTCTAGCAGATTCATTAAATTGTATCCAGAAATGGTCAGATGCCTATAAGGTTCCAAAAACCTATAAAGTTGGTCCATGGAACGGTCTGCTTGTCCTTTTGGTGTCAGGAAGGAATGTTTCCCCTCTCTGTCAAAGTGGCTTCAGATGGGGTATTTCACCTTTTTCTGGATCAATAAGATTTACTTGGACAAAGGGTTTGATTTTTTTCAAGCTTATCTATTATGTAACTTTTTGTAGCAATATTTTGTATATACTGTACATCAGGGATTTCCAACACACTCCCTCCAGCTATTATTAGTGTGGTGAAACAATGGCTAGAGGGTTGCAGGTTGACCATCCCTGATTTTATGTCAATTCACTGCCTCTCCTCAGACAGGACCCCAACCTGCTTTTCCAGGGGCCCCACATACTCTAACCCTGCTATGGCTTTAGAACCTACAGGTCTATAGCCTTATCTAAAAGAAGATCAAGGTACCTTTCTTTGCCAACTGTGACTTTGTATTCATTCCAGTACAAAAAAAATATAATAAAATCTTCCAAAGAGTCAAAAAAGGGCTTAATGTTCAGAAAGGATTGAGGGAGATTAGCTGTGCAGCTGAATATAAAATAGTCCTCGTTGCGAAGAAGTCTGTTTGTGAGCACATGTTCAGCCCCGCAACGCAGATCAGCTCATCCAAATGAGATACAGAACACGAAATCTCCAGGATGATGCACAGAGCAGAATATATTGGAGCCTGATTAGAAGGGTTTGGGATTAGAAACACACAGAACTGTTACTTCTTGTATTGTACCTGGGGAGAATGTTACACGGAAATGGGAAGAATAATTACCGGACAGAGAGGAGGGGTGAACCGGATCAATGGCTGATGGTGCCTGGGGCATATTTTGTTCTGACTGTAGACAGTATGAATGGCTAGGGCATTGCACTTATTTAGGAATGCAGACACGTTTAGCTCTGTTTGTTGCTTATTAAAATAACATAGTACATTTTCTAAAACTAGGGCAAACTAGAAGTAAAAATACAGATACACAAATTTATAAAATTAAATGTTCCTGCATCAAGTACAGGAAGGTACAAAGCCCAAACTTTAGCATGGAAGACTATGGAGTATTTCCTAACCAACACATAGGGGTATACCATTCCCAAAACAGAATTGTGGGTATCCAAAGAGCCAAAAGACCAACTTGAATAGTCATGGGGCTGGCTGGAGACAACCCAGTATAGAATTAAGTATGGAAGGATAACATGGGAATGTTTAATGTGGTGCATAACTGGGACCCTCATTCCTTGAGGAGTATTTGAGTGCACAAGACAAGCGCACTCATTGATGTCTGTGGGATATAAATGCAAAGAAGTGCTTTGCTGATAAACAGAAGTCTTCTTGAATCTCCTCCTGCACCTGCAAGAATGCTCCTCCTTAGAATAAGATTAAAGACTGTAATTCAGAGGGTGGCCCTAGGGGAAGTTGTCACACCAAAACTTCATGTCTCAAGGCTCTAGATCCACTACCCTGTCCATTCATGATGGATCACTACCATTGCAACAACAATCGAAAAATACAAAATGAATAATAAGAATAATAAAATGAACTCTTGATCCACAGACTGACCCAATTGCCCTTTTGGGGTCAGAAAGGATCAGCTAGCTGCTAGCTAGAAGATAGGCAGGATTCAATTGGGCAATAGGGTAGAACTTTGTCCTTTTCCAGCCTCATCTGCAATGTAACTGTGTAACTGGATGGGTCAGGGAATGTGCCGACCACTAGTATTGTTGGACCCATTGCTTTCCAGTGTATGTAACACAATTAGACGTTACATTTGCACATGTTTAAAGGAGAAGGAAAGGCTAAAATCAAGTAAGCTTTATAAGAAAGTTCTATATATATATATACACCAGTAAACCCTCAAAGTAATGCTGCTCTGTCAAAAGAAACACCACATTTCTTTCCTTCTATTGTGTACTCATGGGCTTCTGTATCAGACTTCCTGTTTTCAGCATAAACCTCCAGGGCTAAGGCTTGAGCATGCTCAGTTTGCTCCTCTCCCTGCTGTAATCTGAGAACAGAGCTATGAGTGAGCAGGGAGACTCAGGCAGGAAGTGTCACACCAAGCTAATATGGCAGCTGCTATCCTAAACAAACAGAGAGATCTAGATCTGTTTACTCAGGTATGGTAAAGCATTCTTCAGAATAAATATAGTGTTATAGCTTGCACTATTGTGGCAATAAACTGCTTCGGGAGCTTTCCTACTCCTTTAATAAGTTTGCTTGGCTTGTAGTGTAAGCATGTACAGATATATTATACCTTCCCTATATCCCAGTATACACGTGGCACATGAGAGGGGAGATTCCACTCTGCCTCTTTATCAAATGATCAATATTTTACTCGTACTGAGTTTTACATCCCATTAGTAAGACAGTGCCTATTAATCTGACTGCTCTCTGTGGAACACATCGCCAACAGCCAATCTCATGCTGGATTCATTACAGAGTGTAACCCCCCCCCCAAACGAGCACTTTCAGCAACAATTACCTTCTCCTCTTTATCACATTTGCCGCCATCTTTCTACCCACTTGTTAAAGGAACACTGTGCAGCTCAAATAAACATCCCTGTCCCCTGGGCCACATCACATCTTATTTTTCCCCCCTTCATTTCAACAGTCCAATCCCCCTGGCAGTGAAATCGTTAATGCATACATTACATCTGCATGAAGCGTTAAAGGCAGAAACGTCTGAAAAACCTTTAATGCAACATGTGACCACGGCTAAAAATATCTCTACTTTTAATAAGTAATTGGTTTGATGTAAAGAAATGGAGGGGAGTCAATAAAATAAACATGAAGATGTTTCAGCTCCGTGGAGCAGTAAATACATGTATGAAGGGGACGGTAGATGCCTTAAAGGCATTTGCCAGACGTACATTTGTGTTCTCTCTCTCTCTGTATACAGTTCTAAAGCTGGCCATAGATGTAAAGATTTTTAAAAGATCTTTTCATTATCGTGAGACCAACATTATCTTGAAACAATCATTTAAATGTACGATTTGTCCGTCAACTAAAAAGACCATTTCAAGCGATGTCGTCTGGTTGAAGGAAAACTGCGGGGAGCTGCCTGCTTGGCCCTGAAAACACAGATAGATTTCACTGAGACCGATGAAAATTTTTTAACCTGACCGATTAATTTTCTGATGGATTTTGGACGAAAAATCGTTAGATGCGCGATTGTTTGATTCCCACTAACTTCACGATAATTTGACAGATTGGTTGGATTGCACTAAAATCGGTCTTTCACCAAAGAAAAATCTTTGCGTCTATGGGGACCTGTATGCAGTGATTGATGCCTGTCATTCACACAGTCATGCGTAGTGCATTTATACACCCTAAGAACTTTATTAGGCTACAAACTGTAGTCACTAGTAGTGATGTACGGGTTGGGTATTTCCCGACCCGCACCCGACCCTAACTAGCCCTCCCTCCACCCGCGCCCGTCGGAACCCGACTTCCGGCTTTCCTTTATAGACCCGCGCTGACCTGCCAATGATATCACAAAAGGGGCAGGGTGAGCAGGCGCACGCCCATAAAGCCGGAAGCAGGGTCGGACTGGGGGGCCCGGGGCCCACCGGGACTACTGTCCAGGGCCCCTTCCGCCCCCCCCCCGCCCCCTACTGCGACGCGCCGAGTGCGCGCACACAAAGGCGCCGCTTGGCGCACCAGCGTGAAGGCGCCTGGCGCATGCGCAGATCGGCGCTGCGCTGATCGGCGCTGCGCTGATCGGCGCTGCGCTGATCGGCGCTGCGGGAGGAAAACTTTTTTAAAGATATCTGGAGAGGTGTCTGGCCCGGCGGGGGCCCATTAAGGGTCGGGGCCCACCGGGTATTTTCCCGGTGTCCCGCCGGGCCAGTCCGACACTGGCCGGAAGTCAGAAGCCGGCACTTGAAGGTGGCAGGCGGGGAGAGCAGGAGGAAGTGCTCGATTCGGACCAGCCCACCACCCACACAGCGGGGGTGCGAGTTCGGCCTGAACCCAATCGACCCACGGGTCCCGCGGGTATCAGGCCGGCCCTCTCATCACTAGTCACAAGGCCATCCCTTTAGCTGAAAGTTATTCCCAAAGTATCAATGTTTCTACATAAAAACGCTTCTGATTGGAGGGAACAAGGAATAGAGATGGCGCGAACATCGGGTGTTCGCGCTCGCCGGAAGTTTGCGAACGTCGCGCGACGTTCGCCATTTTGGGTTCGCCATTGTTGGCGCTTTTTTTTGCCCTCTCACCCCAGACCAGCAGGTACATGGCAGCCAATCAGGAAGCTCTCCCCTGGACCACTCCCCTTCCCTATAAAAACCGAAGCCCTGCAGCGTTTTTTTCACTCTGCCTGTGTGTGCTGAAGAGATAGTGTAGGGAGAGAGCTGCTGCCTGTTAGTGATTTCAGGGACAGTTGAAAGTTTGCTGGCTAGTAATCGTTTTGATACTGCTCTGTTATTGGAGGGACAGAAGTCTGCAGGGGTTTGAGGGACATTTAAGCTTAGGTAGCTTTGCTGGCTAGTAATCTACCTTCTACTGCAGTGCTCTGTATGTAGCTGCAGTGAGCAGCTGTCCTGCTTCTGATCTCATCTGCTGACTGCTGCAATAACAGTAGTCCTTGTAAGGACTGCTTTTATTTATTTTTTGTTGTTTTACTACTACTACTACTACTACTATAAGAGCCCAGTGCTATTAGTCTAGCAGTGTTGGGGAGTGGGACTGGTGTGCTAATCTGCTGCTCCTAGTAGTTCAGCAGCACCAACTTTAATTTTTTTTTTTAATATTCATTTTTTTTTATTTTACTTTTTTTTATTTACTACCGCTGTAGTAGTGTATAAGTTGACCTTTTAGGCATTATTTGCCCTGTAGGCATTATTTGCACACTGTTTTCTTCAACCCACCATCTAGCTGTGTGACCTTGTTCACATTCTGTCTAAATATCCATAATATTACCGTCTCCAGAAAAAACACCGGAGTGACTTTTTTCAAGCAGCCATAATATATTTTACGTAATCCGTATCCACCGCTGTAGTAGTGTATACGTTGACCTTGTAGGCATTATTTGCACAGTGTTTTCTTCAACCCGCCATCTAGCTGTGTGACCTTGTTCACATTCTGTCTAAATATCCATAATATTACCGTCTCCAGAAAAAACACCGGAGTGACTTTTTTCAAGCAGCCATAATATATTTTACGTAATCCGTATCCACCGCTGTAGTAGTGTATACGTTGACCTTGTAGGCATTATTTGCACACTGTTTTCTTCAACCCGCCATCTAGCTGTGTGACCTTGTTCACATTCTGTCTAAATATCCATAATATTACCGTCTCCAGAAAAAAACACCGGAGTGACTTTTTTCAAGCAGCCATAATATATTTTACGTAATCCGTATCCACCGCTGTAGTAGTGTATACGTTGACCTTGTAGGCATTATTTGCACAGTGTTTTCTTCAACCCGCCATCTAGCTGTGTGACCTTGTTCACATTCTGTCTAAATATCCATAATATTACCGTCTCCAGAAAAAACACCGGAGTGACTTTTTTCAAGCAGCCATAATATATTTTACGTAATCCGTATCCACCGCTGTAGTAGTGTATACGTTGACCTTGTAGGCATTATTTGCACACTGTTTTCTTCAACCCGCCATCTAGCTGTGGTGACCTTGTTCACATTCTGTCTAAATATCCATAATATTACCGTCTCCAGAAAAAACACCGGAGTGACTTTTTCAAGCAGCCATAATATATTTTACGTAATCCGTATCCACCGCTGTAGTAGTGTATACGTTGACCTTGTAGGCATTATTTGCACACTGTTTTCTTCAACCCGCCATCTAGCTGTGTGACCTTGTTCACATTCTGTCTAAATATCCATAATATTACCGTCTCCAGAAAAAACACCGGAGTGACTTTTTTCAAGCAGCCATAATATATTTTACGTAATCCGTATCCACCGCTGTAGTAGTGTATACGTTGACCTTGTAGGCATTATTTGCACACTGTTTTCTTCAACCCGCCATCTAGCTGTGTGACCTTGTTCACATTCTGTCTAAATATCCATAATATTACCGTCTCCAGAAAAAACACCGGAGTGACTTTTTTCAAGCAGCCATAATATATTTTACGTAATCCGTATCCACCGCTGTAGTAGTGTATACGTTGACCTTGTAGGCATTATTTGCACACTGTTTTCTTCAACCCGCCATCTAGCTGTGTGACCTTGTTCACATTCTGTCTAAATATCCATAATATTACCGTCTCCAGAAAAAACACCGGAGTGACTTTTTTCAAGCAGCCATAATATATTTTACGTAATCCGTATCCACCGCTGTAGTAGTGTATACGTTGACCTTGTAGGCATTATTTGCACACTGTTTTCTTCAACCCGCCATCTAGCTGTGTGACCTTGTGTCACATTCTGTCTAAATATCCATAATATTACCGTCTCCAGAAAAAACACCGGAGTGACTTTTTTCAAGCAGCCATAATATATTTTACGTAATCCGTATCCACCGCTGTAGTAGTGTATACGTTGACCTTGTAGGCATTATTTGCACAGTGTTTTCTTCAACCCGCCATCTAGCTGTGTGACCTTGTTCACATTCTGTCTAAATATCCATAATATTACCGTCTCCAGAAAAAACACCGGAGTGACTTTTTTCAAGCAGCCATAATATATTTTACGTAATCCGTATCCACCGCTGTAGTAGTGTATACGTTGACCTTGTAGGCATTATTTGCACAGTGTTTTTCTTCAACCCGCCATCTAGCTGTGTGACCTTGTTCACATTCTGTCTAAATATCCATAATATTACCGTCTCCAGAAAAAACACCGGAGTGACTTTTTTCAAGCAGCCATAATATATTTTACGTAATCCGTATCCACCGCTGTAGTAGTGTATACGTTGACCTTGTAGGCATTATTTGCACACTGTTTTCTTCAACCCGCCATCTAGCTGTGTGACCTTGTTCACATTCTGTCTAAATATCCATAATATTACCGTCTCCAGAAAAAACACCGGAGTGACTTTTTTCAAGCAGCCATAATATATTTTACGTAATCCGTATCCACCGCTGTAGTAGTGTATACGTTGACCTTGTAGGCATTATTTGCACACTGTTTTCTTCAACCTGCCATCTAGCTGTGTGACCTTGTTCACATTCTGTCTAAATATCCATAATATTACCGTCTCCAGAAAAAACACCGGGAGTGACTTTTTTCAAGCAGCCCATAATATATTTTACGTAATCCGTATCCACCGCTGTAGTAGTGTATACGTTGACCTTGTAGGCATTATTTGCACACTGTTTTCTTCAACCCGCCATCTAGCTGTGTGTATTATCGTTTCCAGAAAAACCAACTGAGTTTTTGTTGTTGTTGTTGTTTTTTAAAAAATAATGCCAGGCAAAGGCAGGCCGCCACGCAGAGGCCGTGCTAGGGGCCGTGCTGCTATGCAATCCTGTGGCCCTAGCAAATTGCCCAGTTTTAAAAAGCCAATGACCCTGGAACTCCCAAAATGCTGAAGAGGTAGTTGACTGGCTTACACAGCACACCCCATCCTCTACCGTTTCTAACTTTACCACAACATCCTCCTCATCCTCCACTGCTATGGCCACCCCACGTAACACTTCCTCCACCACCGGTGCCCCTTCTTCACTGGGGTCAGAGGAGTTATTTTCCCATGAGTTTCTTGAACTGAGTAATGCGCAACCATTATTGCCAGAAGAAGATGAAGGAGATTGAGGACCTTACACCAGATTTAATTCTGGCAGAGAACACGACAGAGATGGACATAATGAGTGATGAGGAGGAGGTCCCCGCTGCTGCTTCCTTCTGTGATGTGTCAGAAGAAATTGATGCATCTGAGGAGAATGATGATGAGGAGATTGATGTTTTGTGGGTGCCTAGTAGAAGAGAGCAAGAGGAGGGTAGTTCAGATGGAGAGACGGAGAGTCAGAGAGGCAGTAGGAGAATAAGACTTAGAAGAAGCAGGGAGGACAGCCCGCAGGGATCAGTAGGGCAACAACATGTATCGGCACCTGTGTTCAGCCGGCCAACGCACCCGCCATTGCCGCCAATGCCGCCAACTTCTACTGTTACCGCCAGATCGCACACTTCCAAAAAGTCAGCAGTGTGGGATTTTTTTAATGTGTGTGCCTCTGACAAAAGCATTGTAATTTGCAATGAGTGCAGTCAGAAACTGAGCCTTGGTAAGCCCAACAGCCACATAGGTACAACTTCTATGCGAAGGCACATGAGCGGCAAGCACAAAGCACTTTGGGAGCAACACCTCAAAGGCAACAGGCAAACTAAAAGCCACACTCCTTCTGGTCCAGCATCTTACTGCTCTACCTCTGCTCTCCTTGACCCGTCTGAACCACCCTCCACTCCGCCTTCCACCTTGACCACCTGTTCCCATTCCCAGTCATCTGCCACCAGCCAAGTTTCTGTGAAGGCCATGTTTGAGCGTAAGAAGCCAATGTCTGACTGTCACCCCCTTGCCCGGCGTCTGACAGCTGGCTTGTCTGCACTCTTAGCCCGCCAGCTTTTACCATACCAGCTGGTGGACTCTGAGGCCTTCCGCAAATTTGTAGCAATTGGGACACCGCAGTGGAAGGTACCCAGCCGCAATTTTTTTTCTAAAAAGGGAATACCACACCTGTACCAACATGTGCAGAGCCAAGTTACCGCATCTCTGTCACTTAGTGTTGGGCCAAAGGTCCATATGACTACTGACGCATGGTCCTCCAAGCATGGTCAGGGCAGGTATGTCACCTACACTGCCCACTGGGTGAACTTGGTAATGGCTGGGAAGCAGGGAATGGGTAGCTCAACAACAACAGTGGAGTTGGTGTCACCGCCACGGATTGCACGCGGTTCTGCCACCACCTCTACTCCTCCATCGCTCTCTACCTCGTCTTCTTCTTCTTCTTACTCTGCTGCTGGGTCCTCCTTCTCCTCCTCCACACCTGTGCACCCCCAGCTCCCCCTAGGCTATTCGACGTGCCAGGTACGCCGTTGTCACGCTGTCTTGGGGATGACGTGCCTGGAAAGCAAAAACCATACCGGATCTGTACTCCTGTCATCTCTGCAGTCACAGGCCGATCGGTGGCTGACCCCACACCAACTGCAGATCGGAAAAGTGGTGTGTGACAATGGAAGCAATCTGTTGGCAGCGTTGAGACTAGGCAATTTAACACATGTGCCCTGCATGGCACATGTGTTAAATTTAATAGTCCAACGTTTTGTCTCCAAGTACCCAGGATTCCAGGACGTTCTCACCCAGTCCAGAAAGGTGTCGGCCCATTTCAGACGTTCCTACACAGCCATGGCACGCCTTGCTGACATTCAGCAGCGCTACAACATGCCAGTCAGGCGTTTGATTTCTGACAGCCAGACTCGCTGGAATTCAACGCTCCTTATGTTGGAACGTCTGCTGCAACAACAAAGGGCCGTCAACGAGTACCTTTTTGAACTGGGTGGTAGGACTGGATCTGCACAGCTGGGGATTTTTTTCCCCCGTTACTGGGTGCTTATGCGCGATGCCTGCAGGCTCATGCGACCTTTTGAAGAGGTGACAAATATGGTCAGTCGCACCGAAGGCACCATCAGCGACCTAATACCCTTCGCTTTATTCCTGGAGCGTGCCGTGCGACGAGTGACAGATGAGGCTGTAGACCAGCGTGACGAGGAGCTGGAAGCGCACGATTTCTGGTCGGAATCACCAGAACGAACCCAGGCACCTGCTGCAACGCAGGGAGAGGTGCCAGAAGTGGAGTCAGAGGAGGAAGGTGGCTTTGTGGAGGAGGAGGAGGAGGACCAACAGGAGCAGGCTTCCCAGGGGCTAGTGGTGACCTTTTGGGGACCCCTGGTCTTGTACGTGGCTGGGGGGAGGAGACCGTGGATGATGCAGTCCTTGATAATGAGGAAGCGGAGATGGATAGCTCTGCATCCAACCTTGTGAGAATGGGGTCTTTCATGCTGTCATGCCTGTTGAAGGACCCCCGTATCAAGAGGCTTAAGGAGAAGGACCTGTACTGGGTCGCAACGCTACTAGACCCTCGGTACAAGCATAAAGTGTCAGAAATGTTACCAACATACCACAAGTCCGAAAAGATGCGGCATTTACAAACCAGCCTGCAAAACATGTTGTACAATGCTTTTAAGGGTGATGTCACTTCAGGAACTCATCAACATTCCAGGGGCAGAGGTGCCAGTAATCCTGCCACGAGCACACCTGCAAGGACAAAGCCCTTTGGCCAGTCTGTAACGTCAGACATGCAAATGTTTTTCTGTCCAAGGCAGCGCCACAACCCTTCTGGATCCACCCTCAAAGAACGCCTCGACCGGCAGGTAGCGGACTACCTGGCATTAACTGCAGATATCGACACTCTGAGGAGCGATGAACCCCTGGACTACTGGGTGCGCAGGCTTGATCTGTGGCCAGAGCTGTCACAATTTGCCATGAACCTCTTGTCTTGCCCAGCCTCAAGTGTGCTCTCAGAAAGGACCTTCAGTGCAGCAGGAGGGATTGTAACTGAGAAGAGAACTCGCCTAGGTCACAAAAGTGTCGATTACCTGACCTTTATTAAAATGAATGAGGGGTGGATCTCGGAGGGTTACTGCACGCCGGAAGACTTGTTCTGACTTCTATGCAGCTGTCCTTCTCTTCAAGCCTCATGACTCCACACACAGCTGTCCTTTAGCGTCCTCCTCCTCCCTCCGCCACCGTTACAAACTAGGGTGCAAACCCTACTGGTTTAATTTTTTCTGGCCTCTGTGCTTCAGTGGCTGCAACCAAAAAAACTGGGCAAACAATGTCTACAAGGTCAACGTATGGCAAAAAATGACTATTTTCAGCATTTATATGGCATATTTTTTCTGGCAACTGTGCTTCAGTGGCTGCATCCAAAAAAATGCATATTTTCTGCATTTATATGGCATAATTTTTCTGGCCTCTGTGCTTCAGTGGCTGCAACCAAAAAAATGCATATTTTCAGCATTTATATGGCATAATTTTTCTGGCCTCTGTGCTTCAGTGGCTGCAACCAAAAAAATTTATATTTTCAGCATTTATATGGCATAATTTTTCTGGCCTCTGTGCTTCAGTGCTGCAACCAAAAAAATTTATATTTTCAGCATTTATATGGCCATAATTTTTCTGTCAACTGTGCTTCAGTGGCTGCGACCAAAAAATGACTATTTTCAGCATTTATATGGCATATTTTTTCAACGACGTTGACCTTGTAGGCATTGTTTGCCCAGTTTTTTTGGCCGCAAGCCACTGAAGCACAGAGGCCAGAAAAAATATGCCATATAAATGCTGAAAATAGTCATTTTTTGCCATACGTTGACTCAACGTATATGGCAAAAAATGACTATTTTCAGCATTTATATGGCATATTTTTTCTGGCAACTGTGCTTCAGTGGCTGCGACCAAAAAAACTGGGCAAACAATGCCTACAAGGTCAACGTATGGCAAAAAATGACTATTTTCAGCATTTATATGGCATATTTTTTCTGGCAACTGTGCTTCAGTGGCTGCAACCAAAAAACTGGGCAACAATGTCTACAAGGTCAACGTATGGCGAAAAATGACTATTTTCAGCATTTATATGGCATATTTTTTCTGGCAACTGTGCTTCAGTGGCTGCGTCCAAAAAAACTGGGCAAACAATGCCTACAAGGTCAACGTATGGCAGTTGTTTAACGAGAACAGTAGATTACTAGCCAGCAAAGCTACCTAAGCTAAAATGTCCCTCAAATCCCTGCAGACTTCTGTCCCTCCAATACAGAGCAGTATCAAGCAGATTACTAGCCAGCAAACTTACTATCATCTGTCCCTGAAATCACTAACAGCTCTCCCCCTACACTATCTCTTCCAAGCACACACAGGCAGATTTTTCAGATACATTTTTGCCCTTGATCCCCCTCTGGCATGCCACTGTCCAGGTCGTTGCACCCTTTAAACAACTTTAAAATCATTTTTCTGGCCAGAAATTTTTTTTTTAGATGTTAAAGTTCGCCTTCCCATTGAAGTCTATGGGGTTCGCGAACCGTTCGCGAACCGCTCGCGTTTTTGCGCAAGTTCGCGAATATGTTCGCGAACTTTTTTTCCGACGTTCGCTACATCCCTAACAAGGAAGAATTGAGAACATGGGCTCTTATAAGAAGTGCCAAAAGTGTAACTTTTAGATGCAGCAAATCCTCTCCAAAAGATTTGGCCAAATACCAAGCTGAATCTTAACCCTAATTTGACCCCCCAAAAATGGCAACATCCCATTTAGTTCAAAAGGGAGGTTAACCGCAAAATGAAACAAGGAATTACATTTTTTTTTAAATTCTCAATGTAAATTAATTATAGAATTTCTGCACTTTCAAAGTTATTTCTAAATGTAATTGCCATTGAAAGCAGCACCCAACGCTTTCTCTTCTGGGCCCCGAAGACTTTTGAAACAATGTAGCAAAGCAGAAGCATGCAAGGTTGATTTCTGCAATGTTGTTTCAAGAGTGAGAACCGGCAGTGCAGAAAGCCGGAACCTGCAAAATGCCAGAAATAAAAATCATGATTTCATGATGCAGAATTGAATGACAGACATGTCAGGCTCTTTAAATTCATAGGGACTAGCAATAAACCTAGGCATAAAGAGAAGCAGTGGGAATATTTTATCTCTAAGGAGGAACAAATTTGAATATATATTATTGTCAATATATGTTATTGAAATGAATCGCCTCCTCTTTCTATTTATCCATGTTTGTCTTTTCTTGTATCCCTAGGAGTCTACTGGATATGGACACCTTCTCCAAATCTGACCCAGGTGAGTTTGACCCTGCAGGGTTCTTTATGGCAATATCTGAAGAATATTCAGCCTCACAGACAAATAAATACATCAAAGTGTGCTGGCTTCTGCCACTTCTGGGACATGCTTTAATAAATAGAGAATTTTACTTACCTACTTGACGTAAATTCCTTTTCTTCTAGTCCCGACATGTCAGTACACATGGGGCATTGCCCCTCCCAGACCTGGAGGTAGGACCTATAACATAGCCAATCAAAATGAATCATGACCTATAAGACCACATGACCTCCTCCTCACCACAGTTATACTTTTGCCATAGCAGTACAGTAACAAAAAATAAATAAGTTGGGATGGGAAACCCTGTACTGACATGTCGGGACTAGAAGAAAAGGAATTTACGTCAAGTAGGTAAGTAAAATTCTCTATTTCTTCTACGTCCCTCCATGTCAGTACACATGGGATCTACCAAGCCATGCACCGAAAACAAGGGGTGGGAATAACCAACATAATGCAAAAACCAAACTGATGCTAAGGAGGCCCTGAGAAAAGGCCAGCATCACATCCATCCAACAGGGGAGCTGATAA
The DNA here is from genome assembly GCF_017654675.1 of Xenopus laevis. Lineage (NCBI taxonomy): Eukaryota > Metazoa > Chordata > Amphibia > Anura > Pipidae > Xenopus > Xenopus laevis. The sequence goes on along the minus strand of NC_054378.1, from coordinate 118,219,546 downwards.
ATGTATATCTCCTGAAAAGGGTAGATAAAAGGCACAAGAACATGTCCTAGGACATGGTAAACGATTAACAAGAGCTACAAAATCAACCACAAAATTACAGAGACCGGTACTTGAGGATCAAGCATTGCAGATTAAGAATAAACATATTCTGTTTAAAAAGGTTCCCTCAGTGACTAGAGGGATACCTGCAATATGGTTATCTGACAAAACCCCACCTGGGGAAGAACAAAAATCCTGCAACTGTTAAAACAAAAAAAGGTGCCTAGGACAAAACCAGAATGATGGCAATGGCCATCTCAGAACTAAAACCCCCTAGAAACCACCAGGAAATCAATCAGATCAGAAACTAAACACAACTTGAATGCATCTATCACCAGTGCTGGAGAAATACACGATCCTCAGCAATAGCAAGTGGCCCTAAAAAGACTTGGCCCACATTAGCCTGGTCCTGCATCTTAATGGAAGCAGCTCAAACCAGTGCTGACCGGAGTCACCTCTACACCAGAGATCAGTCCAAGATCCACTAACTCCATGCTAATAATACCTAATGAAGACTTAACTAAATGAACACCAACTCTGGGTTATCATAAATCAGCATATCATTGTAACCATTGTAGAGCCATGCTGGTACAGCCCAGCAGCTCCACCAAATCTAAACTGAGTATACAACAGCACAAGGATAAGCTGCTGAACCAACCAATATGACTTAAAGCCATCTACCAGTAAGCTATGCTGTTGCCCCAGCCAACTGCTACACAAGCAAGCAATGGGACCCAAGCCAATTACAGTTCTAGAAAACACCCACAAAAGCCGAGGCCACTACAGCTCAAGCTGCACAATGCTACAGTTTATGCAAAAACTGAACCAAACATAGAAGCTACTGAACCAGCCAACAGCTGGGATCACAATCCAAAATCAGGCATGCCAGAAGCTTATAGCCTACAAAAACTGGTACCAACCAGCAATGATGCACAATCCACTGGCAGAGAGCCAGCCACCATACATGCAACCAGTGGTGGACCAGCCAGCTATTATGTATTCCAACATAGATGTGCAAGGCCATTGTCACACTAGCAGGCCAAGATGCCCGTCAGCTGAAGTGTTTGCAAAAAACCAGAGTGGAATTCGAATACACAAGCAATAGTAAATAAGTCAGCTATTGTGAATGCCACCCTTAGGGACAAGGTAACCAACTGCACTGGCACCTGACACAAAAGTCAATTTCCATACATGCAACAACGGAGCACGTCAGTTGTTGAACTTGCAAAACCCTGGTCCACAAGCCAGCCTTATTGATAATAAGCAGTGGCATACAAGACCAAAAACAATGCATGTAAGGCAGAAGGAAAGGTTAGCTGTAAGCCAACATATGACCAACATCAGCTGCTGAATACCAATCAGCAACACAATTAGCTATGGGCTGTGAAACTCAGAGCAAACACCAGCTGATGGTACAACCCATGCTAGATCCAACCAAATAGTTAATCGTGCCTACTGCTGGTGTAACCAGAACCATACCTGCAAGGATTGCAGACAAGACAAAACCAATGGCTGTTGTCCTGACAAGGATTGCCGCAAGGCAAACAGACATGCCCACCAAGGGCCACAGCAAGAATAGTAACCATGCCTATCAGCCGCCACAGCCTGGCTGGTGACCTATGCACCATAGGTCACAGCCAAGACTGCCAGCCACAAGCCCACAAGGACTATAATAAAAACTAGCGGCCACCTTAGCCAGGGGCCACAGAAAAGGCCAACAGCCCAAGAACCCTGGTAAAAGGCAAGCAAGCACCTAAGTTAAGGGCCATGAAAACAGGCCCGCAGCCATAATAACCCAGGTAAAAGGACAACCAAACAAATGTGCCAAGGGTAAAAGACCACATGAGCCAAAGGCTCATGCAACAGGCCAGCAGAACAAGGGCCCTTGTAAAAGGCCAGCAGACCCAGGAGCCGAGGACCATGGTAAAAAGCCATGGACCAAAACAAGGGCTCTAACACAAGCCAAGGGCCATAATGAAAGCCAGAGGCCACACAAACCCAGCTCCCTGGCGAGATGCCCGAGGCCACACAAAGGGCCATAGACTACAAGCATGTTAAGGTGCCAATAGACATAACAGTAAGTGCCCTTTAATCTACCAACAATTAAAGAAGGGAAACCTACAGTCACAAAAACTCAGTAGATGTAGTATAACTACAACTGAGCTCCCAACAAAAGCCACCAGATGGGAATAGAATATCTAAGAGAAGGCCTATATCACACAAAAAGACACCATATAACTCGGAACACTGCCTGTTAAGTGTGGAAACATCATAGGAAAAAATGGGGTACAATGCTGCTACAGCAGAACAAACCCCTAGCCAGTCCTGGAAATACCAGGTGTAATAAGAGCACACTTGCCTACTGTGTCTGCGAAGAGAACTCGGGCTCACAACCTAAGACCTCAGATGACAACTATACAAGAAGTCAGAGGAATAGAGGCACCTAACCAGATAATATGCGCTAGACAGTAGGAATAATCCAGACAGATCCTTGGTGGCAGACTGCTTCTAAGGAGCAGACTCAGGGGCGTAACTAAAGAGGAAGCAGACCCTGCGGCTGCAGGTGGGCCCAAAAGGTATAGGGACCCATGAGGCCCAAATAAAGAGCAATTTCAATATGTATTGGTAAAAAAGCACAACCTCTGGATATGTTAGGGGCCCTAAAATGAATTTGCTGTGGGGCCCAATGACATCAGGTTACAGCACTGAGCAGACTCAATGTAAGGAAGGGGCTACCATACTGCTGCAGCAGTGCAAGCCTCCAGCCAACCCTGCAAGCACCCAGTGTAATAAAAGGCAAATATAACCTCTGTGTCTGCACAGAGGACAATAGAAACAACAGAAGCAAACTGAGGAGTATCTGCACATTACCTGATAGCAATGAAAAGTCCGCAGGTTGGAAACTTCAGCTAGAACCCGGATAGCTTTCAGCTGAGGGACATAATTAGCTTATTAACATGCAGACTTAGTACCTTGTGTAACTGCATTTTGCACAGAGGACTCCAGCTCACAACATACGACATTCATATAATATAAGAAGGAACACAGGCAGCTTACCAGATAGCTCAGACTTGTCAGCAGGAATATCCAGTCCAGTGGAACACTGCTTGTTAAGAGCAGACTCATAAGAAAGGAAGGAGGTGCCATACTGCTTGAGCACATGAGCCAATATAACCACTGTGTCAGCCAAGAGGATGCAGGTTCACCCATACAAAACTTAAAATATTAAACAGCAATAGCAAATGGGCCAAAGGAACACCTGCACCTTACCAGATAGTGACTAGTTAGCTTGATGGAAACTCCAGCCAAAGCCCTGATAGCTTTCAGCTGAGGGACATATTAAGCATATTAACATGTAGACTTCCCAGTGAAATTAATGTTTCAAATACACAATGGATACTGAGAAATCAAAATCTCTGGATTCAGGTACCACACTGCTTAGGCAGAGGGATTCACCAGCCAGTACTTAAAGTGTAGCAAGAGCCAATACTGTATTTTGCACAGAGGACGCCAGCTCACAACATAAGACTTCAGATAAAACAAGAAGTCAGGGGAACACAGGCACCTTACCAGATAGCTCAGGCTTGTCAGCAGGAATATCCAGGTGGAACACTGCTTGTTAAGAGCAGACTCATAAGAAGGAAGGAGGTGCCATACTGCTTGAGCAGTGCAACCTCTAGCCCTTCCTGGAGGTGCCAATATAACTTCTGTGTCTGCACAGAGGATGCAGGGTCACCCATACAAGGCTTAAAATATTAAACAGCAATAGCAATGGGGCGAAGGCACACCTGCACCTTATCAGAGTGGCTAATTAGCTGGATGGAATCTCCAGCCAAAGCCCCAATAGCTCTCAGCTGAGGGACATAATTAGCTAATTAGCATGCAGACTTCCCAGTGCACTACACACAGTAGATAATGAAGAATCATACTCACCAGCTTCAGGCAGTTATAACTAGCCCATATACATACCCACGGCCCTTTTGCAGAAGTTCTGTAGAGTTCTGTAAAGTCTCACATAACTCAAAAGAAAAGGGGAGTCCAAAAAGCTCACAGGTAACAATGTGGGAAGCCCACACCTGTGTCTGTTCCCAAAAAAGCACTAGATTGAATCTTGTGCCTCACTGGGCATATAGCAGGGGGGCTGTTTTAGCACAGGGCTAGGACCATGGGTATGCCCACACCTGCACTTCTTCCCAATAAGCGATAATTTACAGATTATGCGTCTTGAGGCATCAGGTAAATTCTTCTCCATTACCTGGGAATCATCCCTCTGTGTCCACACAGAGGTAAAAAATAAGCAAAAATAAATAAATAAATAAATAAAAATACAGAAGAAAAAACAAAAGGCTCACAGGTAATAATGTGGGAAGCCCACAACTGTGTCTCTTCCCAAAAAGCACTAGATTTAATCTTGTGCCTCGCTGGGCATATAGCAGGTGGGCTATTTTAGCACAGGGCTAGGACCATGGATATGCCCACACCTGCATTTCTTCCCAATAAGCGATAATTTACAGATTATGCGTCTTGAGGCATCAGGTAAAATCTTCTCCATTACCTGGGAATCATCCCTCTGTGTCTACACAGAGGTAAAAAATAAATAAATAAATAAACAAAAAGAAAATGCAAATGCAAAAGAAAAACAAAAAACAAAAACTGTGTTTGATTTCTCTCAAAATTCAACAAAAAATAAAAAGTGAGGAGGGAGATCCTACCACCCTGTCCAGTAGGACAAAAAATAACTGTGGTGAGGAGGAGGTCATGTGGTCTTATAGGTCATGATTCATTTTGATTGGCTATGTTATAGGTCCTACCTCCAGGTCTGGGAGGGGCAATGCCCCATGTGTACTGACATGGAGGGACGTAGAAGAAAAAATGTTTAAAATCCAAAAATCCAAATGAAATACTATAGACATGATATATGATATTATTTTAATATTGCCATTTAAAGGACCACCATGCCCTCTTAATTTTAATTATGTATTTGTTTAATGCAGCGTTACCCAACCAGTAGCTCGTGAGTAATATGTTGCTCTCCAACCCCTTGGATGTTGCTCTCAGTGTCCTCAAAGCAGGGGCTTATTTTTGAATTCCAGACTTGGAAGCAAGTTTTAATTGCATAAAAACTAAGTATAGTGCCAAGTAGAGCCTCCTGTAGACTGCTAGTCCACATAGGGGCTACCAAATAGTCAATCACAGTCCATATTTGGCACCCCAAGGGACTTTTTCATGCTTGTGTTGCTCCCCAACTCTTTTTACATTTGAATGTGGCTCACGGGTAAAAAAGGTTGGGGACCCCTAATGTAAATATTAAAGGGACAATTTAGAGGCATATACTTTATTTTCAACATGAGCAAAATAATATATATATATATATATATATATATATATATATATATATATATATATTCATTAAATAAAATATATATTTCATTAAAAAATGTAAATGATAAAACAGTTATAGAGCATTATTTTGGTATAATACTTAATATCCCCCCACCCCGTAATTAACTGAGCTGTTTAACTAAACATAAGGAGCTCTTACAGGTATGAGATCTATTATCTGGAATGCTTGGGACCTGGGTTTTCCCAGATAAGCGATCTATCCATAATTTGGATCTAATTATCATTTAAACATGAAATAAAAACAACTGTACTGTTTTGCCACCAGTATGGGCTCATGCAGCAGTTACCATCAAATACAAGGTAAAAAGCTCCTTGTTACTAGAAGGTCATCCGTTTTCAGCACATAATTCCATTTTCCTGATATAATAACGTTTTTCTCTGTAATAATTAAACAATGCTGTGCACTTAATGGTAACTAAGCAGTGTCCTTATTGGTCACAAAACAATCCTATTCGGTTTATTTCATGTCTGCATGATTTTTAGCAGACTTTAGGTATGGAGATCCAAATTACGGAAAGATCCCTGATTCGGAAACCCCCAGGCCCCAAGCTTTCCGGATTATAAATTCTATACCTGTACCATAAAATTACAGCAGCAAAGGTATTCTCCTGTAATAAGCACAGTTCAGATAGGGATCTGCTCATAGCCTATAGAAAGAAATACAGTATAATTACAGCAACATTGACCTTTACTAAGCACCCATGTCTGCCCAAAGTAAACTTTCAATAGAAGTATAGCCTTGATATATAGCCAATATTGGCTCTCCAACTACTTTATGCACCTATAGCACCCATTAAGTTGCACTCAAGGTACGTGACTCTTCTGCCTAATCCATCTGTGCTATGAGCAAAATATTGAATAACTGTCAGTGTATTGCATTGCATCTTTCTAGTACCCAGGCTATGAGCAATACTGGTTGTGTTATAATGACAAAGTATTTAATTTAAGAAGAAAGACAAACACAGAGAAATGAAGCAAGAGATTAGCAGCAGCGAATTTGTAAATCTGTATCCTGTGATCTCTAAAGGGGGTGTTGGAAAATAAAGAGATTACGGGGCTCCATAGCGGGTGAATATTCTGAGTGTGTGTGTTTATATTAGCTGCCTATTGAAACATGTTCTGTCTTTTGCAGTGGTTGTTCTGTATGTGCAAGGAGTTGGCAACAAGGAATGGACAGAGGTAAGAGAACGAGCCTCTAATAAATGCTCATGATTTCTGTACAAAGACAGGGGCTTATTTGTTCTACAGCCGGAATTCCTATACTTTACTAATCAATTTTAGTGATGCTGCCCCATTATGATCTACATCCATAAAAGCATTGTTGGCATTCTGTTCCATGGAAAATATTACTTAAATATTAAATTAAATTATGGGAAAAGTTATATTGCTATATTTTAGAATTTAATTATTTGTCTTATTTAAGAAGAAACTTTTTCTTATGTAACCTCAACAGAATAAATATCTGAATAAAAAGAATGAAACAGAAGGGTAATTTAGTCAAGCTGTTTGTTGACAGTGTCTTGAAATCTACAGCTAAAGGTCTACTGGTGAATGCCAATCTACTTTTTGGGCACCCCTGTTCTACAGACTGAAAAGTCTGGCGTTTCGTTGTATGTTTGGATTATTTGTGTTTCAGTTGGAGCAGGATTTAATGGTGCATTAGGGCTCACCACGGCACAGGAATATGGGTCTATATTTTCTCACTAGGTGCTCATCTAAAAGCATGTCATGCTAGATGTAGGCGGTTATACATAAAGGAAAAGCCTAAAAAAAATGCAAGGCTAGAAATACTGTAGTTTATATACTGAACTTACCAGCCCAGGGGTTCAGCAGCCCTATACCAGTAATGACCAAAGGCCTTCAATGTTGTCTACAGCCTTTCTGATCATAGTAACAAAATAAGTTAGTTAGTTCAAAAAACAACACAATTCCATCAAGTTCAACCTTAAAGGGATACTGTCATGGGAAAAAACATTTTTTTCAAAAATAACCAGTTAATAGTGCTGCTCCAGCAGAATTCTGCACTGCAATCCATTTCTCAAAAGAGCAAACAGATTTTTTTATATTCAATTTTGAAATATGACATGGGGCTAGACATTTTGTCAATTTCCCAGCTGCCCCAAGTCATGTGACTTGTGCTCTGATAAACTTCAATCACTCTTTACTGCTGTACTGCAAGTTGGAGTGATATCACCCCCCTCCCTTTTCCCCTCCAGCAGCCAAACAAAAGAACAATGGGAAGGTAACCAGATAACAGCTCCCTAACACAAGATAACAGCTGCCTGGTAGATCTAAGAACAACACTCAATAGTAAAAACCCATGTCTCACTGAGACACATTCAGTTACATTGAGAAGGAAAAACAGCAGCCTGCCAGAAAGCATTTCTCTCCTAAAGTGCAGGCACATGTCACATGACTGGGGGCAGCTGGGAAATTGACAAAATGTCTAGCCCCATGTCAGATTTCAAAATTGAATATAAAAAAATCTGTTTGCTCTTTTGAGAAATGGATTCCAGTGCTGGATTCTGCTGGAGTAGCACTATTAACTGATGTGTTTTGAAAAACTTGTACTACTATGAGCTATCTTCCATAACCCTGTATTCCCTCACTTGCTAAAAAGCAATGGAACCCCTTCTTAAAGCTATCTAATGTATTGAATGTACCATTGTAATTATCAGTTTGCTCATTGTGTACATAAATCCATCCATTGTACCCAAGACTGCTTTTATGACTAGCCAAAAGGGGCATCAACAAAGGTGAACAAGACAACGCTGAGAGGTTTTGTTGAGTCTTAATTACTGAGTAGCCTATATGACCATTCACCTTTTATTCCTTTACTTTTGATAAATCCCATGCAAAGCATATATTTTCTTATATAGCAATATTTTTTTCTATAAGATGCAGCTTCTTGCAAAATGTAACAGCTAAAATGCGGAACCTAATAACTCATGCCAGCAGCAAATGAAATAGGATATTTATTAATAAATTAGGTGAAGTGTTATTAAGAAACAGAAGTAGCTTAGGAGTTAAGTCTGGCAGCTACAAACTTTCTGCCCAGATACCAAGTTATCCATAGCATTATGACGCAGAATACCTTAACCAATCAAAGTAACGACAATGCTTTTGATATGATATGTGATAAATATATGTGTAACGGTCAACTTGGGCAGAGTTCTCGCCGAGCTACCGAAGACTTCTGTATTCTGTGCTTGAATAAACTTCTTTCTCTGATTGAAACTTTGAAAAGGGTGTTGGCTGCAATCATTGGTCTAGACTCAACAGTTTGAGAGTAAATGTTATTGTGGTGCTAATGATGACCTTCATATTCATAGATTTCCTTTTCTGTTTTTGTTTATTTACTCTCTTTGAGGTCCAACATTTGTGCAGGGTCCCTGTTTAGTTCATACCAAGGCTGCGGAAATATAAAAAAGCTGTCATTTAGCCCTAGAATATCTAATGTGGGTTCATCAACAAATCCACCTTAAAGGGATCCTGTCATCGGAAAACATGTTTTTTTCAAAACGCATCAGTTAATAGTGCTACTCCAGCAGAATTCTGCACTGAAATCCAATTCTCAAAAGAGCAAACAGACTTTTTTATATTCAATTTTGAAATCTGACATGGGGCTAGACATTTTGTCAATTTCCCAGCTGCCCCCGGTCATGTGACTTGTGCCTGCACTTTAGGAGAGAAATGCTTTCTGGCAGGCTGCTGTTTTTCCTTCTCAATGTAACTGAATGTGTCTCAGTGGGACATGGGTTTTTACTATTGAGTGCTGTTCTTATATCTACCAGGCAGCTGTTATCTTGTGTTAGGGAGCTGTTATCTGGTTACCTTCCCATTGTTCTTTTGTTTGGCTGCTGAGGGGAAAAAGGGAGGGGGGTGATATCACTCCAACTTGCAGTACAGCAGTAAAGAGTGATTGAAGTTTATTAGTCACATGACTTGGGGCAGCTGGGAAATTGACAATATGTCTAGCCCCATGTCGGATTTCAAAATTGAATATAAAAAAATCTGTTTGCTCTTTTGAGAAATGGATTTCAGTGCAGAATTCTGCTGGAGCAGCACTATTAACTGATTTATTTTGAAAAAAATTTTTTTTCCCATGACAGTATCCCTTTAACTTTGAAATTAGTTCAACCTTGACTACCTACGTAGAAGAGCTAAGGGTCACTCTCCCCAAATCTCACTTTATCTCTGCTCAGCCCCAATCCTAGGAACCAGCCCCACAGTTTAAAAAAAGCCTGTATTAATTTCCAGCCGCATTATATGCTGATTTTATGTGTTTTTTTTTGGCCTGGCAAAGGCGAGGTAGGTCTAGGTGGTGCTGGTCTTTGGCTCAGTCTTAGTGACTATGCTGCTTAGAGGAGTGAATAACAGCTGGACAAGCATCTCAGAGCAGCCTCAGGTTAGGAAATGGGTCAAGATACCCCAAGCCTATAACAGGATCTAATGAACTGGAGCTGAAGATGTAGAAATAGGATGAGCGGAGCATCCACTGGGAAATCTGACAACGGTCACGCCAGGCACAAACCAAATTGATGCATTTCATCTGCCTCACTCCTCTCCAGCCTGATTCAATTAATTAGCTGTCTTTTCCCATCTCTTTTCATTCAAATCAACGTATATAAATATACTGCAAGGAGGACGAGTTTTATACGTTCTGATTGGACAGTTATGGTTCATTTATTGTTAATTGGTTGTACAGGTAGAACTAGAAAATGGGACTTATTTATTTCAGCAACACAGAGATTCTGGATCTTCAAGGTTAAAAGCTATTGTGCGTGTCAGGGATGCTCAGCTTGCGGCTGCTTGATAAGATTTACTAGTGAATGTGGTTAGGATGATGGGAATTGTAATTTAGCTACAAAGCCACAAGTTGAGGGTCAATGTCCTATTTTGTCAGATACAAATATCACTGGTGGGGGATACATTGGCATTTTAGAAATATGTAATAATAATCATACAATTATTTTCCTTTTCTTGCTTTCCTTTAAATTCTGTTAAGATTTTGGTGATTCAATTTGACACTTAAGTCATGATTAAGCAAATCTTGTCTCAGGGTGGCTCTGCCCAACTTTTCTTTAAACCCCTTCTATTGTTCTACAATCCACTTTTAGGCTGGCTGTGGCCACCTTATTTTAGAAAAACCCATAACTTTCCTTTTGTTATACACTCTCCTTACAAGGGTTTTAGGCTAGCTGTGCCCACATTATTTTGTAACCCCCCCTAGTGCTGAGAGTTTAAGGCTGTCTAATACCCATCTTTCACCCATTCTTCTTACCCATAGCCCTCCTATGGTGTTACAACCCTCATACAGTACAGTGGTTGCTGGCTCTACATTCTTCTAACAAAGGTTTCAGGCTGCTGTGCCCACCTTTTCTTGTGACCTTCCATAGCCTTCCTATCGTACTTATCGTACCCTTTATAAGGGTTTTAGACCCAACTTCCCTTATGACCGCCCATAGCCCTCCTATTGTACTACAATCACCTTACAAGGGTTTCAGACTTGCAGGCCCCAACTTCCCTTATGATCACCCAAAAGCACTGGCTAAAATTCTACTGCTCATAAATTTATATGGCTACTGAGTTTATACATGCCAGTTCTTGTGTTGGTAAATGTTCCGTAGGTTTACCAGAAACCAGAGACCTCTAAGGTGTCATAAAATATTTCCTTGCTCCTTGGTACCCTCATTCCTTCAGCTGTGCTATATGTGGAGGGGTGATATGCCATCATGTCAATCTGTTCTTCAAAAAATTGGGGTCTAGTAACCCATAGCAACCTCCTTGATTGGTTGCTATGGGTTACTCTACATCAGTGGTCCCCAACCTTTTTCACCCGTGAGCAACATTCAGATGTAAAAAGAGTTGGGGAGCAACACAAGCATAAGCTCCTGGGGGTGCACTGCCACATAAGGCTGTGGGTAAGAAGAATGGGTGAAAGTAGTACAATAGGAGGGCTATTGGTAGCCTCTATGTGGATTGGCAGCCTACAATAGTCTCTGTTTGGCAGTACACCTGGTTTTTATGCAACCAAAACTTGCCTCCATGCCAGGAATTCAAAAATAATCACCTGCTTTGTGGCCACTGGGAGCAACATCCAAGGGGTTGGGGAGCAACATGTTGCTCACGAGCTACTGGTTGGGGACCACTGCTCTACATGGTTCAAGATTTGCCCTCGTTATTCCTGAACACTGAAAAATGTATGAGGCTTTGAACAAAACCCAGTAGGAGGGTCTGGAATGAATTGTGCAACTGTGTCCCCATTAAAATTTATCACCCAACATGGTGGTTGGCCAACAGCTGAAGCTAATAAACAGTTATCAACCCAATCAACCAGTGTTGCCAGTTTGAACAATATCCAATCAGTGTTTCAGATGGTTCAAAATTATCCCATGTGTTGTACAACACCGTGGTCTCCATCACATTAAAAGATTATTTCACGGTTGACTTCCCCTTGACATTGAACAGCCTTGCGTAGAAATGTGCTATGCTCTTTGGTTTCCGTAGAGTTAAAAGAAAATGAGATTTATTAGAGGAACCCTTTTGCTTGGAGCTGAAATATTTGGTTGGAATATACTGCACTTCAGAGAACCCGGGGAAGCACATCCCTGTTACTGTCTGTTCTCCAAAGCTGGTGTATTACATGGAGCGTAGTCCTCTCTGCCATCTGCTCCGGAGTATGTCTCTCTGTTTTTCTCAGTGGCGGTTCCATTTCCTAAAGCTTGTGACTATGAATAACCAACCAGTAAACTGGATTTATTGGATGGGATTTCCTCCCTTCTGGGATTTCCCTTTATATTAATATAGCAAAGCAGAGCCTGGCCAGCTGCAGAGATATATTATACCCAACACACAAAGCTATCAAGCCATGTCATTGCTGGTAAGGCAGTGATACAAAATGTTCTGTTTATGAACAGCAAGTGATAGCATATAATGCAGCAGGATACAGGCATTTCCAAAAAGTGGGGCTTGGACCCCCTTTGAACAGACAGGCCAATATCGTAATTTGTTATGGTGAACTGGAACCTTGCACGCAATTAATCTAAACAGATGCAATTAGCACCCATATTGGTGCATCACATGCAAGTTGCAGTGGACTAAATTTACTGTGCACCCACACTTGCACTAGAATTCTGGGGGGAAACACTGCATTGTGAGTCAAAACATGATGATCTGTGTCCAAAATATTTGCATTTGGATCATAAATGAAATTACAAAAAAAAAAAAAATGACTGTGCTCTAATATAACTACATTAAGATTTAAAAGGCTCTCCGGCTGTCTTTTCAACACATGGAACAGTTTTGGAGGTGGCCAAATTAAAACAAGTGGAACTAGCTGTGGATCAAGTGGCAAGATTTGGATTAAAAATGACAAAAGTTGATCAAAAGTTGCCCTTTTTTCTACTTTTATCTAAGTCTATAAATAGTTATATATTTCAATGCAAGATACTGCTGGAGAAGCACTATTAATTGATGAATTTTGGGAAAAAAACATGTTTTCCCTTGACAGAATCCCTTTAAATGACACTTTAGTTACTTGAGGTTAAATTGAGGTTAATTATAGAGGAAAACTTGCTGCAATACACTTGTTTACATTTAGGGGCACATTTACTAAGCTCGAGTGAAGAAGTCGAAGTAATCTAAGTATTTTTTTGGGTACTTCAACCACTGAATAGGCTACTACGACTTTTGACTACGACTTCGACTCGAACGATTCGAACTAAAAATTGTTTGACTATTCGACCATTTGATAGTTGAAGTACTGTCTCTGTAGGATGTGCGGTAAATCCTTCGAATTCGATATTCGAATCCGTAGGATTTTACTTCGAGGGTCGAATTTGAGGGTTTATTAACCCTCGATATTCGACCCTTAGTAAATGTGCCCCTTAAGGTTCAAATTAACATTTTTTTTTTTGGTCAAAATTCACAATTTTTGAATTTAAAACCACCAACTCAACTTTGAATTCAAAAGTGAGATTTATAACACCTTGACCCTGGAAACAGTTCTAATTAGATACTTTGCCACCTAAAACCTATCGAGTTCATGTACAAGTCAATGGCAAGAGGTCCGTTGAACCATTTGAAGATGTTAATTGCCTTCCTGACACTAACGTTTTTGTTGGAGGAAAACTCGATTTGAATTAAATTCAAATTCAATTTGAATTTTCATATCGTTCCTATTCAATCAAATGTTAGACGTTCAAAAATTTTCATGAATAACCTCCCATTCGTGTTGTGAGTACATTTGAGTTAAAAAAAAAATTAATAAAATCTTTGATAAATAACTTCCTAAAAGCCATATTTTCGTGTTGTAGAAAGACATGCTTGGGGATCCATTTTGGATTCTGCCTGGCCAGGGAATTTAACTGTAGGAGTAATTATAGTTTTTTCTGCCAATGGGCTAGGAAAGGAGGGAGACATTTATTCTCTGTTCATATTTTAGACTCACATATGGATGGCTTTTATGTAATGAGGGCATATGTAGTCACTGAATAAATGCAATATTTATGGATCAAACAAGAAATCCAATTGCTGTTTTATAGGTCAGAGAGGATTAGAACCTGGGAAGTTAAATCTGGATCAGCATAGGGAGGGTTTGTACAACCTCCAAACACAAGTGATTTGTGTCTGTTTTCAGCCACATTTACTATAGGCACCAGTGCCTGTGTTTAAGCTCACACAACATTGTGCACCAATTTGCAAATTGCACTTGTGTTTGGAGCTTTTATGTATGGTTTATGCTGCACACATCTGTACAATGTAAATACTGTATGTAGAGAAGGAATGCTCTCTGCAAAACAATAAGCTGTGCCCTTGTGCTGTCTCATTACAGAAGAATAAATAGAACTTATGCCTGCTTAAAAATACAGAATTAGTCAAATAATGAGAGGAAAGTTATACTGACATGCTTCTATCAAACATCACAATCCAGTTAGTATGGCCTGCAAAGTAGGCCGGGATTCATACCTCCCAACTGTCCTGTTTTTCGCCGTACAGACCTGATTTTGACAGCTCAACCTGCAGTCCCGGATTGTTACTGAAATGTACCGACTTTCTCTTTGATCTCATGCAGGGCCGGAACTAGGGGTAGGCAGAGTAGGCACGTGTCTAGGGCGCAAAGCTGGGGGGGGCGCCAGGCACGTACCTGCTCTGTCGCCTACCCCATGTCCGGTCCCCTCGCTCCCCGTCTTCCTGCACGCCGACTGATGATTGTGCGCACGCCGATTGACGCTTCTGCTCATATGCACCGGCGTTAATACGTGCATGCGCTGGCGTCAACTTGTGCATGCACACGCTTAACCAGCGCCCGGCTCTGATCTCATGTGCTGAACAGCCAGAAAAAGATTCTAAAACTTAATTGGGTTTTGGCAGAGAGCCCAGAATATGTGGCAGGTGCACTCGGATACTTTTGTTACAATTAGGGAAACTATTGCAACAATTTAAGATAAGCAGGTCTCTTAGGGAAACTGGGGCTTGCAGCTTAAAGGGCAATTCACCTTCATTAGCAAAACCGTAATAACACATTAAAAACCACAGAAATGTGTTCAAACTTTCATAACCTGCCAAATTTCGTAAAATGAACATGGTAATTAGGGGGTGCGGCCACAAAACGGACATGGTAATTTTTTTTTCTTTCTAAATCTCCCTCAGTTCTTCCCAGCATTACCAGAGCATTCCTACATGGCTTAAATTTAGAAGATCCTGTTGTGTGGGTTGGGTTCCCCCCCACAGCCAGTAATTCATTGGCCTAGCCAGAAAAAAAACAGCCTAGGCCAGGTCAAGTATTGCAGATTTGATCCAAACTTGCCCTGCAAACTTTAGCCCTGATCCAACACAAATCCTACTGTTTTAGGCAACCATTCTCTGCCAGAACCTGTCCCTATCTGTTTTATCTTTGTCCAACAACCTGCCCTTTTATGTTGTTGTACTGTCCCCTTACGGGGATCACTGCCTTACATCATTGTGCAGCTCCCTTATGTCACTGCACCATCCCTTGCGTCAATGCCTGTCCTGCCCTGTACAGTACATACAGGCTCTATCTGTCTGCTGGGCTGGGGGTAATGCAGTCCTCTTAATGGGTTGCCAGAATGGACTGTTTGGGGTATAGCACAGAAGACAGCATCCAGGGGCAATTTGGTCTTAGGTGGCTCCTATAATGCCACCCTCCTCCCCGCCCATCTTACTGTATCCTCCATTGGAGCAAGTCCAGGGGGGCCACATCACTAGTGCAGAGAGCGCAATAGCACTCTCTTGCACTACAAGAACAGAATTTACGTTTATTTAACTCAGAATTTCAGCTCTTAAAATTACTTGGAGCGGCTTTTTACCACTCTGGTAACTTGTAGGGAAATGTTGTGAGGCAAGGTTCTCACCTCATATTATTCATGTGTCATAATCAGTCACTCAAGCCTATTCCCATTTGGTAATCATTCACAACATGGGAAACCCTCTCAGCCTGCATAATAATGTACTCCACAAAAAAGATAACAGTGATATGTCTTTCATTTCCCAGGAACAGTACATCCCAGTACTACAGATTTTTAGTGAAGCAGTATTCAGTTGTATACAATTAAATCAAATGTGAAAAACTGTCTGTGTAGAAATTTGGGTAACCTTTGCTACTTTGAATGCATGTAACTCCTCAATACTGATTACTGGCAACACCAAATTGATTGGATTAGCCTGTTAAGCCTTATACTTCATAGGCAGGTGTGTCCAATCATGAGAAAAGGTATTTAAGGTGACCAATTGCAAGTTGTGCTTCTGTTTGACTCTCCTCTGAAGAGTGACATCATCAGCAATTTTCAAAAGATTTGAAAACAAAGATTGTTCAGTATCCTGGTTTAGGTGAAGGCTACAAAAAGCTATCTCAGAGGTTTAAACTGTCATTTGGAAATGGATGGCCACAGGCACAGTTGCTGTAAAACTCAGGTCTGGCAGGCCAAGAAAAATAGAGGAGCGGCATATGGGGAGGATTGTGAGAATGGTTACAGACAACCCAAAGATCACCTCCAAAGACCTGCAAGAACATCTTGCTGCAGATGGTGTATCTGTACATCGTTCTACAATTCAGCGCAATTTGCACAAAGAACATCTGTACGGCAGGGGGATGAGAAAGAAGCCCTTTCTGCACTCAAGCCACAAACACAGAGTCACTTGTTGTATGCAAAAGCTCATTTAGACAAGCCACAGGCATTTTGGAACAAGGGCTTTGGACTGATGAGACAAATATTTAGTTATTTGGTCATAACAAAAAGCGCTTTGCAAGGCGGAAGAAGAACACCGCATTCCAAGAAAAACACCTGCTTCCTACTGTCAGATTTGGTGGAGGTTCCATCATGCTGTGGGGCTGTGGGGCTAGTTTAGGGACTACTGAACTAGCCCCACAGTGGAGGGTCGGATGAATTCAACCCAATATCAACAAATTCTTCAGGATAATGTTCAAGCATCAGTCACAAAGTTGAAGTTACGCAGGGGTTGGATATTCCAACAAGACAATGACTAGGGATGGGCGAATTTGACCCGTTTCGCTTCACCAAAAAGTCGCAGACACCGAAATGTCGCCGACGCCCATTAAACTCTATGGGTGTCGCACAAAGCCATACAAGTCTATGGGAGTCATTTCTGCGGCGAAACAAGGCGAAAAAATTCACCCATCCCTAACAATGACCCTTAACACACTTTAAAATCTACAATGACATTTATGCAGAGGGATAAGTACAATATTCTGGAATGGCCGTCACAGACCCCCGACTTGAATATCATGGAAAATCTATGGGATGATTTGAAGCAGACTGTCCATGCTCGGCAGCCATCAAATTTAACTGAACTGGAGAGATTTTGTATGGACACTCATCAAAGGCTATAGGAGGCATCTAGAGGCTGTTACATTTGCAAAAGGAGGCTCAAAAGTATTAGTGTAATATATATTTATGCACCTGTATAATTTTGTTATTATGTATATTGCATATTTTCTGTTAAGAATCCAATAAACTTTATGTCACTGCTGAAATACTACTGTTTCCATAAGGCATGTTATATATTAAAAGGAAGTTGCTACTTTGAAAGCTCAGCCAATGATAAAACTCCAAAGAATTAAGAGGGGTTCTCAAACCTTATCATATGACTATTTAATATCTCTGTACAGGTATGGAATCTATTATCTGATTTTATGGTTCGGTGATCCAAATGATGGTAAAACACCTTATGGAAAGCCCCGGGTCCCAAGTATTCCAGAAAATAAATCTCATAACTGTATAAATAGTTATATAACCATACACGTACTTATAAGAGAATTAGGAAATATATAAATGTATGGCATGGATATTATTTGTTGCATACGACTAATATAAAATATTTATTTAATTTTGTGTACTTGGCAACTTATTTTTTATTGTTTTCTTGTACCATTAAAGCGTTTTTTTCTTGTTGTTATTAAAATATAAAAGCATTTTGGAAAAGGTTTTATGAGTGGGGCAATTAATGTGGATGGCATCCCCCCCCCAAAAAAAATCTTCAAAGGGGCCCAGCATACATTGATACAACCCCGGCCCACCCACCCACCAACGTTTCCAGGCCACAGGTATGAGACTGGCTGGGCTGGGGGGAATAATTTACATTTATAGGGGAAGTAGACCCCACAGTTTGGGCCCCTCTGTTCCCCAGGCTGGGTTTTATGTGTTTTAGCCAATAATTCATAACATCTTAGGGGACGTATTGTTTTATTACTCAGTTTCAAATTTACTGTCTGTTTTTTTCTGCTTGAATGGAGCGGTTTCCTTCCTGTGAAACATGTGACTCATGTGCATTCAGATCCAATCACATCCAGCAATCTGATTAAGATTTCAGGCTTCCCCTATAGACCCCTCTGACCTGAACTGTTAGCATCTGACCTGTGTGTAAAGGCTGCAGGAGAAAGACAAAGCCTTTCAGTCCCAGTTATTTGAACATTACAGCTGTAAGATACGGCATACCATTGAATAATGCAGCAGTTTGAAAGCCTGATCAATAAAACACGCAGGCCCTAAATATTTATCAACTACATCATATTAAGGACTTAAACAAAAGAAAAGTAAATAGGATTTTTAACGATGTTCTTTTGCACCGATTTCATTTAGGGAGATTGATGGTTCCAATATCTGCTAATTAAACGTTATTTAATAGAATGAGCAATTGGAGTTGTTTTTCATATGTACGAAGATTTAGGGCGACGAGACAAAGACAGAGAGCGGCAGTTTGATGATTGTAATTTATATGCCGGGATTCAGATCTAATCACTGGAGGCAGACGAGAGACTAGATACAGACAAACAGATGGGTAGGGAGCGGATTTACAATCTGGATGAGGATTAGAGAGAAACAGGGCCAAAATAAATAAAGAGAAAGCAACACTGAAAACACAAGTTCATTATTTGTATTGTATTCCCACATCAGACTCGCTTAACAGAGATTCATGCTTTAAGTTCAGAGTTTAAGGGCAGTAGGCAGACTAATTGTTCTTGGTACAGAGGCATAGTTCCCACTTGCACTAGCAAACATGGCAGAAAGTATCCTGCCTGTATTCTCCCTAGAGAAGGATTTGTTATGACTACCAAAAAGAGGCACAGTACCAAAGAGAGGCACATTATCATAGAGAGGCACATAATCAAAGAGAGGCCCTGTACCACAGAGACGCACATTATCACAGAGAGGCACATTATCACAGAGAGGCCCTGTACCATAGAGAGGCACATTATCAAAGAGAGGCCCTGTACCATAGAGAGGCACATTATCACTGAGAGGCACATTATCAAAGAGAGGTCCTGTACCATAGAGAGGCACATTATCAAAGAGAGGCCCTGTACCATAGAGAGGCACATTATCACTGAGAGGCACATTATCAAAGAGTGGTCCTGTACCACAGAAAGGCACATTATCACAAAAAGGTGTTTAATATTTATGATGAGTGTAGTGTGTTATTTGCAAGCAAGCTGAATTGCTTCAACTGGGTTATACCATAGAGTGGCACAGTACCACAGAGAGGCACACTGTAGTTACATAAGTAAATTGATTAGAAGGTAATGGCAGAGGCATAAACTTGCTTGTGTTTAGTTAAAGGACTTCAAGAAGGTAATGAGTAAAACCGTGAGGAAAATAGATGAACATTTGTATATTAAAGGTGGTCATAGATGTAAGAATTCCAATCTTTCCTGGAAAAGATGTTTCCAAAAAAGATCGTTTGTTTCAACACACATGTAGAGCTGAATCGTCAAATATACAGATAGAAACAAAAGAATTCTACCTTATGATTCAGCACTAACAGCAGCCGATGTTCGGGTGCCTGCAAATCCGCCCAATAAAAATGTTCCACTTGGGCCGATCGACCAGCCAAGTCTTCAGCCGGTTGTCTGCCACCATACACACAGCAAATATCGTACAGAAATTTGTTTTGTACTACAAAATTGGTGCGTGTGTTGCCCACCTTAATGCACAGGCTCTCCTAGGATACAGCCTAGAGGCTCATTGTGATTAAGGGCCCATGTATGTTTTTTTTCAATTATTGTTTCTATTTTCTTAAGATATTTATTTTTCTTTGTGCTGCTGGGTCCAGTTGGGCGCACCTGCTGAGATAAGAAGACAGGAAAGACTCATACATGTGCCAAGATACATGCAGATCCGGAGACGTCACTGGCGTGTGCCAAACCCTACTCGCTATAGAGAGCTTGTGTGCATGCATGCCTGGATCTGCACACATCTGGACCCAGCAGTAGCCTAGAAGGGGGGGGGCTGTGGATGTAACCTAGGGGCCACACAGCTCATTAATCCACCACTGTATATAGAAAGAATTCTATATAATATTTCCCTTGTACAGATATATATGTATAACTGTATGATTTAACAAGTGGCATCAACCATGTACTGCATCTAGGACCACCATGAGTTCCACAATCCAGGCCTGTTCAAGGGATTTTTATGTCGCCAGAAGAGCTCACACTTAAATGTATAAAAACAAATAGAGGAGGATTGTTCTTTGCATACAATAAGGTAATACTTGTACACAAGGTGGGTTTTTCTGCAGCATGTATTAGCCTCCAATTAGCATTGTTGGAAGCTACCCGACACCTCTGGTACAGGTGTTTTTCCTTCCATAAATATTGTTTTCTGTGTCAGGTAATTTCCACAATTTGCAGCAAATGTGAACGCCCAGTGCTAGAGCACCATGGGGCAGAAAAGTATGCCTCTTAGTGCTCATTTAGAACTGTGTTAGGGGGTTCAAATCAACTCTGACCTATGGAAGGCTTGTGCATATGAATGACATGTAAGTTAAGGAACAGGAAAGGAGGTAGGGGATACTTACATGTCTCCCCTTGCCTCTGAATATACCACTGCCTTACAATTCAGGGACCTGTGACAATGTGCAGGGCAAAGCAAAGTGCAGAAGATGTGCAATTGCTCCTGTTTTTTGCACCTTGCATTCTGCACTGCACTTTCTAAATGACCACTCTTAAGTGTCCTTTGGGCTGGGCTTCCAACATCTATAAGAATGAATTATTTCCATTATCCGTCCATCCACTCCTTTGGGTCCTCAAGCAGAGTTATCCCCATGGTTTAGAATACTCTGCTCTAGGAAAAGCAAAGTTTTACAGTAATTGTCTGTCTATTAAAATGTATTATACATGATGAGATGCAGTACATAGCTATATCAGAATGTAACTTTTATTAGAGATAAGACATTGAGGTTAACCCTAAATATTAAAAGGCTCAGTATCCCCAGAGAACAGTCTGTACAACGCTATATTTCATCTTAACTGCCCATTAAAGGGAAGATCGATTATTCCATTTTTCTTTTTGCATCCCATCATAAATCATGAGCTCAGCCTATTCTGACTTTGTTTTGGGCAATTAATATTTAACAGGGATAAAAACTTTGATGTCTGACAGTGACATAGAGTGGGATTGCTGAGACAATATTCTAGCTGTCTCTATTATTTATGCCTTTGCCAGATGGCCTGTGTGCAGTTCTTTGTGACACTAGTTGGATGCTACAATGTTGACGGGGGTGTCACCAAAGAGGTGCTTCTCTCTCAGGAGAGAATATGGTCTTAAACCAACTTGCGGGGTTTAACAGCTTTTTAACCATTTTTTTAGGGGATCCAAATAAAGTTACACACAACCCAAACACTAGTTCAAAATCAGTTATGCACCTTGTTTAGTATACAAGGAGGATTTGTTATCATACTTACTCATACCTTTACTAGATACTATACTTTCATGGTTACTTGTCATTTGAAACAGCACTCTCTTTTCTAGTGGTGATTTCCCATTCTCACCGTCCACTATGCTAATGCTTTTTATTTCTAAGTGTTCTTTTTAAGGCAAAAGTCCTGCACTGATCACACTTTATGTGATGCAGTGAGTCTGATCCTGTGAGTGTGTTGTAGGGATGTAGCGAACGTCGGAAAAAAAGTTCGCGAACTTGCGCAAAAACGCGAGCGGTTCGCGAACGGTTTGCGAACCCCATAGACTTCAATGGGAAGGCGAACTTTAACATCTAGAAAAGACATTTCTGGCCAGAAAAATGATTTTAAAGTTGTTTAAAGGGTGCAACGACCTGGACAGTGGCATGCCAGAGGGGGATCAAGGGCAAAAATGTATCTGAAAATCTGCCTGTGTGTGCTTGGAAGAGATAGTGTAGGGGGAGAGCTGTTAGTGATTTCAGGGACAGATGATAGTAAGTTTGCTGGCTAGTAATCTGCTTGATACTGCTCTGTATTGGAGGGACAGAAGTCTGCAGGGATTTGAGGGACATTTTAGCTTAGGTAGCTTTGCTGGCTAGTAATCTACTGTTCTCTTTAAACAACTGCCATACGTTGACCTTGTAGGCATTGTTTGCCCAGTTTTTTTGGACGCAGCCACTGAAGCACAGTTGCCAGAAAAAATATGCCATATAAATGCTGAAAATAGTCATTTTTCGCCATACGTTGACCTTGTAGACATTGTTTGCCCAGTTTTTTTGGACGCAGCCACTGAAGCACAGTTGCCAGAAAAATTATGCCATATAAATGCTGAAAATATAAATTTTTTTGGTTGCAGCCACTGAAGCACAGAGGCCAGAAAAATTATGCCATATAAATGCAGAAAATATGCATTTTTTTGGTCGCAGCCACTGAAGCACAGTTGACAGAAAAATTATGCCATATAAATGCTGAAAATATAAACTTTTTTGGTTGCAGCCACTGAAGCACAGAGGCCAGAAAAATTATGCCATATAAATGCAGAAAACATGAATTTTTTTGGTCGCAGCCACTGAAGCACAGTTGACAGAAAAATTATGCCATATAAATGCTGAAAATATAAATTTTTTTGGTTGCAGCCACTGAAGCACAGAGGCCAGAAAAATTATGCCATATAAATGCAGAAAATATGCATTTTTTTGGTCGCAGCCACTGAAGCACAGTTGCCAGAAAAAATATGCCATATAAATGCTGAAAATAGTCATTTTTTGCCATATACGTTGAGTCAACGTATGGCAAAAAATGACTATTTTCAGCATTTATATGGCATATTTTTTCTGGCCTCTGTGCTTCAGTGGCTGCGGCCAAAAAAACTGGGCAAACAATGCCTACAAGGTCAACGTCGTTGACCTTGTAGGCATTGTTTGCCCAGTTTTTTTGGCCGCAGCCACTGAAGCACAGAGGCCAGAAAAAATATGCCATATAAATGCTGAAAATAGTCATTTTTTTGGTCGCAGCCACTGAAGCACAGTTGCCAGAAAAATTATGCCATATAAATGCTGAAAATATAAATTTTTTTGGTTGCAGCCACTGAAGCACAGAGGCCAGAAAAATTATGCCATATAAATGCAGAAAATATGCATTTTTTTGGTTGCAGCCACTGAAGCACAGAGGCCAGAAAAATTATGCCATATAAATGCAGAAAATATGCATTTTTTTGGATGCAGCCACTGAAGCACAGTTGCCAGAAAAAATATGCCATATAAATGCTGAAAATAGTCATTTTTTGCCATACGTTGACCTTGTAGACATTGTTTGCCCAGTTTTTTTGGTTGCAGCCACTGAAGCACAGAGGCCAGAAAAAATTAAACCAGTAGGGTTTGCACCCTAGTTTGTAACGGTGGCGGAGGGAGGAGGAGGACGCTAAAGGACAGCTGTGTGTGGAGTCATGAGGCTTGAAGAGAAGGACAGCTGCATAGAAGTCAGAACAAGTCTTCCGGCGTGCAGTAACCCTCCGAGATCCACCCCTCATTCATTTTAATAAAGGTCAGGTAATCGACACTTTTGTGACCTAGGCGAGTTCTCTTCTCAGTTACAATCCCTCCTGCTGCACTGAAGGTCCTTTCTGAGAGCACACTTGAGGCTGGGCAAGACAAGAGGTTCATGGCAAATTGTGACAGCTCTGGCCACAGATCAAGCCTGCGCACCCAGTAGTCCAGGGGTTCATCGCTCCTCAGAGTGTCGATATCTGCAGTTAATGCCAGGTAGTCCGCTACCTGCCGGTCGAGGCGTTCTTTGAGGGTGGATCCAGAAGGGTTGTGGCGCTGCCTTGGACAGAAAAACATTTGCATGTCTGACGTTACAGACTGGCCAAAGGGCTTTGTCCTTGCAGGTGTGCTCGTGGCAGGATTACTGGCACCTCTGCCCCTGGAATGTTGATGAGTTCCTGAAGTGACATCACCCTTAAAAGCATTGTACAACATGTTTTGCAGGCTGGTTTGTAAATGCCGCATCTTTTCGGACTTGTGGTATGTTGGTAACATTTCTGACACTTTATGCTTGTACCGAGGGTCTAGTAGCGTTGCGACCCAGTACAGGTCCTTCTCCTTAAGCCTCTTGATACGGGGGTCCTTCAACAGGCATGACAGCATGAAAGACCCCATTCTCACAAGGTTGGATGCAGAGCTATCCATCTCCGCTTCCTCATTATCAAGGACTGCATCATCCACGGTCTCCTCCCCCCAGCCACGTACAAGACCAGGGGTCCCCAAAAGGTCACCACTAGCCCCTGGGAAGCCTGCTCCTGTTGGTCCTCCTCCTCCTCCTCCACAAAGCCACCTTCCTCCTCTGACTCCACTTCTGGCACCTCTCCCTGCGTTGCAGCAGGTGCCTGGGTTCGTTCTGGTGATTCCGACCAGAAATCGTGCGCTTCCAGCTCCTCGTCACGCTGGTCTACAGCCTCATCTGTCACTCGTCGCACGGCACGCTCCAGGAAGAAAGCGAAGGGTATTAGGTCGCTGATGGTGCCTTCGGTGCGACTGACCATATTTGTCACCTCTTCAAAAGGTCGCATGAGCCTGCAGGCATCGCGCATAAGCACCCAGTAACGGGGGAAAAAAATCCCCAGCTGTGCAGATCCAGTCCTACCACCCAGTTCAAAAAGGTACTCGTTGACGGCCCTTTGTTGTTGCAGCAGACGTTCCAACATAAGGAGCGTTGAATTCCAGCGAGTCTGGCTGTCAGAAATCAAACGCCTGACTGGCATGTTGTAGCGCTGCTGAATGTCAGCAAGGCGTGCCATGGCTGTGTAGGAACGTCTGAAATGGGCCGACACCTTTCTGGACTGGGTGAGAACGTCCTGGAATCCTGGGTACTTGGAGACAAAACGTTGGACTATTAAATTTAACACATGTGCCATGCAGGGCACATGTGTTAAATTGCCTAGTCTCAACGCTGCCAACAGATTGCTTCCATTGTCACACACCACTTTTCCGATCTGCAGTTGGTGTGGGGTCAGCCACCGATCGGCCTGTGACTGCAGAGATGACAGGAGTACAGATCCGGTATGGTTTTTGCTTTCCAGGCACGTCATCCCCAAGACAGCGTGACAACGGCGTACCTGGCACGTCGAATAGCCTAGGGGGAGCTGGGGGTGCACAGGTGTGGAGGAGGAGAAGGAGGACCCAGCAGCAGAGTAAGAAGAAGAAGAAGACGAGGTAGAGAGCGATGGAGGAGTAGAGGTGGTGGCAGAACCGCGTGCAATCCGTGGCGGTGACACCAACTCCACTGTTGTTGTTGAGCTACCCATTCCCTGCTTCCCAGCCATTACCAAGTTCACCCAGTGGGCAGTGTAGGTGACATACCTGCCCTGACCATGCTTGGAGGACCATGCGTCAGTAGTCATATGGACCTTTGGCCCAACACTAAGTGACAGAGATGCGGTAACTTGGCTCTGCACATGTTGGTACAGGTGTGGTATTCCCTTTTTAGAAAAAAAATTGCGGCTGGGTACCTTCCACTGCGGTGTCCCAATTGCTACAAATTTGCGGAAGGCCTCAGAGTCCACCAGCTGGTATGGTAAAAGCTGGCGGGCTAAGAGTGCAGACAAGCCAGCTGTCAGACGCCGGGCAAGGGGGTGACAGTCAGACATTGGCTTCTTACGCTCAAACATGGCCTTCACAGAAACTTGGCTGGTGGCAGATGACTGGGAATGGGAACAGGTGGTCAAGGTGGAAGGCGGAGTGGAGGGTGGTTCAGACGGGTCAAGGAGAGCAGAGGTAGAGCAGTAAGATGCTGGACCAGAAGGAGTGTGGCTTTTAGTTTGCCTGTTGCCTTTGAGGTGTTGCTCCCAAAGTGCTTTGTGCTTGCCGCTCATGTGCCTTCGCATAGAAGTTGTACCTATGTGGCTGTTGGGCTTACCAAGGCTCAGTTTCTGACTGCACTCATTGCAAATTACAATGCTTTTGTCAGAGGCACACACATTAAAAAAATCCCACACTGCTGACTTTTTGGAAGTGTGCGATCTGGCGGTAACAGTAGAAGTTGGCGGAGTTGGCGGTATTGGCGGCAATGGCGGGTGCGTTGGCCGGCTGAACACAGGTGCCGATACATGTTGTTGCCCTGCTGATCCCTGCGGGCTGTCCTCCCTGCTTCTTCTAAGTCTTATTCTCCTACTGCCTCTCTGACTCTCCGTCTCTCCATCTGAACTACCCTCCTCTTGCTCTCTTCTACTAGGCACCCACAAAACATCAATCTCCTCATCATCATTCTCCTCAGATGCATCAATTTCTTCTGACACATCACAGAAGGAAGCAGCAGCGGGGACCTCCTCCTCATCACTCATTATGTCCATCTCTATCGTGTTCTCTGCCAGAATTAAATCTGGTGTAAGGTCCTCATCTCCTTCATCTTCTTCTGGCAATAATGGTTGCGCATTACTCAGTTCAAGAAACTCATTGGAAAATAACTCCTCTGACCCCAGTGAAGAAGGGGCACCGGTGGTGGAGGAAGTGTTACGTGGGGTGGCCATAGCAGTGGAGGATGAGGAGGATGTTGTGGTAAAGTTAGAAACGGTAGAGGATGGGGTGTGCTGTGTAAGCCAGTCAACTACCTCTTCAGCATTTTGGGAGTTCAGGGTCATTGGCTTTTTAAAACTGGGCAATTTGCTAGGGCCACAGGATTGCATAGCAGCACGGCCCCTAGCACGGCCTCTGCGTGGCGGCCTGCCTTTGCCTGGCATTATTTTTAAAAAAACAACAACAACAACAAAAACTCAGTTGGTTTTTCTGGAAACGATAATACACACAGCTAGATGGCGGGTTGAAGAAAACACTGTGCAAATAATGCCTACAAAGTCAACGTATACACTACTACAGCGGTGGATACGGATTACGTAAAATATATGAATGCTGCTTGAAAAAAAGTAACTCAAGTGGTTTTCTAGAGACGATAATATTATCAATATTTAGACAAAATGTGAACAAGCTCACACAGCTCGATGGCGGGTTGAAGAAAACACTGTGCAAATAATGCCTACAAGGCCAACGTATACACTATACAGCGGTGGATACGGATTACGTAAAATATATGAATGCTGCTTGAAAAAAGTGACTCCGGTGTTTTTTCTGGAGACGGTAATATTATGGATATTTAGACAGAATGGGAACAAGGTCACACAGCTCGATGGCGGGTTGAAGAAAACAGTGTGCAAATAATGCCTACAAGGCCAACGTATACACTACTACAGCGGTGGATACGGATTACGTAAAATATATGAATGCTGCTTGAAAAAAGTGACTCCGGTGTTTTTTCTGGAGACGGTAATATTATGGATATTTAGACAGAATGGGAACAAGGTCACACAGCTCGATGGCGGGTTGAAGAAAACAGTGTGCAAATAATGCCTACAAGGCCAACGTATACACTACTACAGCGGTGGATACGGATTACGTAAAATATATTATGGCTGCTTGAAAAAAGTGACTCCGGTGTTTTTTCTGGAGACGGTAATATTATGGATATTTAGACAGAATGTGAACAAGGTCACACAGCTCGATGGCGGGTTGAAGAAAACAGTGTGCAAATAATGCCTACAGGGCAAATAATGCCTAAAAGGTCAACTTATACACTACTACAGCGGTAGTAAAATAAAAAAAAGTAAAAAAAAAAAAAATGAATATTAAAAAAAAAAATTAAAGTTGGTGCTGCTGAACTACTAGGAGCAGCAGATTAGCACACCAGTCCCACTCCCCAACACTGCTAGACTAATAGCACTGGGCTCTTATAGTAGTAGTAGTAGTAGTAGTAGTAGTAAAACAACAAAAAAATAAATAAAAGCAGTCCTTACAAGGACTACTGTTATTGCAGCAGTCAGCAGATGAGATCAGAAGCAGGACAGCTGCCCACTGCAGCTACATACAGAGCACTGCAGTAGAAGGTAGATTACTAGCCAGCAAAGCTACCTAAGCTTAAATGTCCCTCAAACCCCTGCAGACTTCTGTCCCTCCAATAACAGAGCAGTATCAAAACGATTACTAGCCAGCAAACTTTCAACTGTCCCTGAAATCACTAACAGGCAGCAGCTCTCTCCCTACACTATCTCTTCAGCACACACAGGCAGAGTGAAAAAACGCTGCAGGGCTTCGGTTTTTATAGGGAAGGGGAGTGGTCCAGGGGAGAGCTTCCTGATTGGCTGCCATGTACCTGCTGGTCTGGGATGAGAGGGCAAAAAAAAGCGCCAACAATGGCGAACCCAAAATGGCGAACGTCGCGCGACGTTCGCGAACTTCCGGCGAGCGCGAACACCCGATGTTCGCGCGAACAAGTTCGCCGGCGAACAGTTCGCGACATCTCTAGTGTGTTGTTTGCAGTGTGGGCTCAGCCCTGTGATTTGTAGTGTGTTTTAATACTTTATATTAAAGGTGAAGTTTTAATGGTGTTCTTCATTGTGTTTTATTATACAAAATTTGACACTTTAGCCTGAACTGGTTTGCAAATGGGTTCTAGTATGGGGGAGGTGCTGTTGGACTAAAGTACCTGCCCCTCATACCCTCTGTCTTTTGTTGTTGTTTAGAATTATTTCAAACCTGCGGGCTGATTACTAATTACCTTTATAGTTTTTCACTTCGCTCCACTTCCTTAATATCGTAATAAAGAGTGAGCAACGTCCATCCAGAATCCCCCACCAGCCATTGGTTGCTACTGAAGTAGGTCCAGTTGCGAAACGGCCTAGAAAGCAAGTGTATTTGGTGACTTGGGGCAGCTAATGTACAGTAGCTCAAAGCATTATTAGGTGTCATTTACTTTGCAAATCAAAGTGAGCAATTGCCCACTTTTTTGCACTCTGCATGCTGCTTTGTTCCCCTTGTCTGCAGCCTCAGAAACCTGTGACTAGGCCCTTTGAATAGAGCAAGCAGCACTTTGCAAGAGGGGCAGGGGGCTCTTATGTCCTCTACTCATTTCCTAACATACTCATCAATGCATCTTAGGGAGGAGCAGGAAACACAGCCCTCAACTGGGCCCTGTCCTTACCACCTGCCCCTTGGCACTTACACTTGCTCCCCATGGATAATTAAAGGACGACTTTATATCCTGATAAATATAATATCACAACCAAGGATTCATTTACCAAAGAAATTAGGCATTGCTTAGAACAGTGATCCCCAACTAGTAGCTTGTGAGCAACAAGTTGCTCTCCAACCCCTTGGATGTTGCTCCCAGTGGCCTCAAAGCAGATGATTATTTTTGAATTCCAGGCTTGGAGGCAAGTTTTGGTTGTATAAAACGCAGGTGGACTGCCAAACAGGGTTACCAAATGACCAATCACAGCACTTATTTGGCACCCCAAGAACATTTTTAATGCTATTGTTGCTCCCTAACTCCTTTTACTTCTGAATGTTGCTCATGGGTCCAAAAGGTTGGGGATCCCTGGCTTAGAATAACAGTATGGAAGATGAATAGGGTGGGTTCTGAACAGAATGATTAGTAATAAAAATAACAGTAACAATTATATACCCTTAAAATTTGAGGTTGACCAGGAAAGAAGGGAAAATCAAACACAAAAATGACAAATGATTGCAAGTTTCAAATTGAATCAACATATTGGCATTTCTAGGTCGAAATTTCTCCTTTAAATATTTGAGAGGACTATTAAGCAGGCAAATCGGAAATCAATATGGTTAATAAACAAGCAATGAAGAATATTGTTCAATATTCGAATGCCCTGAACGAGAGGCCTCTGGTCTTATGTAATCGGTCGCGGGGGCTATATGACAAATGAAATGAAATCGGTCCCATATGTCCCCCCAGTGCTTGTACAGTAATGATCCCTGAGATCAGTGACCTGCGCTGCTGCCGCTGAAGCTTCAACCGGCTCTTCTTAATCTTCAGCACATTCACATTACAGGCGAGTGGGTAAAATTAAAAGTGAACTCTAAATTACAGGCTTAACTCAGGATTAATTGCAGCCTGTATTGTAAAGCAATAACAACATGGCTGCAGCATCTGAATCAGAATCTGGGCATTCTTGGTTATTTGTGGAGAAATTTAATTTCTTGCCTTCCAACCTGACAAAAGAAATGCTGTCATGTTTTTTTTTATCAACAAGACCACAGTTTTGTTTGCTATGCCTATGCTTAATTTTCTTTCCCACTCTGTTACCTCGTATGAACCTATCAAAACCATCTTATTTGGCTGTCGGGATCAAAGACTTGTGGTTTAATAACAGTTTAATGGCCATGGGTAATATACTGCTTCCCAACTGCTTACTGTTGGGAAGCAAACACCTGATGCTGCTGTGGGTTTCCTTGTGCCTCTTATTCAGGGATCCCCAACCTTTTGAACCCGTGAGCAAGATTCAGAAGTAAAAGGAGTTGGGGAGCAACACAAACATGAAAAATGTTCTTGGGGTGCCAAATAAGTGCTGTGATTGGCCATTTGGTAGCCCCTATGTGGATTGTCAACCTACATTGAGACTCTGTTTGGCAGTACATCTAGTTTTTATACAACCAAAATTGGCCTCCAAGATCTGAATTCAAAAATAAGCTCCTGCTTTGAGGCCACTGGGAGCAACATCCAATGGGTTGGGGAGCAACATGTTACTCACGAGCTACTGGTTGGGGATCACTGCTCTTATTACATTATCTCCAGCATTATCTGCTACTGTATATATCATTGGTGTACACAGTGCCACAAACATGCATAATATAGATTTATACTGTACAAATATGTCTTTGTGGTGCTAATAACTCTTCTCTTCTTGGGCAGTTTGGAAGGACGGAAGTTATTGACAACACCCTGAACCCTGACTTTGTGCGCAAGTTTGTGTTGGATTATTTCTTTGAAGAGAAACAGAACATGCGTTTTGACGTGTGAGTATTCCAAACCTTTGTCCAATGCCTTTGTTCAAGGGTCATGTTTAGTGGTGGTGGGACCCAGGGCAAAATACAATTCATGGGGCCACATTAACTACATAAACCAACCTATAGTCCTTTGGCTGTTTTTGTACTACATCTAACAGCACTTTCAGTAGAAAGAGTGGAGGGAAATAGGAATAGTAGAACAAGATGGCATCCTTCAGATGTTATTATCCTGTATCACCCACACCTTTCCTACCTGGAGCTGCAGCTATTTTGTGCATTGTCACACCCCCTTTGCACTTTTCTTGCTACCTTTCCCTAGGTTAGATTAAATGGCTCATATTAGGATATTAAGGAGAACTTGCTCTCTGCCTAACACAATGATGTATAGTAACTATATGCTCTTACTCTGATTTCTTTGTGTTCTATTGCGTTTTGACTCCCCCCCCATTAAGCTGGGTGCTATTGCACTGCATTTTTGTGGACCACACACAGCAGAGGGGAAAAAGTAGATATAACACAGTGCGTATAGTCAAGCAAGAGGGTTTCAGAGATATTAAAGGGATCCTGTCATTGGAAAACATGTTTTTTTCAAAACGCATCAGTTAATAGTGCTACTCCAGCAGAATTCTGCACTGAAATCCATTTCTCAAAAGAGCAAACAGATTTTTTTACATTCAATTTTGAAATCTGACATGGGGCTAGACATTTTGTCAATTTCCCAGCTGCCCCAGGTCATGTGACTTGTGCCTGCACTTTAGGGGAGAAATGCTTTCTGGCAGGCTGCTGTTTTTCCTTCTCAATGTAACTGAATGTGTCTCAGTGAGACATGGGTTTTTACTATTGAGTGCTGTTCTTATATCTACCAGGCAGCTGTTATCTTGTGTTAGGGAGCTGCTATCTGGTTACTTTCCCATTGTTCTTTTGTTTGGCTGCTGGGGGGGGAAGGGAGGGGGTGATATCACTCCAACTTGCAGTACAGCAGTAAAGAGTGATTGAAGTTTATCAGAGCACAAGTCACATGACTTGGGACAGCTTTGAAATTGACAATATGTCTAGCCCCATGTCAGATTTCAAAATTGAAAATAAAAAAATCTGTTTGCTCTTTTGAGAAATGGATTTCATATATATATATATATATATATATATATATATATATATATATATATATATATATATATATATATATATATATATATATATATATATATATATATATATATATATATACAGGTGCAGGGTGGGACAGCACTCCAAGGATTTGAAGACAAGGATATAATGTCAAGAAAGTGAGCAGGTTTATTCAATCCGACGTTTCAGTTCCACACAGGAACTTTCTTCAGGGAAATACAGAACACAGTGCACAGTGCAGGGTTTAAAACAGCATAATGGCGCCAAGTCTGGTTGCTAGGCAACCGTATGTAACATGAAACATACTGAGCTTAGTGAAAAACTAACTGGTGTAAAACATGGTGGTTTAAAACAACAGTACAGACCTCCTCGCTGGGTATAAGGCAGAAACAGAGAGTAGGGAGTAGTATAAGCGTAAATGAATGTACACAGAGCTAGGGGGCGTGTCCAGACGCCCAGGCAGTGATCGGTGGAGGTGGGGGCCCCTTGTGGCCAATCAGGAGACAGTGGGGCGGAGCGGAGTGTTTGGCCCGAAGGGAACACCCACAGGTAGTGACAACAGTCATTCCCTGGCAACCGCAGGCCGGAATTTGCATAGCAGGTACTCGGGTGTGTAGCAGCATGACAGTAACACACTCAAATGAGTGCGAATACTCTCAGGTCTGCGCATCACTCCCCACCTACATCCTGGCACCGGAACTTTATTCTGCTAAAGCAGCCGCACCACCTTCCTGTGTGCCCACGTACTGAAAACCTTGTGTCGCTCATGTGTAAGGAGCCAAACCTTCCGCTCCTTCGCCCGATACTCCCATAGGTCTGTACCTAAGCCCAGAAAGCGAGTCATGGATCTGACTGGGATTAAAAGCAACAAAGTTGCAACACTTAGCTGTGCCATGTATCCAGCTAGATTAGGTGGAAAAGGTTACTACAATATAAGGAGGGAAAAGACAACAGATGGATAATAACAAAAAGGGAAATGTTGCAAACGTAAAAGGGACATGACAAAGTCCAATGCATCGGATGTTCTAGATAAAACATCCAAGTGGCAATAGTTCATTAAGGCCACGTGGGGCCACAGTATCCAATGTGTAAATCCATCTGGATTCCTTCCTCAATAATGCTTGGTCCCGGTTGCCCCCCCTGGGCAAGGGTGGTTGGTAGTCAATGGCCATACATCTGAAAGTGGGCAAAGTGTGTCCCTCGGCTAGAAAATGTCTAGCCACCGGTTGAAGAGCCTTGCCTTCTTTGAGTGCTTTGCTAATAGATGAACGGTGGTTGGCTATGCGCTCCTTCAGAGTCGTGGTGGTTTACCAATATAATACAGGCCACAAGGGCACGTTATGAGGTACACGATGTAAGTCGAGCAACACCCGAGTCTACTCCGGATTTTGAACCTCTTCCCCGTATGTGGGTGAGGGAAGTCAGGTCCTGTAAGTAAGCACCGACAAGTAACACAATCCGGGCACCTGTAGCAGCCAGCCTTCTTCTGAGTAGTAAGCCATCCGGGCTCTGTATTGGTGATCCCCTTGAGGTCGGTTATTACCAGTAGGTCTCGCAAGTTTTTTCCTCTTTTATAGCCCATCAGAGGTTTCTCGGAGGAATGAAGGCAAAGTGACTCATCCATATTCAGCATGGGCCAGTGTTTGTTAATGCTGGCCTTCAGCTGCCCAGATGCTGTGGAGTAAGTGGTGGAGAAAATCAAGGGTTTTTTTAAAGTGGGCTCCTTGATGGAAATAGGCTGGAGAAGTTCAGCTTGGGTGTGTTGGAGTGCCCTCTCAAGTTGTTCATATAACATGCCAGGTGAGTAGCCTCTGTCAAGGAATCTATCAAGCATCTCTCGGAGCTGCAATACAGCTGTGGATCTGGAGCTGTTGTTGCGTATCACACGCAAAAACTGTGAGTATGGGATCCCTCGGATGGAGGCCGGAGGATGGTGGCTGCTGGCATGCAGGATCGAGTTTCTGTCTGTTGGCTTCCTAAAGAGACGGGTGCCCACTTCTGGGCCTGATAGAAAAATGTTTAAATCTAGAAAATCAATGTCTTCCTTGCTATAATTGAGGGTCAATTTTATGGGGCTGTCAATCATGTTAAGCCCCTGATGAAAGGATATGAGTGCCTTCTCCGTGTCTGTCCAAATCAGGAGAAGATCATCTATGTAGCGGAGGTAGGTGAGGATTTGTTGTCCCAGTAGCGGGAGAATGTACTTTGTTTCAAAGTCAAGCATATAAATATTGGCGTAGGACGGAGCCAGTGCACTTCCCATTGCGGTCCCTGCCAGTTGAAGGTAAAAAGAGTGTTCAAACCGGAAAAAGTTCCTGGATAATGTCAGTTCTAGGAGGTGTATCAAGAACTCAATGGGTACATCTATGGAGGGAGAGGATACAAGGGCTCTCCTGCAGGCTTGAATCCCCTGGTCATGGGGGATCACCGTGTAAAGGCTTGTCACGTCCATGGTGGCCAATATGCTGTTCGAGGGGATCGGAGGAAGTTCTGCTAGTTTTCTGATGACGTGGCCCGAATCCTGGGTATAGGAGAGCATGGTACTGACTATTGGCTGTAGATATTGGTCCACATAGGTAGAGATGGATTGATACAGGGAGTCCACTGCTGAAATGATTGGTCGCCCAGCAGGGGCTGCCAGGGATTTGTGAACCTTAGGTAAAGTATAAATGATCGGTGTCCTAGGGTACTGTGTAGTGAGGAACTTGTGGGTGTCCGTATCAATCCATCCAGCGGTCTTGGCCATTGATAAGAATGAGTCAAGTTCTTTTTTAAAATTGTGGGTAGGGTCGCCAGGCAAAAGGCGATAGGTGGTGGTGTCAGAGAGTTGGTTAAGAAGTTCTGTTCTGTAATAGGATAAATCCAGAAGCACGATTGCCCCACCTTTGTCCGCCGGTCTGATGATCATGACTCGCTTTCTGGGCTTAGGTACAGACCTATGGGAGTAGGAGCGAAGGAGCGGAAGGTTTGGCTCCTTACACATGAGCGACACAAGGTTTTCAGTACGTGGGCACACAGGAAGGTGGTGCGGCTGCTTTAGCAGAATAAAGTTCCGGTGCCAGGATGTAGGTGGGGAGTGATGCGCAGACCTGAGAGTATTCGCACTCATTTGAGTGTGTTACTGTCATGCTGCTACACACCGGAGTACCTGCTATGCAAATTCCGGCCTGCGGTTGCCAGGGAATGACTGTTGTCACTACCTGTGGGTGTTCCCTTCGGGCCAAACACTCCGCTCCGCCCCACTGTCTCCTGATTGGCCACAAGGGGCCCCCACCTCCACCGATCACTGCCTGGGCGTCTGGACACGCCCCCTAGCTCTGTGTACATTCATTTACGCTTATACTACTCCCTACTCTCTGTTTCTGCCTTATACCCAGCGAGGAGGTCTGTACTGTTGTTTTAAACCACCATGTTTTACACCAGTTAGTTTTTCACTAAGCTCAGCATGTTTCATGTTACATACGGTTGCCTAGCAACCAGACTTGGCGCCATTATGCTGTTTTAAACCCTGCACTGTGCACTGTGTTCTGTATTTCCCTGAAGAAAGTTCCTGTGTGGAACTGAAACGTCGGATTGAATAAACCTGCTCACTTTCTTGACATTATATCCTTGTCTTCAAATCCTTGGAGTGCTGTCCCACCCTGCACCTGTATCCATTTATCTTTTGGATTAGCACCCAGGTCTTTTGCCACTTATGGTGTGCGGAACATCTGCATCTCTATATATATATATATATATATATATATATGCCGTCTGTATATATCTGTATATAATTATATGCAATAAAAACATTTTTATAAGAATATATATATATTCTTTCAAACAAACATTGATAGTGTATAGCTATACGCTATTGAATGGCCAATTCTAAGCAACTTTTCAATTAGCTTTCATTATTTATTTTTAGCCGTGTTTGAATTATTTGCCTTCTTCTTCTAAATCTTTCCAGCTTTCAAATGGGGTTCACTGACAAATGGGGTTCACTTCATCTTTCTATTTCCTCTATTCATATTTCAGCCTCTTATTCAAATGAATGCATGGTTGCTAAGGTAATTTAACAACCACAAAAAAACTGTCTCAGAATATCAATCTCTGCATCATACTAGAAGTTAATTTAAAGGTGAACAACCCCTTTAAGGCACACGAAATAAGGACACTGTTAAATGTTCCCAATGTTAAACTTCATCATCATTAAAGAGAGGGTTCTGCTTTTGTGTTCCAATTCCCTTACCTTGGCTTCATACCTTATACGAGACAACTCTGTATCATTCACTACAGCCAGACATAAGTGGGACATTTTCAAGGAGAACTATTAGCAGATGTTTGTCAATATGCCAACCGCCGCACCGGTTCTGTTGGGAACTGGACTTCTTGCTTATACTGCTTAAGAGAGACTCGCAGGGTTTAGTGAGGTTATTGTTATGGGAGATACAGAAAAATAAATATAAAAGCAAATTGATTCTCTAATGCAGAAAACCATAAGATATGCAGAAAACTGTTCTCATTGGGCAGTAATTGTGCCTGATGGAGTAACATAAGTATTCTTGAAAACTTTTAAAACATCACAAACCTCATTCATTTACTAAAGGTTTAAAGTGCTAAGAAATCAGAGTAGTGTGTTCTGTTTGCTACCCACAATGATGCATATGGCTTAAAAACATTTCATGCTGCAATTTGTAAATGGCCCCAATTAAAGTGGACCTCTCATCCAGACGCAAAAATCTGTATAATAAAAGTCCTTTTCAAATTAAACATGAAATCCAATTTCTATTTTTTATTAAAGCATTCATAGCTGTTGTAAGCTCATTTAAAAATCTCAGCTGTCAATCAAATATTGTCTGCCCCACCTCTATGCCCGTGGCGGGGCAGACAATTACTTTCACTTTCCATTCAGCACTTCCTAAATGTCACTGCTCTCCAAACATTTCCCCGTTCTCTTTACCGTTTAATTGTGTAGCCAGGGCAAAGAAATGGACATCAGGTCCCCCATTCTGGTGCACAAACAAGATTCTGAGATACAAGACTTGCCTTAATAACAGGCTAACCTATGACTAAGGGATAACTCCCGAAACGCGTCAGGTTTTTTCCAGCAGGAACTTCAATAAACCCCATCTTCAGAAGTGCCGTCTGCCTTCCGAGTCTTTGCTTACACCAGAAATGTATCTATCACAAAATTCACAAACAAATTCCAGATTTATAAACCAAGAAAAAAAAAAAAGAACCAATGTATCTAACAGTGTCCACAAAATGACTCCTGCCTGCTTGTTATAATTATGAATTCCCAGACTGAAGGAAACAAGATTCAAATAATCTATATAGTATAATTAAAGTTCATTTTGTTGACTAATGTGATAAAATAGGATTTGGAATGGGTTTTTTTGGGTGACGGGTCCCCTTTAAATGATTACTTTTTACAGATACCGCAGCAGCGTGCGTTCGCGATATACTGCTCCCAGACCCTGTTATGATACCGGTAAAAATAAATGAGAGCAGATCAGACCGTAACCATTTTCCCTTATCTGTGTCTCCCTGTTTGACACCTGTATAACTATTAACACACACACACATATATATATATATATATATATATAAATATATACACACACACGTACACACACACACACACACACATATATATACTGTATATATTAGAAACATAAACAAATACAAATGTTCATTTCTGTAGGGGAAATAGCCAGGTAGTAACTCTTTCAACCCTTTCCCCTTGTCGAAATACATATCTAGTGCTACCAATACCTATTTATGTAGGGGTAATAATATCAGATCAGGCAGGTAACCCTTTCAATACTTTCCTCTTTTAACTCTGCCCTGCAACATGTCCTTGTGTTTTACCCTAACCCCAGAACCCATTCTAGCAGAGGCTGCTCAGTCCTTACTAGTATATATTGGTAAATGACACACGGTACTATGAGTATGAAGTGAAATCTAGAGTAATGTGATAAATAGATTTTGACTAGAAGTATTTAATGCAGTTTATGGTTGCAGTTGTTCAGATGGGCATTATATGACTCTTTGAAAGGCATTGAATCCACACTGAATGCCAATATACCCATGCTGATAAGGAATACACTAAATTATTACTAATGGCACATTTATGCACTGAGCAAATGGGGGAAGGGGCTCAGTAAGTTCACAATGTATTTGGCTCAGCAAGACTGCGAGTTCCTGTTGGAGGCAGAATATAAATATTTATCAGCATCTCGGAGGCTGTTAACAAACCGAGGAAGAGCCTGAGCAGTCTATGAGTGACAGAGCAAGACAATGATCTGACCATTTGTTCAATGGAATCAGCCAGAAAGGTCACATTCTCCCTGTCTGTGCGCCATTGAATGGGTGCCTGTGTGGGGTGTGAAGAGCTGACATATTGTCACTCTATCACTTTCACAGAAATAGCTTATATTTCATATAATTACAGTATATAACAATTAGGTATTATACACTATCATATATTTACATTATAAGTGCATGTAATGGGTGGTTACTAAACATACAGTAGATTCATAAAAAGGTGGGGGGAGGCTAAATTCTGCTACATAATGAATAAAGGGGCATGGAAGCTTTACCTGGCCATGCCAAGTTACTTTTTATTAGAAAAGGGTAGTTTGAAGAACCTCTAAAAACTCGCCATGTGCAAAATTGTTTCTGAAAATTTGCTGCGATAAAACGGCCATAAGAAAAAACGCTCATTGACCAATGCATTTGGAGAAAACGCCCATTGACGTTAATGCATTAGGACAAAAAAAGTCGGCATAAGAAAAAACGCCCATTGACTTTAATGCATTTGGAGAAAAAAGTCGCTATAAGAAAAAACGCCCATTGACTTTAATGCATTAGGAGAAAAAAGTTGCTATAAGAAAAAACGCCCATTGACTTCAATGCATTAGGAGAAAAAAGTCGCTATAAGAAAAAACACCCATTGACTTAATGCATTAGGACAACAAAGTCGCCATAAGAAAAAACAGGCATTGGCTTTAAAGCATTTGGAGCGAGAAAAATTGTCATACACCTTTTTTCCTCAAATTTTTCGGTGAAGCGAAACAGGACAGATTCGCTCATCGCTATTCAGGGCCCAAAATTTTAAGAGCTTCGCCTGTTTTACCAATATATATTGAAGTTGCTCATTAATTTGGGCAGCCCCCTATACCTCCTAGGCCACCTTCAGCTTGCAGGGCCTGCTTTTTCTGTAGTTACTGCTCTACAGTCCAGGTGACACCTGCCTTAAGGTGGCCATACATGGATAGATCCGCTCGTTTGGCGATGTCGCCAAACGAGCGGATCTCCCTCCGATATGCCCACCTTGAGGTCGGCAATATCGGGCTGATCCAATCGTGGGCCCTAGGGCCCAACGATCGGATCCTAGCGTTCGCAAACGGGCGGTCGGATCGCGGGACCGCATCAACGAACAGATGCGGCAGCGTTCCGACGGGATTTTTAAACCCATCCGATCGAGATCTGGCCGACTTTCGGCCAGATCTCGATCGGGGAAGCCCGTCGGGGGCCCCCATACACGGGCCAATAAGCTGCCGACTCGGTCTGTCGGCAGCTTTTATCGGCCCGTGTATGGCCACCTTTAGTGTAGGGACCACATGCCAGATATCATCTAAATGACCTAGAATTATATACTGTAGGTGAGTCTGAGCATATAAACATTTAAGCCACCTCTAATCCC
The DNA here is from genome assembly GCF_017654675.1 of Xenopus laevis. Classification (NCBI taxonomy): domain Eukaryota; kingdom Metazoa; phylum Chordata; class Amphibia; order Anura; family Pipidae; genus Xenopus; species Xenopus laevis. The sequence continues at coordinate 118,179,711 of NC_054378.1, read as the reverse complement.
TTTTGCAGACCCCCTATCTGTGGCACGGTGCCTTCTGGTAGGCCAGGGTAAAATGAGCATTCTCCACAGAATGAAGTAGAAACCTTCTAGTTCACTTATTAAATTTGCAGATGCAGGCAACGTTTAAGTAGATTGTTTCTGCTGTGAACTGGGGCAAACGGAAGCTGGATGTTGTCAATTGACAATGTCTGATGGATTAATATGTTGAAACTAATTGGCAAAGGAAAGCTATTAGTTTATTGCCAATAGATAAGCCACAATAGTACAAGCTATAACACTATATTTATTCTGCAGAATGCTTTACCATACCGGAGTAAACAGCTCTAGAAACTCTCTTTGTTTAGGATAGCAGCTGCCATATTATCTTGCTGTGACATCACTTCCTGCCTGAGTCTCTCACTGCTCACTCATAGCTCTGGGCTCAGATTACAGCAGGAAAGGGAGGAGGGAGGGGGAGAGGAGCAAACTGAGCATGCTCAAGCCCTAACCCTGGAGGTTTCAGCTTAAAACAGGAAGTCTGATACAGAAGCCCATGAGTACACAATAGAAGGAAAGAAATGTGATGTTTCTTTTGACAGAGGACTCAGAGCAGCATTACTTTGAGGTTTTCTGGTGTATTTATTTAGACCTTTCTAATAAAGCTTACTTAATTTTAGCCGCTCCTTCTTCTTTAAAGCCCCTCTTTACTTTGAATTAAGACATTTTTCATAAACACACACACATACCGTATATATATATATATATGTATATATATATATATATATATATATATATATATATATATCTCCCTTTGGGCCACCTTATACCTCTTAGGTCTCCAGCAGCTGCAGCAGCTTCCTTTATAATTGCTTTTGATTTATACATATAATAATGGTATATTCCTATCTGGGTTATACAGTATCTCTCTACAGAACCTTGTTTTTCCTATCAACTGAACTTTTGTCCACTTCAGTACATAATCTCCATAAAATACCATAGTAACAGCAGAGATATTCCTGTATCATACGTAGCCCAGCTTAGTATTTCCATCGGTGAGATAATCCATTAGCAGCCTTAACATTGAGCTGAGACAATGCTCCAATGGATTTGTGTTTTCTACATATGCAGAAGTCTCATAAATAGAAGCCTTGTTGCTGGGGGGTGGCTGCAGGGATTACTCAGACTTGAGAGAGCATTCACTCCAACCTGGCTCAGATATACATTTTATTGGAAGAGAGTAGATTGTTTCAATAGGAAAGGTATTTGTTTTTACCTGGGAAAAATGTACATGTTTTACTGCATGACAATAGGGTGTGTCTACTTCCTTCCAGTCATGTGATTTTAACTCAGTCTCACCCTAAAAAGACTCAATGGTCTGAAATCCCCTTTCCCTTACATCATATAATAGCACCTGAGTTATGTTTTGGGTAGCCGGAGTATAAGCAGAGTATAACAGTGCTTTATTAGCAGGCTCTCATGCAGCCATTACATAACAGTAACTTTCAAGCTGTCCAGGAAGTATACACAGTATGTCTGAGCACAGTGACATCTACAGGCCATTTGTATAAACCCCACAACCTGGATGATTCATTATACGAGTCAAGTGAACAAGATCAGAAAACAAACAAATTGTTTGTATGATTAATATATTTCTTTACCTTTTTCTATACTGCCAGGCTTTAAAGCAATCATTAGCGATTCAACAAGGAACACTGATCACACCTGTATATACAGCTAAAATTCTATGTTCGGGGAATGGGAAGCTAGACATGCTACCTTACACATTACTACGTTTACAGCCTGCCAGGATTATCGTAGCATTTAATAGTTGACAGGTCTTAAAGGAGAACTAAAGCTTAACTAAAGAAGTAGAAATGTTGTACATTATGTTTTGTGCTTCTCTACCAGCCGAAGGAAACCACAGCCCTTTAGCAGTAAAGATCTGTGTCTCCAAAGATGCCCCAGTAGCTCCCCATCTTATTTTTTGCTGATTCACTGCACATGCTCTGTGCTGCTGTCACTTACTGAGCTTAGGGACCCACTCACAATATACAGTACACATAGAATAGAAATGTCACAATATAAGGCTGATTAGTAATTAATACAGATAATTACTACATGGCAGCACAGAAACCAGTACAATTAGCATCAGAATTTAATAATCAGCCCTGTAGCATCAGCTTATATTACAGGGGAAGCTCATTTTCTGCTGGATAATTAGTGACGAGCCCTAAGCTTAGCTTCTCAACAGCCAATCAGAGCCCACTGAGCATGTGAGCGGCACATCATCATCATCATCATCATCATTTATTTATATAGCGCTGTCAAGATACGCAGTGCTTTACTGCAGTTATAGCAAACAGGGAATAAATGGTGGATAACAGACAAGGATTACAGAGTACAATAGGGTTTACAAACTAAAAGTTAGGGTACAATTGAGACATTAGGATTGTATAAACATTGTCATTTTTGATACAGCAATGATTAATTAAGGTACATCGAATAGGCCTCTTTAAACAGATGGGTCTTTAAGGAGCGCTTGAAAGTTTGGAAAGAAGGAGAAAGTCTGACAGCTTGTGGCAGAGAGTTCCAGAGAAAATCAGAAGCTCGAGAGAAGTCTTGTAGACGAGAATGGGCAGAAGTGACCAGAGGAAAAGTGAGGCGAAGATCAGAAGCAGAGCGTAGGTTTCGTGAAGGAGTGTATTTGGAGATTAGAGATGAAATATAGGGAGGGGTTTCATTATTAAGGGCCTTGAATGTGAGTGTAAGTAATTTGAATTTGATTCTAGAAGAGATTGGGAGCCAGTGAAGGGACATACATATGGGAGCAGCTTATGTTGAGCGGTGAGATAGATGAATGAGTCTAGCGGCCGCGTTTAGAATAGATTGGAGTTGTGAAAGGTGACTTGTTGGAATACCTGTGAGGAGTAAGTTGCAGTAATCAAGGCGGGAGATGATGAGAGACTGAATCAGTGTTTTAGTTGATTCTGAACTGAGATAGGGTCGTATTCGAGCAATGTTGCGCAGTTGAATACGGCAAGATTTGCAAGTGTTTGAATGTTTGGTGAAAAAGACAGATGAGAGTCTAAGATAACTCCTAGGCAGCGTGCCTGTGTGGTGGAATGAAAGGTGGTGTTGTTTAAGGTGAGTGATATCTGAGGGACAGGGGAAGATCTTGGAGGAAATATGATGAGTTCTGTTTTAGAAAGGTTCAGTTTTAGGTGGCGCTGTGACATCCAGGAGGAGACAGCAGAGAGACAGTCTGTGACTTGGGAAAGGACAGAATTAGAAAGATCAGGAGTAGACAAGTAGAGTTGGGTGTCATCAGCATAAAGGTGATACTGAAGTCCAAATGACTGAATGAGTTTTCCTAGTGAAGTTGTATAGAGCGAGAACAGCAGGGGGCCAAGAACAGAGCCTTGAGGAACTCCAACAGAGAGTGGGAAAGTAGTAGAAGTAGAGTTAGAGAAGGAAACTTTAAAGGAACGGTCAGACAGATAAGATGTAAACCATGAAAGAGCAGTGTCCCGAATGCCAGATGAGTGTAGAATGTCAAGGAGGAGTGTGTGGTCAACTGTGTCAAAGGCTGCAGAGAGATCTAGAAGGATTAGAATGGAATAATGACCTTTAGACTTTGCCAATAGAAGATCATTGGTTACTTTGGTGAGTGCAGTTTCAGTCGAGTGTGATGGGCGGAAGCCAGATTGCAATGGGTCGAGAAGGGAGTTGTGAGTGAGATGCTGGATCAGGCGTTTGTAAACAAGCCTTTCTAGTAATTTGGATGTGAATGGAAGAAGGGAGACCGGTCGATAGTTAGTGGGAGAGCTGGGATCAAGGGAAGTTTTTTTGAGGATAGGAGTGATTAGTGCTTGTTTGTATAATGATGGAAAGGTACCAGTAGAGAGTGAAAGATTGAATAGGTGGGTAAGTGCAGGAGAGAGTGTATCAGAGATTGGGTGGAGAAGGCAAGAGGGTATGGGGTCAAGGGAGCAGGTGGTGGGTTTTGAGCTGGCTAGAAGTTTGCTAACTTCATCTAGAGTTGCAGGGGTGAAGGAGTGCAAAGTAGATGTGAGTGGACTGCACGTTGGTCTGAGATTGTTGTCGGACGGTATGCTCAGCCAAATGAGATCGATTTTTTCATTAAAGAAATGAGCAAGGTCTTGGGCGGTAACATTAATAGGTGGAGGAGGTGGAGGGGGGCATAGGAGTGAGTTAAATGTGGCAAACAGCTGCTGTGGTTTGGAGGACATAGTAGATATTAGATAAGAGAAGTATTGTTCTTTGGCTAATGATAGAGCTCGGTTATAGCAGGAGAGCATGAATTTGAAGTGGATGAAGTCAGGATCAGTTCGTGACTTTCTCCACCGTCGCTCAGCTGATCTACTACATCTTCTGAGGTACCGTGTTACACTAGTGTGCACAGACACTTTCCAAGATGGTGACCCCCTGTGACAAATTTGAAGTCCTGGATCATTGCTGCTATTGACAAGCTGAGACTTTAGGCTGGTGCAATAAGTTCAGTATTTAAATGATGGCATTTTTGGTCATATTCATTTTTAGGGTTTAGTTCTCCTTTAAGGGAATTAAGTGGTAACTCTAGACAAAAGCACTTTGGACAGTTCAATAAAGTATAAGAAACTTTAGAATGGTTTATATTTTAAAGGAGTATTTCACCTTTACGTTAACTTTTAGTATATTAGCAACTTTTGAATTGGTCTTCATTTTTTATTATTATAAATATGTTATTTATATGCCTTTCTCATCTGCCTTGGATGTGCCAGTGTCTTGGCCCGGCCCTGGTTTGGTGTCATTAGATAGATGTGTAAGATACACAGACAATTACAGTGGGAAGTGTTTAAAGAGTTAATTGCTGCTCTAACAGAGTATTGACAGAGACAATGCAAAAGTATTGAAAATTTACTTTACTTCCACTTGGGAGTTGGTAGCACTAGACACTTGGGGGCAGATTTACTGAGCTTGAGTGAAGAATTCGAATGAAATTTTTTTTCGAATTTCGCAGTATTTTTTTGGGTACTTCGACCATCGAATTGGTCAATTTCGATCGAATTCGATCGAATCAAATGATTCGATTGATTCGAAATAAAAATCGTTCGACTATTCAACCATTCGATAATCAAAGTACTGTCTCTTTAAAAAATACTTCGACTTCTTACTTTGCCACTTTAAACCTACCGAGCTGCAATGTTAGTCTATGGGGACCTTCCCCAGCACTTTTCTAAGCTTTTTTAGGTCGAATAAAAATCCTTCAATCGATCGATTAAAATCGTTCGAATCGTTCGATCGAAGTATTTGCGCAAAATCCTTTGAATTTGATATTCGAATTCGAAGGATTTTACTTCAAGGGTTTTTTAACCCTCGAAATTCGACCCTTGATAAATCTGCCCCTTGGTTCATATGTACAGTATATGAAACTAAAATTATTTTCTATATTCTCCTGTTTATACTGGGCATCATTACATTTATGGAATAAAAAAAACCCTTATTTTGAGTGTTCACTTAAAGGAGAACTAGCGTGAAAATGGAAATTCAATATAAGCTCTATTATATTGAAATAAGAAACTTTCTAAATATAATCAATCAAAAATTCAGTACCGATGTGAAGATTCTCATTCATCCAGTTCAAGGTATATCTGTAGAAATAAGTCAAATCAACTGGACTTGCTGGGTTTTTTTTTTTCTTCTTGAAGACATTTTCTTCAGTCAGCCAACTAGCTTTCTCAATTCAGAATAATGAATTAAGGTGAAGGTGAAACGTCTTCAAGAAAAAAAAAACACAGCAAGTCCAGTTGATTTCACTTATTTCTACAGATAATTCTGTACCAACTTTGAGATGATCAAGTTTATCTTCACCATCCCTCTCTCAGCATTTGTTTCTTTTCAGTCTTTCTTTATGCAGGTGTTGCCTGTCAGACCTAATATATCTTTTAAGGGGGGTCCCTTTACTAGCAGATAATTACTCAAATAACTAATCAGGGCCAGAATGAAAAACTGTATGACCCTAGGCCTCTGACCCCACCTGCCCTCTAGGACCAGACCTGATCACCTTCACTTGACCTGTGTCAGGATAAGCCCAGGACCGATCCCTGGTTTCCTGGGTTCTGGACACGGCACCTTGCCAGATGAGCCACCAGGGGCTCTTGGGGCTCATCATGAACTCTTGTTGTTACTTATGCTATCTGCCTGTTCACAGTTTGTTCTTCTGTTCCTCCCTATTCTCCACCCACCTCGTTTACCCTCATGTGTTCCCCATTCCCAATTACCTGCCCTTTATTAACCCCGCCCTGAGCTTTGCTCAGGGCTGAGTCATAAATGTTTCTGTGCTGTTGTATCCTGGATCCTGTGCCCTAAATGCTTTGGACTTTGATTACCTTGTTCCTGAAATCCTTGTTTCCTGTGTGAGTACCCCATTACCTCGTATCCCGTGGAACCCCTGTTTTGACTTTGGCCTGACCCTATCTTCACCTTGCCCTTCTTGCCTTTGTTTACCCTTTTGTTGCTATTAAATCATCGTTTCAACCCTGCCCATGCCTCCTACCATCTTTGGCTACACCCCAGGGCTTCCCCCATATCCGCTCCCCAGGGAGTGGCTCTCCTCGATCACCCTGGTTCCCAGCGGTGATCATTACAACCTGCTCCAATTGCACCCAACCCACTTACACAGCTCCACTGCTCACCTCCCTCATCTATTCAGTGCCTGGGGACTGGATGGACAGAAGATTCAAAGAACTGTCGAAATATCCTGAACTGTGCCCGTCCCAGGCTCTCTGTCACCCTAGGCTTGGGCTTTTGTGACCTCCACAAATCTGGGCCTTAATTCATTACAGCACAAACAAAATCCAACAACATAAGTGATATTGTCACAAATCCTGCATGTAGAGAGACAAGATGAGATGTCATTAAATCCTAAGCACTAATACATCTGGCCAAAAGGAACCCCAAAAGATTTATTAAACCTCTCAAAATCTGTTGAAATCTCCTGTACTGTCCCCCCTCCAAGCTCTCTGTTGCCCTAGGCTTGTGCTTTTATGCCCTGTCCACAAATCTGGGCCTGTAACACATTACAGCACAAAAAAAATCTAACAAAATACGTGATGTTGGCACAAATTCTACATGTAGAGAGACACAATGACATAAGCACTAATTAATCTAGGCAAAAGGAGCCCCCAAAAGATATATTAAACCTGTCAACAACATCACGCTCCCAGTTCCCGCATGAAGAGAAATGAAGAGAGACTGATGTTGAAAGGAGGACAGTTAAGAATAACTTAGAAATGGGTCAGAATTTCCAATTAATTATATTTCGAATATTTCTTGTTTCAGCATGACAATGCTTATATTAAATATTAATTGAAAATTGTAGTCCTGCTGTCTTTTGAGTCTGAATTATAAATGTTTGGTTTGGCCTTTGAGGCAGCATTTCTGTTGGCTGCAAGGTCAAGCTCAGGTCTGAAAACATGACAAATTTCAGTATTAATTTAATGCTGAGCTCATCGTTTCAGTATCACAACTCACAAGCATTTCCCTTGGGGCCCTGCAGTGGCCATGACCTCTGCAGCCCTAAAGCTCTTACACTCCCCAGCGTCCCTTTAAAATCCAAACATATATTCAATCCTGAAAACCACATGGAATTCAAATGAATAGGGAACTGGTGAAACTGCATAATGATCTACTAACAGCGACTTCCATGGCTCATTCACACCAAGCAAAGCGCAGTTCTGGGAGGAGGGAACCTAAGGGTTGTTTAACAACCTTGTGATGCTTCGGGCCTCTTTAAAGCTAATTAGAACAGGGGAAGATCCTTCCTGTTTGATTTCTGTGCCTCCGTGTACCAGCATTAATGAGATTTACAGACTTAAGCTACGCTGAATGTTTCTTCACAGCATATATATTAGTAACCCAACAGTTAGGGGCACATTTACTTAGTTCGAGTGAAGGAATAGAATAAAAAAACCTTCGAATTTCGAATGATTTTTTTGGCTACTTCGACCTTCAACTTCGAATCGAACGATTCGAACTAAGAATCGTTCGACCATTCGATAGTCGAAGTACTGTCTCTTTAAAAAAAACTTCGACACCCTACTTCGGCAAGTAAAACCTACCGAGGTGCAATGTTAGCCTATGGGGAAGGTCCCCATAGGCTTTCTAAGCTTTTTTTGGTCCTAGAAAAATCGTTCGATCGATGGATTAAAATCCTTAGAATCGTTCGAATCAAAGGATTTAATCGATTTTTCGTTCGATCATTCGATCAAACTAATTACGGTAAATCCTTCGAAGAATTTACCTTCGGCAGTCAAATATCGAGGGTTGATTAACCCTCGATATTCGACCCTATGTAAATCTGCCCCATAGATTTGTCTTTTTTCTGTTACATCACAATGCCTACTCGTGCTTCGAGCAACATATAACTATTACCATTCAGCATGACTCGGGCCCCTGCCGATGGGCCCCTCATGCCAAATGATCGATGGTTATAGGCAGCAATACAGGCAGTCAGGATAGGACCACAGGAATGTGCCGCTGTGGTCCCCATTCCGATGGGATTTTTAAACCTGTCCAATAGACTGACTTTTGCCCATGTTACAGGGCGCTTACATCAGCGGATTATCTGCCTTGGTCTGAAGGGGCCACTTAAAGAATTTGTTCACCTTTCAAACACTTTTTCCAGTTCAGTTGTTTTCAGATTGTTCAGCAGAACTAAAGTTTTTTTTTAATTGCTTTCCATTTTTTATGTTTACTATTTTTCCAAAATTGAAGATTAAAAGTGCAGACTGTTACAATTGCTACATTATTTGATACATTTCTCAGTAGTATATGTGGGCTATTAGCAACTATAAATAGTGATGGGTGAACCTGGTCAAATTCGCAGCAAATTCCCGCGTTTCACCGCCGGCAAATAAATTTGCGAAAATTCGCTGGTGTAAAAAAATTTTGGATGTCCATTGACTTTAACACCATCATCGAAATTGACGTAATCGACTTTTCGGACGCTCGTCCAAAATTGATGTGGGCGTCAATTTTCGAGTATCACGAATTTTCCCAGGTTTTTCAGCGAGACGCGAGAAATTCGCCCATCACTGATTATAACTTCAAACAACTGCAATTAAGGGATTCTGCTAAGCAGGGACAAATATAAGAATGTAAGATAAGAATGTATGAGCTAATGCAGGGGTACCCAACCTTTTTTACCCATGTGCTACATTCAAATGTAAAAAGAGTTGGGAAGCAACACAATCATGCAAAATGTTACTGTGATTGGCACATCTGTAGCCCCCTATAGGGACTGGCAGCCTATAGGAGACTCTGATTGGCAGTACATCTGGTTTTTATGCAACTAAAACTTGCCTCCAAGCCTGGAATTCAAAAAGAAGCAACTGCTTTGAGGCCACAGGTAGTGACATCCAACATGTTGCTCGTGAGCCACTTGTGGCGGAGCATTGAACTAAGGTATCAGTTTAGAACAGAGTCTGCTATACTGAGCCAGTTAATTGGTTAATCAATGACATTGGGGTATACTTTTCAAAGAGCGAAGTTAGAGTCGGCCACAGTCCACTAGAGTGAAATTCCGCCACTCTCCATTCATTTCTATGGGATTTTAAAAGGTGTATTTATCAAAGGATGAACTTTCACTTTCCCCCATTGATAAATACTCTTTTAAAGATCCCATAGAAATGAATGGAGAGTGGCGGACTTTCACTCTAACTTCACTCTTTGATAAATATACCCCATTCAAAGGAGTCGGTGCTGTAAAGTCTATCTAAAAAACTGGGCATGGTCAATTTCTTTCAGCCCATGACATCCCAGAGGAGTAGGCAACTAACTAATGATTTCTATTGCACAGAAACAATAAATACAAGCACTTTCCTTAACTACACCCCCTTGAGACACCTGCAAGGTATGCATTTAATGGAGGAGTCTTGTGCTCGTATGTAAAGCAGACTACAAAGCACTGATATGCTTAAGGCAAGCCTTTGAAGCTCTGTTAATTAAAGGATTTTTAAAAGAAACGACTGTCACATGATCCGATCCTATGGTCACACTGAAATATTAATTTGGGGGACCGCTGCTCTCCTGCTGTGGTCAGTGAGAATGTTGAGTCTGTGCAAATATCAGCAGTGTTTCAGTAAAGCTGGCCATAGACTCAAAGATCCGCTCGTTTGGCGACATCGCTGATATGCCACTAACGGCATGGCTATATCGGGGGTAATTCGAACGTTCAGCCGTATAATTGAACGATCGAATTACGACAGGTCGTTGGGTAAAAATCAAACCTTCCCGATCAATATCGTGGCCAGATATCGATTGGGAAGACCCGTCGGAAGCCCCCATACACGGGCAGATAAGCTGTCAAATTGGTCTAAATGACCAATATCGGCAGCTTTATCTGCCCATGTATGGCCACCTTAAGTGTTTCAGTAAGAATTGAACAATGTGAACCATTATACTGCGTATAACATATCTTCACTAAAAACAATACGTTTTAAAAATCGCCTTTCTTTTAACTTTTAGTATGGTATTCTGATACAATTTGCCTTTTCTTCGTTTTTTGTGTTGTTGTTTTTTTCAGAAGCTCTCCAGTTAGCAATCTCAGCAGCTATATGGTTGCTAGGGTCCAATTTAGTATGAATAAGAGACTGGAAGATGAATTGGAGAGGGTTTGAGTAGAATGTTACAATAGCCATAAGGGCTCTTACTCACTAGCGTTCTGACCTGCGCTCCCCTGCGTTCCGTTTTCTGGCGTTCAGCCGCAGGGGAGCGCAGGAATAGACGCATGTCATTATTTCAAATGGGGCTGTACTCACTCAGGCGCATGTAGGCGCCGAACGCAGGTTCAGACGCAACATGCTGCATTTTTCCTGCGTTCGGCGCCTACACGCGCCTGAGTGAGTACAGCCCCATTTGAAATAATGACATGCGTCTATTCCTGCGCTCCCCTGCGGCTGAACGCCAGAAAACGGAACGCAGGGGAGCGCAGGTCAGAACGCTAGTGAGTAAGAGCCCTTAAACTGTAGACTAAGTGCAATAAAATAAGCTCTGTAGTATACAATGGGATTCTGCATTTATCTACTGTGTATCCTGTGCTTGAATGGCTGCCCCCATGGCTACACAGCAGCTTGTTTATATAAACTATAGTAGTACTTATCTGTTATCTACTGTGTATCCTGTGCTTGAATGGCTGCCCCCATGGCTACACAGCAGCTTGTTTATATAAACTATAGTAGTACTTATCTGTTATCTACTGTGTATCCTGTGCTTGAATGGCTGCCCCATGGCTACACAGCAGCTTGTTTATATAAACTATAGTAGTACTTATCTGTTATCTACTGTGTATCCTGTGCTTGAATGGCTGCCCCCATGGCTACACAGCAGCTTGTTTATATAAACTATAGTAGTACTTATCTGTTATCTACTGTGTATCCTGTGCTTGAATGGCTGCCCCATGGCTACACAGCAGCTTGTTTATATAAACTATAGTAGTACTTATCTGTTATCTACTGTGTATCCTGTGCTTGAATGGCTGCCCCCATGGCTACACAGCAGCTTGTTTATATAAACTATAGTTTCATTTCTTAAGCAATCACCCCCATTTCAACAATACATTATATTGTCATCCCTTCAAAACACCTTCATTTTTTGGTGTTACTGTTTCTTTAAGTCATGTAAACCCACCTTACCTACCCTAACAACTCATCCCTGCTGTCTCTATGTTTTGGCTGCCCGGGAAACCAATATTGCTCTGCTTTGCAATTCAAATCAATTTTGCACTGTTAACCCCTGCAGAGGGGGTGTGCGCATGGTGCTGCCAGCTCTAATTTAGAAGAACGCTGCAATAAATAGCAGGATTAGGTGCTGAGAGGCGAAACTTCACACTGTGCTAATGAATTACAAGGTGAGGACGATTTCACAGTAAATTTGCCAGAAATGTCTCCAGCACTTTTTTCACTGAAATTAATTAGCCAAGGGAAAAGGATTACGGGTCAGGCTGAGCAGCTGAGTCTGAAAATACCTAATACTCACATTTACACAGTCATAGCAGCCAGAATGCACAGACTCAGTAAAAGGAATTAATTTACGGATCATAGCGATGTGGCTTAGGTAAACAGATACTACATGGCTTCCATAGTTCGACTGTGTGGTTGCATCGAGGGATTAGCGTACATTACGGTTGTTTGTAAACATTGATTAAAGAGGTTATGTGTACATGTGATTGTTTTTTTAAAGCAGCCTTTGTTTATTCTGTTCTGGTTCTGACTCTTACACCAATACAGCAGAAGTCTGTTCTACTCTAAGGGGCACATTTACTTAGCTCGAGTGACGGAATAGAATAAAATAAACTTCGAATTTCAAATGATTTTTTTGGATACTTCGACCATTGAATTGGCTACTTCGACCTTCGACTTCGAATCAAACGATTCAAACTAAAAATTTGACCATTCGATAGTGGAAGTACTGTCTCTTTAAAAAAAACTTCGACCCCCTACCTCGCCAAGTAAAACCTACCAAACCTCAATGTTAGCCTATGGGGAAGGTCCCCATAGGCTTTCTATCAAATTTTTGGTCGAAGGAAAATCGTTCGATCGATGGATTAAAATCCTTCAAATCGTTCGATTCGAAGGATTTAATCGTTCGATCGTTCAATGCGGTAAATCCTTCGACTTCGATATTCGAAGTCGAACAATTTAACTTCGACAGTCGAATATCGAGGGTTAATTAACCCTCGATATTCGACCCATAGTAAATGTGCCCCTAAGTCTATTAATCAGCAAAGGGCAATTATATATATATATATATATTATACTGTATATAGATAGATAGATAGATAGATAGATAGATAGATAGATAGATAGATAGATAGATAGATAGATAGATGTAGCCAGCGTTTTCCCCAGAGCTCTGGAACCAGAATCAGCAAAAATGTACTGACTCCGGCTACTAATAAATTTAAATTGTAATGAAAAAATACAATATGTTACAATATCCTATTTCAAAGATGATAGTCATAATAAAGTACTTCTCTGCTCTAAGAATAAAGCCCAGTGTGTATTTGTTTTACTAATGAACCTAATTTTTTTTTCAGTTTTTGTCTTTTGTTTTAACTTTAGGTTTAAAAAGGAATGTTAGCAGTTGCTTTAATAAATAAAATAAAAAGCAATAACGACACAGGCTTAGTAATAGAGTTACTTAAAGGTGGCCATAGACACACAGATAATATCGTACAAAACAAATATTCGTATGATATTTGGTCCATGGTTGGTGGGAAAAGAGCCGACCGATATCGGCAGAAGACGTGGATATCGGTCGGCTCGTCGATCGGGCTGGACAGAAAAATTTGATTGGGCGCCTTTGAAGGAACCAAACATCGGCCATTGTCAGTGCTAAATCATCAGATATAGGTAGAATTCTATTGTTTCTATATGTATATCTGATGATTCAGCTCTAGTCGTGTGTATTGAAACGAACAATCTTTCTTGGAAATATATTTTCAGACAAATATCGTAATTGTTACTTCTATGGCCACCTTAAAGTTTAGACCCAAACTTGAACAATATCCTCAATCGTGTTGACAGGGACAGGCTTGGATGGAACCACACAAAGCTGGTTCATAAGCAGAATAAATGGGTTAAGCTCCCCAGCCAAAATCTACGTGTGTGTGGTCTCCATTTTCTACTCTACAATAGGGTAGTGTGTCAGAATCCTTGCCAATACCTGTACTTCTTTGGTTTATTCTCAAAAGCAAACCTCATCTTCATATAGCTTTAAAACTGCCAAGCTTTGGTGGTGATGAAATGCCTTGTCTGTTGACTTCTTTCAATCAACATAGAACATACATTAGTGTATTTAAAGGGGCAGTAACACCAAAAAATGAAAGTACGTTAAAGGAATGACAATATAATGTAGTGTTGCCCTGCACTGGTAAAACTGGTGTGTTAACTATAGAAACACAACTATAGTTTATATAAACAAGCTGTGTGTAGCCATGGGGGCAGCCATTCAAGCACAGGATACACAGTAGATAATAGATAAGTACTACTACAGTTTATATAAACAAGCTGCTGTGTAGCCATGGGGGCAGCCATTCAAGCACAGGATACACAGTAGCTAACAGATAAGTACTACTATAGTTTATATAAACAAGCTGCTGTGTAGCCATGGGGGCAGCCATTCAAGCACAGGATACACAGTAGACAACAGATAAGTACTACTATAGTTTATATAAACAAGCTGCTGTGTAGCCATGGGGGCAGCCATTTAAGCACAGGATACACAGTAGATAACAGATAAGTACTACTATAGTTTATATAAACAAGCTGCTGTGTAGCCATGGGGGCAGCCATTCAAGCACAGGATACACAGTAGATAACAGATAAGTACTACTATAGTTTATATAAACAAGCTGCTGTGTAGCCATGGGGGCAGCCATTCAAATAGAGGATTCCCAGTAGATAACTAGACAAGTTATGAAGAATCCCATTGTATACTACAGAGCTTCTCTATTATCTACTGTGTATCCTGTGCTTGAATGGCTGCCCCCATGGCTACAAAGCAGCTTGTTTATATAAACTATAGTAGTACTTATCCGTTATCTACTGTGTATCCTGTCCTCGAATGGCTGCCCCCATGGCTACAAAGCAGCTTGTTTATATAAACTATAGTAGTACTTATCTGTTATCTACTGTGTATCCTGTGCTTGAATGGCTGCCCCCATGGCTACACAGCAGCTTGTTTATATAAACTATAGTAGTACTTATCTGTTATCTACTGTGTATCCTGTGCTTGAATGGCTGCCCCCATGGCTACACAGCAGCTTGTTTATATAAACTATAGTAGTACTTATCTGTTATCTACTGTGTACCCTGTGCTTGAATGGCTGCCCCCATGGCTACACAGTAGCTTGTTTATATAAACTATAGTAGTACTTATCTATTATCTACTGTGTATCCTGTGCTTGAATGGCTGCCCCCATGGCTACACAGCAGCTTGTTTATATAAACTATAGTAAAGGTACAGGGCAATTTAAAGGTGCAGGGCAACAGTACATTATGTTTTCATTACCATAAAACACTTTAGTTTTCTGGTATTAGAGTTGGAGTCAGAGGTACCGTATAAACAAAGGTGTTTACGAAGCTCTGCTGCAGTTTAGAGCATTAAGATCTGCACCTTTCCAATGAATACAAACTACAGAATTTGTTCAAGTCTCTGCAAGTGGGTAAAATTATCACCTCGCCTGTTTTTTCCTGAGCACAATGGCTGTTGGAGGATGCTGGGAATTACAGTTTTGTACCATAGGCTCTCCATTCTTTCTTCTGTCTGAACTAACACTATTTTATTTTGTCTCCCTGCAGGTTCAATGTGGATTCCCGTAGCTGCAACATATCAAAGCATGTAAGTGATTGGCTAGTGGTTAATAACCTGTATGTGCTGCAGTGCATCCTGGCTGCAACGCTTCTCTCACTGAATCTTCTGATGAAAGAGACATACAAGCTTTTCTCCAATTGTCATGAGATAAAGGGTAGGACTACACAAGGGTTTTCTGTGCGATCCGACGCACTGCACAAATAAACAAAGGCGTCGGAAGTAAGGTAATATACAAAAATGTCGGATGGTGTTGCAGCATTGTTCCGACTAGACACTACTGTCGGATGCAGACTCTGCGGGCTGCATCTGCATCCGACATTCGTGTGGCGTTGGATCAACGCTGCGACTTCATCCAACAATGCGTTCACTTACCTTATTTCCGTCGCATCCGATTTGACGCCTGCGTTTTTGCGCAGGTGTAGTCCTACCCAAAGAGAGGATTCATTATGTGATTATTAAGGGACAATAAATAGTGATAAATGTACCTAACCTGAATGCAGCAATAGAGCTATTTTAAAATATTATCGTTATGTAAAGGAATATATATAATTTTTATGATTATGTCATAATAATTGAGGGGGATAATATATTATTTTTATGTTTATTTAATTATAACGTAAACGTCTCTCTGTGATTGTATTTGCCTCAGTACATATGGCTGTACCCAGACTTTTGCAGTTATAAACATAGGCAGGAGAAGTCGTACTCTGTTTCCTTTACATGAGGACATTGCTTATTGTGTGCAGGGAACATTTCTTGTCTGCATATTTGCTATTTAGGAGCTGCCATGTTGTTTCCTTAGACAGAGTGAGGGTATTGTTGACCATATGCAGTCAACACTTCTTGTCTTTAAAGTTGTATTATACATATTTATTGGACCTGATTTCTTTCATTACATAATGCAATACAGTATAAAAGCATTTAGACAGTGTAAAGCCAATCCTGATCTGTATATTTGCATTTATATACTGTATATCAGGGGGAGCTGCCATAATGCTTTTATCATAGAAAGACACTCCTTTTATAGTCAAAATAAATGTTAACTGTGGCTATGCCTTGTGAAACAATATGGCACCTCCCAATTCTATGTTTAAATATAAATATTTGAAGAAGGGTTGTGCTGTTCTACTCAGGGTCGGACTGGCCCGGGGGGAAACCGGGAAAAAACCCGGTGGGCACCGACCCGTCATGGGCCCCCCGCCGGGTCAGACCCCCAATCGTGGTATTTAAAAAAAAAAAAGCCGGAGCGCCACGCCGGGGTGGAACACAAGGAAGGGAGCTCAAAAAAATTTGAATTTATTTTTTTGGTCAAAACGCACTAATTTGAACTATGAATAATCCAAATTCACCACCTAAAACCTGCCAAATTCATGTATAAGTCAATAGCAGAGGTCCAGTGACCCGTTTGAAGATGTTATTAGCCTTCCTGACATTCGGAGGAAACTTTCAATTCGAGTTTGTCAAATTCGGTTCAAATTTGTTTCAAGTTTTGGGTCGGTAATATTCGTTCAAGTTTTCAATTTTTTATTAAATAACCTCCCAATCAAAATTCGAGTACATTCAAATTTAGTAGAGTTAAAAAAGATTCAAATGAAATCGAAATTCAACCTAAATGGGCCTCTAAGTGAGAACTCCATATTGTATGTCCCATACAGAAAAATTACATTTATTTACAACCGCTACAAATCGCCGCCTAGAAGTTGCTTGTATCAATTTAACCTATTTATCCTATTTTTTCTCTTGCTGCATGTAGGCTGTTTTTATTATTAATGCCACTGTATAGTCACTAGTGATGGGCGAAATTCGGCAGGCACGAATTTGCAGCGAATTTCCGCGATTCACGGCCGGCAAATAAATTCGCAAAACCGCTGCGAAAACTCGCCGGCATCAGAAAAATGGACGCCGGTGTCAAAAACAGACACCGGCATCAAAAACGTTTTCGTAAATTTTTCGCCGTTTCGAATTTTTCTGCGAAACGACCCAAATTCGCCCATCACTAATAGTCACTGGATAGCTTTCTAATGATAACGTCATTGATTAGCTCTCTCCTAATAATGTCACTGTTTAGAAATCTGCTAATAATGTTACTGTATATCTCATTCCTAATAATGTCCCAGTATGACTCTCTACTAATAATATATTTGCATATATTTCTACTAGCTCTGTGAACTAATAATATAATTGTACAGCTATCAACTATTAATATACTTGTGCCACTCTCTACTAATAATATAACTATATAGCTCACTACAGGTAATATGAACGTATAGATCTCAATTAATAATATATCTGTAGCTCTCTACTAATAATATAACAATGCGGCTCTATACTAATAAGATCACCATATAACTCTCCAATAATAATATCATTATATAGATCTCTATTAATCATATAACTGTATAGATTTTCTCTAATAATATGATCATATAGTTCTTTACTAAATATGTTATGCTACTACTAATAATAATAATTGCAGCTCCCTACTAATTAGGAATGCACCGACTCCAAGATTCGGTTCGGGATTCGGCCTTTTTCAGCAGGATTCGGATTCCTTCTGCCCTGTCGACCCGAATCTGAATCCTAATTTACATATGCAAATTAGGGACGGGGAGGGAAATCACGTGACTTTTTGTCACAAAACAATGAAATTAAAAATGTTTCCCCCTTCCCACCCCTAATTTGCATTTGCAAATTTGGTTCGGTATTCGGGCGAATCTTTCACGGAGGATTCAGGAGTTCAGCCGAATCCAAAATAGTGGATTCGGTGCATCCCTACTACTAATAATGGTATAGCTTTCTACTAAAAAATAACTGTACAACTTACTAATAATATAACTGTATAGCACTCTCATAATAATGTAGAGTTCCACACTAATATTTTCACAGTTTAAGGGGCAGTTATACATAGGGTCGAATATCGAGGGTTAATTAACCCTCGATATTCGACTGCCAAATGTAAATCCTTCGACTTCGAATATCGAAGTTGAAGGATTTACCGCAATTAGTTTGATCGAACGAGCAAATGAAAAATTGTTCGATCGAATGATTAAATCCTTCGAATAGAAAGATTCAAAGGATTTTAATCCATCGATCTAACGATTTTTCTACGATCAGAAAATTGCTAGGAAGCCTATGGGGACCTTCCCCATAGGCTAACATTGCACCTCGGTAGGTTTTAGGTGGCGAAGTAGGGGGTGGAAGTTTTTTTAAAGACAGTACTTCGATTATCGAATGGTCGAATATTCGAACGATTTTTAGTTCGAATCATGGTTGAAGGTCGAAGTAGCCAGTTCGATGGTCGAAGTAGACAAAAAAATCATTCGAAATTCAAAGGTTTTTTTCTTGTATTCCTTCACTCGAGCTAAGTAAATGGGCCCCTTACTGTCTGCTAACAAAGTAACTTTTAGCTCCCTACTAACGTAGTATTGCTCTTTACTGATAATGATGGCTGAATTTGTCCCCATAAATTAGCGAAACACATTGAAGTCAATGGGCGTCAAAATAATCTTGACGCCTGTGACAATTTTTATACAAGCGCCTATTTTGTCCAATGCATTAAAGTCAATGGGCGTCTGAATAATTCTGACTTGCGACAAGTTTTATGCGCACGACTATTCTAACGCGCACAAATTTTTTTTTTTTTGATGCGGCGGATTTTTTGCAAGTGAATTTTTGCCGCAGTTTTGCAAATTTATTTACTGACAATGAAACACAGAAGTTTGCCATGAATTTGTGCCTGCCGAATTTATTCGCCCATCACTACTGATAATGCCACTGCACAGCTCTCTGCTAACAGTGTTGCTATGTGACTATCTGCTAATAAAGTCACATAGCCGTGCAGCTCTTTATTATTAATGTCACTGAATAGTTCTCAGCTAATAATGTCACTGAATAGCTTTTTACTGATAATATGACTGTGGAGACTTTTACTAATCATATAGCTGTATTGCTCTCTACTAATAATGTCACTGTAAATCTCTCTATTAATGATTTTTCCCCCCTCTCTTTTCTTATATGCATCACTGCAATGGCAATCACAGAAGGTAAACATTGAATTTTTTTCATCTGAAAAATGTAAAATTTTGACCTTAAATTGACCAAATCCTTCTAACTTTTTTTAACTGATGGTTTATTTTTATGTTGGAATCTGGGTGAATTTGCATAAATTGCTTACGGCTTTATTGAGACATTTAAAGAGTGGCACCGTGAATTACCTCTACATTTATTTCCACAGTTTATAAAGAGGTCCTCTAATGTGTTTTATATCCCGTGTTTCCTGCATGCTCTCTTTTTTGGCATTTTCAAATGCACCAATAGGCTATTAAATATGAACATCCACACATATATCTAGCAGCAAGCGCAAATCTATTGTTGTACATCAGTGCCTGTGAATGTATATGCACAATGTTCCACAGTTGGGACCTGGTTTAATACACCATGTGACCAGAGAGGTGACAGTATGTTTAGAGGGTCAGCCAGTATAATGATGTGCGCCAGTTTGTACAGATTTGTAAGCAATTGTGGCTGGCCCCCCACAAAGGTCCAGCTTTTGGCCAGTGCCTGCCTTGAAGTTTCAACCTTCGGCTCTTCATGAGCAAAGATTACTCTGTGACACAACTAGACATCACTGGGCCCCACAGCAAATTATTTTTCAGGCCTCCAAAATGTCTAGAGGTTGACTTGTTTTATCAATAATTATTTAAATTGTATATAAATACACAGGACAGGGCCAAGGGAGTGCGCATGCGCAAGGTGGCACAAAAAGAAGTAAAAACCACAGAGAGTCGGGCACAGAGGGGACCACACTGGGGTTAGGCGACGAGGAGGTAAGTGCCTGGCATCCCCCAGTTTTGCGCCATAGGCACATGCCTACTCTGTCTACCCCTGGGCCTGATCCTGTGAATACAATATATATAGGGCCTCATGGGCAGAGCCAGGCACCCTAGGCAACCTGGCCGGTCACTCGCATGCATGCAAGCATCCATTGGACGCTCGTGCGAGAATAAATGCGTGTTTAAAAGTACAGTGATCCTTTTACCCCCATACACTGCCCCCTCCCCATCATGGTATATAATGACACAGTAACCCCCAGCCTTTATGTTACACTGACAGTGATCCCATCCATATAATAGTACACACCACCCCCAGCCTGTAGCTTTGGTAGTGCAGTCCTACACAAACATGGCCTAGCAGCTCTCTTGATAGCCTCCAAACTGTCAGTCCTTTAACAGTGACGTCAATGAGCCGCCCTGCTATTAGGCATGCTCCAGCCTGTAACGCCGCCAGAGGCAGCGTTTGAAATGCCGCCCCCCCGTCCGTCGCTCTTACCTTGAAATCACCGACAGGGGTCCAGGGGGGAGCATAACTAGCGCAGAGAGCGAAAATTTCGCTCTCTGCGCTAGAAAAGCCGAATTTTGCTCTCTGCACTAGAAAAGCCGAATTTCTGGTTTAAAAAACAGAAATTCGGCTCTTAAAGTTACCAGGGAGGGCTCTGCCACCTGAGTCGAGTGCCTCAACTCGCCTCATTGGTGGAGCCCCCCTGCCTGTTATGTCATTTCTCCTTTCCACCCCTAGGCCATTGATACGTTCCAGCTACTTAGATGGGAAACTTGAAATTGAAATCCAAAATCAGCCATTATCCTGTGAAAATCTGAGCATATAGTAGCACCACCTATGGTTAATTTTTGAAATAAATGGGGTAATGTTTTAAAGATGGAACCTACCCGGTTATTAATAATTAACCGTTAACGCCCGGTGTTGGCCGAGGGCACGTACCATACCTTTAAGCTGGGAGAGCTGCCACAAGGCTTTATTTGGATAGGTTTCCAATGTTTTCATATTGAATCAGCTTTACTAAAGGCTTCTGTTGATACTTCCCCTTGAACTGAATCAGCACTGCATGGAAATTTTCCACTGTTGTTGGGGCACCAAGGCTATTTTTTCTGGCTCTTGAGGGGGATAGCAGTGGGAGTTGTTTTTGGCACAGTTAGCTAGAGATTGCAGGAGTGCAAGAGAAGAGGGCTCTCCCTCATTGATTTTAGGCTATATTTAGTTCATCCCGGGGAGCGTAGGAAGTCCGGATCTTGCTGCTGCTATATTCAAAGATTATTAATGCTGCTTTTGGGCAAAAAAAATTCAAACAAATATTACTGGCAGCCAACTAGCACTACATCAGTAAGTTGTTCATGAACCCAGGAGCAATTTAAACTCAGGCTTGCAGAATCATGTGCTGTGAAAAATATATATGGTTTCTTCATTAGGAGCTAAACTACACTGGAAATTTTGATCAGATTTTGTGGGTCAGATTTTATCTGACCTTGTTATGAAACAGCACAAGATTTTGCTGGATCCTACAAAACCTGATCCCCATAGCTGTAATGTAATTGGGTCAGATAAAGTCGGACCAGATAAAGTAGGATGGTGTGGTGTGTTCATGCATCTACATCTGACATTCAGGGGTTATATATTCCAAATTAAGTCCAAATTTATCTCATATCTTATTAAAATAAATTATTTTAATAAGATATGATCCATGACCAAACTCCCATGCCTGATTTTATCTTATTTATTAATAAAATAACTTGATTTAATCGGATTGTGGAAAAACTCGAAAAAAATCAAGAGAAACCCCGAATTGCTCACATTTTTCTGGCTTTTTTTCTCAAATCGCTCGATTTTTTTTAAACGTTTTTTCCCGAAAACCCTGAAAAAAAGTTGGATTTTCTGGTGAAAACCCCGAAGACCCCAAGAACTTCAATTTGAGATAGGTGCCTCTCCCATTGACTTATACAGTACCTCGATAGGTCTGAGATAACTGATTTTTGGATTCGGGCTTTTTGCAGCATCGAGGTATAATAAATATCTTTTTTTTATTTTTTACCATTCTGGCTTTAATAAATAACCCCCTCAATGTATTTCAACAAGAGTCAGGCATCACCAGATTTTGGTGCATGCATCATTTGCATCGGGCAGATGTGTCTCAATGAATGGCAAATCTTCCATGTAGTTTACACATCAGATTTTTGCATCAGTCCCATTATATTTTGATCCATGCGACTACATCCAGCTTGTAGGATGTGAGCTGTCGATCCAACACTATTCTGTGTAGTTTAGTCCTAATCCATTTTTGTCAATCAAGTGAGCATGTTGACTTTGCAGCTCTGCTTGTTGAGTAACAACTCCTAGTACCTCCATAGACTTTAGGCTAATGGTACACCTGACAGTTTCTCCACTGGTATATTTGTGACCAGTTTTAGGCTTTAAAACTGCCAAATGTGCATTTATGGTCCAAAAGATAAGCAGTTCTATTGGGGAAACTGTGACTTGCAGCTTAAAGGGCAATTCACCTTCATTAGCAAAACACATAAAACCTGATGCTAAAACCCCCAGAAATGTGTTTAAACTTTCCATAACCTGCCAATAAGACATTCCTGTACTTTTCAACTTGTTTTTATTTAAGTACAGTAGGGTATTAACATAATCAAAGCTGTGGTTTTCTTGCTTGACAGGTTGGGCAATAGCCTATATGTAAGCACAGCAACTAGGCCTTGCTTTTCTGCATTCTGCTTCCATACACTCCTTCCAGTTTAATTCTGACCTTAATGGTACATGTACTATAGCATGTTTGGGACAATTCAAAAACATAGCATCAAAAATCAGTCCAATTTCGTCGCTCCTTAAGGCGGACATATCGGGGAGAGATCCACTCGTTTGGCGTCATCGCCAAACCAGCGAATCTCTCTGTGTATGGCCACCTTAAGACTCTAAAAAAAGTATAAGCGGGGGACTGAATAGGAGGATAAGTAACAATAACAATAAAAATGTTGCACAGAGAGTAGTGATGGGCGAATTTATTCGTCAGGCGCCAATTCGCGGCGAATTTGCGCGATTCGCCGCCAGCGAATAAATTCGCGAAACGCCCGCGAAAATTTGCGGCAAAAATTCGCCGACGCCAAAAAAAATTTTTCAGAAAAAACGGACGTCGGCGTCAAAAACAGCGCAGTTTCGCTAATTTTTCGCCGTTTCGCGAATTTCGCACGAAATTCGCGAATTTTTCTGCAAAGCGAAACTGCGCAAATTCGCCCATCACTAACAGAGAGCAATATTTATTTTGCCTGCTGGGGTCAGTGACCCGCACTTAAAAACTGGAAAGAGGTAGAAGAGGAAGACTAAATAATGAAGACCATTTGCAGAGTTGCTAGTAACAGGACATTCTATTCTAAAAGTTCACTTAAAGGTAAAGGCGCCCCTTGATGGCTATTGTCACTTTGTCTGCCAATGCAATTCCCAGTGTTTTCTGAAACCACCAGCGCAGACTTCAGTTGATATTAATGGCAACCACTCATTACTGTACTTTGAATTAAAGTTTAGTATGATGTAAATATTAATATTCTAAGGGAATTTGCAATTGTTCTGCATTATTTTATTTTTTGTGGCCTTTCAGCTATTTAGGTTTTTCGTCCTGCAGCTCTCCAGTTTGGCATTTCTGCAGCTATCTTGTTGCTATGGATTACTTACCCAGTGATTTGAATGAGAGACTGGAAGATAAATAGGTGAACGACAGGACAGGACGATATGTAAGAAAAAGTAACAATAAGAATAAAATTGTGCCCTCCGAGAGCAATAGTTTTTTGTTTGCCGGGGTCAGTAACCCCCATTTGAAAGCTAGATTATTATATGCTAATTACAAATCTATAACATTAAATAATGAAGACCAATTGCAATATTGCTAGGAATATGACATTCTATAACATAATAAAGGTTAATTTAAAGGTGAAGTACCCCCTTTCAAGGTGCAGCCAATACACAAGCATTGGCTTTTATCAGTAAGGGACACTTTAGAGGTCCTGAGGTACTTCAGCCAACCTGTGTTTATTTTTCTTGTTACTGGCCTTTCAAGAATCAAGATTCTTTGGGCATTGTTTTGGGGTGGTTCACATTTAAGTTAATTTTTAGTATGTTATTAAAAAATGGTTAATTCTAAGCAACTTTTCAATTGGTCTTCTTCATTTATTTTGTATAGCTTTTTAAATATTTGCCTTCTTCTTATAAGTCTTACCAGCTTTCAAATACGGGTCACTGACCCCATCTAAAATGCTCTGTAAGACTACACATTTATTATTATTGTTACTTTTTTTTACTCCTCTTTCTATTCAGGCCTCTCCTATTCATATTCCAGTCTCTTGTTCAAATCAGTGCATGGTTGCTAGGGTAATGTGCATCCTAGCAACCAGATTGCTGACAATGCAAACTGGAGAGCTGCTGAATAAAAAGCTAAATAACTCAAAAGCCACAAATACTAAAAAAAAAATGAAAACCAATTGCAAATTGTCTCAGAATATCACTCTCTACATCATACTAAAAGTTGACTCAAAGGTTCACAACTCCTTGAACTACAGTAGAATGACAGTTTGAGGCTATATAGTTACATAGTTAAATTGGGTTGAAAAAAGACAAAGTCCATCAAGTTCAACCCCTCCAAATGAAAACCAAGCAAAACTGGCGAGCAAGATAAAGAGTAATTCGAAGGGTGCACCATTGAGAGAGGGATCTGAGGCTACTGGCACTGTGGTTATTTTACAGTTAAATACATAACATTTTCTGAAATTCCATAAATGCGCCTCCCTTTTATTTGCAAAACAATTAACGAGCCGCCTCCCCAGAGACTTTATTCCTAATTTGAAATCATAAACCGCAACTATTCATCTAAAACCACAGGACAACCCAAATCCCAGGAGCCTGAACCTCAGGAGCCCCGGCAGCAGCCTGATGGGCTATTTTCTGATTCCAGAAATGAATTGTTCTTCGCAGGGAGAGATAAATCGACTGAGTGATTCTGTGTAAATCAAGATCTTTGAAACATCACAGCCGGAGAGATTTTTTTATTTGCATTCGCTGTAATTTTTAGGGTTTCTATTTATGGCTCATCTATCCTGACAGAGTTTGCTCATGGTAAAGCTAATTGTTCTCAAGCGACTGCTTGTTATTTAAATAAGGGAGTTTTCTTCATCTGGCTTCAGTTCATAACATAGCTTCCAAAACAAGGGACAGCTGGTTTTCCTAATTTAAAAAGATTCTCGCATCCGAAAATAAAATGAGGTCATAGAAATGTTAATTTATCGCGCTGTCACCCACAATATATTATCATTTCAATGCATGACAGTTACCCATAATTAAGGGTTGAGCAGGGTGTATTGCTAATTTCCCAACCAACACCTCCATCAGCACTAACAGTGGCAATACACTAGTACAAAGGCCCATACACTGCCAAGCTGCATCTCCTAAAATATACTGTGTATATGGGGCATTGGCAGATTGCATTTTCAGACTAGGGATGTGTCAGGAAAAACTCAACCTGCACCTAACCCACAAAACCTTAACCCACAAAATGTTGCCATTGTACGACTTGCAACCAACCCATACCTGTGTCTGCTCATTCTTTATGATACTTCTGTGTGCACTTCCAGTTCCAAGACAGAGAAACTTCGGGAGCAGGGAAGAAGTGTACTTCCCCAGTCTGACTTACAACCAACCCGAACCCTCAGTGGAATCCACAGGACAAAAGAGTTAAAAAATAGGTCTTTATTAGTCAAAGTTAAAAGTATACATACGGTGCATCTCCATAGGCCCTACGCATTTCGGACCCATAAGATACTTAATCATGGGCTAAGATCTCACACACAGGAAATTAGCTTTTATCCAATGAACAATCAATGAAAAAAAAGTTAAAAAAAAAACGGCGCCGGCGTCAAAAACAGGCACCGGCGTAAAAAATGCTGTTTCGTGAATTTTTCGCCGTTTCGTGAATTTCACAGGAAATCCGCAAAATTTTCGGCGAAGCGAAACGGTGCAAATTTGCCCATTACTACGGCTGTTATTTCAGTTTGCCGCTTTCTTTAGCTGAGGGTCTGGGGCTGCTGCACCTGGACCACACGATTAACTTGGAAAGCCATTTACATTGATATTCTGGAGCACCTTTCTTTTCTTTTTGTCAAATTTCAACCCCAACACGCCAAACCTGTGGGTCACCATGGGTTTCGGGTCAACCCTTAGGTCACTATTTCAGACCTGCCCCATTGATGAACCAAGATATATCCAGGTACATATAGACAGTGGACAGAATCATCCGAGCAGTATATACATACTGAACATTAGTACGTATATGGTCAGCTTCATTGACCTGTTTCACTGATCTGAAGACCTGGAGAGTAAACAAGGTATTTCTGTTGAGGGCACCCTATGCCCTCCCACCCAAGGATTCTACTAAGATCCAAGGTTATACTGGTAGGTTTCTAATCCATTAGAGGCTTCACTCGTAATATGTGGGAGCTGGATTGGACTGGCCTACCAGAGTACCAAAGGATCTCCCAGTACTCGAAGATCCCAGTCAAAAACAATTTCCATCAGCATTTAGCACTCTCTCGCTCTAGTTGTTGTATGAGTGAGCCCTACTCTTGAGTAGGCTAGGAGGCCTTCTGTGGGGAAGGGTAACTATTTGTAGAGATGCCCATCTACCACCTCCCTGCATGAATATAAGGAACCACTTCACCACTTTAAAACCAGATGCATATTTTATCCAGTATCATCATGGCTATTTACAAAAAAAGAAAAGTTTATATCCTGTTTAGACCTCATATAACATAGCCAACTAAGACATACATATATAAAATAACTTCTTACTTGAATTTAAAAGATGTATTCTTCTAACTTGAAATGGGGTGGACTTGCCTATGTTGTAGCCCATTTGTAAACAGAGCATCTAGGTCTCTCTTATCTGCATTCTCCTGCCATAGTCACCTTCAGGTCGTGCTCTATGAAGACAAAGTGCTCCAAGGTATTGTTGCTAATCTAAACAGGAGCGATAAGAATACTCAGAGTTTTTCAGGGATGGCGTTGGTCAAGGATTTGAGCAGAGTTGTCTGCAGAATACAAAATCTGTAAACTAATACTAATAAATGACATGGTGAGTTTAACATCCATAAATGAACAAAAGTAGCAAGAAAAAAGATAATCAGTAAAGGAAAAGAGTAATAGTGGGCCTTCATTTAGATGCATGCAAAATCCCAACTGATTCCACCTTATTTAGTGGAGACTGCTTATTCCTATTTTATTGCCTATTTTTAGAACATTTATGATCACAATATCCATTTGATACATTCAGCAAAATACGTTATAGGTATAGTGTCTTTTATCGGGAATGCCTGGGATCAAATGTAGAACATAATGCAGGTGCCATTGAGGGGAGGTTCTGAGCCTTGTCGTGGGGGGGGGGGTGAAGGACTCAGTTGTACTCTGACCAAATGTTGGTCCTTAAAGGTCCTCAAACCAAAAAAGTCTGAAAATCACTGTTTCTAATACATTTATATGAAAATTGCCTCTTTTATAGGACAAGGAAAGGTAGACTCACTGGGGTTACCATGTTGTTTAGCACCCCTGATGATTCTAGTAGCTTACTTCAGACCCCCAGCTGGTACACCTCTTCTTATAAAAGTGATCCTCATCATCCACTGTCATCCCAAGCAAATACAGAATTTGTTTCCCAATTTCTTCATTGCACAAGCAAAGAAATTGCTTTAAAGCTTTAAAGGGGAAGTAAAGTCTAAAGTAGAATAAGGCTAGAAATTTTATATGCTAAACATAAACATGGACTTACTGCACCACAAGCCTAATCAAACAAATGATTTATGCTTTCAAAGTTGGCCACAGGGGGTCACCATCATCATCATCTTGTAACTTTGTTAAACATCTTTGCAATACAAACTTTAATACAAAATTTAATACAAACTCTCTGCAGAACCAATGGCTACAGCAAAATAATCCTCCAAATAGAATCCCAGTTTATCTGTTTAAATCTGGCTCCATGATCTTTGTTCCTGCAGCTGGAGTTGGAAACAGTAAACGGGATGTAAAGGCAAAAATAAAATCCAATACAAATCTCTACACAGTCGCCGACTGCTCTACAGGGAAACAAACAAAGCTGCTTGAGTTCTGCATGGCTGGGAAGTAAGGCGGGGGCTCCCTCTGCTGTTCATAAATATAATTGTTTCCCTGCAGAGCAGTTAGGGACCATCTGACAATTCCTATCCACAGCAGTAAATGAAGGGAGAATTTCACTGCATACAGTCAGGTTTCTTATAAAAACGGTACATATTTTTTAATTAAAGTATATTGGAGATAGGTTTCTTTTTCGTTAAAGAAAGTAAAAATGGGGTTTTGGTTTTTTTTGCCTTTACATGCCCTTGAAGAGCCGTGCTAAGAAGAGAAGCACCCCTAGCTGGAGCATTTTTGCTAGAAGAGGAGCAGCAGCAGCTGGAGGTCTGAAGTGACCTACCAGAATCACTGGGGGAGTAGCTAAGAACACGGCACCCCAGTAATTCTACCATTACTTGTCCAGATGCCTCTGTATATAGGATTGTTTTACTATCAACATATAAGATCAATGCTAGTCTAGATAATGTCATGAATAAAGTACTATAATATTATTATAGAGAAAAACAGTCAGAGCTGTAAAATTATTTGTTTAAATGGGACACAATGGGAAATGTCATTGAGGTATTTTTGTTTTTCAGCTTGTGTATAAAAGCGAATTCCTTCGCCCCTAAACAGAGTGAATGGCACAAACAAGAACTGTGATAAAATTGTAGGTTTTACTCAAGTACAATACAGGAAACCATTTTATAGCAATCAGACAAAATATCCCAATTACACATAACAAGAGTGACCTTCGCATCTCCTCTAAATGCCTCTCCCCCCCGTGTTAACCCTTTGCTTGCATCATATAAAGGATTGCCTCTGCGCCTAGTTGTGCCCAGAGTAGCAGGATATTTGTTTAATGGAAATAAAATGTATTTTTATTTTACTATCCACTCTGTCATCCTTCACCTCGTGGGCAGCTAATAGCAATTACCCAGCCCTGTGATATCCATTTCCATTGGCACTCATGGGCAAAAATGGAGTTGGTTAATGTTAAATGGTTAAATGTGTAGAAGGCAGCTGTTGCCTTACTAAAAGGGATTTTAATAGAGTTTTAAAATGAGCATTTTAAGCATGAGTAGGCTTATATATGCATGAATGAAAGTAAAAATATGAATAAATATAAATCAGCGTTGGCTTGGTAATGTTTCTCTTCTTTAGAATATTGACTGTTATATATAAATATGTGCATTGATTCGGAAACTGTGTATAGGGGAACTATAATCAACCTCAATATTGCCCAAGCACAGAAATATATCTATACTGATAGTATATGAAGCATCATGATATCCCTTTTAGTAACATATGAACAGACTTTGGGGTTGTTTTAAGTATTGTTAACCTTGCAATTTCCATTAAAGGACAACTAAACCCTTAACATGAATGTGGCTACAAATGCCATATTTTATATACTGCACCAACTTATTGCACGAGGCTAAAGTTTCAGCTTGTCAATAGCAGCAATGATCCAGGACTTCAAACTTGTCACAGGGGGTCACCATCTTGGAAAGTGTCTGTGACACGCACATGCTCAGTGGGCTCTGATTGGCTGTTGAGAAGCTAAGCTTAGGGGTCATCACTAATTATCCAGCAGAAAATGAGCTTCCCCTGTAATATAAGCTGATGCTACAGGGCTGATTATTAAATTCTGATGCTAATTGCACTGGTTTCTGAGCTGCCATGTAGTAATTATCTGTATTAATTTCTAATCAGCCTTATATTGTGACATTTCTATTCTATGGGGGTTATTTATCAAAGTTCGAATTTATCTCAATATTTTCTGCTACAAACTCCGATCAAATCCACTTGGGTTTTTTAGCTTATTTATTATTTTTTCACGAAAAAAATTAGATTTTCACGTTTTTTTTCCAGATTTTTTATCTGATTTTTTATCTGATTTTCAAGATTTTCCGGAAAAATTTTAACCTGAAAACTCCAAAAACGTTGGGGTTTTGCATGAAACCCAGCGTACATCAAAGAAATCATTGATGTCCCTTGACTTATATGCAACCTCGACAGGTCTGAGATGCCAGATTTTCAGATTTGGATTTTTCCATCCTAGGGGTTTAATAAATTCAGAAAATTCTAGTCGGATTTTATAAAAAAAAATTTAAAATTTTTCGTGGTTTTTGCATTCGGAGTTTAGTAAATAACCCCCTATGTGTACTATATATTGTGAGTGGGTCCCTGAGCTCAGTAAGTGACAGCAGCACAGAGCATGTGCAGTGAATCAGCAGAAAAGAAGATGGGAAGCTACTGGGGCATCTTTGGAGACACAGATCTTTACTGCTAAAGGGCTGTGGTTGCCTTGGGCTGGTACAGAAGCACAAAATACAATGTACAACATTTCTAGCTACGTCTTTAGTTAGGCTTTAGTTCTCCTTTAAAGGCACCTTTGGTTTCTCCACCTTCGACAATATGGAAACTCTAGGCACCGGACCTTAAAACGCCCCAACCCTCACCAATTGGTGCGGTATAATCTCTCCTAGCTCTGCCACTGGAAGTGTCCAGCTATAGCTGAGGGGTATTTTTTTAAACATTTTACATATAGGAATTTGAAGGTCACCCCTTTAGACCTGCCACCCTAGTTATGGGCACTTGGGTGAGTGTATAGAAACTACGACTCTGGCTATACCCCACCGCTATTTGAAGGGAAAATGTATAACACTACAATAATAACTACTATAATGTTTTTCACTGGGGTGAATTAGTATATAATATATATTTTTTTATCTTTTTTAACTAACAATAGGATACAGAGAAATCAAGTTAATGGGGGAAGCGGATGAGGCAAATGGAATGTTAATAAACAGAACCTTAAAGCAGACCTTACCTTTCAAGACAGGAATCCAAAGACTTAATAAAGATTAATGACAAACAATAGTACTCATAAGCGTCTTCTGTTCTTTAGGATTTTCTGGGACAAGCATTTTGCACTCTTGGAGAGGTTATTGGATCCCCAAGGAGTCGACTGGAGAAGCCACTAACGTGAGTACCTTAATGTAAAGCTTGAGACTACGAATGCATATGGCTACTGTACAAGTATGGGACCTGTTATCCAGAATGCTCTGGACCTGGGGATTTCCATAATTTGTATCTTCATACCTTAGGTCTACTAGAGAATCATGTAAACATTAAATTAACCCAATAGGCTGGTTTTGCCTCCAATAAGGATTAATTATATCTTAGTTGGGATCAAGTACAAGCTACTGTTTTATTATTACAGAGAAAAAGGGAATCATTTTTAAAACTTCAGATTAAGGAATCTATGGGAGATGGCCTTTCCGTAATTCTGAGCTTTCTGGGTAATGTGTTTCCTGACATATACTAAATCCCTGACATTCATCAGCTCTAACAGTAATGGTCCAGATCTTCAAATTTTACTGAGTAGTTGCCCATTTTGGATCTTGATGGGCCATCTTTTGAGTGTCTGTGGCTCTGCACAAGCTCATTAGCAGAAAGTAGGATTGCATCAATACAGGTTATCCGGAAACCCATTATCCCGAAAACTCTGAATTACGGTAAGGTCGTCTCCTAAAAGCTCCATTATATTCGAATAATCGAAGTTTTTAAAACTTTTTCTCTGTAATAATAAAACAGTAGCTTGTACTTAAACCAAACTAAGATTTAATGAATCTTTATTGGAAGCAACACCAGCCTATTGGGTTTATATAATGTTTACATGATTTTCTAGTAGACATAGGGGCCCATTTACTTAGTTCGAGTGAAGGAATAGAGGAAAATTAGTTAGAATTTCGAATGGTCGAATATGGCTACTTCTACCATCGAATGGGCTACTTCGACCTTCGACTACGACCTTCGACTTCGAATCGAACTATTCGAACTAAAAATCGTTCGACTATTCGACCATTCGACCATTCGATAGTCAAAGTACTTTCTCTTTAAAAATTTCTTTGTTTAGTTCGCCACCTAAAACCTACCGAGGCCAATGTTAAGGTCCCCATAGGCTTCCTAACAATTTCCTGATGGAAGGAAAATCCTTCAATCGATGGATTCAAATCCTTCTAATCGTTCGATCGTAGGAATATCGCAAAATCCTTCGACTTCGATATTCGAAGTCGAAGGATTTTACTTCGACGGACGAATATCGAGGGCTAATTAACCCTCGATATTCGACCCTAGGTAAATGTGCCCCTTAAGGTATGAAGATCCAAAATACGGAAATATCCGTTATCAGGAAAACCCCAGGTCACGAAAACAGGTCCCATACCATCATTTGGATTCTATGTTGCCATACAATGTCAATTAATTTCTAATCAGTCTTGTATTGTGCATTTTATATTGTGTATATATATATATATATATATATATATATATATATATATATATATATATATATATTGTATTGTATATTGTGTATACTGTATATTGTGAGTTCCTAAGCTCAGGTAATAGACAGCAGCTCAGAGCATGTGATGTGATAGGAGGTTGAGGAGCTACTGGAGTCATCTTCACATGTACAGATCTTCACTGCTAAGAGGGTTTGTACAGTTTGTACAGACTGTAACACACTGAATGTAGTTCCTTCTAGTGCTCCATAGATCTGCCTGCATGAAGCACATGTCAAAGCTGGTATTATACAGAAGCTGTTGTTAAAAAGAGTGACAGCTGAAACTGCTATATTGTCATGCACATTTTGTCATGATAATTTCCCTGGTGGGCAGTATAAAGAAGGAGCGCTGTGTAATTACATCGTATTTTCTTACACACTGTTTTTCTGATTTACTGGGCAAGAAGGTGCCATTGTGTTATAAATCATGGCCGGACAGATCTGAAAACTGTTAATTTCATGCGCGCCGGCTGTTTTTTTGTTTTAGGCTTGTGGCACATGTAGCGGTTTCTGGCCCCTCCATGCTGCCCGTTACTGATAATAAAGGAAATCTGGGACACCAATGATTTTGGTCTGAAAATGCACAGTGGAGACATGAGCCTTACTGGGCAAGAAATTGGCATGTTGTTTTGTTATTTATGGATGGAAAGATTTGAGATTTTCTTTATCTAGAAGTCAGCTCCACCATGGGCTCTCACAGACTAGTTTTAATACAACACATACAGCATAATATACAGTGCCCATAATAAACCCCCGCACACACACAAATGGCAACTAAAATTGCTTGTGCAATGTGTCGGGTCATGTACAGGTATGGGACCTGTTATCCAGAATGCTCAGGACCTGGGGTTTCCCAAATAAGAGATTATTCTATCATTTTTGATCTCTAAACCTCATCTACTAAAAATTATTCAAACATTAATCAAACCGCAAAGGATGGTTTTGCCTGCAAATAGGATAAATAATATTAGTTGGGATCAAATATACGGTTTTATTTCAGCATTACAGAGTAAAAGAAAATACAGGTATGTGACTTTACAAAGTCAAAGTAAAGTGCCACACTCACAGAACTCGCTGTTTGAAGCCTCGGGTGCACGCTGTACTCCTCTCTGCACAGGTTCTCTACGCGTGAATAAAACAACGGCCGTTGTTGCACGAATAAAAGTTTGATCAAAGATCGGAGTGCTGCTGCAGTTGTTTTATTCACAGGTATGTGACTTGTTATCCAGAATGCTCGGGACCTGGGGTTTTCTGGATAAGTACCTTTCAGGGCATGTAAAGGCAAAAAAAAATTTAATGAAAAAGAAACCTATCTCCAATATACTTTAATTAAAAAATATGTACCGTTTACAATATATATTGTATGCATTGAAATCTTCCGTCATTTACTGCTGTGGATAGGAATTGTCAGACGGTCCCTAACTGCTCTGCAGGGAAACAATCATACTTATGAACAGCAGGGGGAGCCCCCAACTTACTTCCCAGCCATGCAGAACTCAAGCAGCTTTGTTTGTTTCCCTGTAGAGCAGTCGGCGACTGTGTAGAGATTTGTATTTCATTTTCTTTTTGCCTTTAAATCCCTTTACTGTGCCCAACTCCAGTTGCAGGGAGAAAGATCATGGAGCCAGATTTAAACAGATAAACTGGGATTCTATTTGGAGGATTATTTTGCTGCAGCCGCTGGTTCTGCAGAGTTGGAGACAGTTTGTATTAAACAATACAAAAACTATAAAATCCACATTAGATTTCATGACAACACAGGACCCAGTGCAGTCTGTATATTCTGATTATTAATCAGTATTGCTGTATCGGCTTCTGGCAGAAATTATTTGACTTGTGCTGTTTTGATAATTTATGACAATCCCTAAGCAGCCCAGACCACTCTGAGCATGTGCACAGTCTTGGTCTTGCAAAGATATTTAACAAAGTTACAAGATGGTGACCCCCTGTGACCAAGTTTGAAAACATAAATCATTAGTTTTATTAGGCTTGTGGTGCAGTAAGTTCATGTTTATGTTATTCTATGTTAGACTTTACTTCCCCTTTAAGTCTACTAGAACATCATTTAAACATAATTAAAACCAATAGGCTGGTTTTTCTTCTTATTTGTGATCAAGTAAAAGGTATTGTTTTATTATTACAGAGAAAAAGGAAATTATTTTTAAAATGTTGCATTATTTGAATAAACTGGAGTCTATGGGAGATGGGCATTCCCTAATTTGGAGCTTCCTGGATAATGGTTTTCTGGATAACGGATCTCATACCTGTATTTTTTTTTTTAAACATTTACATTATTTGATTAAAATGGAGTTTACGGAAGTTAGCCGTCCCATAATTCAGAGCTTTCTGGATAAAGGGTTTCTGGATAACCAATCCCATACCTTTTATAGAAATATGCTCTTTTATTTGATATGGTGACTGTTACCTGATCATACAGTATGGGATATCTCACACTCTCTATTGAACAGCCTATAATACTAATCATAATAAATTCTGAACAGCAACATGCTAGTAGTTTAGATATAGTTGCCCTTTAAGGAATGCGCCTCTCATTTCCATCTGTCCATCTCTGTCCCATTTTACGTTGCTGTCACTGTTATTAATGAATAATTTAATGATGCTGTGCAAAGATCTGGATGTGTTTGAAGTCTAGGCTTCCAGTCAAATGATTACGGAAATGGATTGTGCAATAACATGAGCTCAGGTCATACCTGTGACATGGAATTATACATAGATTTATAAAGCTTATCTTGCCTTATCATCTATACTACAGAGTATTAGAACATGCAAAGAACAGCCCTTCTCTGCATATTATCACAGACAGCTACGAGTGGGCATTGCCTTCTTGTGTGATTTGTCAATTTAGACCACAAGACAGTGATGGTCTACGGTTATCTGTCGAGACTGATGTTGCTGATGCATGCAGTATGGCAGCTCTCACTCCTTATTTCTATGTTCAAATATGCAGGTAGGGTTGCCACCTTTTCTGGAAAAAAATACCAGCCTTCCTATATATTTATGTTTTTTCCCTATTAATAACATTGGGATCAACCATCATTTTTACTGGTCAGGCCAGTTAAATACCGGCCAGGTGGCAACCCTACATGCAGGTTAAAAAGGTAGTTCACCTTTAAGTTAACTTTTAGTATGTTATAGAATGGCCAATTCTAAGCAACTTTACATGTCTTTTTCTTCTGACCCTTTTTTAACTTTCAGATGAGGGTCACTGACCCCATCTAAAAAACAAAGTTTCTGCATACATACTGTACAAACATACATCAATATGGAGCACAATGTAAATGTAATGTATCTGTGTGTGTGTATGTCTAGGTATTGAAAGAATTTGAGGCAGGGTCAGACTGGGGGGGGGGTCAGGGCTAGGGTTGCCACCTGTCCGGTTTTTCGAAGGACTGTCCTGGTCAAACTGCCTTCCCAGTAGGAAAACTCATCAGGATTCCCTATGATTGACCTGGAAACGTCATAGCCCAACCCCTGACATCACAACCCGCCCCAACATGTCACGACCCTTCCCCATTACATCACGACCCTGCCCCAAATTAGGCGGGCCAAAAGGTGCCAACCAGAGTCAAGGCCCACCAGGGCTGCCAAATCAGGGCCCCTATCGACCCAGGCCACCAAAACCCCTTCCGCTACCTGGCCCCGCCCAGGCTGCAAACCACCTCCCCCCAGCACGTACCTGCTCTGTTCTGTTAAGGGCAGAGACACAAGTGGAAATTAGGGGAGATTTAGTCGCCTGGCAACAAATCGCCCCTTCTTCGGGTGACTAATCTACCTGAACTGCCTGGCTAGAATGTAAATCGCTGGCGGGATGGCACTCAGATTGCTTCGTTTTCCGAAGTTTCCTCGTGAGGTCCGAAGAAAAGGGCGATTTGTTGCTCGGCAACTAAATCTCCCCAATTCTCCACGTGTGACTCTGCCCTAACCATGCTAGGTGAGGGGTTAATTAGTTGGGGAGTTAATTCCTCTCTGGGAGTTTGTACTGCAGTTATTAGAGGCAGAAGAAAGTGGTTTAATTAAAGGCAAAAAAGAACTTTTAGTATGCAGAGTTCTTGACTTTTTATTAACCTACCTTACTATTTTGCTTGTTTTTTTCAGAATGCAATTTAAAATGCTGTCTGGTTGGCAGGGTCACTGACCCTGTATTATTTTTACAGGAGGGCTATAAACAAGTTCTCTGATAACTTAGGTATTGCTTTTATAATCCAAAAACCTTTCTTTCTCCCTTATATAACGGCAGGGTTGTACGGGGTCGGCAGGACAACGTGAAAAACCCCAGTGGACCACGGCCCTCATGGACCCAAACAGTGCCGGGCCAAGTCAGCCGGGCACCCAAGGCAGTCCGGCCAACTACATCGCCCCTTCTGAAGTGCGTGCATGCACGCACAGGCAAGGGTGCACTAGGGAGCTGAAGCGCACAAGTCGAGCATCCGTGTGCGCATGTGCAGAAGTGCGTACGTGTCTAGGAAGTGCCGATTGCTCTCACAGGCGGGGAAAGAAGCGTCTGAACTAGGGGTAAGATGGCAAAAGAGGTACGGTGCCTGGCGCCCCTCCACATTTGCGCCCTAGGCACGTGCCTCTTCTGCCTACCCCTAGTTCCGGCCCTGGGCCCAGACCTGCTGCCCCAGAAAAGTAAATTAATGGCGTGGCACATCTACTGTGCGCACGTGCGCAAGGCACGTTTGTGACGGCAGCTCCAGAAAAGAAAATTCCGCAGCGCTCTGCGTCTTCTACGCACTGCGTCTTTTCTTTGTGTTCTTGGAGGCGTGCAGGGGGCTGGAGTTCAGGAGGGGGCCCCCACTCCAACCCTGTATAACGATAATTTTCAGGCCCAGATTTGTGGCGAGGTCACATAAGCCTGAGTCTAGGGAGGCAAAATTTCAGGGCCAGCATGCTGCCCAGCCACTTACTTGGGAGCACTGGGGAGCCGCAGCTCCCCAGCAATTTGGAGCATTCATGCATGCTCCCGTGTGGGGGGGGGAGTGCGCGAAGGGTTGCGGATGCTACTACCTGTCGGCCTAGGGGCTGGTAATTTTCAAATAAATGTAACACACTGCCCCTTTAAGTGAAGCAGACGAGGTAAAGGTGTGACAGCAGAAAGCGAGTGTTAGCGAGCGCGGGGAGTTAAAGCATTTATATGAATAAAACTCCTGGCCTGTTACTATGGACACGAGGTCCAATCATTCCTGTCTATGTGTGATTGCTGTTGGAAGCCCAAAACGGCTTTGTGCTTCAAATAACAAGGACATTTGTTTCCTTCTATGGACTTAATGGCTGACATGTGCTAGTAGCCATGCAGCCTCTGTTCCACTGTAAATACATGGGAAATATTAGAATATGTATCATATGTTTTTATGGCTGAGATACCTTATATTGTGTTGGAATATTATTATATATTGTCGTTTTACTTACCCTTTGTGGCACTTATTTCTCATTGTTACTAAAAGGTGGGAGCAAACATTTGTATTACACGGGGTTCACGTTGTGCTCCATTTATAAATAAAGGTACAATTCAAAGGCATTGCTTTATAATTCTGGGAAATGGTGTCGGCTCATAAACTTCAGGGCTGATTTACAAGGCATCTGCTGTACCAATGCTTACCCATGTTCCACATTGAACAGATTCTTTTCAGTGCTGGAAGGAACTGTTTTAGAAATTGTTCTCCGGATCATTAATCCCCTATTGCAATTTGTACTGGGGTGTTGACCATTTGTTAAATCATCCTGACATTCAGGAAATTTTTTATCAAATTGACACATATATTGAAGCTGACGAACATTTGAGTTTTATTTGATTGTGCTTGACTGCATTGATCGGTGAAACATATTTAATTTCAATTGTTTGTTAGTGCTTAGCACACTTAGCAACCGTGCCACACACTAACACAAGTCTGAACGGCCAGTGCAAAACACATTAATGATTGGAGCAGTTATTTTCCACGGTGTCAAGAATTGTGGAAAATACATTGATGTTTTATTGAGGGGGTAAAGGTTGCAGTTCCTTGATAAAGTGGGCAGGATTCAGGGCAGCAGCTCCTTCATGAGCGAGCATGCACGGACACATTATGATTGTGGGGGTCTAGAAATCAGGGAGGAGAGGAGAGCGGACCTGGGCACTCGAGGGTCAGGACTAGGGGTATGCATGTAAGAGCTACGTGCCTAGCCCCCCCCCCCAAGCGTTGCACCCTAGGCAGGTGCCTCTTTTCAGGGTCGGACTGGTGGGTGCAGTGCCCACCGGGGCTGCCGTACCAGGGGCCCCCACACCCCTCATCGGCCCCCGCTTCACCACTCGCACCCCCATGGGGCCCCCCCATGCCACCCAAACACCCCTATAGGGCTGTCACCAAGCTGTCCTACCCCCTCCCCTGAGTGAGAGTAAATTTAAAGGTCATGTAAAGGCAAAAAAATAAAATCCAATTTTTACTTTCTTTAATGAAAAATAAACCTATCTCCAATATTCTTTAATTAAAAAATGTGCACCGTTTTTACATCCCCTTTACTGTTTCCAACTCCAGCTGCAGGACAAAGATCATGGAGCCAGATTTAAACCGATAAACTGGGATTCTATTTGGAGGATTATTATGCTGCCACTGGTTCTGCAGAGTTGGAGACAGTTTGTATTAAACAATACAATACTTGTGCTGTTTTGATAATTTATGATGATCCCTAAGCAGCCCAGACCACACTGAGCATGTGCACAGTCTTGGTCTTGCAAAGATGTATAACAAAGTTACAAGATGGTGACCCCCTGTGGCGAACTTTGAAAGCATAAATCATTTGTTTGATTAGGCTTGTGGTGCAGTAAGTTCATGTTTATGTTTAGTATATAAAATACAGCATTTCTAGCCTTATTCTATTTTAGACTTTACTTCCCCCTAAAGTACCATTAGTGTGTCAGGGGAGGGAGAGCTGGAGAGGATCGGGTCTGGGCCGGGCCCACCGGGTCCAACCCTGACTCTTCTGTTTACCCCTATTTCCAGCCAGGATTACTGGATTACTAGTTCTTCTTCAGGTAACTCTGAACAGAGACAGTTGGGGTTAGTTACAACTGTAAGCATAGTTGCAACCTTTACAAAATTCCCCGCAGTCAGTTGTGCATTAAACCTCTTTCATAAAGGAAATCCTCAGCAATAATTGTGCCCACCTGTTTGGGTGCCCAAAAAAATTATCCACAGCAAGGTACCGATTCCAGAAAATATACACAACTCCATTTTCAGCTAAGAAAACTCTTCCAGAGTTAGACCAGGACCCCAGCCTATGTGCATAAACATTCTTCTGATGCTCATAAAATATCCCAAATTTTACTGGGTGTTTGAAGCATGGCACATTTTTGGGTGTCAAATGTAGATTCCTCCCTGGTCACCCTCACCATCACTATCCAGTGTGTATCATCTGTCTCCGAAGCAATCTTCTTGCATATCATTTGGTAGCTATAATGTCTTCTTACAGGGAATGCACGACCAATGGAAGTAGCAGCGGCAAGTTTCATCAGTGCAAATGGTGCTCCTTTTATCATTAAAGCTGCCAGAAAGGCATGGTCTCATATAAACATGGGTGGGAGTTGCCATACTATTTGCCTAATTCAACAACAGAGAAAAAACCCACTATATATTTATGGGGCTATTGCATACTGTATACAGATGTGCAATTTAGAAGGTTTTAGGCAAAAACCATATCTAGGGAAGAAATGTTGTGCCCTCCAGTGTTTTCTATTTATCTACAATTTATTGTCTTAGAAACACAGCCTACTTACAAACTGGACTTAGGGCTCTTACTGACGAGCGGTTGTTGCTGCGCTCCCCTGCGTTCCGTTTTTCTGCGTTCAGCCGCAGGGGAGCGCGTGAATAGACGCACTTAGCTTTTTTCAATGGGGCTGCCGAACGCAGGTTGAGACGCAACAATGCTGCATTTTTCCTGCGTTCGGCGCCTACACGCGCCTGTGTGAGTACCGCCCCATTGAAAAAAGCTAAGTGCGTCTATTCCTGCGCTCCCCTGAGGCTGAACGCAGAAAAACGGAACGCAGGGGAGCGCAGCTTCAACCACTCGTCAGTAAGAGCCCTTATTCTAATACTTTCATAACGGGACCCAGTATTCCCAAGCCTTGAGGAAGAGCTTCACCCTTTTTAATGCTGCATCTTATTATTTTTTTGAAATCATTTGAAACTAAAAACATACGGTTTGTGCCGAGCGATTTGCCATTCCTGCAGGTAACTCACTGACTCTTCATTCTGCAAAGTGAACCTTCCCCCATTCCCCCCTTCAATCATCAGAAGTATCATTCAGGCACATAACTGGAATGACAAAGCGTAAGGAGCTTAAAAGCTAAATGCCTTAAAATGGTTGTAATATAATTATCTAACTGGATGGCTCCTATAATATCCGTCCCCAGACAACAGCTATAAAGAGAAGGCAGGATCAAAATGTTAGGGTAGTTGACGTTGTCACTCACAAAGTATTCAGCAGCAGTGGGGGGACTGTTCTTTGTCTCTCCATATTTAACTGGAAAACAGGGCTGGTTGTAGGGTTGGGCAAATGGGGCATTTACACAAACTCCCAGCATTGAAAAGGCATATGTGTAATGTACAGAGGACACAGTATTTATAGTGCAGAGTTAGATATTTGGCTATGTACATGGAACTAGTACTAGAAATAATGTACCACTTACTGTAAGCTAAACAGCTTTTAGTTATCAAGGGATAATGGAATGCAGAGGTTATTTGGCACAATAACATCAATAACATGTCACTGAACACAATTTGTTAGTACATTTTACAGGTTATGCATGGATTTTATGTACTATATTCAATATAGTGTGCCCCCCTACTGTAAATTATAAGGATATTAGAAGTCACTGAACATATTAAGGCACAAGGCTGCAGACTGTGTTATACAGGGAA
Organism: Xenopus laevis; assembly: GCF_017654675.1. Classification (NCBI taxonomy): domain Eukaryota; kingdom Metazoa; phylum Chordata; class Amphibia; order Anura; family Pipidae; genus Xenopus; species Xenopus laevis. Next base: position 118,138,119 of record NC_054378.1, on the reverse strand, counting down.
CTCTGAGTTTCACTCGTATTATATGGGATACTGTACTTCCTACTGTAAACTATAAGGATATCAGAAATCCTTGAGGGGTTATGTGACCATATAAAGGCACAAGGCTACAGGCTGAGTTATACAGGGAACTCTGAGTATCACTCATGTATTATAAGGGATAATGTACCCCCTACTGTAAATGATAAGGATATTAGAAGTCACTGAGGGGTTCTGTGACCATATAAAGACACAAGGCTGCAGGCTGAGTTATACAGGGAACTCTGAGTATCACTCATGTATTATAAGGGATAATGTACCCCCTACTGTAAATGATAAGGATATTAGAAGTCACTGAGGGGTTGTTCTGTGACCATATAAAGACACAAGGCTGCAGGCTGAGTTATGCAGGGAACTCTGAGTATCACTCTTGTGGGATAAAGTAAATCATAAGGATATTATAAGTCACCCAGGTGTTTCATACAGCAGGTAGAGAAGGTCAATATGGTGACAGCAGTCAGTATTATCATTATTAGTAACTTATGGAAGATGGTCTCTGGTCACTGATTTCTTTAACACCCTCTCAGCAGCAGATCCACAGTGCTTGGCCTCTCTGAAGGCTGATGATAAGTTTAATTCTCCAACTCCATGACTTGCTGTTTCCAATTAATGAATAATTAAAAGGTAGACTTTTAAGTGTTTCACGCCTGTATTACCGGCAGTGTTAATTTAAACTGCCGAGAGATTCTCTCAAGCTGGAGGTGAATCTGCCTTGCTTCAAGTTTTGCTATTTAAATTAAAATGAACCTAATTGTGTGATGGCCACGTTGGTCCCATCTGCAGGGAAGAAAAGATTTAGCAATTAGATGCAAACGAAAACATTTTGTGCTGCATTTTTACGAAGGGTGCCTGTTCTACTAATCGCTTGGATAGAGCAGCGCCTGCATTTGATTGGGTGAAAAAAGATGTTTCTTATATTTGTATTATTTTAAATAAACCCCCTCTGAAAATATATTCCACATTAAAATGATGCAAATGCATTGCACATAAATGATTACTGTATAGATTATAATGTGTTGAATACTTGTATATTTGCTGAAACTATGCCTAAAAACGTTATTTAAAACTGCTCATATGCTTTTGCCATTCTTTAATATATATATATTATTTACAGGTATGGGATCCTTATCTGGAAATCCATTATCTAGAAATCTCCAAATTATAGACTCCATTTTATCTGATTAATCCAAATTTTAAAAAATGATTTTCTTTTTCTGTGTAATAATAAAACAGTAGCTTGTACTTGATCCCAATTAAGATATAATTAATCCTAATTGGAGGCCAGCCTATTAGGGTTATTTAATGTTTTAATTATTTAATGTTTACATGATTTTCTAGTAGACTTAAGGCATTAAGATCCAAATTACAGAAAGATCCGTTATCCAGAAAGCCCCAGGTCCCAGGTGTTCTGGATAATACGTCCCATACCTGTATATATATTTATATACAGGTATGGGACCTGTTATCCAGAATGATCGGGACCTCTGTCTTTCTGCATAATGGATCTTTCCATAATTTGGATCTTTATACCTTTAGTCTACAATAAAATCATATAAACATTGAAAAAAAAAAACAATAGGCTGGTTTTGCTTCCAATAAGGCTTAATTATATCTTAGTTGGATCAAGTACAAGGTACTGTTTTAATATTACAGAGAAAAGGGAAAAACATTAGGATTAAAGGCGTCTATGGGAGATGACCTTTTGTAACTCGGAGCTTTGCATATAATGGATCCCATACCTGTATAAATATGGCAGTTCACACAAAAAAAAAAACTACAGAGAACAAGGATGAAATTCATAAGGGAGGATCTCATTTGTAAAGTTGCCTAATTAGGGATTATAGATATTCACATCGTAACTAATGGAATCAGATGTCCTAAGCCTCTCCTTGAAAACTGGGACGACAGGAAAAATCGAATGTGTCGAGACCTAAGTTGTCCATCAAATATAATCACCTTATATAAATATAAAAAAAGGACATTAGGACAACCCTGCAATAAAACACAATGGTTGGTTGATTCGTTTAGAATAGACACAAGGCTATTTCTTCAATGGTTCCCAAACTGTGGGGTTGCCCTGGAAGCCCAGCTGAAGGTCAGTTAGGATAAGATGTAGTATGTAAATGTAGATATTCTACATGACTCATTTATCTACCATAATCCTGGCAAGGCCAGACGTGGCGTTTTTGCGGCGTTTTTACGTTGTGTTTTTAAAAAAGAACAGCCAGGCGTAAATACGCATAAACTGCACTACCACTGAAACTAATGGAAAACGCACTATGGAAATTCACACAGGGCGCTTGCAAGCTGAAATCCGCCACAGGACGCCAGTATTGGCGTTTTTTATCAGAAACGCCAATACGTTAAGAAACTACTAAATCAATAGACTCTATGGGATCTGCACGTTTGAAACCACACTGTACGTAAATACGCAGCGTATTTTAAATATGGCGTCCAAATCCAATGAGAACAATGAGAACAATGAGAAGTGCATGTTGGGAAAATAATCGTACGTGCTGAAAAACGCATGAAAAATGCATGTTGACGGTCGCGTGTAGTTTCAGTGGCTGTTCTTTTTTAAAAACGTAACACAAAAACGCAGCAAAAACGCCACGTCTGTAAACTGTAAACCAAATCCTTCAGAAGTGGCTCTTTTGTGGCGGCATCATTTGTCTACCCCATTGCATTACACGCTTGTATCCATGCCAGTATCCTCCCTTGGGTGGCTCACTCACCGGGATGCTCTCAGAGGAAATCACACTGGAGATTACAGGCAGCTCTGCAGCAGGATAAATCTCACCAGTGGCACCTTTCTCCTTCTGAGTTTGCAGCAGCTTGGTAGGGAACTGGTTGGGCTCAATCTGTACCTCCCAGATTCCACAGATTTAACAGCTTCTCTGTACATGACAGTCTTACAGCTAATCATGCTGGTGTTCAGCTTTCTGGGAGACCCTGTACAGACCCTGTACAGTCAGGGTCCTGATGAAGGGTGGTGAAAACCCCCCGAAACATTGATGTGTGGTGAAAATAACAATAAATAACCTGCTGATTATGAAGTGTGTGCGGAGCCGTGATTATACTGCAATTTGTTGAGGGGCCTTGCCGGGCCTGCGGTGAACCAGCACCACCAGTGCAGGAAAGTGGACAAGGTGAGGGTGCGGTAAATATAACACTGGACCCTGTACAGTCAGGCACACCCTCTTTCCCAAGGATGCACTGGGGTGCCCAACCAATCGGATCGCTCTCCAGCCTGTAACTGGGCTGGATGATGTCACAGGCAGAAAAACAGGGGGAGGATTCCTTTTGTCCCCTATATTTATATGGGGGGCCCTGGGGCCAATGTTTTTTTCAATGTATGGGGGCCCTGGAGCCAATGTTTTTTTATAGGTGGGCCATGGTCACCAATTATTTTTTTACACTTTTAGGGGGGTCTTGACCACCAATGTTTTTTTTAAAAACTTGTATGGGAGGCCCTGGTGCCACAGTTTTTTTTAACTTATAAGGGGGCCCTAACCAGCAATTAATTTTTACAACCTGTGTGGGGGGTTAACCGTTTTTAGCTCTGATGTCTTTGTGACTTTTAACTGTGGTGTGGGGTGGACAGGATCTGGGATGGGGCTTTGGGCCAGGGTGAGTCGGGGCCCAGGGGGCCCAGAAAATTTTGCTGTATGGGGGTCCAGTGATTTATACTACCTTTAGCAGTTTATTGGGATGGGGTGGGCAGACAGACAGGCAGGGCCGAACTAGGGGTAGGCAGAAGAGGCAGCTGCCTAGGGCGCAACGATTGGGGGGCACTGGCATACCTGCCAACATTTTGGAAGTAAAAAGAGGGACAAAATTTTTTTTCGCATGTACAACAGCGAAATATTCCAACTCCTCTACCAGCACGTAAGTGTGAGTGACTAGGGCGCCCAGCCTGGCCGCCTCTGCAGACAGGTCTTGTTCAAAGCTAGGGGCCTAGAAAACAAAGATGGCAGCTGACAGGATGTTAATTACATTTTTACAAAAAGTGCTGTTTTAAGGCATGAGAAAAGTTCTCGAGCAGAGCACTTGCATCCGATATAAAAATAAATGTTAGAATTACGTTCCACATAATTAGGCCTTAATATAATTCGTTCCACATAATTAAGCCCTAATAGAATTATGGAGCCTGTTGGCAAAAAAAGAAGCAAAGTTTAATTTAAAGTAAATCACTTTATGGTACATTGGTGCTGTTAAAGGGGAAGCGGCATAGAAATCAGTCTAAACTATTTTCCCATTTCTTTATATAGAATAAAAAATATATATATATATATATATATTTTTTATAGAGAAAAAAATATATTTTATTTTCTCAACTACAATTGAAATATCTGTTTCCTGTGGGTGAAATGAGATTCCTCTGTGCTTGTTGATAGCATTTTGGAACGAACGTTAAAAATAAAATCAGTAGCATAACTAGAGGGGGCGGGGCCTGGTGCATGACACACAGCCAGGCCACGCCCCCTCTGTACAGCCGCATTTTTTGTGGCGCACGGGCTGCCGTGGGGGCCCTGAGGGGGTGCGGGCCCTGGCCCGCTCGCACCCCCTGCTCCCCCGGTAGTTCTGCCACTGAATAAAACAACATTTAAGTTTAAATAAAAGTATAACTAAATAGATACAAATGGTGTCCTTGGAGGCCCTACAGAGCATCTGTTTTAGGTAGGAATGTAAGAAGATCCCCAACTCTTCCTTTCTACAACAGATAATATTGAATCATCCTTCCGAGTCCTACCCGAAGGCATGGGCTCCGTTGCCCAAGTGTCCCAGGCTACCACCCGGGAACAGCTTGAACGGATGGGTCCCCCTTTGCCGAAGCTAGGGAGGGCCCACCATCCCCGCCCCCCGAATGGGTTTGGGGTCGTTTGGACTCCCCTTCACCGAAGCTAGGGGGAGTCCGTCTACCCTGGGTTCTGCTGAAGCTTCCCCCAGGGCGTGTCATTGCCTGGGGTCCAGCCAAAGGACTATGACCCCATCCAGGGTGCTCAAACCAAACACAAAAAAGGTGCTGGAGTGTGCGGTGCAGGGCCATTGATTGCCTTTAGTAAGGAAAAAGAAAAAACTTCCCGCCCGCCTAATGGCCGGGGCAAAGGAAGTGAAGCATGATTAGGCATAGGTGCATGTGCATTGCCCCTGACTCAAAAGCAAATCAGGTGCCTCCCGCATGGCAGCACAGCAACCCAGCTTTCATCGAGCTTCCACTTGCCAGCCTAGTCCAGAGGACCAAGTGTTTCTCCATTCTTCACATAGGATCATAAGAACAGATACTCCTCCTTGATCTTGCCAGCCAGAGGACCAAGTGTTTCCAAAGGTACTACACTTGATCTTAGCCAAAAGGCCCAGAAGCGGACTGCATGGCAAGGGTTAATAAACTTGACTAAGAACTAAACCACAATCATCTACAATTATTCACAGATCCCTCTCAAATTTGCAGACCAAACGCAACCTAAGCCTTCGTTTCCCAATTACCTTGGTGATATCAAAATGATAATTTACGAATGAATTTAATTACTGCTCTTCCATCCCATAAACAAGCTCTCTGATATCCTGGGTAGCTACTCGCCTGTATTTCTCCAGTGTCTGCAGGCGCTTAACTTCCCCCCCTCCCCTTTAATTGCAACGTGCAGAATTCCTGCGATATAGATACAGCATCAATAATAACATCTCGGAATTGTGATCTCCCCGTGCTGAGTGATTTAATTAGATGGGTGCAGGGGGGTTGGATTCTAATTCAGTACACAAAGCCTTGGTGTTGTCAGGTAAGAATTGCCATATTCATACTGAACTACTTCCTCTCACTCATTTTCCTTGCACGCAGGGAAGAGTCCCTGGGTCTGTACATAACATGCCTCAACGTGCACCTCTAGGGCATATTTGTATTCTTGAGTTCCTTTTTTTTTTTTCTTTGCCTCTTGGATATAATTTTGTTTCATATCTAGAAAGTCGGACTGAATATTTTTCTATAAATAATGCACACATTTATCGTAATTAATGTCAATGAAAGGTGATCATTTGCAGTAAATACTGGGAATAATCTTGTAGGAATGGGAATGACGTCCTTACCCAGGAGGGTCCTAGTATTTTGAGCCCCTAGAGCAGGGGTCCCCAAACTACTTTAATAGTGAACAACATTCAGATGTAAAAAGAGTTGGGGAGCACTGAAAGCATGAAAAATATTCTTGTGTGGTGCAAAATAAGGGCTGTTATTGTTATTATTGGTCATTTGGTAGCCCCTGTGAACTATCAGCCTACAAGAAGGTCAGTTTGGCAGTACACTTGGTTTTTTTTTTTTTCCAAGCCAGGCAGTGTCGGACTGGGATGCCAGGGGCCCACCAGAAAACCTTAGGCTGAGGGCCCACTTTCCAAACTATTATACTTCTCCTTACTCAACCTCTTTATTCTCCTAGTCTTTTTTTCTCTACATACTATACTCTATTCTTCCATTATTAAACCTTTTTGTCCCCATAAATAAATAGGAAATGACCATGAAATAGGCCAAATGGTTAGAAGCAAAAGGCCCACTGACACCTGGGCCCACCGGGAGTTTTCCTGGTATCCAGGTGGGCCAGTCCGACACTGAAGCCAGGAACTTAGAAATAAGCACCTGTTTAGGCTACTGGGAGAAACATGTTGCTCACAAGCCACTGGTTGCGGATCACTGCCCTAGAGAGATACAGGTGTTGGAATTCCTGGCAGGAGGGTCTTTTGCTGGGGTAGTAGGTGAGCATATGTGTAATAAAGACTCACCCTGGTGGTCTAGTGGGGGGACGGCAGGGACGCCTGCCGTCCCCTTGGCGGGGACCCCCGCCGCACAAATCTTCTGCGCCTCAGGCGCTGGTACTTTAGGGAGCGCGCGGCGCGCCTCCTTTGGATTAAAAAGGCGCAGGCGCGCTGACATATGACGTCAGCGCGCAATGGTGCGAAATTTAAAAGTACTTAAAGGTACATTTTCTTTTTACACATTGCCCGTTATAGGAGTTTGTTCCTGGTGCTTTCTGAGCGTTTGCTATCCTGTTTTGAACCTGTTTTGATTCCTGTTGTGACCCCTGCCTGGTTTTTTGACTATTCTGACCTCTGGATCCTGACCTTTGCCTGAATACCGACTACCTCTTCTGCTTAACCCTTCTGATTGACTTCCTGGTTTGACCCTTGCCTGCCTGACTACGTTTATTCTCTGCCTGCCTCGACCCGGCCTGATCTGACTACTCTATTGCCTAACGCCTTGTAGTACGACCTTCTGCCCAAAGACTGTCGCTAACAGTCGTGCCCCTCTGCCTATCCAGAACATCTGGCCTTGCATCTCTCGTTTAAGTCCTGGTGGCACCCAAGTAGCTGAGGGCTCCTCCCAAGGCCAAAGGCGGTCACACTACAGGTGAAGCACGAGCCGAGACCAGGGTGCTTGGCATTTGTTCTGGTGTTGGGTGCCGACCGTGACAATATGGTAGCCCCACTGTAGTGATGCCTGTTCTGTGTGAGTGGGTTTGAGTCCCAGGTGCTGTAGAACATGAATAAGTAGGGGGGAAGCATGTCTTATGTTTGGATCATCATAAACCTTTGCTGAGTTCTGTTGCCCCTGTTGTCTGCAATAAACACAGAGGTAGGAGCAGCCAGGTGACACCCCTCACAGGGAAGCTAAAGAGACAGGGAAGCTAATTCAGTCTCTTGGACTGATCAGTGAGGAGGACACTGAGGAGTCTATAGCATGGTGGGATGTAAGCCCCAAAGAGACTTCTGGTAAGGGAAAGAAAACCCTGTTGGTATAACTTATGTACTTGTGTATATAAGAATAAATATACATATTTACATAAATATATCCTTGGTCAACAGTATAGAATCACAAGACAGGGAGTGATACTAAAGGAGCAGTTACTAGTAGGTCCATTCAGAAGGCTTAGTGGTGTCAGTAACCCCTTGATTATGACCAATAACAGTACTGAGTAGTCTATTTGGCCCTGGATGGTGCTCTGCCCCAACCCACCTAATTACTGGCACTTCTACTGATGCTGAACCTCCTTTTATGGGTCTGGATAGGACCAATGGAAATCTACCACTGAATGGAAATCCACCACTGCGTTCACCCCTCTAAAATGTTCTAGCAAAGTATTCAAGAGTACTGTTGCACTAGTTGTTAAGGTTTATTAATAATTATATAAGAATATTAGACATTGAGAATGAAATACTTAAATCAGCATCATAGCTTTTGCTCTGGGCTGCACGGCGGCCCCTCTGTGTGTTTCTGCTGAAAATGCAGTCGGAAGTTTATTAATTCTCCTTGGGAGGCTGGCTAATTTCCCTGCAGGCTGCTTCATTATCCTGCAATGTGTAGGTTAACTTACTGGGGAATCAGCAGTGGCCATTTTAAAGGGAAAGTATGAAAAGCAACAAATTGTCTTAGATCTGCTTAATACATCCAACCGTCTGCATGGTACCACATTTTCAAATGCAAATTATACTAATACTGATGAAAACGAAACTCTGTCTCATAAATCAATTTAATATAGCGTCTATAGTACAATATGTTTCTTACATTACTGATATACTTAATGATTTATTTGTGAGTTTCACAATCTATTTTTTTTACAGCTGCAGCCAACACACTCATGCTGTGAGTCACTGATAGATTGCTTCTGCCCTAATTGGCTGTATCCAGCGTAAGCCAGCAATTGGCATTGCTCAATGGACACTCAGCATGGTTGGGTTAGGTTAGGTTGAGGAGGCACACAAATAAACCATTAATATCTCAATAATTATCATAAAAAAAATAATCAAACCAATTTGTGAAAAAGATTTATTAAGCAGAAACTACAGTCTGTGTGCATGTTTATATAATTTCCAGTTGCCCTTTAATGACCATTATATGATACCAGTTGTTATGTTTTGGTAGCCGAGGATGAGTAGAGTATAACAGTGCTTTATTAGCAGGTTCATGCAGCCATTACACTTCAACTCTAAAACTTTAAAACAGTCTAGAAAGTACTATGTACACAGAATAACTCTTGTGCACAGTGACACCTACAGGCCCTTTGTAGAAACACCACATGTTCTCCCTATAGTAGGAAAGCATTTGGGCAAATGTAATAAACAGCAACAATTAAACAATATGCATCTTAAAGCAATATTAAGCATTATTCACATCACATAGTCCTTGGTCCATGCAGGTAGTTTTCTGATTCTCAGAATGCCTTATAGGTTCACTTTTTTCAGGCGTATTGCAGTTGGCATTAGGAGTAGGACAATGTCCTTCATCAAATGGAGCTTCACCAAAATCATTGCTAACAGGAGCAAGACGACTTGCATTCCATATGCGTCCATCAGACAGTTCATATGTGTATGGTCCTCGCTGGCGTCTCACTTCAAGTGGTGTAGTAAATTTAGATTGTCCTTGTTTCAGTAGTCCTGGTTTCTTAATTCTGACTAAAGATCCAGGCTGAAAATGTACTTCTCTTGCACCACGTTTTCTGTCCATATAAGCCTTGCCTTGCAATGTTAACAGTAGGCGATTTTGTAGGCACAGTATTTTGTGGAAGTTTGATGTCTGCAACATGTAGTGCGCATCTGTCTGTCATGTAATAATTCAGCTGGAGATGATTGGGTTGTTGCATGGCGCGTTGCTCTGTAGTTATGTAGGAACTCTGTTGTAAATACTTTCCAAGATTTCCCAATAAGATTTGCTGCCTGTAGTGCTTCTTTCAGACTTCTCGATTTCTACATTTGCTGAAGATTTCCTATGCACAATATTTCTCTCACTCAGAAAGAATTCAAAATCAGATGAGACAAACTGTGGTCTGTTACACCACACCAGTATTAGACAAAAGGAAAAATAATAGAAGTTTAGTTTCATCTTTTAACCTAGAAGCATTATCAGGCAATAGGGTGCTCTTAGGTGACCCCTATTTACAGTGACGAAATGTTAAAGTCACAGCTCCCTTTATTTTCACTGTCTCCCTTTCTGTGAAGCCCTTAACTTTTTGCTCAATGCAGCAGTTGTCAGATGGAAGAGGTTTAACTTGGAATAACATAATTAAATCATTTTAATGTTATTTTATTCTTCTATTTGGGGGAATGAAGACATTTTAAACTAAATTTCACACGTTAACATATTTTCTGATATTCACCCAACGGCTTATTAAATCCTCAACCTTTTCTTGCAAATCAATGAATGCATCACCATCCACATTGGACACCGAAGAGCTTGGCACCTTTCATCTCTGAAAGGCTTGTTAAATCGTTTGGAGAAATGTTGGATTGACAGAGCAGTATTTCTGAAAGCAAAATCCCTGTACAATGAATCGCTCAACAGTCGGGAAATGTTCAGAGCAAAAATCTTTATTTAATACTGCGGTAAGGTTCATTATGAGATCTCACCCGAGAACAACTCACTCCCATCCGAGTGATTAAAGCCTATGTGGTAGAAAGAGCCAACAGACAGTGAGTGACAGTAAGGACTGGTGATTAAACATGAACTGCCCAGCCAATAGACCATCATTATTCCGACTGCCAATAGATCATCATTATTCAGACTATGTGTATAAGGCTTTGTGCCAAGAGGCATTTTATATTATTTAAGTATTTGTACAGTCTTAATTTATATGAGAGCAAGGGTACTTTACCCATAATTAGCAGGGATTCAGACCCCGTCAGTGCAGGATTGCCCAAGAGGAGAGGGGGTTGGATATGAAGCGGCAGTGGGGTTATTTTCAGGGTTTAGTGGGTTTGGTTGAATTTATGTCCCCAAGATCTTTATAGGTGTAGAAGGGGGGCTGAAACTGGTGGGAGTCCAGAGCCAGAAAGTCATTGCCACAAGGCAAGGCTTGAACCTCACCCTCATAGACGTCAGCAAAATCTATATTTAGTGATGAGCGAATTTATCCCGTTTTGCTTCGCTGAAAAAAAAAATTCACGAAAATTGTGAAATCGGGAAGTTTACGAAAATTCGAACGTTTTCACACAAAAAATAGTGAAATTCAAACGTTTTCACAAAAAAATCTAGCAATTCGAACGTTTTCACTATAAAATCTAGCAATTCGAACGTTTTCACAAAAAATTCGAGCAATTTGACCGTTTTCACAATAAAAATCTAGCAATTCGAACGTTTTCACTAAAATCGAGCAATTCGAACGTTTTCACAAAAAAATCAAACAATTCAAACGGCTTCACGAATAAATCGAGCAATTCGAAGAAACATGAAAATTGTAAATTGCCGCCGGCGTTTTTCACTGAAAAAATTCGCCACAAATTTGTGCCAGGCGAATTTATTCGCCCATCACTACCTATATTCACTGGGGGGGGGTTTGCCAATTTGTGGGTGCTGTGCTGCCTTCTTTTTCCTTTGCTCTTGCCTGGCAAATGCAAAGTATAGAAGTCAGAACAAGTACTATATTGTATATGTGCCAGCTGAATATTGGGAAAGGGATGTCTGGGAGAATAAAAGAAGATGGACAGTACCTCCCCATTGAATTTGGGGTTCATTATCCTATAAGAACCAAAACGTCTGCACTTCCCGCAGGCAACAGAATGACTACAAATACCCCCTATGCCAGGGATCCCCAACCTTTTCTGCCCATGAGCAACATTCAGAAGAAAAAGGAGTTGGGGAGCAACACTAGCATGAAAAATGTTCTTGGGGTGCCAAATAAGGGCTGTGATTGGCCATTTGGTAGTCACTATGTAGATTGTCAACCTACATTGAGGCTCTGTTTGGCAGTACACCTGGTTTTTATACAACCAACACTTGCCTCCAAGCTTGGAATTCAAAAATAAGCTCCTGCTTTGAGGCCACTGGGAGCAACATCCAACGGATTGGAGAGCAACATGTTACGCACGAGCTACTGGTTGGGGATCAATGCTCTATACAGAGCTAAGAGAAGCTGCTTCTTCAGTGGCGGAACTACCGGGGGAGCAGGGGGTGCGAGCGGGCCAGGGCCCGCACCCCCTCAGGGCCCCCCGGCAGTCCACGCGCCGCTGTGCGGCGCATATTCCCGGACAGTTTCCGGGTGTACAGAGGGGGGCGGGGGCCAGCTGCGTGTCCTGCGCCAGGGCCCGCCCCCCTCTAGTTACGCTTCTGCGCTTCTTCCCTGCAAAGCCTTATACATAGTCATGTCAAATTTAGGTCATCTAGAAGTTGAGAAACTACAACTACCAGCATTCCACAAAGTGATAGTTTATCAGAATCTGGATGACAAGATCTGGAGGTTTACAGAATGCCAATACTTGGTATACAATGTCCTATATGTCTTATTATCTCTTTATATACCAGTTTATGTATCTTTTAGAATGAACATGAATTCCGTATAAAAGGGGTAAGAATAGAGCATTCTATAGAATACTAAAGGTTAACCTATGCTCAACTATCCCTTTAAATATTTAAAAATATCTTACTATTCGTAAACATTTTATCTACAATCGCTTAAATGTAAAAACAAAGGCCGGCCCTCCAAATTTTATAGAGAAGTATTTGTTCAATTGAACTGGTAATCCATGTGCCATTCTTAATGTGCTGGAATGGATGCTGCAGTCAATGCAGGGATCAATGGATTGTGCAAAGGGGAACTTGTAATCCTGGGTAATGTGATTTAATGGGAATCTGTCACCAGAAATGGAATTACATTGCCTTAACGGCATGTAACAGAATAGTGCATGTACTAGTTCAATCATTACTGAATACTCGAAGATTAGCCAACTAGCAGCATAAACCAGTAAAGACCAGCAGCCTGGAGGGTAACCAGTTTGCTTTTACACCTCTCCCTTCTTTAGTTCTTGCTTGTTTTAATAAATTAAAGTTGTGCATTGCGATCTGCAGACTCATGCTTGGTTCATCCTGTCAGACCTGGGGAAATCGGTCAGTGACTCACAGCATGCATGTGTGTTGGTTGAAAAAATGGTAGGTTGAGGTAGAGTCCTGCGCGGGTCAATTTTTTGGGACCCGAACCCGACCCGTACCCGCAACCTGCAATCCGCAACCCGCACCCGCAACCCGCATTCTTACCCACTTGGACCCGCAACCCGACCCGCAAGTACCTTCTCTGCAACCCGGACCCGCCACCCGCTGACCATCAAGAATCAGGAAGTGCTGTCATTATAAACCGCAAGTGACATCATCGGAAGTAGATATGATGAGAAAAAAGGGAGTAAAACCGGAAGTGCTGTCATTGTGTACCGGAAATGACATCATCGGACGTGGACGTGACCAGAAAAAAGGAGCAAATATTGATATTGAGAAGACCCGCAGCCCGACCCGCAACCCGCAAACCCGCAGAACCGCCGGCCCGCGGGTATACCCGCACCTTGAACTTCAACGAAAAACCCGCATGGTACTGCAGGTTTTTGCAGGTAACCCGCGGGTACCTGACCCGCTGCAGGACTCTAGGTTGAGGAATTCTCACATGCATATATAAACAAATGCAAGAAATGACAATTTGTGACATGCAGTTAATACTGGGGGTATTTGACCTAAACAATTAAACGTAGGTTTTAGTATGTTGTTAATGTTGCAGAATTCGAATACAATATCATATCTCCAAACTGTCCCGTTTTTAGGACAGTCCCTCTTTTGACAACCCACAGTCCTTCATTTGTACTTGGACAGTCCCGATTTTCTCTGCACTGAACAGGTAGAAAAAGAAACAATGTTTCTAACTTAATTGACTTTTGGCAGAGAACCCAGAACATCCACAGCTGCAGATAAGATACTTTTGTAACAATTTTGAAATAAGCAAATAAGTAATTGTAACAATATAAGATAACAGGTCTCTTGGGAGAAGTTAGACTCACAGCTTAAAGGGCAATTCACCTTCATTAGCAAAACTGTATAAAAAAACACCAAAATATGTTTAAACTTTCATTACCTGCCAAATGAACATGGTGATTAGGGGGTGTAGCCACAAAAATGGGTGTGGTCAAAAAATGCCGCACTGCAGTTGGTCTTCATTTGTATTTTGTATTTTTTGAATGATGCTTTTTTCTGCATCGCTCAGGCTTGGAATTTAAACTGTCATTACCGTAGCAACCAGGAAGTAGTTCTGAAATTGAAATGGAATAATGAATAAAAATAATGGTCAAGCTATATTTTTAGCTCCAAGCTGGATAAAGTCATAATAGAAAATTAAAGCGCAACATATGAAGAATAGTTGAAATATTGCTTATAAAAGGTCCATCTTCTATAACACAGTTCATTTGGAGCTGAAGTCCCCCTTTAAACACATAATACAGCGTGTTGGATTTTTTTAATGACAATGATTGTTCCCTCTTCAGAAGTTTATCTACCAGTTAAAGGGATTTCACTGAATCAGAATGGGAGGACTTTTTTCAAACAGCCAGAAGTGGTAGGTCTGTGGCCCTACTCATCAATAAAAGGGCCTCATCAAAGGCCAATATAATCTCTTCTTGCAGTTTATATGATGAAGACAAGCAATAAGAATTATAGCTTTGATTACACTATACAGAAGTGTAAGGTTTAGATCACATTGAAAAATTGGGTAAACTAGAGAACCCAGCTAGGGGGCTGTCCTGTGTTTAAAGGAACAGTAACACCAAGAAATGAAAGGGCATTAAAGTATTGAAAATATAATGTCTTGCTGTCCTGCACTTTTACAACTGGGGTGTTTGCTTTAGAAACACTGCTATAGTTTCTTTAAACAAACTGTTGTGTAGCAATGGGGGCAGCCATTCAAGCACAGGATACACAGTAGATAACAGATAAGTACTACTATAGTTTATATAAACAAGCTGCTGTGTAGCCATGGGGGCAGCCATTCAAGCACAGGATACACAGTAGATAACAGATAAGTACTACTATAGTTTATATAAACAAGCTGCTGTGTAGCCATGGGGCAGCCATTCAAGCACAGGATACACAGTAGATAACAGATAAGTACTACTATAGTTTATATAAACAAGCTGCTGTGTAGCCATGGGGTCAGCCATTCAAGCACAGGATACACAGTTGTTAACAGATAAGTACTACTATAGTTTATATAAACAAGCTGCTGTGTAGCCATGGGGCAGCCATTCAAGCACAGGATACACAGTAGATAACAGATAAGTACTACTATAGTTTATATAAACAAGCTGCTGTGTAGCCATGGGGGCAGCCATTCAAGCACAGGATACACAGTAGATAACAGATAAGTACTACTATAGTTTATATAAACAAGCTGGGGGCATAGTGTGTATCCTGTGCTTGAATGGCTGCCCCCATGGCTACACAGCAGCTTGTTTATATAAACTATAGTAGTATTAATCTGTTATCTACTATGTATCCTGTGCTTGAATGGCTGCCACCATGCCCCCAGCTTGTTTATATAATCTGTAGTAGTACTTATCTGTTATCTACTGGGTATTCTGTGCTTGAATGGCTGCCACCATGCCCCCAGCTTGTTTATATAAACTATAGTAGTACTTATCTGTTATCTACTGTGTATCCTGTGCTTGAATGGCTGCCCCCATGGCTACACAGCAGCTTGTTTATATAAACTATAGTTGGGTTTCTGAAGCAAACACAACTGTTTTACCAGTGCAGGGCAACAAGACATAATATTGTCATTCCTTTAAAACATTTTTTTGGTGTTACTGTTAAAATTAAATAGGCACTGAAGGGTCTTTAAAAAAACTTCTGCTGAGATCTCAGTAAAATATGTTAATTAATGACCCTTTATTTGACCCTTTATATTGACCCTTTTATTATATAGCAGCAGAGGTTCTATCGATAAACATTTTTGCATAACATTTAGCAGCCCATGGACTGTCCAAAAATAGGATGCCATTTGCAAACAGACGGCAGGCGCAGGCTGTATGGGATTTTTTGTTTCATTAATGTAGTAAGTTTGGTGGTGCAGTGGGGACATAAGCTCACCTACCTGATATCATGGCTTGCCTGCACCAATACCTTAAATCCTTTAATGTTTCAGAATAGCTTGACTTCTATATTCTTTGTAAGGAATTTTATTTCGTTGCCATAACAACTGCAGAGTGTGACTCATTGGGCACAGATCAATAAAATAATAGTCTGTTTATCTGAAGCACAATCTTGGTAATAGATGTAGGACTGGCTGCACGGAGAAGGGCACTGGAAGAACAAACTGCTGGTTATCTCTGGCTACACTCATAATATTCTCTATCATAAAAAAAACACCTTCACCCATAGCAACCAATAACATAACTACAAAAAGTAACCAATAAATATATGCCATTTATATATAAAATTCCAATATATATATTCAGATATGGGATATATAGGTAGCGGTCTTCCTTTGGTTTAAAAAACCATGCTTATTTACCCTTATACAAGATATTGTGCCTTTTATTGGTTACAATGCGTTTTCATTGGATTGCCTTGTTTTTCCAAGGAATCATATAAAGCGTAAAGATATATAAAACACATTAGACATTCATTGTGCTGTAAATATGTCGAAAAATATACATCAGTACATACAGGTATGGGGTCTGTTATCTGGAAACTTCCGGAGTACAGGAAGGTTGTATAACCCTAATTTGGTTATTGTCTATTTAAATAGCAATTAACCCTTGGCAATCCAGGGCCCTGAGTCTCTTTTGCTTATGAAAAGTACTGGGAACTGGGGTTTACAGCGCAGTGCTTGCACCTAGGGAACACTGAGGAGCACACCTCAAGTGGGTATCCACTAGGAAAAATAAAACACACACAGTTCACAATAAAACAAATATTAACTTTATGTCAACTGTATTTAGTAACTGTAAATGCAAATCACACAATATCACTTTACTCTGGGAAACCTGTGTGGACTATCAACCCCTGGTACAGTCTCTCAATGCCACAGTCCCACACCGGGTGGATAAATGCAAAATCAATCCAGTCAGTTCAATGTCCCTTCCCAAGAGCTCTTATGTCACCAGGTAACGCTACCTGCCCCAAGGTACCTTTCCCTTTGAAAGTAGTAGCCACTCCCACATGGCAGGTATTCGAGCAAGACCTGTCCTCACCCAGGGGAAACACACATTAACCAAAGTATCTATAGGCAGGAGTTAGAAACTGGCTCTCCCTGATGCTCAAATACTTTATCAAGCAGAGCAAAACACAGCCTTTCCTTCTTCCTGGAAACTCCCTTTTAAGCAGCAGTGTCACTCTCCACAGATCTGATTCTCTCTGGCTGCTGCAGCAGGAATTCCCTTTATAAGCTCTGTGGGAAATCCTGTACATTTGGCTTCAAAGTCAGGCACTCCCTCTCTCCCAAGGATGCACAGAGGCGCCCAGCCAATCAGATGGCTCTCCAGCCTGTAAGTGGGCTAGATGATGTCAAAGATAGGAAAACAGGGGAAGGATTTACAGAGTTGAAATTGCCCTTGAATATCTCCTGTACTGTATGCCCAACACTTTCTTATCTCCCTGTACTGTAATCATTTGCTTCCCAACCCCTCTGCTTTCTGACTCCCTGCTTTACTTTAATTAAACCTATCCCCTGTACTCTAGCTTCATTTTGTTTTCAGTATGCTGACTGTCTACTTTTCTTACCCCCCTCCTAATTCTTTTCTCCCATACTTCCCTGTTTTATGAGTCTTTGCTTCCCTGCTGTACTCATTTGTCCACAGCCCTTGTACTCTGTATTCTGTTATTTATCCTCCCATAGTTTTATGTTCTGCTACCCTATCCCTGCTGTATTCTGATTATCTGCTATTCTATCTCTACTGTACTCTGATTCTCTGCTATACTATCTCTACTGTACTCTGATTATCTGCTACCCTATTCCTGCTGTACTCTGATTTTCTGCTACTCTATCCCTGCTGTACTCTGATTCTCTGCTACCTTATCCCTGCTGTACTCTGATTCTCTGCTACTCTATCCCTGCTGTACTCTGATTCTCTGCTACCTTAATCCTGCTGTACTCTGATTCTCTCCTACCCCACCCCTGCTGTACTCTGATTCTCTGCTACCCTACCCCTGCTATACTCTGATTCTCTGCTACCATATCCCTGCTGTACTCTGATTATCTGCTACCTTATCCCTGCTGTACTCTGATTCTCTACTACCTTATCCCTGTTGTACTCTGATTCTCTGCTACCCTATCCCTGCTGTACTCTGATTATCTGCTACCTTATCCCTGCTGTACTCTGATTCTCTACTACCTTATCCCTGTTGTACTCTGATTCTCTGCTACCCTATCCCTGCTGTACTCTGATTCTCTGCTACCCTATACCTGCTGTACTCTGATTCTCTGCTACCCTATTCCTGCTGTACTCTGATTCTCTGCTACCCTATCCCTGCTGTACTCTGATTCTCTGCTACCCTATCCCTGCTGTACTCTGATTCTCTCATACCCCACCCCTGCTGTACTCTGATTCTCTGCTACCCTACCCCTGCTATACTCTGATACTGTGCTTCCCTATTCCTGCTGTACTCTGATTCTTTGCTACTCTATCCCTGCTGTACTCTGGTTATCTGCTACCCTATTCCTGCTGTACTCTGATTCTCTGCTACAATATCCCTGCTGTACTCTGATTCTCTGCTACCCTAGCCATTCTGTACTTGGATTCTACCCCTGCTTTATTCTTATTTTCATACACAATACATAGACTCCTTTCTGTTAATATGTGAAATGTACAGCAGAAATACCTCCATAAACCATGTGGCTCTGAGACTGGAATGTTTCCATTGAATGCTGTAATATGTATGTTTGTCTGACGGGAAACAAATAGTGACAGCCCCTGGATTTTCCTTTTACATCTAATGACAACATATCCCCCTTCTGGGACCATTAGGATTAGACCTGGTCACTCTGTGGGTCTGGGAGCTTTTTCTGGCCAGTGACAAGCCTAGAGCAATGCCAGGAGCGATATCTAATGCTGAACAAAAATGCAACATGTCGTTTAAAGGAGATATAAACAGTATTTATCCATTCCTAGACTGCTGCTCCAGAAATGCAAAATGCATTTAACAAAAGACAGTTCTCCTCTTGCTTCTTTACAGGCCTGTTAATCAGCTGGTTTCTGCAACATTGTTTCAGGAGTCAGAACCAGGGGCTAGAAACCCTTTAAATTCAGTTAAGCTGTTCAATCACTCATCACTAATTCCTCTTCATTCCAAATGGTGAAAGGTTGAAAAAATGGCTTTATCACTCAAATGAAATGGTGTTAGCTTATTGTCTCTGCTTTTCTTAACTTTTGGAATGAGATATATAAAATGACTGTGTAGTAAGTGCCCCATGAGTCCCCAATCCATTCTGGGCTTCCCAGCAGTGATAGTGTCTACTTCTGGTGCATGTATGCTACATATACAATCCAACTGGTGATGTGCAGGTTGACTCAAAAACCCCAGTGACCTGCAGGTTGAGTACTAGTTGGGTGGGGTTAATTGAAATAAGAGTTTTTTTGGGAGAGAGCCCAGAATACTAAGCAGCTGCACTTTGATACTTGTATAACAATTTAGGATAAGCAAAGAAACAACTGTAACTATTTTAGATAAGATAATCTCTTGGGAGAACTGAGATTAGCATCTTTAAAGGGCATGTAAAGGCAAAACAATTAAATCCAACTTTTCTCTCTCTAATATACTTTAATTAAAAATGTGTACAGCTTTTATAAAACACCTGACTGTATGCAGTGAAATTCTCCCTTCATTTACTGTTGTCTATAGGAATTGTCAGACAGTCCCTAACTGCTCTGCAGGGAAACAATCATACTTATGAACAGCAGGGGGAGCCCCCGCCTTACTTCCCAGCCATGCAGAACTCAAGCAGCTTTGTTTGTTTCCCTGTAGAGCAGTCGGCAACTGTGTAGAGATTTGCATTGGATTTTATTTTGGCTTTACAACCCCTTTACTGTTTCCATTTTTTCCATATTTTGCTGCAGCCACTGGTTCTGCAGAGTTGGAGAAAGTTTGTATTAAACAATACAAAAACTATAAAATCCACATTAGATTACACGACAACACAGGACCAGTGCAGTCTGTATATTCTGATTATTAATCAGTCTTGCTGTATCGGCTTCTGGCAGATATTATTTGACTTGTGCTGTTTTTATAATTTATGACGATCCCAGCAGCCCAGACCACACTGAGCATGTGCACAGTCTTGGTCTTGCAAAGATGTTTAACAAAGTTACAAGATGGTGACCCTCTGTGGCCAACTTTGAAATCATAAATCATTTGTTTGATTAGACTTGTGGTGCAGTAAGTTCATGTTTATGTTTAGTATACAAAATACAGCATTTCTAGCCTTATTCTTTTTACAATTTACTTTCATTAGCAAAACTGTTCTAAGACATTAAACATTACACTTAAACTCACAAAAATGTGTTCAAACTTGGGTGTGCGGTTATAAAATGGGAGTTTTGTAATTTTTCAAATGTTGGGAGGTATGGGTAGGGTTTGGGGCCGGTCAGGCTTGGGAAGTTCACTTCTCCACTGCTCCTGAAGATTCCCTGAGTTGTACACACAGATGTAGGGTACAGAGCAAGAAGATGCAAGTATGAGTGCAGGTCCTACAAAGGCAACATTTTGTAGGGTTACAGTTGGATGATGATTGGGTGCAGATTGAATTTTTCCCGACATCCCAACATTACTGTTTGGAAAAGTGGGATAATTTGATCTACCTTAAATCCCCACCCAGGCCTGAATTTGTGAGAAGGCCTCCAGTGTTGGACTGGTGACCGAAAAGGGATCCTCACCCTGCTTACTGACACTAATGCCTCCTGCCCCATGGCAGCAAACTCTCACCCACCATGCACATACCAGCCTCACTGACCTGGAGTAGTGGGGCCTACCAGGATTTCTCCCAGTGTCCCAGTGAGACAGTCTGATGCCAAGGGCCTCAAGGGTTGGCTAATTTTCATACGGCGGGAAGTTAAATTTGAATGGATGTATATGTTGCAGCAAAAACATTACATTACACAAGCCCAGGGAAGCTTAATAAAAGAAAATAGAATTGTTATATTGCCCTACACATGAGCCCAGTGTATAGTTTATGTGCCATATGTTAGGAAATGTAGGGGGGAAGCCGGTTACCCCAAAAAAATTTACGCTCTTTTGCAGCCTATCACCCTGAAAAAAAGAAAAGTCGCCAGCGGTTTTTGGGAAAATTTTCAACTAAAGTTTGAGGAAGTCCTATCTACCTTATTGCACTTCACCTGGTCTGAGGTGGTGAAGGCAAGTCTGGCACAAGAGGTAACTTTCAGTAAAATCCGCATCTTAGTGAATTCGCGCAGTTACTTCCCTTGCGCAACTTTGCCTGGCGATCAAGTGCGAATGAGCGCCAGCTTCAGTTTCTTTCGCTAACGAAGTTACACCTGCGCCTGTTAGTAAATCGGCAAAGTACCGAAATGACGTCACGCTGGCGAATTTTCGCCAGCATTAGTCACTTTGCCCTTTAGTAAATTTGCCCCTAAAACTATAGAGGGAGCAGATCCTGCAACTTTTGAGCACCCAGGAGGTATAAGCATTTACGTGTAAAATGGGTAATTTAGAAGGGGTCTTAAAATGATTTTGCTGTGGGATCCAATATTCTCTAGTTACTCCACTGGGGGTTAATATTCAGCACAATTAGCTCAGTTCATAAAGGACCCCCAGTGAGCAGAAATTCACTGTGAATTAGAAATAAACTGGAGGGGTGACATGTAAATGCTGACAAATCCTGTAAGAACTTCAAGGACAATGAACAGTATAAGTATCATCAAATACCGAGATGCCTGATGTCTTCCCCAAGGTTACAGATCCAGTAACTGGAATCGACATGTCAACTAGAAGGTCCCTCTCTAGAGACTGTTCAAGAACAAGCCAGTCGTTTCCCCCCAGCATTCATAATGCAATGCATTTCTAATCATGCATTCTTTATCAATCTGCCTCGCTTGTCTCCGGCGCAAATGATCCGGGTTCCTTGGGGTTCACACAAGACAGGATCGCTGTCTGAACCGAGTGAAATTGGAAGATATTGATTGGAAGCTTAGTCATAGCACCTAATTTGCTGCCAAATGATGGGTTGTACTGCAGCCGACTTTGATCCCCCAGCAAAATGTGAAATTCAATTTTTGTGTGTGGACAGGAAAAGATTTTGTGGGCAAGTTCTCAGGTGTAACAAATGAAAAGGTTGAAGTTATTTTTAGTATAGTCTGTAATTAGAGGGCATTTGTGCACTAAGGAAACAATGTTAACCCGTTGTCTGCCGTGCAGTGATTGCATTTTGCCTAGCAACATATGATTCCTATAGACCAGTGGTCCCCAACCAGTGGCTCCTGAACAACATGTTGCTCACCAACCCCTTGGATGTTGCTCCTGGTGGTCTCAAAGCGGGTGCTTATTTTTGAATTCCAGGTTTGGAGGCAACTTTTGCTTAAATAAAAACCACTGCCAAACAGAGCCTCCTGCGGGCTGCAAGTCCACCACATAAGGGCTAGCAATAGCTAATCGCAGCCCTTGGCATACCTAGGACATTTTTCATAATTGTGTTGCTTTCCAACTTTTATTTACATTTGAATATGTTTCATGGGTAAATAGGGTGGCGGATCCCTGCTATAGACCAGTGATTTCCAGACATTTAGATCAAGCCCTGTTTGAAACCCAACATTTGACAGGGGCCCCATTTAGCTCATAACAAGGTTATAGATATCTGAAACCATCACTGTATCAGCCATTCAGCAATGCTTCCAAGAACAAGTTTTTCCGAACTGATTCTGGCATTGACCAAGTAGCCAACTCACAGAACTAGTGCCATAGTTGTCTCAGTGCTAGCCAACTCTGGAGGACCCAATGATTGTATTGCATTGACATACCGCCCTATGAGTCTGTTGTGTTACATATCGGCTTTGCTGGTCTATATATTGGAAACCCCATAAGATTGGAGATCCCACCAACTGGAGATTGTTGAGCGGTCGTTATGATAAAATAGATATTCTAGGTATTGGCTGTGGGGGCACCTGTGCTTACTGATCTGTATGGGTTAATGGTTTTCATTGATTTGCAGGACACATTAAGGTTCCAATAAGCGGAACAGGTTACCCATCATGAGAGTTGCTGCCTAGCGCCTATGCACTTTTGTAGTTTATGGGGTACAAAAGTTTTTTGGTTGCAAGGGTCACTGAACTGATAGTAACAACTGAACAGTCAGAAGGGACACAAATGCAAAGCTACAACATATTGTAATTTTTAGCTGAACCTTTTATATTGACTCATTTTTTTGCAGGAACTCTTTGCTCGCTTCTCTCCAGCCAATCTGTCCAATACAATTTTTACTTTTACAGTTGAAAGCCTGTCAGTGACACTGCACACCGTAATGCAGCTATACTAATGGAGCGTGTCATCAGCCAAAGCGTTTCACTTGGCTGTGTCCATGCCGGCACCTTGATTGGCCCATTTTGTCAAGACTCCACTTTTCCATATTGACAGATCTCTATATGGAAGTGCAGATCCAATCAGAAAATAAGTTTTTCTCAACGAACACTCCTCTGTATAATTCAGGCTTGATGGAAAAGCCAAATCTGCTTTGTGATAGGCGACTTTCAAATGCCAAAGTATTTTATTTAAGTAAGACATTTTGTCAGCTGCCCTACCTGTTGCTGTCTAGAGGCTGCAATTATAAATCATGGACTCTGAGGAATAAAGCTAAGCTCAATATTTCCCTTGTTGTCTGCCAGAAAAGAGAAGGGATAGTTCATTACTTGAGTCAGTTGGCAAGGGGAAGGGAGAGGGCATCAGAATGAAAGTATATGCTGAAGGTAAAGTACTTACGGACTGGGGGGAAAATCCTTTCTGAAATATTGGAACACATTTCTGTAATATGGTGCCACGGTACTAAAGATTTGCCTATCCCCTGTACGGTGGAAGTAAATCACTATTGTTATAGGAGGGGACAGCAGACTTATCCAAGTAGAGCAAGAAGGAAACAGTAAGGCAAGATGGTAATAGCACAAGGTGGCTACAAAATAGCAAGATGAGTATAGGAGGGCAAGATGGTAGACTCCACTGAGCAGAGCAGAGATAGTGAAGGAAGGGTAAGAAAAGAAAAATAGGGTAACATGGCAACAGTATTGCAAAATAGTTATAGGGTGGCAACATTGTAATAGTAGATTTTACCAAGTAGAGCAAGATGGCAACAATAATGCAAAATGGTAACGGTAGATTCGTCCAAGTAGAGCAAGATGATGACAATAGGGTAAGATGGTGATAGGAGGGCAATAAAGTGGCAGGAGACTCTACAGAGTACAGCAAGATGGTGACAGTATGGTAAGATGGTGATATAATAGCAATATAGTGGCAAGGGACTCTACAGAGTAGGTCAAGATGGTGACAGTATGGTAAGAAAGTGATAGAATGGCAATATAGTGGCAGGAGACTACAGAGTAGGTCAAGATGGTGACAGTATGGTAAGAAAGTGATAGAAGGGCAATATAGTGGCAAGGCACTCTATGGAGTAAAGCCAGATGGTGACATTAGGGTGAGATAGTGATAGAAGGGCAATATAGTGGCAGGAGACTCTATCAAGTAGAGAAAGATGGTGACAGTAGGGTAAGATAGAAGGGCAATATAGTGGCAAGGGACTCTATGGAGTAGAGAAAGATTGTGACAGTAGGGTAGTATAGCGATAGAAGGGCAATATAGTGGCAAGGGACTCTATGGAGTAGAGAAAGATGGTGACAGTAGGGTAGTATAGCGATAGAAGGGCAATATAGTGGCAAGGGACTCTATGGAGTAGAGCAAGATGGTGACAGTTGGGTAAGATAGTGATAGAAGGGCAATATAGCAGCAGGAGACTCTACCAAGTAGAGCAATATGGTGACAGTAGGGTGAAATAGTGATAGAAGGACAAAATAGTGGCAAGGGACTCTACCAAGTAGAGCAAGATTTTGACAGCAGAGCAAATTGGTGGCAATAGGGCAAGATGTTGATTGTAGGGCAAAATTGTAACAGTAAGACAAGATAGCAATAGTAGGACAAGATATTGAGAGTAACACTTTACATGAGTTTTGCCCAACCTTCTGCTTCAGTGGGTGAGTTGGTTCTGTACAAAGAAGATTCTATACTATAGCAAAGCCAGCATCCTCTACTTCATAGTATTCCTCACTGTACATTGGGCGAAGTATAGAGACACCAACAAACCCTGCGTATCATTTGCTGTTTTACAAGAGGGTCCCTTCTGCTATTAGAGATGGAAGACTGAACAATGGATGAGTGGGGAATATAATAATGAAGCAGCGGAATTAAAGCAATTGGAGAGTAGACTCTGGCTGTTTGGCGCCATGTTGAGAAAGAAATGTAAGATGGACTCACGCGGGTTTTCAAATTATACAATGAGCAATAGAGAAGAGTGCCTAACAACTATAATTTCCTCAGCGTTTCCGTGACCGCACGGCTCTGTTTGGTCCACACACCATCAAATAGATTGGTTCTTTGAACTGTTTCCGAGCACTTCATTTAGAGGCAGAATTGCTGGTGAAGATTAACAGTTTATCCATAGATTGTCGCATCAGGTAATAAAGAAACAGTCAGTGTGAAAAAGTTTCATTGATGGGGATCTGCCTTTGTGATAAATGAGAAAACACAACAAAGATGTAGTGGAGCTTAGTAAGTCTGTCTCACAGAAGCCTTTCTGAAAATCCTACAGTGAGAGGGGTGGGTCCAACCTCATGACAGGGCAGAAAGCTGAAGTTAGGTCACAGAAAGAGATCAAACCAGCAGATCTTGGCTTATTTTAACCCATATGGCTCATCATTTCTGCAGATAAAATACTGTACATACAAATCCTTGTATTCAAAATATGGTTGTCATGTTCTGCATTCTATGTTTAAGTCCTTTCTTTTGATAATTCATCAGGCTCAAAGCCAGATTGACCTGTCACTATTACAGGAGAAGTAAATTGTCTTCTCACAATGTTTAGCAATTCTGTTCGAGTCCCTTCAAGCAGTGCTGTCCAATTTCTTCCATGCTGTAAGCCTATATCTCAAGGGGTGATCTATATTCAAGTGGTGAAGAAAGCCATGGAGAACCTGAACTTGACTTAGGCAGAGAATAATGAGGATATGGGGAAGTTTAACCTCCCCAAAACAGCTGTCTATTGGTAGCCTACCCAAAGACAAAATTACACCTTGCTTGTATTGAAAAGCTGTTATTTCTAAAGAATTTTTGTGGAAAGCCTTTACTTCCACTCTAGAATACTTGCCAAAGAATACTGTAAAAAGCCACGTGATGGTGCTACGCTATCTACATGGAGACGATTGCCGCTTGGCTAACCCTTCCCATCTATAGCATCTGGTTCCCCCCCTATCCTTCTGCTCTACTAATTAAAGTCATTCTTAGCTGGAGTTTTCTTCCTTAATGGAAATTACAAGCTCCAGTCAGGTGTTATGAGGGTTATAAAAGTATGCTCGGTAATAGGTTCTTTCATTTGATATAATCATAGGTGGCCTGGAATGCTCCTATTGATCCTGGACTTTTTAAGTGGCACGGAGAGTAGAATCAATAACAACATGCCAGTGATGCAGATTGTAGGTTAATGGGTTTGAGCTAGGCTTTCAGGTGTAAGAAAGAGAACAGATTCTCCCCAAATACCATCCTAAAGAAAAGGGTACACAAAGGGTTGGCTCCACTGCTCTCAGTTTGCATTTGTTTCTGCAGGTGGAGAGAGGCGGATCTACTTACTCCATTTATATGCACTGAAAATGAGCTCTGCTAGGGAGGAGAAAAGATGAAGGAGACTCCAGTTTGCCTGATTATGTGATATAAAAACTGCAAGGGGTAGAAACAAAAGATTCAGTTGCAAACAGGGTGGCAACTAGGAGTAGGAATGGAGACGAAGATAAAGTGACCCAAGTGGACAAGACAAGAGCATTGGAAAGCAGGCTGGGGGCTGGAAAGGGCAGTGAGACCATTCAGTGCCCATGGAGGCAAGTTTAGGGTGCAGACCAATGAAGAGGGGGGTATGAGCCAATAGCAGGCAGGGCATCAGACCAAGTTGTATATTCCTTGAGCTACAATGTCTGCTTGGGCATCTTAGAACAGGACAGCAGTACCAATCTTGGGTATCCCATGTGAGACACAGGGACACAGTCAAGATATAATGACAATTATATATTTTTAAAACTAAATTGTCAAATCATTCACAGGAAGGCACTGTTTATCATTTCAAAATGCTCAGTCAGTCAAGGATCAGACTTGCTGGCCAGGGTACCAGGAAATCTTCTGGTTGGCAGATGCTAACACATGGCAATGCTCATCAATGCTTTATCATTTTCACTGTACAGCCATGTAAGTCCTACTCTGTAGTAATGGGCTCTGGATGTCAGGTTCTTCAGTAGGCCTTACAAAGCCCGGGTGACTCAACTAAGTGTTTTCGC
The DNA here is from genome assembly GCF_017654675.1 of Xenopus laevis. Classification (NCBI taxonomy): domain Eukaryota; kingdom Metazoa; phylum Chordata; class Amphibia; order Anura; family Pipidae; genus Xenopus; species Xenopus laevis. The sequence continues at coordinate 118,110,777 of NC_054378.1, read as the reverse complement.
TTGAGGAAATCAAATAAACTAAGGCTTGTACAGGGGAAAGCAGGCGTCACTACAACTTCAGGAGCTGCTTGGTGAGTTGGCTCTAGAAATTATTGTGGCCATATCTAATAAAAATCAGGTGTTCAGAGCAACAAAGTGTAAACCGTGGGAACTCAGGTCCTGGTGCTGAGGTAGAGAGAATGAGAGGGGTCCATAAAGTGAAATACAGTAGCTCACCACATAATGGAAGTGGCACAGGTACACTGCCCTGAGCTTTCAGCAAGGGGTGCGGATCAAACCAGATATAAGTAGAGCAGGCACTATAATAAGGCAGGCTTCCCACCAGGCGGATAAAATCAAGTAGAGACTTTATGTCACATACAAGCAGCCTTATGCATTTTAGGTTACAAACACGTAGAGTCCCATTTATCATAGTCCGAAACAACTGAAAACGACTCCGACCAAATCCGCACAGGTTTTTTCTCCTTGGTTACCAATACATTTTCCCGAAAATTTCCTGTGTGGGAAAAAGCACTAAAAATTTGCGAAAAATATGGATCGTACAAATTTTTCCAATTTTCCACACTAAAGAATTTTGGTAGAAAACCATGAAAGCTTCAGATTATTACACAAAACCCAGCGCAGATCAAGATATCTTCGGGACTTCCATTGACTTATATGCAACCTCGGCAGGTCTGAGATGCCGGATTTTTGGATTCTGACTTTTCCATTCTTGGGGTACAATAAATCCTGAAAAATCTGAGGTTTTTTTTCACGAAAAATTCAGATTTTTCAGGTTTTTGGCATTTGGACTTTAATTAATAACCCCTGTAGTCATAGGCTTCTTCTATGTAGTGTTTGTAACCCGGAATGCGTAAGGTTGTTTCTATGTGACATAAATAAAGTCTCTACTTGATTTAAGTCTCCTGGGGGGAAGAATGCCTTATTTGAGTGTCTGCTCTACTTATATTCTGGTGCTGACATATCAGTGATTAGAAAAAAACTAAAGAAACATTTCTCAGCATCCAAGTCTATAAGGATGACTAAGTGTAGTACCTTCAAGTCTGTTAATCCTGGTGGGCACCCCCGCCACAGGTGTGTCGAATCAAAGTTGCAAATGGTTCACTCAGGAGTCAGCCGACACGCAGAGCTTGCTGCAAAGTGCTTTTATTCACAACATGTTTCGGGCTAAGTAGCCCTTTATCAAGTGTTATATACAGGCATACAGAATGTATACATTTATAGTGTGGCAAGGAAGTGAGGTCATCGCCTAGGTAGGCGGGTTAGTTTTCACAATTAACATAAGTGTTCATCAAGTGCAGGTGTAGAGAATAAATGTATGTATATTCACAACATACTGATTTATGCATAGTTTCAATGTCCAAAATAGTGTTGCAAAATAATTCAAAAGTCCATCATATCTGAAAAAAACCTAAAAAGGCAAAAAACCTTGGAACTGCCCCCTATTTAGGGCCTACCACTGAAACTTGATAAAGTAAGAAAACCTTAGTCTTACCCTTAATCCTATATCTGGATTCTACGTATAATTCACTATTTCTTGCTTGTATATATTGGGTACCCAACAATATCATTATCTGTAGAGGAAGAGAATAGAGTATATAGGTACCCAATATATACAAGCAAGAAATAGTGAATTATACGTAGAATCCAGATATAGGATTAAGGGTAAGACTAAGGTTTTCTTACTTTATCAAGTTTCAGTGGTAGGCCCTAAATAGGGGGCAGTTCCAAGGTTTTTTGCCTTTTTAGGTTTTTTTCAGAGATATGATGGACTTTTGAATTATTTTGCAACACTATTTTGGACATTGAAACTATGCATAAATCAGTATGTTGTGAATATACATACATTTATTCTCTACACCTGCACTTGATGAACACTTATGTTAATTGTGAAAACTAACCCGCCTACCTAGGCGATGACCTCACTTCCTTGCCACACTATAAATGTATACATTCTGTATGCCTGTATATAACACTTGATAAAGGGCTACTTAGCCCGAAACATGTTGTGAATAAAAGCACTTTGCAGCAAGCTCTGCGTGTCGGCTGACTTCCTGAGTGAACCATTTGCAACTTTGATTTCTCAGCATCCCTTTAAGAGCAGACAGATGAAGATAAAGAAGATGCTCAAGCAGTGAACCATGCAGTCACGTCTCAGAGGACATTCAGAAATGCGACATCAGTTTCCTGCTAAAAATCTGTCAGAGGCATTGGAGCAAGCAGAGAAGAAAAAGGCCAGTGGTGATGTTTTAACAAGAGGAACTCTTTCCCATGGGAATGGTGGTAAAGGACCTGAAAATATGCCTTGTCCTAGTGATTCCATGAAACTTTCAGCCAGGACAGTGGCATTCTAGCAGCCCTTGTCTAGGACTCTGCAAAGTAAAGGGATTGGGACTCCTGCATCTCCAGGGATAATTAACCCAGGATTGAATCGTGTTTGAAATGAAAGAATATAAGATAGATCAGGCAACGACTGCACTCAATGCACAATCCAATCCATCCACATTTTGGTGGCAAAACACTGTTAAAGAAGTTCAGATGGGCCTGTGCAGACCCTTATACTTAAAGGATAAGAAAAGGCTAAAATTAAGTAAGCTTTATCAGAAAGGTCTATATAAATACACCAGTAAACCCTCAAAGTAATGCTGCTCTGAGTCCTCTGTCAAAAGAAACACAACATTTCTTTCCTTCTATTGTGTACTCATGGGCTTCTGTATCAGACTTCCTGTTTTCAGCTTAAACCTCCAGGGCTAGGGCTTGAGCATGCTCAGTTTGATCCTTTCCCCCCTTCCTCCTCCCTTCCCTGCTGTAATCTGAGCCCAGAGCTATGAGTGAGCAGGGAGAGACTCAGGCAGGATGTGATGTCACACCAAGCTAATATGGCAGCTACTATTCTAAAAAAACAGAGAGCTTCTAGAGCTGTTTTCTCAGGTATGGTAAAGCATTCTGCAGAATAAATATAGTGTTATAGCTTTCACTGTTGGGGCTAATCTTTTGGCAATAAACTGCTTCAGTAGCTTTCCTTCTCCTTTAACTTATACATAACTAACATTTAACTTGTACTTTATGGCTGTTTCCAGCATGTACAATTTTAAATAATCCAATTTTTATCAAAGCAGGAACATTGCAAAAAGCGTCAGACCTGTACGTGAGAATTTATTCTAATATATCTTTTTTGTTTTTCTTTGAAATTTTCTGAATCTGCTGAAACGAAAAATGCTCCCCTGCGGCAGTGAATTTGTACATTCTTGCTTTAAGGTTCTCTGCAGTTTTTGCAGGATTGGCTTTTTTTCATCTTTTTTTTTCATCTTTTTTTTCACTACAAAGTTTGTGTTGGTACCATGCTGTGAGCAGAGCGGGAGTCACTCATTAGCAACGCTTCTGCGTCTCTCCGACAAGTCGTATATCTGTAGCCTGTGGCCTAGGGAAGCAAACTCATGGGACTGATGCGGAACCTCTTGCCGTGAAAAACATGCATTCATTTGCTCATACAAAATGCCATATACAAATCAGCAGCATCAATGATCAGACTTAAGATGGTCTTACACAGGCAAATTTAAGCTGCTGAGTCTGCAGTTTCAGACCGCGTCGGAAGCTTATCTGCCCATGTATGTGGCTTAACAATGGCCTGCCCCACCGAAAAACAGTCTGATATTAATAAGAAAAAAATTCCATTGAATGAGAAGTGCATTGGTGTGTTATTAGAAGTCACTAAAAGATTATATAACCATATAAACATAAAAGGCTGTGGGCTGGGAGGGAACTATGAGTATCACTCGTGTATTATAAGGGATAATGTACCCCCTACTGTAAATGATAAGGATATTAGAAGTCACTGAGGAGTTCTGTGACCATATAAAGACACAAGGCTGCAGGCTGAGTTATACAGGGAACTCTGAGTATCACTCGTGTATTATAAGGGATAATGTACCCCCTACTGTAAATGATAAGGATATTAGAAGTCACTGAGGGGTTCTGTGACCATATAAAGGCACAAGGCTGCAGGCTGAGTTATACAGGGAACTCTGAGTATCACTCATGTATTATAAGGGATAATATACCCCCTACTGTAAATGACAAGGATATTAGAAGTCACTGAGGGGTTCTGTGACCATATAAAGGCACAAGGCTGCAGGCTGAGGTATCATGCAGTGTCGGACTGGGGGGCCCGGGGCCCACCGGGACAGCTGTCTAGGGCCCCCCTCTGGCCTCCCCGTCCGGCCCCTACTTTGAAGTGCGCCGGCGCGCACGCATTCTGGCGCGCTCAGCGCGCACGCACGATGCTGTACTCGCCGCATCGGCGCATGCGCAGGCTGCGCGGTTTTTTCTTTCCGATTTGTGAATGGAGAGAGGTGGTCTGGCCCGGCGGGGGCCCATGAGGGTCGGGGGCCCACCGGGTTTTTTCCTGGTGTCCCGCCGGGCCAGTCCGACACTGGTATCATGTATTATTAGTATATTATAAGAGATAATGTACCCCAACTGTAAATAAATGGTGCTTAATGATGATGATGATGCACCCCCTGTTGTAAAATATGAGAATTTACTTGGAGTTTCGTGACCTGTATAAATGCACTCGAACTCCAACCTTGAGCTTTTCTATAGTGACAGAACTCCTCAATGACTTTATTATAGAGGGTACACAATTCACTATATATTATACAGAATATTGATGGCTGAATTCTTTTCATCTGGATGTTCTTATTTGGCCTTCTGTTCTATTCCTTTTCTTTTCTACAAGAGCAAAAGAAGAGAAAATATGTTAGAGACTAAGTCCATTAAGAATTCTTGTTGGCTCATACCCTAAGCCGACACTACCATTCTCAGCTGTTGTGGGACTTGGGGGAACATAACTGGGATAAATATGCACCTCATTCACTTTGAAGAAGAGATTACCATAATGTGTAACAGTATCCCTTTAAGAATAAATACATGACAAATAAATCCCAGATCATTAAATATATGTTATACCTTTACGCTGATGATTGCACTGAATGTATACTGCTGTTCTCATTATTCTTCTCTGCTGTCCCCTACCCACCTGTGTATGAGGCACGAGTGATATTTCTAAGCTCTCTGTCTCTGGCACGAAGGAATCAAAGCCTCCCCAAGTAAAGTGCAGCACTTTCTCACAAGTAGAGTAGACTTATGCTGAATGTTCTCTCCAACTGAGCTACTAACATACTAATTCATTAGCTGAATCCCAGCAGGCACTTTACTTGGAGTCGGCACATTTTGGGTTCTGAAAATGCTCTGTATAAATACATTGCTTCCTTTATTGCAAACCATGTATCAGAGCTGATTTAAGGGTAGGGCTGTGAGGGTGTTTGTTCTCTGCCCTCAGCACCAGATATTTTAAATTACAGGTATGGGACCTGTTATCCAGAAAGCTCCAAATTACGGAAAGGCCATCTTCTATAGACTAGAATTTATTCAAATAATCCAAATTTTTAAAAATGATTTCCTTTTTCTCAGTAATAATAAAAGTAATTTGTACTTAATCCAAACTAAGATATAATTAATCCTTATTGGAAGCAAAACCAGTCTATTGGGTTTATTTAATGTTTACATGATTTTCTAGTAGACTTAAAGTATGAAGATCCAAGTGCACTATGGGGTGATAAAGTGAGTGGAAAGGTCCATCTCAGATATTAGGGCACTTTCACCAGAGGTCACAGCTTTATTAAACAATTAGAAGTCCCTGTCACCAAAAAATGTGGCCCAATTACATCAATGTAATTTTAACATATATTTCTCCAAGGAAGAGCCCAGAGCCCAGTGCTCTCCTTGGTTTTTCTTCTCACCGCGCTCACTGGTGGTCCATGTCTCCAGCTTCCGCACAAGCCTGACCATATGATCACAGCCTGCTATCCTGGGCATAACCCCACCCTCTGGCGCTTTCTCCATTCTGCCGCATTCCTCTCCAAGCTCCGACGTACATTCATGGAACTCTTGCTTGTGACCTCTGTCCTCTTGAGTAGCTGCTAACAGGCCCGGATTTGTGGCGAGGCTACAAAGGCCCAGGCCTAGGGTGACAGAGTAATAGGGGCGGCATGCCGCCCAGCCGCTTACCAGGGAGGAGGGCTCCCCAAAGCTCCGGTGCAGGTGTGCATGTAGACTCGCACCGTAGGGGAGTATGCAGGCGGGAGCTAAGACCATCCGGCCTCGGGCGCCCACCCACTAAATCCAGCGCTGGGTGGGGAACACATAAAACCTAAAAATTATCTGACCTCTTCCCTCCCGTCCCCACCTTATTTCCCCACTAGCCACCCCAGGGCTGGATTTCGCAAAGCGGTGCCCCAAGGCTGCATGGTCCTAAATCTGGCCGCTTCATGTGTGCATGCCCCTCCCCCCCGCATGGTCCTAGCGACGGCCTAGTGGGGAGCGATCACACTTGCACTGGAGCACTGGGGAGCTTTGAGTCCCCAGTGCTCTTTCGGAATGCAGCTGGGACACATGCCTCCCCTTGCCACAAATCCGGGCCTGAGCCACCCCCTTCCATGCCTACCAGGGGGAGGGGGCCCTATTCACAACTATCAGGGGAGGGGGGCCTGTTGACTGGAGACTCACCTGCACCCCATCTCCCTGTGTGTCCCAACATCAGTTCCTTGAACAATAGATCTCATGTGCTTCCATTTGAATAACCACAGCCTTACCTAACGTAATTACATCTCATCTGCCAAAATGGACACAGCCGTCTATGCACTTAAATCTGGCACAGTACTGCTAAACCGTTTCAAAGTCAGCCTGGTGTCTTTTCCAGTGTTCACGGTGCAAGTGACATCTGCGTCCCAATGCTTGAGTTGACTAGTAGGGATGTAGCGAACGTCGGAAAAAAAGTTTGCGAACATATTCGCGAACTTGCGTCAAAAATGCGAACGGTTCGCGAACGTCGCGAACCCCATAGACTTCAATGGGAAGGCGAATTTTAAAAGCTAGAAAAGACATTTCTGGCCAGAAAAATGATTTTAAAGTTGTTTAAAGGGTGCAACGACCTGGACAGTGCCATGCCAGAGGGGGATCAAGGGCAAAAATGTTTCTAAAAAATCCATTGTTGACACAGCGCTGCGTTTTGTGCTGTAAAGGGCAGAAATCACACTACATTTCTAAACCTGTGTAATAAAATGCTTTAAAACGTCCGGCGTCTACATGCCAATCAAGTCGTGTAAAAGTTACAGCCTGTTCACACGCAAAGACGAAACGCGGTGCTTACTGCAACGCAAAAAGACGCAAAGAGCTTTAATGAATGATACCGTCAAGTGAGCAAATAATAGTTTTTAATTACTAGTTGCTTGTCACCTCCAGGATGTTCGTCCTGTTGGTGGCAATATTTCTGTAGTGGTGTGTTTAGCAGTCACCGTGCTTGTGCGCACGTGCACGGTCAGGCAGAGGTAATTCAATGTACAGTGAAGCGAACCAAAAAACACTGATTCTGCAGTGTGGGCCCAGTTTTGGTCTACTTTATTGATCACCTGCGGTGACCATAAAAGATGCGATTTTGCCACTGTTGCAGAACCCTGAAAAATTAGGCATGTGTACTTTCCTGAAAAATTATGTTTTTTTTGTCGCAGCCACTGAACCAGAAGTCCAGAAACAATATGCCATATAAATGCTGAAAATATTAATTTTTTTTTGTGGCAGCCACTGCAGCACAGAGGCCAGGAAAAATATGCCATATAAATGCTAACAATATAAATTTTTTTGGTCGCAGCCACTGAAGCACAGAGGCCAGGAAAAATATGCCATATAAATGCTGAAAATATTCTGTTTTTTTTAGTCGCAGCCACTGAAGCACAGAGGCCAGAAAAAATATGCCATATAAATGCTGAAAATATTCATTTTTTTGTCACAGCCACTGAAGCACAGAGGCCAGAAAAAATATGCCATATAAATGCTGAAAATATTCATTTATTTTTGTCGCAGCCACTGAAGCACAGAGGCCAGAAAAAATATGCCATATAAATGCTGAAAATATTCAATTTTTTTGGTCGCAGCCACTGAAGCACAGAGGCCAGGAAAAATATGCCATATAAATGCTGAAAATATTCTGTTTTTTTTAATCGCAGCCACTGAAGCACAGAGGCCAGAAAAAATATGCCATATAAATGCTGAAAATATTCAATTTTTTTGGTCGCAGCCACTGAAGCACAGAGGCCAGGAAAAATATGCCATATAAATGCTGAAAATATTCTGGTTTTTTTAGTCGCAGCCACTGAAGCACAGAGGCCAGAAAAAATATGCCATATAAATGCTGAAAATATTAAATTTTTTGGTCGCAGCCACTGAAGCACAGAGGCCAGGAAAAATATGCCATATAAATGCTGAAAATATTCTGTTTTTTTTGGTCGCAGCCACTGAAGCACAGAGGCCAGAAAAAATATGCCATATAAATGCTGAAAATATTCTGTTTTTTTTGGTCGCAGCCACTGAAGCACAGAGGCCAGAAAAACTCAGGATTTACCTGGATTCAAATTAAACCAGTAGGGTTTGCACCCTAGTTTGTAACGGTGGTGGAGGGAGGAGGACGCTAAAGGACAGCTGTATGTGGAGTCATGAGGCGTGCAGAGAAGGACAGCTGCATGGGGAGTCAGAATCAGAAACTCAGAACAAGTCTTCCGGCGTGCAGTAACCCTCCGAGATCCACCCCTCATTCATTTTAATAAAGGTCAGGTAATCCACACTTTTGTGACCTAGGCGAGTTCTCTTCTCAGTTACAATCCCTCCTGCTGCACTGAAGGTCCTTTCTGAGAGGACACTTGAGGCGGGGCAAGACAAGAGGTTCATGGCAAATTGTGACAGCTCTGGCCACAGATCAAGCCTGCGCACCCAGTAGTCCAGGGGTTCATCGCTCCTCAGAGTGTCGATATCTGCAGTTAATGCCAGGTAGTCCGCTACCTGCCGGTCGAGGCGTTCTTTGAGGGTGGATCCCGAAGGGTTCTGCCGCTGCCTTGGGCTGAAAAACATTTGCATGTCTGACGTTACAGAGTGGCCAAAGTGCTTTGTCCTTGCAGGTGCGCTCGTGGCAGGATTACTGGCACCTCTGCCCCTGGAATGTTGATGAGTTCCTGAAGTGACATCACCCTTAAAAGCATTGTACAACATGTTTTGCAGGCTGGTTTGTAAATGCAGCATCCTTTCAGACTTGTGGTATGTTGGTAACATTTCTGCCACTTTATGCTTGTACCGAGGGTCTAGTAGAGTCGCGACCCAGTACAGGTCCTTCTCCTTAAGCCTCTTGATACGGGGGTCCTTCAACAGGCATGACAGCATGAAAGACCCCATTCTCACAAGGTTGGATGCAGAGCTATCCATCTCCGCTTCCTCATTATCAAGGACTGCATCATCCACGGTCTCCTCCCCCCAGCCACGTACAAGACCAGGGGTCCCCAAAAGGTCACCACCAGCCCCCTGGGAAGCCTGCTCCTGTTGGTCCTCCTCCTCCACAAAGCCACCTTCCTCCTCTGACTCCACTTCTGACACCTCTCCCTGCGTTGCAGCAGGTGCCTGGGTTCGTTCTGGTGATTCCGACCAGAAATCGTGCGCTTCCTGCTCCTCGTCACGCTGGTCTACAGCCTCATCTGTCACTCGTCGCACGGCACGCTCCAGGAAGAAAGCAAAGGGTATTAGGTCGCTGATGGTGCCTTCGGTGCGACTGACCATATTTGTAACCTCTTCAAAAGGGCGCATGAGCCTGCAGGCATCGCGCATAAGCACCCAGTAACGGGGGAAAAAAATCCCCAGCTCTGCAGATCCAGTCCTACCACCCAGTTCAAACAGGTATTCGTTGACGGCTCTTTGTTGTTGCAGCAGACGTTCCAACATGAGGAGCGTTGAATTCCAGCGAGTCTGGCTGTCGCAAATCAAACGCCTGACTGGCATGTTGTACCGCTGCTGAATGTCAGCAAGGCGTGCCATGGCTGTATAGGAACGTCTGAAATGGGCCGACACCTTCCTGGACTGCCTGAGAACGTCCTGGAATCCTGGGTACTTTGAGACAAAACGTTGTACTATTAAATTCAGAACATGTGCCATGCAGGGCACATGTGTTAAATTGCCCAGTCTCAGTGCTGCCAACAGATTGCTTCCATTGTCACACACCACTTTTCCGATCTTCAGTTGGTGTGGGGTCAGCCACCGATCGGCCTGTGACTGCAGAGATGACAGGAGTACAGATCCGGTATGGTTTTTGCTTTCCAGGCACGTCATCCCCAAGACAGCATGACAACGGCGTACCTGGCACGTCGAATAGCCTAGGGGGAGCTGGGGGTGCACAGGTGTGGAGGAGGAGGAGGACCCAGCAGCAGAGGACGAAGAAGAGGAAGAAGACGAGGTAGAGAGCGAAGGAGGAGTAGAGGTGGTGGCAGAACCGCGTGCAATCCGTGGCGGTGACACCAACTCCACTGTCGTTGTTGAGCCACACATTTCCTGCTTCCCAGCCATGACCAAGTTCACCCAGTGGGCAGTGTAGGTGACATACCTGCCCTGACCATGCTTGGAGGACCATGCGTCAGTAGTCATATGGACCTTTGGCCCAACACTAAGTGACAGAGATGCGGTGACTTGGCTCTGCACATGGTGGTACAGGTGTGGTATTCCCTTTTTGAAAAAGAATTGCGGCTGGGTACCTTCCACTGCGGTGTCCCAATTGCTACAAATTTGCGGAAGGCCTCAGAGTCCACCAGCTGGTATGGTAAAAGCTGGCAGGCTAAGAGTGCAGACAAGCCAGCTGTCAGACGCCGGGCAAGGGGGTGACTCGCAGACATTGGCTTCTTACGCTCAAACATGGCCCTCACAGAAACTTGGCTGGGGGCAGATGACTGGGAATGGGAACTGGTGGTCAAGGTGGAAGGCGGAGTGGAGGGTGGTTCAGACGGGTCAAGGACAGCAGAGGTAGAGCAGTAAGATGCTGGACCAGAAGGAGGGTGGCTTTTAGTTTGCCTGTTGCCTTTGAGGTGTTGCTCCCAAAGTGCTTTGTGCTTGCCGTTCATGTGCCTTCGCATAGAAGTTGTACCTATGTGGCTGTTGGGCTTCCCAAGACTCAGTTTCTGACTGCACTCATTGCAAATTACAACGCTTTTGTCAGAGGCACACACATTAAAAAAATCCCACACTGCTGACCTTTTTGAGGCTGGCAATCTGGGGGTAAAAGTAGAAGTCGGCGGCGTTGGCGGGTGCGTTGGCCGGCTGACCACAGGTGCCGATACATGTTGTTGCCCTACTGTTCCCTGCGAGCTGTCCTCCCTGCTTCTTCTAAGTCTTATTCTCCTCCTGCCTCTCTGACTCTCCGTCTCTCCATCTGAACTATCCTCCTCTTGCTCTCTTCTACTGGGCACCCACAAAACATCAATCTCCTCATCATCATTCTCCTCAGATGCATCAATTTCTTCTAACAGCTCACAGAAGGAAGCAGCAGCGGGGACCTCCTCGTCATCACTCATTATGTCCATCTCTGTTGTGTTCTCTGCCAGAATTAAATCTGGTGTAACGTCCTCATCTCCTTCATCTTCTTCTGCCAATAATTGTTGCGCATCACTCAGTTCAAGAAACTCATGTGAAAATAACTCCTCTGACTCCAGTGAAGAAGGGGCGCCGGTGGTGGAGGAAGTGTTACGTGGGGTGCCCATAGCAGTGGAGGATGAGGATGTTGTGGTAAAGTTAGAAACGGTAGAGGATGGGGTGTGCTGTGTAAGCCAGTCAACTACCTCTTCAGCATTTTGGGAGTTCAGGGTCATTGCCTTTTTAAAACTGGGCAATTTCCTAGGGCCACAGGATAGCATAGCAGCACGGCCCCTAGTGCCTCTGCGTGGCGGCCTGCCTTTGCCTGGCATTATTTTTAAAACAAAAACAACAACAACTCAGGTGGTGTTTCTGGAGATGGTATTATTATTGATATTTAGACAGAATGTGAACAAGCTCACACAGCTAGATGGCAGTGGTTTGAAAATGAAGAACACACTGGGCAAATAATGCCTACAAGGTCAACGTATACACTACAGCAGTGGTGGATACGGAATATATTATTGCTGCTTGAAAAACGTCACTCAGGTGGTGTTTCTGGAGACGGTATTATTATTGATATTTAGACAGAATGTGAAAAAGCTCACACAGCTAAGTGGCAGTGGTTTGAAAATGAAGAACACACTGGGCAAATAATGCCTGCAAGGTCAACGTATACACTACAGCAGTGGTGGATACGGAATATATTATTGCTGCTTGAAAAACGTCACTCAGGTGGTGTTTCTGGAGACGGTATTATTATTGATATTTAGACAGAATGTGAACAAGCTCACACAGCTAGATGGCAGTGGTTTGAAAATGAAGAACACACTGGGCAAATAATGCCTACAAGGTCAACGTATACACTACAGCAGTGGTGGATACGGAATATATTATTGCTGCTTGAAAAACGTCACTCAGGTGGTGTTTCTGGAGACGGTATTATTATTGATATTTAGACAGAATGTGAAAAAGCTCACACAGCTAAGTGGCAGTGGTTTGAAAATGAAGAACACACTGGGCAAATAATGCCTACAAGGTCAACGTATACACTACAGCAGTGGTGGATACGGAATATATTATTGCTGCTTGAAAAACGTCACTCAGGTGGTGTTTCTGGAGACGGTATTATTATTGATATTTAGACAGAATGTGAACAAGCTCACACAGCTAAGTGGCAGTGGTTTGAAAATGAAGAACACACTGGGCAAATAATGCCTACAAGGTCAACGTATACACTACAGCAGTGGTGGATACGGAATATATTATTGCTGCTTGAAAAACGTCACTCGGGTGGTGTTTCTAGAGACGGTATTATTATTGATATTTAGACAAAATGTGAACAAGCTCACACAGCTAGATGGGAGTTGTTTGAAAATGAAGAAGAAGAACACACTGGGCAAACAAGGCCTACAAGGTCAACGTATACACTACTACAGCAGTGGATACGGAATATATTATTGCTGCCTGAAAAACGTCACTCGGGTGGTGTTTCTGGAGACGGTATTATTATTGATATTTAGACAGAATGTGAACAAGCTCACACAGCTAGATGGCAGTGGTTTGAAAATGAAGAACACACTGGGCAAATAATGCCTACAAGGTCAACGTATACACTACAGCAGTGGTGGATACGGAATATATTATTGCTGCTTGAAAAACGTCACTCAGGTGGTGTTTCTGGAGACGGTATTATTATTGATATTTAGACAGAATGTGAAAAAGCTCACACAGCTAAGTGGCAGTGGTTTGAAAATGAAGAACACACTGGGCAAATAATGCCTACAAGGTCAACGTATACACTACAGCAGTGGTGGATACGGAATATATTATTGCTGCTTGAAAAACGTCACTCAGGTGGTGTTTCTGGAGACGGTATTATTATTGATATTTAGACAGAATGTGAACAAGCTCACACAGCTAAGTGGCAGTGGTTTGAAAATGAAGAACACACTGGGCAAATAATGCCTACAAGGTCAACGTATACACTACAGCAGTGGTGGATACGGAATATATTATTGCTGCTTGAAAAACGTCACTCGGGTGGTGTTTCTAGAGACGGTATTATTATTGATATTTAGACAAAATGTGAACAAGCTCACACAGCTAGATGGGAGTTGTTTGAAAATGAAGAAGAAGAAGAACACACTGGGCAAACAAGGCCTACAAGGTCAACGTATACACTACTACAGCAGTGGATACGGAATATATTATTGCTGCCTGAAAAACGTCACTCGGGTGGTGTTTCTGGAGACGGTATTATTATTGATATTTAGACAGAATGTGAACAAGCTCACAGAGCTAGATGGCAGTGGTTTGAAAATGAAGAACACACTGGGCAAATAATGCCTACAAGGTCAACGTATACACTACAGCAGTGGTGGATACGGAATATATTATTGCTGCTTGAAAAACGTCACTCAGGTGGTGTTTCTGGAGACGGTATTATTATTGATATTTAGACAGAATGTGAAAAAGCTCACACAGCTAAGTGGCAGTGGTTTGAAAATGAAGAACACACTGGGCAAATAATGCCTACAAGGTCAACGTATACACTACAGCAGTGGTGGATACGGAATATATTATTGCTGCTTGAAAAACGTCACTCAGGTGGTGTTTCTGGAGACGGTATTATTATTGATATTTAGACAGAATGTGAACAAGCTCACACAGCTAAGTGGCAGTGGTTTGAAAATGAAGAACACACTGGGCAAATAATGCCTACAAGGTCAACGTATACACTACAGCAGTGGTGGATACGGAATATATTATTGCTGCTTGAAAAACGTCACTCAGGTGGTGTTTCTGGAGACGGTATTATTATTGATATTTAGACAGAATGTGAACAAGCTCACACAGCTAAGTGGCAGTGGTTTGAAAATGAAGAACACACTGGGCAAATAATGCCTACAAGGTCAACGTATACACTACAGCAGTGGTGGATACGGAATATATTATTGCTGCTTGAAAAACGTCACTCAGGTGGTGTTTCTGGAGACGGTATTATTATTGATATTTAGACAGAATGTGAACAAGCTCACACAGCTAAGTGGCAGTGGTTTGAAAATGAAGAACACACTGGGCAAATAATGCCTACAAGGTCAACGTATACACTACAGCAGTGGTGGATACGGAATATATTATTGCTGCTTGAAAAACGTCACTCAGGTGGTGTTTCTGGAGACGGTATTATTATTGATATTTAGACAGAATGTGAACAAGCTCACACAGCTAAGTGGCAGTGGTTTGAAAATGAAGAACACACTGGGCAAATAATGCCTACAAGGTCAACGTATACACTACAGCAGTGGTGGATACGGAATATATTATTGCTGCTTGAAAAACGTCGCTCAGGTGGTGTTTCTGGAGACAGTATTATTATTGATATTTAGACAGAATGTGAACAAGCTCACACAGCTAGATGGCCACTGGGCAAATAATGCCTGCAAGTGCACTACTATTGGTGCACTACTATGAAGAACAGCAAACAGCACTGGACACCTTAAAGAACAGTAAGATAAGTAAAATAAAAAAAAAAATTATATGTATATTAAAAAAAAAAATATTCTCGGGTTGGTGCTGCTGAACTACTAGGAGCAGCACAGTAGCACACCAGTCCCACTCCCCAACACTGCTAGACTAATAGCACTTGGCTGTTAAAGTAGCAAAGTAAAACAACAAAAAAGAAAATAAAAGCAGTCCTTACAAGGACTATTGGGTTATTACAGCAGTCAGCAGATGAGATCAGAAGAGATCAGTGCCCACAGCAGGCAGCTACATACAGAGCACTGCAGTAGAAGGTAGATTACTAGCCAGCAAAGCTAAGTAACCTAAAATGTCCCTCAAATCCCTGCAGACTTCTGTCCCTCCAATACAGAGCAGTATCAAGTAGATTACTAGCCAGCAAACTTACTATCAACTGTCCCTCAAATCAGTGAAATCACTAGCAGCTCTCTCCCTACACTAGCTCTTCCAAGCACACACAGGCAGAATGAAAAAACGCTGCAGGGCTTCAGTTTATATATGGAAGAGGAGTGGTCCAGGGGGTGTGGGGGTGGTCCAGGAGGGAGAGCTTCCTGATTGGCTGCTATGTATCTGCTGGTCTGGGGTGAGAGGTCAAAAAAAAGCGCCAGGTAAGGCGAACCCAAAATGGCGAACGTCGCGCGACGTTCGCGAACTTGCGGCGGACGCGAACAGCCGATGTTCGCGCGAACAAGTTCGCCGGCGAACAGTCCGCGACATCCCTATTGACTAGTGACTCAGGGCATGAAGGGAACCCTGGAGCTACCGCCTGGTCAAGAGGTGGCGGGTTTTCCCTACGTCAATACCGAGGTGCAGAAACGCCTGAACTGGAAAAGAAATCCAAAAAGGACTGAAATTCACAGAGCACAATTATACTGGAGCGCAAGAAGTGCATTTTGACACAAGCGGACTGCCTTTTCTAGGCAATACAATGTGATATTTTCAATTGAACTGGTTAGAGATTGTATGGGGTATCTGGACCTTATCTCCCTCAAATCTCCTTCTTCCACTTGCCGGGGAATTGTCTGTTGCTCACAGTTGAAGCTAATGACTACTAACATATCACTTCCCAGGGTTCCCCCATCCAGCTCATTAGCAAGTCTCCAGGCTGCTTTGCACTGCACAATAAAGAGAATATACAACAGTTTGTTTTCTTTAAATGTATTATTAATTAGATTGCAAGCTCTAAAGAAAAAGGGTTCATGCTCTGTCATTTTAATCTGCTACAAATGTAAAACTTCCCAGTGCTAAAGAGATACTCTCACCGTGTAATTACACTCATTCTTTATAATCCCATCCATTTTTTATGCACAGTTATAGGAATGGTGGGTAATTAGATATACCTGTCAGATGTTATATGGGATGTTGAATCTGCGAGTGTTTTCCTTTGGGTTCAGGATGTGCTCACTGTGTTGTCAGATCTGGAAGTGTCTAGTGTCTTATGTGCTGACTGCATAGTCAGATCATCAAGGGACCTGTTAAGCCAAAGGCCTGGTACTAGCAGCCTAAAACTGCATTTATCTAAAAATGGATGGTGGATTGGAGGTGTGTAGTGATGGGCGAATTTGCGCCGGCGTCTCGTTTTTGACGCCGGCGCCCGTTTTTTCGACGCCGGCGCCCGTTTTTGGCGCCGGCGTCCGTTTTTTCGAGAAAATTTTTTTTGACGCCGGCGAATTTTTGACGCGAATTTTCGCGGGCGTTTCGCGAATTTTCGCGGGCGTTTCGCGAATTCGCCGCAAATTCGCGCCTGGCGAATAAATTCGCCCATCACTAGAGGTGTGACCTAAATGTTACATTTTTTCAAACTGAAATGTTGAGAGGTATATTTTTTGTATATATCTGCTACATACAATGCTGTACTAACATCTGTACCCCGGCAGTTTCAGAACACTTCACACATTCATGCAACTCTTTTTCTAGGATTTGCATGATACTTGGTAATCCTATCAAAGTAACTACACAGAATCACACCTCTGTGAGTTTCAGTTGTCTCCTCTCTAAAGAGTTACAATGTGCCGTTGTGATTGGATTAGGGGAAGAATTTATATGCCGAGGACTTCCCACACCAGTCAGTTGAACTGAAGAAGCTGCTCGGATGAGTAACGTCTTCAATGATTACTCAGCAAGTCCAGTTATTTTAGAATTACTAATACTAGACTTTCAATGACCTGGATGAATGAGAATCTTCATAGTCAACCCAAAAATATATATTTTTTTGCCTCATAAAAGAAAACATAATTCTAAGCAATTTTGCAAGACATCTATTCAATTTTTGTATGCTTTTTAAGTTATTTGTATTTGTATAGTAGAACCCCCATTTTCCATTTTTCACGGGACCAGAAAAAAACAGTGTAAAATCCAGGAAAATGTAAAATCAGGGAAATGTATTATGCATAATATATAGGTGGGACCACAAAACAACAATGTAAAATTAAGGAAAACTTAAAATCAGGGAATGTAAAATTGAGTTTTCACTGTATTGCTATTGAAAGCAGTGTATGTTGTGATGTGCGGGTCGAGAATTTCTCGACCCGCACCCGACCCTAACTGCCCGCTCCCTACCCGCACCCGACCCGGGCCCACTACTCTCCTTTATTTATAGACCGGCACCTGACCCGCGGGGCAGGTGGAAGTGTATAAATTCCGGCGCTGGACCCGCGCATTTCGTCCAGGGGTCGGCCCAAACCCACCCGACCTGCGGGTAAACCCGCGGGTCCTGCGGGCCTAGGGTCGGCCTGCACATCACTAAGTGTTTTCCCCTTTCTATTCTCTGCCCTGATGCCTCAGACTGTTGATACAATGTAAGACAAGGCAGCTGATTAACTGACCTGTCTTTGCTGCTGGGGAACTAAGACTTTTGCAACATTGTTAAAAAGTAACAACCAGGAGTTAAGCAAATGCTGTCAATATCAAATTGTTTTTACAAATAACTTTAAAGGGCATGCAAAGGCAAAAAATAAAATCCAATTTTTACTTTCTTTAATGAAAAAGAAATGTATCTCCAATATACTTTGATTAAAAAATGTGTACCGTTTTTTTATAAGAAACCTGACTGTATGCAGTGAAATTCTCCCCTCATTTACTGCTGTGGATAGGAATTGTCAGACGGTCCCTAACTGCTCTGCAGGGAAACAATCATAATTATGAACAGCAGGGGGAGCCCCCGCCTTACTTCCCAGCCATGCAGAACTCAAGCAGCTTTGTTTGTTTCCCTGTAGAGCAGTCAGCGACTGTGTAGAGATTTGTATTGCATTTTATTTTTGCTTTTACATCCCCTTTACTGTTTCTAACTCCAGCTGCAGGGACAAAGATCATGGAGCCAGATTTAAACGGATACACTGGGATTCTTTTGGGAGGATTATTTTGCTGCAGCCACTGGTTCTGCAGAGTTGGAGAAAGTTTGTATTAAACAATACAAAAACTATAAAATCCACATTAGATTGCATGACAACACAGGACCCAGTGCAGTCTGTATATTCTGATTATTAATCAGTCTTGCTGTATCGGCTTCTGGCAGATATTATTTGACTTGTGCTGTTTTGATCATTTATGATGATCCCTAAGCAGCCCAGACCACACTGAGCATGTGCACAGTCTTGGTCTTGCAAAGATGTATAACAAAGTTACAAGATGGTGAACCCCTGTGGCCAACTTTGAAAGCATAAATCATTTGTTTGATTAGGCTTGTGGTGCAGTAAGTTCATGATTATGTTTAGTATACAAAATAAAGCATTTCTAGCCTTATTCTATGTTAGACTTTACTTCCACTTTAAGAAATGTATATTGTAAAGCTGCTTAGTTGTCTTCTTTTACTAAGCACATTTTTATTTTGGGGTTGACTTGCCCTTTAAGGTGGCAGTAGCTCCAGTGTTTCCCAGCATCAATTCATCTGAACACCCTGGGAGGCTTTAATGTATAATAGATACAAGTGTGAAGAGCGTTTGTGTCCATTTTTACAAGGCCGCGATAGCAACTGTGTCATTTTTTGTGACACTGTAAATAAACCTGGTTAAATGGCTGCCCAATTCCTTCTTATAGCAATGGCAGATCTTTGGGGAGCTTAAATAATTTCTAAACATAAAAAAATCCACCAAAGAGGTATTTATATTCACTTCTCGTATACCGCCTTTAGTTTAGTTTCCTCTACCAGAATCCCTTGCCTAGAACTCCACTTCTATGTGACTGATCATTTGTGCTCTCCACTTCCATTAACTCAGAGGGAACCTTTGCCCTCCCAGTCTCCAGTGAATGGCCGAAAGCCTTTTTAGTGCAGAAGTGGGAGTCTTTCGAGAAAAGAGAAATGTGCGTATATACTTTCAGGAGAGAAAAAAACATTTATTGTAGTGAGGATCATCAAAGCAGAGCTATTGCACAAAGCAATGTTTTTACCAGCATTTCTCCCCAGTCAATTCCTAACATTCTATTGTTGGAGGCTGCACGGAGCTGGTACTTATTTACATCAGAAGTACATTGTCCCACTGTTGCATTCTCTACACTCCAGCAGGGACAGCTTTAGTGGCAGTGGAGCTTGGGGGGAAACAGATATCATATTAAATAGCAGAGTCCAACCTATGGCCTTTCAACAGTTATTAAAGAGGTGGTTTACCTTTAAAAGAAAACTATACCCCCAAAATGAATACTTAAGTAACAGATAGTTTATATCATATTAAGTGACATATTAAAGAATCATACAAAATCAGTCTATCTATTTAAGTAAATCTTGTCCTTTTACATCTCTTACCTTGAGTCACCATTTTGTGATGGTCTGTGTGCTGCCTCAGAGATCACCTGACCAGAAATACTGCAGCTCTAACTGTAACAGGAAGAGATCACCTGACCAGAAATACTGCAGCTCTAACTGTAACAGGAAGAAGAGTGGAAGCAAAAGACAGAACTCTGTCTGTTAATTGGCTCATGTGACCTTACATGTGGTTTGTTTGGTATTGTTAGTTGTTAATAACTAACAATACTGAACTCATCTCTAACATTTGTGTGGGTGAGCATTTAGGGAATAGTGATCATAACATGGTCTCCTTTGAGATTCTGTTGCAGAAGCAATTCTATAAGGGAGTAACTAAAACGCTAAATTTCAGACGTGCAAACTTTGACAGTATAAGGGCATCTCTGCAACATATTAAGTGGGAAATGCTTTTCACAGGGTTAAACACAGAACAAAAATGGGAAGTCTTTAAAATGCTGCTTAATAAATATACTTGTCAGTATATTCCACTTGTAAGCAAGGAACGTCGTTGCAAAGCAAAACCTTTTTGGTTCAATAGAAGCGTTGGTGTTGAGGTGGGTAAGAAAAGACGTGCTTTTAAGGCTTTCAAGTTAGCTGGTACAGCCGAATCATTTATAAGGTACAAGGAGGCCAATAAATCATGCAAAGAAGCTATAAGGCAAGCTAAAATTGCTATAGAAAAGGATATTGCAGCAAGCAGTAATAAAAATCCAAAATTATTTTTTAAATATGTCAATAGTAAAAAAATGAAGCAGGAAGGGGTGGGACCCTTACTATCAGAGGGGGGTCAGCTGGTTGATGAAAACAAAATAAAAGCGCAGATTCTGAACTCGTATTTTTCATCTGTCTACACAAATGAAGAACCAGTAAGTGAAGGTTTCCTTCTTAACACTCCCAATTCTAGTAATACAACTAATGATGCATGGTTCACACATGAAGAAATTCAAAAGAGACTTGAACATGTTAAGATTAACAAAGGTCCAGGGCCAGATGGTATTCATCCCAGGGTAATTAGCGAGCTTAGCTCTGTGATTGCCAAACCTCTTTACTTAATTTTTCAGGATTCATTGAGATCTGGCATAGTGCCGAGAGACTGGCAAATTGCTAATGTGGTGCCTCTATTCAAAAAAGGATCCCGTTCTCAGCCTCAAAACTATAGGCCAGTTAGTCTGACGTCAGTATTAGGAAAGCTTTTCGAAGGGTTAATAAAGGATAAGATACTGGACTTCATAGCAAATCATAATACTATGAGTTTGTGCCAGCATGGTTTTATGCATAATAGATCTTGCCAGACTAACTTAATTTCTTTTTACGAGAATGTAAGTAGAGACCTCGATTCTGGGATGGCAGTGGATGTGATTTACTTAGACTTTGCTAAAGCATTTGATACAGTGCCACACAAAAGGTTACTGGTTAAATTAAGGAATGTTGGCCTGGAACATAGTATTTGTACCTGGATAGAGAACTGGCTAAAAGATAGACTACAAAGAGTGGTGGTAAATGGAACATTTTCTAATTGGACCAGTGTTGTTAGTGGAGTACCGCAGGGCTCTGTACTAGGTCCCTTGCTTTTCAACTTGTTTATTAATGACCTGGAGGTGGGCATTGAAAGTACTGTTTCTATTTTTGCAGATGATACTAAATTGTGCAGAACTATAGGTTCCATGCAGGATGCTGCCACTTTGCAAAGTGATCTGTCTAAACTGGAAAACTGGGCAGCAAACTGGAAAATGAGGTTCAACGTTGATAAATGCAGGTTATGCACTTTGGCAAAAATAATATAAATGCAAGTTATACACTAAATGGCAATGTGTTGGGAGTTTCCTTAAATGATAAGGATCTAGGGGTCTTTGTAGATAACACGTTGTCTAATTCTGGGCAGTGTCATTCTGTGACTACTAAAGCAAATAAAGTTCTGTCTTGCATAAAAAAGGGCATTAACTCAAGGGATGAAAACATAATTATGCCTCTTTATTGGTCCCTGGTGAGGCCTCATCTGGAGTATGCAGTGCAGTTTTGGACTCCAGTCCTTAAGAGGGATATAAATGAGCTGGAGAGAGTGCAGAGACTAAGTGCAACTAAATTGGTTAGAGGGAGGGAAGACTTAAATTATGAGGGTAGACTGTCAAGGTTGGGGTTGTTTTCTCTGGAAAAAAGGCGCTTGTGAGGGGACATGATTAGACTTTACAAGTACATTAGAGGACATTATAGACAAATAGCAGGGGACCTTTTTACCCATAAAGTGGATCACCGTACCAGAGGCCACCCGTTTAGACTAGAAGAAAAGAACTTTCATTTGAAGCAACGTAGGGGGTTCTTCACAGTCAGGACAGTGAGGTTGTGGAATGCACTGCCGGGTGATGTTGTGATGCTGATTCAGTTAATGACTATAAGAATGGCTTGGATGATTTTTTGGACAGACATAATATCAAAGGCTATTGTGATACTAAACTCTATAGTTAGTATAGGTATGGGTATATAGAATTTTAATTAAAAGTAGGGAGGGGTGTGTATGGATGCTGGGTTTTCATTTGGAGGGGTTGAACTTGATGGACTTTGTCTTTTTTCAACCCAATTTAACTATGTAACTAACTATGTAACTATGTAACTATGTTTGTGTGCACTGTGAATCGTATGATCCCAGGGGCAATTTTCTATTTAGGGTTACCCAATGGCCCATACTACTAAAAAGTATATTATTATGAAAATGGTTTATTTACACGAAGCAGGATTTTACACATGAGCTGTTTTATGCAATATCTTTTTATAGAGACCTACATTGTTGCTTAGAATTGGCCATTCTATAACATACTAAAGTTTAACTTAAAGGTGAACCATCGCTTTTGAAAATATATTTTAACATAACCTCTGGGCAACATAACTTGTCCCAATTAGAAAGCACTGAAGTAGTAGGGTCACCTATTAGAAAGGACCTCTGTTAAAGGGATACTGTCATGGGGAAAAAAAAATTTGCGCTGAAATCCATTTCTCAAAAGAGCAAACAGATTTTTTTATATTCAATTTTGAAATCTGACATGGGGCTAGACATATTGTCAATTTCCCAGCTGCCTGAAGTCATGTGACTTGTGCTCTGATAAACTTCAGTCACTCTTTACTGCTGTACTGCAAGTTGGAGTAATATCACCCCCTCCCTTTTCCCCCCAGCAGCCTAACAACAGAACAATGGGAAGGTAACCAGATAACAGCTCCCTAACACAAGATAACAGCTGCCTGGTAGATCTAAGAACACTCAATAGTAAAAACTCATGTCTCACTGAGACACATTCAGTTACATTGAAGAGGAAAAACAGCAGCCTGCCAGAAAGTATTTCTCTCCTAAAATGGCGGCACAAGTCACATGACTGGGGGCAGCTGGGAAATTAACAAAATGTCTAGCCCCATGTCAGATTTCAAAATTGAATATAAAAAAATCTGTTTGCTCTTTTGAGAAATGGATTTCAG
Organism: Xenopus laevis; assembly: GCF_017654675.1. NCBI lineage: Eukaryota > Metazoa > Chordata > Amphibia > Anura > Pipidae > Xenopus > Xenopus laevis. The sequence continues at coordinate 118,087,559 of NC_054378.1, read as the reverse complement.
TGCAGAATTCTGCTGGAGTAGCACTATTAACTGATGTGTTTTGAAAATAACATGTTTTCCGATGACAGGATCCCTTTAAAGAAGAAACTGCCTTTTTATAGTTCATTAAAAAGAAGTTGGAGAGAAACAGTTGCCACTGCCCTGAACTCCATACATAGTGGGGTCCCACTGAGAAGCAGCTCAGAGTAATAAGAGCTGGGCAGTCAAGGGTGTGATCCAGCGTTTGTGCACAATTGAGTTAACTACATAGTGGAGTTGGCACAACATGCAGTGGGAACCCTGCAATTACCACCTGCTCATACAGATCACCCTTGTGCCAGAATTCACATCTCCGTGCAGCTGTCTCTCCTACGCAAGCAGAACTGGCAGTTTGGTGCACTTGGGCACACGGCATCTAATGTTGGACCTTGTAATTGGAAAGGAACCCTTGTGTGTTTGTGTCACAGCCTCACTGGCTAAAGGAGGTTCCGAGATTTCTGATCCTTTATTTTCTGCAGCGAAACTCATGTCTTCTGTAATAGCTGCCACTGCTTCTCATCTATGGGGCATATAGTTCTGCTTGTCTCTCTCTCTCTCTCTTGGATTCGTTCATTAGGCCAGTGTGCCTCAAAATGCCAGTCTCAGCGTGTTGCTCTACCTTTCCTCCCTCTCTCTTATAATGATCTGTCAAACAATGTATTTGTGTATACACAATGTATAGCCTGGCGCGGGCACGGAACAGAAATGCTAATAAGATGCTAATTTAGGAAACGCAAGTTAATCCTTATGATTTGTGCCAAGAGACAAGTTTTTTTATTTGCCCACTCTCTGGGCATCTTATTTTTGGATTTGTTTGCCATTCACTAACAGCTACTATCACAGAAAAATAATTTACTTGCTCTATCATAGGGCCCATAGCTGACCTCCCTGGAGTAGCAAATGTGTGCATATGTTCAGGTGTCTATACACCTGCACAAGACCAGGTACTCTCTCTATACACCTGCACATGACCCAGTACTCTCTCTATACACCTGCACATGACCCAGTACTCTCTCTATACACCTGCACATGACCCAGTACTCTCTCTATACACCTGCACATGACCCAGTACTCTCTCTATACACCTGCACATGACCCAGTACTCTCTCTATACACCTGCACATGACCAGGTGCTCTCTTTATACATCTGCACATGACCAGGTTCTCTCTCTATACACCTGCACATGACCCAGTACTCTCTCTATACACCTGCACATGACCCAGTACTCTCTCTATACACCTGCACATGACCCAGTACTCTCTCTATACACCTGCACATGACCAGGTACTCTCCCTATACACCTGCTCCCTATACATCTGCACATGACTAGATGCTCTTTCTAAACACTCGAACAAGACAAGGTGCTCTATTTATACACCTGCACATGACCAGGTACTCTCTCTCTCTCTATACACCTTCTCATGACCAGGCACTCTCTTTATACATCTGCACACAACCAGGTACTCTCTTAATTTACCTGCACATGTATACACTGATTCTGTGCTTATACTTATTCTGCACCAAATCTTTGCACATAGTAGAGAGCAGGTGAGAGAATGCCCACGTCCTGCATGTACAACACCCATGAATGAAACTTAGTGCTTTGCAGTGGGTGACATATAAATATGTTTTATTCATGCTCCCTGTTTAGACTCATTTTTCAGATTTACAAATCTGGAAACCCTAGATTAGAGACAATTTGCTTTAATATACTTTAATATATCTGTTTTCCTCCATAGATGAGGTCAGAGATAACCCCTCCATATTTCTACTCCTTTCAGAGAGCTCTGTCACTTGTATGTCATATTTATAATGTTGCAGAGATAACACCATATACCATAAATACATTTTAAAGTGTGAGACCTGCTATTTGCTACAATGCCAGCCACCTGTATTAGTTTACCCTATAGACAGCTTTGTCTCTTGTACCCCTTATTAATAATGTTGCATAGTCAAACCCATATACCATCATTATTCAGATGAAGTTTGTTTCTGTATCTTTGCAGATATGTGTTATTGTTCCTTACAAACAGCAGTAAATGTTGATGCATAAAGTCTAATAATTACAAGATTGCAAAGCCCCTAATGATTGGGGATACTTTTACCTGCATGACTGAAACCATGGCGATTTCTTTATTCCCTTTCCCTTTACTCCACTTTCTTCATTTCCTCTATTATGAAAAAAATATGTTTTTTTTAGGAGATAATAAAAAGTTTCTGAAGGTGTATCAGATAGGGACTAGCTGTGTGCATTACAGAAGGGCAGTTCCAGCATCTCTAAAACACATATTCATAAACAGCTGCAAATTCACTGTATTGTAGATCAACAACAGCTGGAGGGTCCTAGATTGGACATCTATTTCTTTGGTTTGGGGGCCCAGCCTCTGTGCAATTCCTGGGGGCCATAAAACGCATCAGCTTTACCCATACCTTCAATTTCCTTTAATCAATTTACTCTACATGGTCATCAACCATCGTTTTTTTTTTAATTAAGAGCCCCTTAATTAATACATTCTAAATAAGGTCAGATGTAATTATCCGTTAGAGAAGGTGTCTAGTCATCAGAGACTAACTGTGCATGTGTTACCCACCATACAAGCAAGCACTAATGAATTAATCCATATGAGGACAAAGTCACCCTTGCTATTGACATGTACTTGTTCTCATCGGAAGTTAATGATTTGTGATCTTCGGGCAAAATCCTAAAAGTCTGCTCAGTCTGTAACCCACGGGGGAACGACGTTGGGAAAAGCCCTGATCTGAGTAGTTTTCCAGCTGCAATGACTACAGAGCAACCAAACAAGTCATCGTCCTTATATTGCACTGGATAGATTAGCTGGATGGCGATTCATTATGGTCTAATGATTTGTGCTAATGGATCACTAGCAGTTGTTATTAGGGATGCACCGAATTCACTATTTTGGATTTGGCCGAACCCTTCGCAAAAGATTCGGCCGAATGGTCGACTGAATCCTATTTTGAATATGGAAGGGGAAAACATTTTTCACTTCCTTGTTTTGTGACAAAAAGTCACACGATTTCCCTTCCTACCCCTAATTTAAATATGCAAATTAGAATTAGAATTCGGTTTGGCCGGGCAGAAAGATTCGGCCAAATCTGAATCCTGCTGAAAAAGACCAAATTCTGGCCGACTCCTGAACCCAATCCTGGATTCATTGCATCCCTAGTTATTACTGGGCCCCACAGCAAATTAATTTTCAAAATATTTAGTAGTTTTTATTTTGGATGACTTGTTTTAGTAAATGTTTATTGAAACTGTGTATGAATTAGGGCCTCATGGGGCCCCTATACATCCTGGGCCCCCCTGCAGCCGCAGGGTCTCCTTCCTCTATATATACTCCCCTGCTATAGCACCCGCACAGTAAAAAAGGGCACTAGGACATTTGGTAAAGGGTTAAGGTGGCTATAGACGTAACAATTACGATCTTTCTTGGAAAAGATCTTTCCAAGAAAGATCATTTGTTTCAATACACATGTGTAGAGCTGAATCGATAGAATTCGATAGAAACAATAGAATGGTACCTGTATCTGACGATTCAGCACTAAAACAATGGACAATGTTTGTGTTCCTTCAAAAGCACCCGATCAAAATTTTCCAACCAGCCCAATCGACGAGCCGACCGATATACAAGTCTTCTGCCAATATCGGTCGGCTCTTTTCCCACCATACACGCACCGAATATAGGACGAACATTTGTTTTGTACGACATTATCTGTGCGTCTATGGCCACCTTTAGATGCATATTTTGGTCTTCAGAACAGATCAAGGCCCAAAGTGGTCTTACTCTATAACTGACTCCTACTATGGCATATCTTTAAAATGTAATGCTTGTATGGCTCCAAAAGTTGTTCCAACCAGACCAGTAGATGATTGGCCAGATGAATACCATTGAATAAATTGGACAATTACTGGTGGTGATCTCCAATTTCTTTCAACCACTTTTGGACTACAACTCACAGAATGCCTGTGATAGTTGATGCCTGTAATTGCCAAGCTAGAATCTGTAGTTCAGCTAAAGAGCCCATGGACCAAAGTTTTAAAAAATTACAGTATGCCTAATAAAAGTAAGGGGACAGACAGACACTGCTATTAATAGCAATTCAAACAAATTTAAACCATTGTATATTGGAAAGTTGGTTACATTTTTAGGCAGAATTTTATTTTTTGGTTAATATCCATTTTTAAAAAAAAAAAAAAAAAACCCTCATACAAATATAGAGAATATTGTCTCTTCCATGTTGCGCATAGTGAGAAAATGTTTCCTTTATACAATATCCAAGCTATACAGAGCCTGGTGCAATTTTTGCAAGGGGTACCCTAATCTTGCACCTCTACATTAACGGGGTTGTTCACCTTCCAAACACTTTTTTTCAGTTCAGTTGTTTTCATATTGTTCACCATAAACAAAGATTCTTTTCACTGTACAGTCACTTTATTCCCACTGGTTGTGGTATCGTTATCCCAAAACAGTTTTAATCCTGAAGGTTCTGCTCCTGTACCCCGTCCAAGGTACAAAATAATAAATATTTACGTGTTGGGTGGAACAGACCAGGTAGACGCAGTACTCTGCTGCAAATTATCCTTAATTCGACACCAGGCGCAAAGATTCTTTTCAGTTGCTTTCCATCTTTTATTTTTTACCGTTTTCTTGAAATTTAAGTTTAAAGTTTAATGTGCTTGTCTTCGAGTCTGGCAGCTCATTGATCCTGGTAGAGGCCTGCGTCGGGTCTGGTACCCTCAGAATACCCGCAAAGTGGTCGGGTTTTCGGGTAATACCTTGGCCTTGTGGGCAGTCCACGGATATCCGGGCAGGGTACCCAACAAAGGTGCGGGTTTGATCCTTCCCACCCTCCCTTGTAGTTCTTCCTGTTTTTAATTTTTTTTGGGAAGATTCAGCACAGGAGTGACATCACTTCCGGTCAAAAAGCAAGGGCACTTCCGGTTTCGCGTTTCCCCCTGGCCTATTGGCCGGTCGATTCATAGGAACCTGCTAGTCAAATTGCGTGTTCGGTTTGAGGGTACAGGTTTCGAAAAATGGATCCGTGCAGGACTCTAGATCCAGGTGCAGATTCCAAACTCTAAGATTCTGCTCAGCAGTGACAAAGATAAGAAATGGATCAAATAAATGTATCAATTTATATGGGGCTGCTTTTTGCTGCATAGGCTAGGTTCTTACCTTGATTCCGGATAGATGCACCCCTGGTTTAAAACATTGGACAGATCATGTTCCTACCTAAAGTGACTGTATAGATATACATTGGGACAATACAGGCAAGGATGTGCTAAGAAGAAGAAGAGATTATTCCATGTAACTTGTTGGGGGGGAGGCAGATGGGTCTGTAGGCTAATTTTATCCTTTCCCCAGTGATCAGTATCAAAAGGTCGCAAGTATTTATTCTACAACTACGAGTGAGATGTATTTATCCCTTTCAGAGAAATAGGCTAAATGAAGTGAGGATGAAACAGACCATCTCAAATAAAATCTAATAGCGAGTGTTTTAGCCGCTTGTTCGGTGAGGTCCAGTCCCTGTAGGATCTCTGGAATTGCTTTGTATTTATACAACTCCTGTTGTCATTTACCTGTAACAAGTGTTAAAGGGGCAACGGTGAACCTTGTAGGGGCTACCTATGCAGGCAGTAATTGCATCTGTTCTGCACCCAAACGTGCCTAGACCTCAATCTGTCATCCTGCCCGTGTATTTATAAGGAAGAGAAATCAGCTGTCCCTGGTGATAAATGACCATGTTTTCAATTTGCCTCTTCTTCTTATTTTGTCTCTGTCTCTCTCAGGGGGATTCCGGGAAAGAAATGTGGTACCATTATCTTATCAGCCGAAGAACTCAGCAATTGTCGGGTTTGTATTAGATACATTTACCAAATCATAATAGAGCATACACTAAGGGAAGCATGTTGTGTGGGGTCTTGCCTATGTCTGTGATATTCATTCTATAGGTTAGTCAACAGGACACAACCTGACACCCCATATTGAACATCAAGAGGCAAATTTACCTAGGGTCGAATATCGAGGGTTAATTAACACTCGATATTCGACTGCCAAATTAAAATCCTTCGATTTAGAATATGAAAGTCGAAGGATTTCGCGAAATTCGTTTGATGGAACGATCGAAGGAATAATCGTTCGATCGAACGATTAAATCCTTCGAATCGAACGATTCGAAGGATTTTAATCCATCGATCGAACGATTATCCTTCGACCAGAAAAATGATAGGAAGCCTATGGGGACCTTCCCCATAGGCTAACATTGGCCTCGGTAGGTTTTAGGTGGTGAACTAGGGGGTCGAAGTTTTTTTTAAAGAGACAGTACTTCAACTATCGAATAGTCGAACGATTTTTAGTTCGAATCTCGAAGTCGAAGGTCAAAGTAGCTCATTCGATGGTCGAAGTAGCCAAAAAATACACTTTGAAATTCTAAGTATTTTGCCTCTATTCCTTCACTCGAGCTAAGTGAATGGGTCCCTAAGCGTCTGTTAAAGATGTCACAGGCTATAATGGTATCTATTATCTACATTACACACCAGTTGTTAACAGTTGCTCCTAATTTCCAAGGATAATCTGGGTGTTGATATTGTCCTCTGTCCCTTTCCCTTGCCCCTGGAAATTGTTGTCCCTACTTTAAACCACAAAAAATTGGGAGTGTAATTGACAGATGAGATTCATTTTTGATAAATGCAAGGCTATGAACTTGGGATTTAAAAATAGTTTGGCTATGTATGCCCTTAATGTGTTGGCAAATCTTTGATGGCTAACCCTAGCTGTAGCAATCAGTGCCACTCAGCAGAAAAAAAATCCAAAATGATGTCTATATTAAAAGATTCACGGGAAGAGATGGTCATTCTTTCCCTATACAAAAGCATTTGTAAGGCCCCATCTAGAATATTAAAGGAACAATAACACCCAAAAATTAAAGTCTTTTTTTTTAAGAAATGAAAATATAATGTACTGTTGTCTGCACTGGTAAAACAGGTGGGTTTGTTTCAGAAACTCTACAACAATTTATATAACTAAGCTACTGTGTAGCCATGGGGGCAGCCATTTAAAACTGAAAAAGGAGAAACGGCACAGGATACACAGCAGATAACAGATACAATGTGTAGTATACAATGGGATTCTTGAATGGCTGCCCCCATGGCTACACAGCAGCTTGTTTATATAAACTATAGTAGTACTTATCTGTTATCTACTGTGTATCCTGTGCTTGAATGGCTGCCCCCATGGCTACACAGCAGCTTGTTTATATAACTATAGTAGTACTTATCTGTTATCTACTGTGTATCCTGTGCTTGAATGGCTGCCCCCATGGCTACACAGCAGATTGTGTATATAAACTATAGTAGTACTTATCTGTTATCTACTGTGTATCCTGTGCTTGAATGGCTGCCCCCATGGCTACACAGCAGCTTGTTTATATAAACTATAGTAGTACTTATCTGTTAGCTACTGTGTATCCTGTGCTTGAATGGCTGCCCCCATGGCTACACAGCAGCTTGTTTATATAAACTATAGTAGTACTTATCTGTTAGCTACTGTGTATCCTGTGCTTGAATGGCTGCCCCCAGGGTTACGCAGCAGCTTTTTGATATAAACTATAGTTGTGTCTCTGAAGCAAGCACACCATTTTTACCAGTGCAGGTCAAAACTAAATTATACTGTCATTTTTTGGTGTTACTGTTACTTTAACACCTTGATCGTCAACAAGTTTAGTGGCAGCCATCTATATTCTACATTTCCAAATTCCATTGGTACTGGTTTACCTAGGTGGCCCCTTACCTAACTGATGCATGCATGGTTTAGATCCCTTTGCAAAGTAAATTATGTAAGATAGACCATTTGTTTGAAACTGTAAAACAATTCCTTCCTGAGGAAAGGAATTTTCAACATGCCACACCAGCTTGGTTCATCAGTCAGCTTTGGTTTTATATCTTGGCCTATAAGGCTTGGTGCAATCATACCAGGGGATGATTGCTTTTAGACATGGGTCCCCAATCTTTTTTACCCATGAGCCACATTCAAATGTTAAGAGAAAAAAGTTCACGGTGGTACCAAATTAGGGCTCTGATCGGCTATATGGTATCCCCTATGTGGACTGGTAGCCTACAGGAGGTTCTGTTTGGGAATCACTGTTTTAAGGAGTCTTAACACACAATCCTGTAGTTTAGTTGAAGGTTGCCATACCCTGTCTTGTGTTCTGATTTAAACAATTGTTAAGTGCCATTTTTTATCACTGTTTCCCATGTCACCTTCACAGCAGGCATGGCCTAAGCCAAAGATGGCAACAGATGGTTAGCCACAAGCCATCTCTATCATGCCAGAACCTGAAAGACACCAGGAGAGGATAGGTCAGAGTCAGATAAGACAGCTATACTTCTTTTCTTCTTGATAAGAGTGTTAAAGGAGAAGGAAAGCTACCAAAGCAGTTTATTGCCAATAGATTAGCCACAATAGTGCAAGATATAACACTATATTTATTCTGCAGATTGCTTTAACATATCTGAGTAAACAGCTCTAGAAGCTCTTTCTGTTTGTTTAGGATAGCAGCTGCCATATTAGCTTGGTATGACATCACTTCCTGCCTGATTCTCTCCCTTCTGGGCTCAGATTACAGCAGGGAGGGGGAGAGGAGCAAACTGAGCATGCTCAAGCCCTAGCCCTGGAGGTTTAAGATGAAAACAGGAAGTGTGATACAGAAGCCCATGTGTACACAATAGAAGGAAAGAAATGTTGTGTTTCTTCAGAGGACTCGGAGCAACTTTACTTTGAGGGTTTACTGGTATAGTTATATAGACCTTTCTGACAAAGCTTACTTCATTTCAGCCTCTCCTTCTCATTTAAAACCTTCATAAAATAGAAGACTCCATAAAGCAGCACTTTTACCCCTGTCTCTCTAACGTTGGTGCCCTGTTGTGAAGGATGAGTTTTCTTGTCTAATACAGAGGAGCCAAAGCGCCTCTGACATACTATTTCACTCACAAGAGCCGCAGGGGATGAGTGAGGCTCCTGTATAAAAGCAATTTAAGTGCAGGATACTGACCCTTGGGAATAATGTAATAACAGGCACAAAAGTGGTTCTAGTCTAGTTACCCATTGCAGCCACTCAAGTATTACTTTTGAACAGCAACTGCTGATTTGTTGATGTGGGTTACTAGAACTAGAGGCATCTGTAATTACAGTAGAGTTTCTCAACTAGTTGTTTTAATGTCTCAACTGCCCCAACAGAGAAGATTCAGACATGTATTATACTGTATCAGCTATTGTTCATCCTAGGAGTGTCCTCACAACAGTGCAGCTTTACTGCCCACACAAGCAAGGGTTAAGGTGGATAAGGTGGAGTTTGTCCTCTTGGAAAATACATGTTCAATGCAGGGGCTTTTTGAGTGCACCCAACCAAACATGGGCCTTATACTTATGATGGATAAACGAGGCACAAAATCTGTTCCTACCTTGACTTTGATCCCCTCTACACTGAATCCCTGCTTTAAAACCCAAGGCCATTTTTAGGGTTGGGCAGAAATGGCATTTGCATTAAACAACCCCTAGCATTATTAGGCCCTCTGCTGCAACAATTTAGCTAAAAGTACAAAGGACATATGGCAATTGTTAGATATTTTCTGTACATACCCTAGGGATTTCCAACCTGCAGCCCTACCATCTTATGTTAAACTACAACTCCCTGAATCTTGCTGGGAGTGGACAATCCTGAATTTTATTCTGTGCATTGAGGCTGTAGTGACGGGGTCCTCACAACTTTAATCCTGGCTAATTTACTAACACAGGTCCAATTTGGCCCAGAGCAGCATAACACATGACAACCAATCAACATTTTCCTTTGAATTTTACTGCCTGCAGCTGTTAGAGCAAAGTTAATCACTGATTGGATGTTATGGGTTCATTTGCCCAGGGTATGTATCTCTTGGCATATCATGGGATCCAGCAGAACTAACCCTCTCCTTTGCTCCATCCACAGGACATTGTCACTATGCAGCTGTGCGCTAACAAACTGGACAAAAAAGATTTCTTTGGCAAATCAGATCCCTTTCTGGTCTTTTACCGCAGCAATGAGGATGGCACGTAAGTACTGCTTGACAATACATTTCAGAGTAAGAATATTATGTATCATATATCATATATATTTATATACTGTATATCTTGTTTTTATTTAGCTTATAATCAATCAGTAGTGACATCACAACATGGAAATAATTACCATTATCATTGAATATTTATACATACATTTACATTGGTGGACTCTGCACAAAAGTCACATCTTCTTGACTTATCTATGTCTGTATTCAACAACCTCATGCCATTAGAACATGGGTCAATCAGATTGTCGCTTAAACATTTAAAATATACACAGGTCTGATTCTAGCCATAAGAAGTCCCTAAAGGCGATTCATTATTTATAGAATGTAAAATGGGATGCTAAAACTCCCAACAGCCCCTAAAAATGTGAGTGCCAAGATGATTCTATTAGTTGCAGGTCACAGCAGGGTTGGAACAAGGGGTAGGCAGAAGAGGCACCTGCCTAGGGCGCAACGATAAGGGGGTGCTCAGCAGGTACTTATTAAGGGTCTTTTGCCTACCCCTAGTCCATGTAGGGTTGCCCTCTGTAGCTCTCACCAATCAGGGCCAGGCTTGCGCCCGGTCAACTTGGCCCTGCTCGGGTCACAGGAAGTAAAGACTGCAGAATTTACACCCCAACAGATTATCTGCAACTTTACATAAACCATCCAACTCTTGTGCCAAAAAAGTACATTTTTATCCATCATTCCCTTGGCATAGAAGGAAGGGTTTCTTGATATATGTAGCCATGTGTTTTCTGCGGGTAGTATTATTGCATGATCCACCTAGTGGTAAAATGTGGAATCTATGAATATGGATCAAGTTAAAATATGTACATGAATCAAAGAACTTAAATTGCATAAAGTAAAATAATTAATTGGATCCTTAAAGGGATTCTGTCATGATTTTTATGATGTATTTTTTATTTCTACATTACACTGTTTAAACTGCAAATAATTCACTCTACAATATAAAATTTCATTCCTGAACCAGCAAATGTTTATTTTATTTTAGTTGTAATATTGGTGTGTAGGTGCATCTCAGATCATTTTGCCTGGTCATGTGCTTTCAGAAAGAGCCAGCACTTTAGGATGGAACTGCTTTCTGGCAGGCTGTTGTTTCTCCTACTCAATGTAACTGAATATGTCTCAGTGGGACCTGGATTTTACTATTGAGTGCTGTTCTTAGATCTACCAGGCAGCTGTTATCTTGTGTTAGGGACCTGCTATCCCATTGTTCTGTTTTTAGGCTGCTGGGGGGAAAGGGAGGGGTGATATCACTCCAATTTGCAGAACAGCAGTAACAAGTGCCTGAAGTTTATCAGAGCACAAGTCACATGACTGGAGACAGCTGGGAAACTGACAATATGTCTTGCCCCATGTCAGATTTCAAAATTAAATATAATGTTTGCTCTTTTGAGAAACGGATTTCAGAGCAGAATTCTGCTGGAGCAGCACTATTAACTGATGCGTTTTGAAAAAAAATTTTTTCCCATGACGGTATCCCTTTAAAGGGGATAGAAACCTATTTATTCACTGCTACTGTTTACCTATTCATAAGCTACTGTGAATCCAGTGTATCGTCAGGGGAAAGCATGTGTAATTCTTATTCTGTACTACTTTTTTTTCTTTAGCAAATGTGTGTGAGAATATAATCACCCATATAATTCCCCATCATCACCATCATTCATAGCATTTCAATCAATTGAATGTGAGATTAAAATTCTAATTATAAAACGGGATTTACTGGGGTTTAGGACTGTAAACTCCTAGTTGTTGGAATTCAGGAAAATGAAAGGATATTTTTAATGTCACGGGTGTCTTTCTCAGAGACCATATTTACCATGCATTTGTGTTTATTATCCCTCTGGGTTACTTTAAAAAAATTGATGCTAGCGATGCGCTTTTTCACCCCAGCATGGGGGGCACATGTTAAACAATATTATTTGATCATAATTATGCCAGAGGTTGCTTATGACATCTGAAGCCTCATTTACAGCTGCAAGCACAAGTGCAGGCAGTCTAAGGGCTCTTACTCACTGGCGTTCTGACCTGCGCTCCCCTGCGTTCCGTTTTTTGGTGTTCAGCCGCAGGGGAGCGCAGGAATAGACGCATGTCATTATTTCAAATGGGGCTGCACTCACTCAGGCGCGTGTAGGCGCCGAACGCAGGAAAAATGCAGCATGTTGCGTCTCAACCTGCGTTCGGCGCCTACACGCGCCTGAGTGAGTACAGCCCCATCTGAAATAATGACATGCGTCTATTCCTGCGCTCCCCTGCGGCTGAACGCCAAAAAACGGAACGCAGGGGAGCGCAGGTCAGAACGCCAGTGAGTAAGAGCCCTAAGGGTTAGTTCAAACGAGGAGATTCGGGGAGATTTTGTGGCCTGGCGACTAATCGCCTCGTCTTCTGAGTGACAATCTCCCCGAACTGCCTCAGCGTGTTTTCACATAGGCTATAATGAAAAGTCGCCTGCGCTAATGCACACGTGGCGATGCGTTTTCTATAGTCGCCCGAAGTTGCCTCACTGAGATAGTTGCTCAGAAGACGAGGTGATTAGTCGCCAGGCGACAAAATCTCCCCAAAACGCACCCAGTGTGGCCTTACCCATAAATACAGGAAGGCAGAAAAGACTTGGGAGGGAACAGAAGTGGAAGGGAGGCTTTAATAGTAGATAAGTGACAAGCATGCAGACTGATTGACAGGTGGTGGGAGTTGTGTGCTGGGAAGAAAAGGCTGTACTGCATAAAACATCAGCCTCTTGGGGGTTAATTGGAGGGGGTCCTTGTGTAAGCAATATTGCCATGGGCACATGGATTTGGGCCAAACCCCCAAATACTTTGTGAAAGATTCAACCAAATACCGAACCAAATCTGAATCCTAATTTGTATATGCAAGGGAATGGAAAAAAGATAACCGAGCTCATGCATTGTGCAGCAACATACCTCATAACTGTTCCGTTTTCAGCGGGACAGTCCCTCTTTTGACAGCTCAGCCCGCAGACCCGCGTTTGTACAGCAAAGTCTCGATTTTTCCTGCACTGGACAGCTAAAAAAATGTTTGTAACTTAACTGGCTTTTGGCAGAGAGCCCAGAACAGCCAAGAGGTTCAAATAAGAGACTTTTGTAACAATTTTGAGATAAGCAAATAAGAAATTGTAACAATTTAGATAACAGGTCTCTTGGGAGAAGTTAGACTCAGATTAAAGGGCAATTCACCTTGATTAGCAAAACTGTAATAACTGTAAAAAAAAAACACAGAAATATGTTCAGACTTTCATAACCGGACGAATTTTGTAAAAGGATTATTAGGGGGTGTGGCCACAAAAAAGGACATGGTCAAAAAAATGTTGACCTTTTTTGTTGCTCTTTTTATTTTCTAAATGTTGGGAGGTATGCAGCAAAAACATTTTTTTAGTTCCTTATTGCACGAGGCAATAGCAGCAATGATCCAGGACTTCAAACTTGTCACAGGGGGTCACCATCTTGGAAAGTGTCTGTGACACTCACATGCTCAGTGGGCTCTGATTGGCTGTTGAGAAGCTAAGCTTAGGGCTCGTCACTAATTATCCAGCAGAAAATGAGCTTCCCCTGTAATATAAGCTGATGCTACAGGTTTGCTGATTATTAAATTCTGATGCTAATTGCACTGGTTTCTGTGCTGCCATGTAGTAATTATCTGTATTAATTACTAATCAGCCTTATATTGGGACATTTCTATTCTATGTGTACTGTATATTGTGAGTGGGTCCCTAAGCTCAGTAAGTGACAGCAGCACAGAGCATGTGCAGTGAATCAGCAGAAAAGAAGATGGGGAGCTACTGGGGCATCTTTGGAGACACAGATCTTTACTGCTAAAGGGCTGTGGTTGCCTTGGGCTGGTACAGAAACATAAAACATAATGTACAACATCTCTAGCTTATTTCTTTAATTATGCTTTACTTCTCCTTTAAGCAGGGCCCCCTTATGTAAAGTAATTAGAACACTACTGAAACAGCTGCAGCATATAAACTTCAGCCGCGGTGCTGTGAGACCGCCAAGAGACATTCGCTACTTGAAAGGCTCTCACGTTCCCTAGTGGACTCCCCATCAGAAATCCAGAGGTGCCCACTATTTACATTACACATAACCATCTCCCTGTGGCCTCTCCTGCTCTCGTCTTTGCAATTACACAGTAGCTCAGTATATACAGTACATGTGTCATATTTTAGCTTAGGTTATAGTGCCTGAAAACATGAGCTGAATTGTCCCAGATTCTTGTGAGATTATCAGGCTCAGCCTATAAAAGGAGCACTTAGGGACATATGTATAAATCTGGGTAAAATTAAACATTTAAATGTTCTGCTAATGGTTAAAGAGTCACTCTAGGGTTTTTATCATTGGTCTAAATAATATTTTTTTTTACTGGTTTTTATGCTTGTTATTGCAGATTCACCATTTGCCACAAGACAGAAGTGATAAAGAACACGCTGAACCCAGTATGGCAGCCGTTCACCATCCCTGTGCGAGCGTTGTGCAACGGTGATTATGACAGGTCCGGGAGCCCCAGTATTCATTCTGAAGGTTATTGCCTTGCCGTGAAATTAAAACATAGAACAGTGGTTGTCAGCTTTTTCAGTTCAAGACCTCTTTCGAGGTTTGACTATTTGAAACATATGAAAACATTGGTTTATCAGTTCAGTCATTGTTCCACGATTTTTCCAGAATTTTTAAGAAGTGTTAACCTTACTGCCCTGGGACTATCGTCCCCCTGAACCCTACCTATACTGATGGTGAAATCCCTCTGCGGCAAAATGGAATTTTAAAGCAGTTCTGTATTCCCATCCCCTGCTTTAGGATTTTTCCACCCACACTTTGCTTTCATTGCTAAATATGCTATAAATGGCAGCCTCTACTTATTAGCCCCTATCATCATTATACTGTAATATTCTCTGCTGCCTGGATTGTATTCCCTTTCCATTAGATTTGCAATTCTTCCACCTCCCCATCTCTCCCATTTAATGCAAAGCTATAAACAAAACCTAAATAAAACCCAATCCCATCAGAGGGGTCAACCCAAACAAATGGCAATTAGATTAGATAATACAGACTAATGCATAAAGGAGAACTATCACGAAAATGAAAATGTAGTATTAGCTTTGGTTGCTGTGTAAAAGTGCCTTGAACCTGGGGCAGTGGTGCTTTTTTCGATGTGTGATTGGTAGGATGAGAGAGGATCCTGTCTGATGTTCTTCTGCTTAGGAAAAAAAATAGTAACCTTTCTCAAATCTTTCCTAAGCAGAAGAACATCAGAGCAGCCACTTTCTTTCTCCTGACAACTTCCTTGACTACTTGGTGGCCAGAATTGTCAGAAACTCACCAGCAGGAGGCAATGTTGCAACAAAACTCATTCACATTAACAGTACATGTATCCCTTAATATCTTGGATTTTTTTAAAAAAAATTATGAATGTACATAGCAAAAGTTCTTAGAATATCAGCTCCATCAATTTTACATTCACTTAAGGTTTACTTATCCTTAAAGTGGGATCAGAGCAGAATCTTGAGACAGAGAGAGACAGGGAGTTTAAGCAGTGGCAGGGTCAGTGAGAGGGAGTTTAAGGAGGGACTAGAGCTGTAAAATCTGTATCCAGAGAATGGAAGGTTTACTCAGTAGGGGGACCAGTGACATATCCTGGGCCAGAAAAAGGTGGGTTTAAGGGAGAGGGACCAGAGCAGAGCCTTGGACCAGAGAGTTAGAAGAATTAAGCAGTGGGAGGAACCAGGGCAGAGTTTTAGGTCAGAGAAGGCTTAAGTAGTTGGAGGGACCAGAGCATGAGAGAATTTAAGCATCAGTGGGTCAGAAAGAATGAGAGATGGATTTTAATTAATGGGAGAGGACCAGAGAATAGTCTTGGACTGGGGGGGGGAGATTAAACAGTGGGAGTAAAAAGAGAATGAGAGAGAGGATTTGGGAAGTTTTGGCACCATTAACAATTTAGGCAAAGGGATGGGTAGGCTGCATTTTTTCATAGCTTTGGTCAGAGAAGGCCCTAGGAGATAAAAGAGGATTCAGCCAGTGCTGACAGGGGTGGGGGATAAGATATTTGACAGCTTTGGGGACAGAAAGGAAGAGAGGATACAGAGAGTATTGGGCTTAAAAGTGATGGAAATAGGATTTGCATAAAGCTGGCCCTCAGGAGCAAGAAAAGCTTTTGATCAATATTGAGCTCTGGGGAGAAGACAAGTTTGGTAGGGGAATAGGCCAGGGAATGCTTATTCCTCTGAAAATGTCGAATTTTGCAGAATCATGGAATATTAAGGGAACTCTCCTCCTTCCTGTGATTGGCTGTGTGCAACACCAAGTATGCAAATATAATGATCTATGCTGTTCCCTAGTTGGGTCGTATGGCTCTGTTTTGTCTTGCAGCCAATAAATTTCCCTGGGCGATAAAATTCTTACATCTGGCCAACATTAATGTCAACAGCATTCGGTTCATATCTACACAAGCAAGTTGCAAATGTGTAACCAGTGAATATCTGTCTCAATGGAAATAGCAGTTGCCATGTTCCTAGGCATTGCAGAGCTGCACCTCTTTCTGTTATACAGGGCCCAGACTCAGTGCAGCTGATTCAGATATTCATGTAGCAATTCAACCACAGTTCCTAGAATATCTAGCACGGCACATGCGTTTTCACTCCAAATGTAATTTCATCACTAAGCTATTTTCCACAGAGCTGGTCAGTAGAACTCTATTCGGTTACCAGGCAACTAGAGTAGCCCTCTCGGTATGTAATTCTGGGACCAGCCATGCCTTCCCTGAGATGAGACTTTGAGGTGCTCTGGGACTGTCACAGATATAAAATGGATATAGAATGGGTGTATCTGGAATGCAAACGGAAGAAATATCCATGACAATTGAATGTCATAGTGAGTGACGGACTCAACGAGGGTATCTGATGTGTCGACAGAAATGATGAATGCTCATGTGCTTCAATAGGAACATTTGCAGTGATGGAATGAAGCCGGGGAAGATCTAAGAGGGAATACCTCCATACAAATGAGGACTAATCACTTACAAGGGATGCCATGTTTGCTGTGTATTAAGGAGATAAAAGGTAGGCTAAATAAGGCCGTCTGAAGAGCAAATATGTAGGATCGGTAACAGTTCAGTCATGAAGGTGTAGGCCACACAAAGTCACAGAAAGGGACTGCCAAGTGCTGAGACCTGATTTCAGCCCAGCCGAACATCTGTGGGATGAATTGGAGCAGCAACTGTGCACCACGTCTGATCTGCAACATGAATGCCCAGCCTCAACAACATCTAATGTGGCACTGTCCAAAAATGTCTTCCCTGTGGACCAGTTACCCACTATTTTAGAAGTTTGGGGATCAGATTATTATTGAAAACCGATGTCGCACAAAGAGGTCTTGGGAGATCGAGAGCTGGAGGCCATAAAGAGCATGCTGGAGGATATGGAGGGCAATATCCGTGGATCTAGAAAACTAGTAGAAAGCCTAGAGGCTGTTACGACAGCAAAGGGAGGATAAAATTCATATTAATATCCTCAATTTGGGAATGAGTTGTTGGGCAGGCAGGGACCTGGATACTTCTGGCAATCTGTTCTATGCAGCAACATTTTAAGGCTAAGCCTTAAGCTGGCCATAGATGTACAGATATAATCGTACGAATCTTTGATTCGTACGATTTTCAGACCTCGTGTGGATTGTCCCGACATTTTTCGTGCCATGTCAATCGGTCGTTCAGTCAATCAGACAGGTTAGAAAATTTCTGTCGGTTGCCGATAATATCTCTGCATGTATAGCCGATCAGATGATTTTCAGTGGGAGACTGTCACCAGCTTTTGTCGGACATAACTATCGTACGATTGCTGTCAGGGGCAGAACATCGGCTGATCTGTTCTTTTACTACTTTATTTAAACTGAAGGTTAGTGGTAGGTTGGGAGATGGGGACGTCCGTTCATTCGTCCAATATTGCACCTATTGCACGTCTATAGCCACCTTAATTGTGTGCTGCTTCGTTTATAGCTCACAGGTTTGGAGTAAAGCAGAAAGGGTGGCCTGGAAATGTAGGGAGGTTTTGAACCCAGTCCACGGGAGAAAAGTACATAAATCAGGGATCTCTCGTAATAAATACTCCCAGTATCTGCCGATAGTTGTTTGTGGAATTTGCAGTTCCACTGGTGGACCAAAAGATGGACATGCTCCTCATGCTGTGTGTGTGTCAGGGCTCACTATAGGGAAATGACTATAGGCATCTTGTTGTGTGGCGAAGGATAACTGGAAAAGAGCAGTAGCAGAGGATAGTTAGAGCACAAGAGGAGGGTGCTGCAGGATACCCCCTAAATGTCCATAATCAAGCCCTGGGGAAATCTGTCAGCTAATCAGGAATTACAGAGCCTGCGGGGCCTCTGCCTGCTCAGCACGAGTCGCTTTTAATCAGGGACAATTTGTCCCATACAATCAGTCAGTGTTGCCTTTGGGGATGCCCTTTGATTCTCTAGGTATAGAGCGTTTGTATATGTAAGTGGCATGATCTTGGCATTACCCACAAAATTCTAATCATCCCTAAAATCTGCATGACTGATGTAGTCAGCACTTTATTAGTGCAAGCTGGTTAGAATATTACACCATTTGCAGTTAAAATCAAGTAATATGCAGACCTAGGATTTTATGAATATTACAAGATTCTGTCCCAAAATAGTAATCATTACACATAACTTAGAGTGCAAGCTCTGTGGATCAAGGACGACTGTTTTGTATCGTTTGTGCATATTTATATTTGTTTATTGCAATGTATGTGAGATATATAAATAAAGATATACAGAAATGCATACATTTCCATTGGCATGACTATCCTGCAAAGGTGTAAATATGTATTAGTATGAACAAACATATAAGGGGCACTGTCACTTATACAGACTGTAATTCTGTTTCATTTCACAGGACAGTGAAAGTGGATGTGTACGACTGGGACAGGGGAGGAAGGTGAGTCTGTGATCATTCCTCTGTAACCATTCTTTTATTTAATATATATTGTTCATTTTTACATGGGTTCTATCACCCAACACACAGACTTTTCAAAATTGCATCTTCAGCAGGCCCCTAAAGTAATTAAAAGAGTGGCAGAAATATACTGGAGCTACTGACTGCTACAGTAGTAACGAGTGTTTAGGATTCTAACATGGCCTTCATTAAAAATCATGGGGCTGTATACTATATAATTAGTGGAGACCCCCCCACAGCAGTGCCCAACCTGACCATTGGTCCCTGCACACTAAGTATAATGTGAACATACCCCTGCAAGCCTTGTAAGTTTCAGTCCTATCACAAGTTACAGGAAAGATTAGACCTTGACCCTGCCTAGTCCTGGCAATAAATGCACCAAATCTGCACTTTTTCATTAATCTTTTAGTCACAAATTCAGTCATGTTCCAGGAAAATGGTATTGCAGGTAGATTTAGTAGGTGGGTACAATAGATACAGTAGGTAGGTACAATTCAGAAGGCAAAGTAGATAGGTACAGTAGATAAAGGAGACTCAGTAGGTAGGACAGTAAATACAGTAAGTATGTGCATAAGATACAGATAGCACAGTCAATAGATACAATAGATACAGTAGGTAGGTACAGTAGATGCAGTAGATAGGTGCAATAAATACAGAAGGCACCATAGGTAGGTACAGTATATACAGAAGTATACATTAAAGTAAGTAGGTGCATTAGATACAGATAGCACAGTCAATAGTCAATAGGTACAATATATACAGTAGGTAGGTACAGTAGATACAGTAGGTAGGTACAGTAGATACAGTACGTAGGAGCTGTAGATACAAATGGAACAGTTGAGAAGTAAAATAGATACAGTAGGTAGGTACATCAGACACAGAAGGAACAGTAGGTAGGTACATCAGATACAGAAGGCACATTAAGTCAGTGCCGTAGATACAATATGTAGGTACAGTAGATATAGTAGGCCCATTAGGTAGATACAGAAGGTGTAGGAGGCACATTAAGAAGGTACCCTAGATACAGTAGGTAAGTAAAGTAGATATAGTAGACCCATTAGGGAGGTAGGGTAAATACAGTAGGTAGGTACAGTAGATATAGTAGGCCCATTAGGTAGGTACAGAAGATGCAGGAGGCACATTGAGTAGATACTGTAGATACAGTAGGTAGGTACAGTAGATATAGTAGGCCCATTAGTGAGGTAGGGTAAATACAGTAGGTAGGTACAGTAGATATAGTAGGCCCATTAGGTAGGTACAGAAGATGCAGGAGGCACATTGAGTAGATACCGTAGATACAGTAGGTAGGTACAGTAGATATAGTAGGCCCATTAGGTAGATACAGAAGATGTAGGAGGCACATTAAGAAGGTACCGTAGATACAGTAGGTAAGTAAAGTAGATATATTAGGCCCATTAGGGAGGTAGGGTAAATACAGTAGGTAGGTACAGTAGATATAGTAGGCCCATTAGGTAGGTACAGAAGATGCAGGAGTCACATTGAGTAGATACTGTAGATACAGTATGTAGGTACAGTAGATATAGTAGGCCCATTAGGTAGGTAGGGTAAATACAGTAGGTAGGTACAGTAGATATAGTAGGCCCATTAGGTAGGTACAGAAGATGCAGGAGGCACATTAAGAAGGTACCGTAGATACAGTAGGTAAGTAAAGTAGATATAGTAGACCCATTTGGGAGGTAGGGTAAATACAGTAGGTAGGTATAGTAGATATAGTAGGCCCATTAGGTAGGTTGGGTAAATACAGTAGGTAGGTACAGTACATATAGTAGGCCTATTAGGTAGGTACAGAAGATGCAGAAGGCACTTGAGTAGATACCGTAGATACAGTAGGTAGGTACAGTAGATATAGTAGGCCCATTAGGTAGGTACAGAAGATGCAGAAGGCACTTGAGTAGAAACCATAGATACAGTAGGTAGGTACAGTAGAGATAGTAGGCCCATTAGGTAAGTACAGTAAATGCAGGAGGCACATTAGGTAGGTTGGGTAAATACAGTAGGTAGGTACAGTACATATAGTAGGCCTATTAGGTAGGTACAGAAGATGCAGAAGGCACTTGAGTAGATACCGTAGATACAGTAGGTAGGTACAGTAGATATAGTAGGCCCATTAGGTAGGTACAGAAGATGCAGAAGGCACTTGAGTAGAAACCATAGATACAGTAGGTAGGTACAGTAGAGATAGTAGGCCCATTAGGTAAGTACAGTAAATGCAGGAGGCACATTAGGTAGGTGGATACAGTAGGCACAGTAATCAGGTGTGCTGTCATTTGAGAAAAGACTTTGCTCCATCTTTATGGGGACCTAAGTTCATACTGTGCTTGCTGCCTTTTACTTCTCTGTCAGTAACTGAAAACTTGCCTTGTCTGTTACACTTTTTGTCACATTTCAATGCCAATGTAAAAAATCCAGAGCAAAATCTTACCAACATAATTCACATCACACGTATAGCAGTGGCTCTATGGGGCACCTTAAAACTGGCACTGGTATTGTAGCACCCACAAAGTTCAACTGTGCTTCTAATTAATGAGCAGTCACACTGGGCACAACCGGGACATACAAGTATCACACGAGGGGGAAAAGCCTGTTCTGCTCCTGCAAAATCCATTTTACATGGCCAGTATGGGGATGAGTTAATACCAGGTGAATTGTTTTTCAGCCATGACTTCATAGGGGAGTTCACTACAAGCTACAGAGAGTTATCTCGAGGCCAGAGTCAGTTCAGCGTTTACGAGGTAAGGACTTTGCTTTTGTTGTGTGTTTCTTAAGGCAAATTAACACTAACAAATTGTAGTGTAACTGTAACTTGGTTCAGGTGCAATAATTGGGCACCAGTGGTTCTTATAACTTAACCAATGAACATATTTATTGAACAATACAATCCTCAATGGAGTGTACATACAGGACAAGCAGAATCATACATCAACAGTGGATAGGCATATACTCACAGCACCTTTTGCTCAGTAGCTGACCCCCACAGGGATGGGGACAATGTACACAACAGCAGCTCAGGATACACCCAGCTTTCTGCCTTTTCCCTAAGTGGAACCTGAGGGGAACCTCACATCCCTAGGTCTGTACAATTAGTACCTGGGATCATAATCCCATTCACAATTCTCGGAGGAGCCTCAAGATGCACAGCTAAATAGCCTGTCTATCTGTCACTCCTAAAATTACCTCTTAAGGTGAGTAGTCTATCTTTACTAGACCTGACCTGTCTAGGTTCCACTTCTGCTCTGCCTGCCTGCTCAGGCCTGAGCCAGCACAAGATGAACCCTGAGCACATGGATATCAAGGGTTTTATACTTTAGCACAGTGCCATCTACAGGTCACTATTGTGAACACCAAGAGGCATAGCTTTAAGCAGGAATATGTCCCTGCTCCTAACTGTATTTTAGGACCCAGTTAGGCGTCTATAACACTAGGGGACTGTCTGCTAAATCATACTGGGAGACTAATTTATCAGTCCCCTACACACCTATACTTTATAATTCATACCCCCAACCCATCAGTACTTGCAGGTCCCATACTCCAACATGACTTATTTTAACCAAATGAGTACCTCAGCCTATAACACAAAATCTGTTCTGGTATATAAGCCATGCTGGGCCAGGGGGTTGGGGTAAGTTTTTTTTTTTACTAGCGAAACAGACACCATCCCATTAAAGGAATATTATTCCAGTTAAGGGTACATTATCATTATCACTTGCAGTATGTAGAGAATGAATATCCGAGTGCTCATATCCTGAATCGTGTTAAAGCAACAATAAATGCTAGGGATGCCTGTTTATAAATAGGGGAAATCATTATTTTAAAGTCAACCACATCCTTTGGGAGCAATTGTGGCAATTATGCATGTAACAGTAAGTTTTCAGGCCCCGACGGCTCTCTCCTAGGCAGATGGCTAACACCTCTAGGAACTCTCATGCCTCTGCCGTATGCTGTTCACTAAAAGCTGCAGATAAATTATGCCCCACAGAAAGTAAAAAGAGGAGTCTTTTAGGAACACGTATATCAAATGCGCCCAGTCATTTTAGGCTGAGGCATAGCTGGTGTCCAAATGCAGTCTTATTTGCTGAACTACAACTGCCAGCACCAGCTGTCAGAGGGTGCAGCTCAGCAACAGGTAGAGTTAGGAAGCCTGCAGCGCTCATTTCATATAAAGGATGTATGCTGCCATCCGCATTGATTTATGCAGCCATGCAGAATGCATGTAAATTAATAGCCATTCATCATCCGAAGTGAATATATATGACGGGGCTATCCTAGCTAATGGACTGCAGGTTGGACATCCCCAATATCAACTGTCAGTTCCATCTCATTATCCTCCCTGCTGTGTGTGCCATGCAGTGTGTCACTGTAATTGTGTAAGCGTGGGTGCAGGGGACTTGCAGGTAGGAGCTCTGTTGCAATGGTGATGAATGCGTCACACCGGTCACTAATGAAGATGAATGCGCTGGTGTTGCAGCTGACCGACAGGGGCATCCTTGATCTGTCATTCCTCTCTCTGTAGGTGCTAAATCCAAAAAAGAAGTGCAAAAAGAAGAAATACATAAATTCTGGAACAGTGAGTATGTTTTTTTTGTACTTAGAGTCATAAGATCTGGCTGAGAAATTATTCAGATGGCAAAATGGTATCAATAGCCCCTCCATTGGCCTGAATGGCTTAGACCCTGCCAAGGTGGCAATTGCAAATGTTTTGCTTGCCACCCACCAAGATGGAAGTAACCTTGTCTCCCATTGACCTTACCCAAGGTCTAAGGGTTATAAAAGAGCCTGTGGGCTGGACCCATCCCACTAACTAAGAGATTACTATCACCTTAATGAGAAGTAGCAGTGTATCTGGGAGACACAAATACAGTTTATATTTAGCAACAAGTGTCTAGTGGCTTTATGATTATGGTTATTATGTTTATCATGTTCCTCAGAGACCTTTATATCTCCTTTTGCAGGTGACTCTCCTGTCCTTCAAGGCTGAATCAGAATACACATTTGTAGATTATATCAAAGGAGGGTAAGTCATTTCCTGAGCTCCCTGTTTAATGGCCTTGGTGAGGTGCATTATAGAGCCTGGGAGAAACAAACACATCTAGCAATAGAGATAAATGTGTCTTATTCCCTTATATACACACACATTCATTTAAAGGAGAAACCCATCCAAACATGTATTATTCCTTTGCTTAAAGGGGTTGTTCGTCCTTGAGATAACTTTTAGTATGATGTAGAGAGTGATATTCTGAGATAATTTGCAATTGGTTTGCTAGTTTGAAGCCACACACTGCCAGACCTGACGGACTTCACCACAGCTGCCACCCTCCACAACTCACACCAGTACCCCCATCCCCAGTGATCCATGCAGAGAGGAAGTGTTAGGAACTACCTTCCCCCACCCAAATTGCACCCCCTCAAGTTGTGCCCTAGGACCCTGTCTATCCCTTGTTTCAGCCCTAATGGTGGGTGGCACTTGAACCAAGAGTTTGGTGATGGTGGGCCATGGCTCCAGGGTAAGTTATGAGTGCACAGTTTGGGAATCTAACATAACTTGAAGGAGAACTAAATCCTAAAAATTAATATGGCTAAAAATGCCTTATTATATATAGTGAACTTATTGCACCAGCCTAAAGTTTCAGCTTGTCAATAGCAGCAATGATCCAGGACTTCAAACTTGTCACAGGGGGTCACCATCTTGGAAAGTGTCTGTGACACTCACATGCTCAGTGGGCTCTGATTGGCTGTTGAGAAGCTAAGCTTAGGGCTCGTCACTAATTATCCAGCAGAAAATGAGGTTCCCCTGTAATATAAGCTGATGCTACAGGTTTGCTGATTATTAAATTCTGATGCTAATTGCACTGGTTTCTGTGCTGCCATGTAGTAATTATCTGTATTAATTACTAATCAGCCTTATATTGTGACATTTCTATTCTATGTGTACTGTATATTGTGAGTGGGTCCCTAAGTTCAGTAAGTGACAGCAGCACAGGGCATGTGCAGTGAATCAGCAGAAAAGAAGATGGGGAGCTACTGGGGCATCTTTGGAGATACAGATCTTTACTGCTAAAAGGCTTTGGTTGTCTTGGGCTGGTACAGAAGCATAAAACATAGTTTACAGGATTTCTAGCTACTTCTTTAGTTAAGCTTAAGTTCTCCTTAAAGTGGCATAGGGTTACAGGTTGTGGAATGTGGCACCTTGTAAGACCCACCTGAACACAGTTCTGAGCTGATAAGTCACGGCATTGTACATTTTTCTCATCTGACCTTGTCTAAGTGACTTGAGTTAAATTTGTATGAACAAACCCTACTATGCCCCATGGTGGGACCCTGGTCCCTTTCACTTCAGCAGCAGAGCCCTAATGAGTCACAATGGAAGCACTCACTTGTCGGATCAGAGGGAACGTTGCTTTTCTGAGGATCATTTGATTGCATTCAATTTGTCAGAGTGTACAAGCTGGGGAATTATCCAGCCATCTCTTCACAGCCAGCCAAGGAAATAGACGGAGATTCTGCTATTACTTTTCTCTCCTTTTTTTTTTCCTAGGACGCAATTAAACTTCACAGTGGCCATTGATTTTACAGCATCGAACGGTGAGTATGGAGAGCTATTTTTTCCTCCCTGCAAGTTTTCCCCTCCATTCCAATTAATTGTGGGCTCTCAGAAACCTGAAAATAACATAAGTTATGTGTTGGGGGGGTGGGAATACGACGGGCTTGGTTGCTATGATAACTCTTAGGCACAGGTTGGTGTAGAGGGCCAGCTCTGAATGTGGAGTTACTGATGACTTTCATTCCTGCTTTGCCTTTAATAAACCTGCTCAATTGACTCCCAGACGTGTGGCAGCAGATCTTGAGACCAGTCTATTTCTGGAAGGCGTGTATAGGAAAGTCCTGTTGTAGAAGATGCATTTAAATGTTTATCATCCCCAGGCCTTCAAACTCAAAGTTATTTCAGTCGTCTGATGCAAAAACTCATTACTGAAAGCAAAAAGGGAATTTGTCTAATACACTTCCAATCCCTCTCTGCTTTCATTTATTTTATAGCCCCAGCATATTGCAATGACATTGAAAAGCTTCATAAATAATAACTCTGATTTAATATGTAATGGCTACACAACCTTCGGCCCAGCACTCATTGCTAAACTACAACATCCAGCTGCCCCCACCAACAACTAAAGGCTCCAAATGGAGCACCTATTGCACCATGATATCATTCACATATATGTGTCCCTGCCAAGAATGGGGGTGTCATCTGGGATATGAAGAAAGAGTTAAGGGCGGAAGAAAATAATATTCTTTGGACATACCTCCCAATGGTCCTGTTTTGATCTCCTGCACTGATGCCAGAAAAAAAATACAACGTTTCTGAAGCTTAATTAAAATAAAAGCCTTTTGTGGTAGAGAGCCCAGAACAGCTAGCAGCTGCACTTAGATAACAATTTAAGATAAGCAAAGAAATTATTGTAACTATTTAAGATATGCAGGTCTCTTGGGAGAATTGCGACTAGCAGTTTAAAGGGCAATTTACTTTCATTAGCAAAACTGTTATAACACATTAAAGATTTCACTAAAACTCCCAGAAATGTGTTCAGACTTTAATAACCTGCCAACATGTGTAAAATGGACATGGTAATTAGGGGGTGTGGTCATAAAATGAGCATGGTCAAAAAATGTTGCCGTGCTGCTTGCGGGACAAGTTTTTGGTCCCTCTTTTCATTTTCAAATGTTGGGAGGTATGCTTTGGGTCTCCTGGAGTAGAGTCTTTTATCAATCTATTCGTGCTGTGTGTGTCAGTTTAGGCAGGATAACCAGAGTTGATTATATAAGAGGGAGGTCTTGCTGGCTGTTATGTTTTGGTAGCCAAGGATGAGTAGAGTATAACAGTGCTTTATTAGCAGGCTCATGCAGCCATTACACAACAGTAAACAACTCTAAAACCACAAGCTGTATAGAAAGTATGCACAGTATAAGTCTTGAGCACAGTGACATCTACAGGCCATTTGTATAAACACCACATATTCCCCTTATAGTAGGACAGCAACAATTAAACAGTATGCATTTTAAAACAATATTATACAGTCTTCACATCACAAAGTCCTTGGTCCATGCAGGTATTCTCTCAGTGTGCCTTATTGGTTCACTTTCTTCAGGCCTATTGCAGTTGACATCAGGAGTAGGAAATTGTCCTTCATCAAATGGAGCTTCTCCAAAGTCATATCTAACAGGAGCAAGATGACTTGCATTCCATGTGCGTCCATCAGACAGTTCATATGTGTATGGTCCTCGCTGGCATCTCACTTCAAGTGGTGTAATAAATTTAGATTGTCCTTGTTTCAGTATTCCTTATTTCTTAATTCTGACTAAAGATCCAGGCTGAAAGTGTACTTCTCTGGCACTACGTTTTCTGTCAGTATAAGCCTTGCATTTGGCTTGGTGACATTGTCAGCAGTAGATGATTTTGTAGGCACAGTATTTTTTGGAAGTTTTATGTATGCAACATGTAACTTAGTGCGCATCTGTTTGCCATGTAATAATTCAGCTGGAGATGACATCTACAGTCCATTTGTATAAACATCACACTTGCATTAATGGGGTTTTGGGTGTATGGCATGTGTGAAGAGAACTAGGCACTGTCAAGGCAGATCAGGAGGCAAAAAGCACCAGGATTTGGTTGTGTCTGAGAAAGTGCTGAATTATATGTGTGCATACTCATATCTTAACTTATATCTTAACTTATTTGTGTGCACTAGTCCCACAACTTGTGTGTTCAAAAGATAAACGCTCAGCTTAGAGGGAACATTGCCCATGCCCATGACCTTAAAGGAGGATTCAACCCTACATAGACTGACCTCCCTCCTCCCCCCAGCCTAATTGTTGCCCCGGGCAAATGCCCCTAACATTTTACTTACCCCTCAGTGCAGATTCAGGGCACCAGAGTTCACGGGTGCCATCTTCTTCTCTTTGGTAATCTTCTGAATGAGACCAGTGAAGCGGTGCATGTGCAGTTGGAGCAAATTTCTGTTTCGCATGCGCTGAAACTCACGAAACTCATTCTGAAGATTAGCAAAGCGGCTCAAGATGGCGCCTGTGAACGCTGATGCCTAAATCTGCACCGAAGGGTAAGTGAAACGTTAGGGTCATTTGCCCGGGGTGACACTTAGGCTGGGGGGGAGGGGGGTCTATGTAGTATAGGAATTTATTACGTTTAGGGTTGAATTCTTCTTTAAGCAGTGGGTTGCATGACACACTTGAAGCTTTTAGGCTAATGTCACATGTGGCCTTAAAAGATCTGAAGCAGAACTTGACTTCTCCCCCAGGATTCCTAATGGCCAGGGAGAAAGGAAAGAGCCACAGGCTAAGATACAAACATTGTTCCTTCCAGTTCATTGTGTAAGAGTATATTATGGGATAGCCAAACGAAATGTTAAGTTCTCTAGCCACACACCTGTTAATTGTTCAACAATTCCATGAATAACAAACACATGCAACTGTTACTTTTTCAGCGCTCACCAAATAAATAACTTAGTTTGGGTGCTCATGCCCTGAACCCTCTGCTTCAAACAATTACTCCGTGTATTTTTGTGGTTCACTCACTGCTCCTGTTGAGTGGTCTGGGTTCAGCGCCCCAAACCCGCAGTAATTGATTGATATATATAACATCAGTTGATTGATATATTATGGGAAATACCTGCCTTAATCCATTTCTTTTGCTGTGTTTTGTTTCTCCCCAGGAAACCCTTCCCAGCCCACCTCTCTGCACTACATGAACCCCTACCAGCTCAATGCATATGGCATGGCACTGAAAGCCGTCGGAGAAATTATCCAGGACTATGACAGTGACAAACTGTTCCCAGCATATGGCTTTGGCGCCAAGATTCCGCCAGATGGCAAGATTTCCCATGAGTTCCCTCTGGTCTGTAAAAGTATTCTTATATTTATTTATTCATTTCACTGTATTTCTCATTCCATTGAAAATATTCCATTCTTAAATAAAGCAAAGGATCTATTTGAAGAATAACTTTGTTAGGGATTCCCAGCTTCAGACCCATCTATTGCTTTACTGCCCCTTCAGTCCTACTGTCATTTGCTGACCACGATGGCAGTTTTGGATTAATAACATCTAGTGGGCATCTTGTAGGCATCTAGTAGGCATCTTGGGCATGACTCAAGTCATGATATACATTTGGGTTTCAGTGGACAATGAGTTGTGTGATGTTTATGAGGCACAGTTATCCACAGTATATAATGCAGGTGTGGTGTGTTCATCATGTCATTTGGGGCAGAGTCAACTATATGATGCATTTGAGAGGCAATGACTATATATAATGCGTCAGGGGACAGATAGCTAAATAGTGCATCAAGGTGCAGTGTGCTTTTCTGTCCATCTGAGCAAAATAAATGCCAAAATACAGTTGGGCAAAGTGAGCAAAGTAGATTATTTGGAGCCTGTTAGTCACTTGAGGCCTAGAGCTTTTGACAGATCTACACTATCTCCCCATTGTCTCACTTTCCACCCGAAAAAGCTGTAATT
Source organism: Xenopus laevis (assembly GCF_017654675.1). NCBI lineage: Eukaryota > Metazoa > Chordata > Amphibia > Anura > Pipidae > Xenopus > Xenopus laevis. Next base: position 118,057,892 of record NC_054378.1, on the reverse strand, counting down.
GAGAATACGAAGGGTGAAAGGTTGATGTTGAAAGCTAGGTCCCCACTGAAGAGATGTGTTCCAAATATCCTTCAACTGCTGAAGAACCGCATGACAAGTACAGCTGCCAGTCTGGGTTCACTAGATATAGAATTCCATTCCATAAAGTAACTGACAGCTCTGCTCCCTCTTATGTTCTGCAGAAGGAAAATCTTCCACCACTGGAGACTCCTAATTCCCACATTCATCTGACACTTGATTTCTGCCTTTTTTCTGTCTGTTGAGCTGAGGCCCAAGGATGGCAGAGATCCTGTTACTTAACAGCATGGTTGTTTTGCCCACAGTACTTATTTCTAATTGTAACAGTGTGAATTGTATTACACAAATGGCCTGGGGGACACAATAAATAACACCTATTATCTCAAAATATCAAATTCTGCATCATAAGTGAAATTAATTCAAGTGGAGCTGTAATTTGGTCTATTTTAATCCAAAAAGGTCAGTGTCCAGCTATAGTAATAAATCATGAGTTACTCTGGACTCTAACACGACAGACGGGGCCTTTACCAAGTGGCAGTTATGAAGGGATGATGTACTTAGACTACAACTCACATAGGCTACTGTGGGAAAAAGTCAAGAAAGAACTCCAGGAGGTTCTTGCACCAAACAACAGAACAAGTGTATTTGTCAAAGACAAATGAGCCACAGGATTAAGGGTCAGGGCACACAGGCAGATTCGGAATGATTAGTCACCCAGCGACAAATCTCCTCTTCTTAGGGGCGACTAATCTCCATGAACTGCCTCCCCTGCCTTCCAGCCGGCTAAAATGTAAATCGTGTAAATAACATTTGCAATACCTTGTCTCTGTGGATTTTATTAGGGTCAGGGCACACAGGTAGATTTGGGGAGATTAGTCGCCCAACGACAAATCTCCTCTTCTTAGGGGCGACTAATCTCCACAAACTGCCTCCAATGGCACTCGGAGCGATTCGTTTTCTGAGGAAACCTCACGAGGAAACTTTGGGCAACTACGGAAAACGAATTGCTCCGAGTGCCATGGGAGGCAATTTGTGGAGATTAGTCGCCCCTAAGAAGAGGAGATTTGTCGTTGGGCGACTAATCTCCCCAAATCTACCTGTGTGCCCTGACCCTAATAAAATCCACAGAGACAAGGTATTGCAAATGTTAATATGCCAGGACAATTAGGCAGAGACAGTACAAAGTGGCACTATGTGGAAGTAATAGAGTAGTTGAAGTTGCACCTCTAGGATTAACTGCCCAGGCTTGGTGCCATACAGTGAAATAATCAGGGGAAAAAAATCTAAAGCCTGATTCCCTATCCAGCTGCAGTCCCTCCACTATAGGAAAACTCAGAGCCTAGGGGAGAGCTAATCCCTACTACAATCATTGTAGGAGCACAGACTGCTCTTGCTATTTAACCTCTCTATCTTACTCTCCTAGAGAGTGCTATGAAATAATCTGACCTATCTCTGGCTAAGCCTCATTCATGGGGTCCCTGATTTATCACTAGAGGTACTGGTCCCCCTGCAGCAGGAAGTGGTCATAGGCCAGTAGGCCAATGATAGAAATATGTTAATTAGATAATTAAGAGTTTGGTACTGTATCTCTCAGCCAATCACCACATCTGGACACACAGATAATGCTCAAACTCAGAAAATAGATTTATTTACAAGGTGAACCAAACTGCAGATTAGCAACCCAGATCAAAACATTAGCATTTTAGATTATGTATTTTACTTGAATCAGTTTTATTGGTCATCTTAATTTTAATCTTTTGTCATTGGATTTTATTATTCTGCATCATTTGTTACAAAGCAGATTTGTATGCATTAGCTTGTCTAGACATAACTTCTTTTTCTGTATGATTTATTGACAAAATTCTGGGGGCTTTCCATGTGCCAAGCAAAATAATTTCAGTTCCTATAACATTTTGTGCACTCGCAAGAACTTTAAGCTTAACCCCTTACTAGCCAACTTTGTCAGCTTGACCTGACTTTGAGGCCCAGTTACGATATTCAATTTGAACAATAACTAGATACTATACATGGGCATCTGCCCAGCAACTAGGGAAATAAGGAAGAGTAAGGATTTAAAGCCATAGGGACATACTAAACCTATGGGTCCCTACATGTTTTTACAGCCACAGAAAAAAAAATACAGACAGTAAATATTATGTTATGTAACATGTGTTGCATACACAGTATTAATGTATAATTCAGGAACATGTAACTTGCAGCCCCCAGTTGTTATTAAGTTGTTGCAAACTATACATAAATTTATACCAACAGATCATCTGGATTTAGGTGGAACATTCAAGAATAATAGCCTCCAATGGGGGCTTGAGCTGGCTGGGCTTTGGGTGGGAAAGGGGTGTATCTGGTTGAAATGTATGCATGTTCATTGCAATAAAATCTACATTCTTGCCCTTACCTGTGCTTTTTCTTTCTTTAGAATGGTGATCTAGAAAACCCAAATTGTGTGGGAATTCAGGGGGTGCTGGAAGCATATTTTAAAAGCCTTCGAACAGTTCAGCTGTATGGACCAACCAACTTTGCGTCTGTCATTAATCAGGTGGCCAGGTAATAGCTTCTTATCACTTGACTTCCATGTAGGCATTATGGCTAAAGTATCCATAATAAGTAGAAATTGATAACTCACCACACTGTGGAAGAGGCCCAGGTGCACCGCCCTGAGCCCTCAGCACAGGGAGCGGACGAACCGGAGAAAACTTTTAGGAAGCAGGCACTCAATAAAGGCAATCCTCCTCCAGGCAGATAAATTCAAAGTGAAAAGTTTATTGTGTCCTCAGCCTTACGCGTTTCGTGATAAACACTTAATCATAGGCTAACTATACAGAGCCTTGCTAAAAATATTTAAGCAGAAAAAGCACCAATCAAAACAATACACCAATTAGCACAAAACAAGAAGAACCAATCGGGGAACCTTTATTATGGCTCTACAGATCTAAATCCTTATAGTTATGCGACTAAATGTGGCCATATACAATAAGATCCGCTCATTTGGCAACGTTGCCAAATGAGCAGATCTTTCCCCAATATGCCCACCAATGGCAGGGTGGTATCAGGTTAATCCGAATGTTTGGCCCTAGGGATCGGATTACAACAAAGATACTGGGAACCAACAGGTTGAGGACCACATCAACTAGCCAATGCGGTCCCCAATGCCAGAAAAGTCAAAACTCCCTGATCGATATCTTGGCCAGATATCGATCTGAGATATCATCGGAAGCCCCATACACTGGTAGATAAGATGCCAAATTGGTCTAAAGGACCGATATCGGCAGATTTAATCTGCCTGTGTATGGCCACCTTAATTGAAGGGGTCTATGGTTTTTATTTTTGCAAATAGGATTATGCAAATTGGGGTTCATCATTTAAAAGTGAACACACTGAATCCTTCATGCTAATTAGCGATTTATTTAGAAGTACACTGCATGCATGTCTGACAACCACTGCAACATGCATCTAAATGAACTACTAATTAGCTGATTAGTTGATCCAGAGGAAGGCAAAAAAAAAAAACCCTTCTGAAGCCTCTCCTTTTGCCTTAGAGGGGAAAAAATCCTTCCTGACTCCAAAATGGCAATGGGACCAGTCCCTGGATCAACTTGTACTATGATCTATCTCCCATAACCCTGTATTCCCTCACTTGCTAAACACCATCCAACCCCTTCTTAAATCTATCTAATATATCAGCCTGTACCACTGATTCAGGGAGACAATTCCACATCTTCACAGCTTTCACAGTAAAAAAAAACCCTTTCTTGGGTGCCCACGTGTCAGTTGGAAGGACTTACTGGTAAATAAATAATTAGAGAGATTATTATATGATCCCCTTATATATTTATACATAGTTATCATATCACCCCTTAAGCACCTCTTCTTCAGTGTGAACATCCCCAATTTGGCCAGTCTTTCCTCATAGCTAAGATTTTCAATACCTTTTACCAGCTTAGTTGCCCTTCTCTGTACCCTCTCTAATACAATAATGTCCTGTTTGAGTGATGGAGACCAAAACTGTACGGCATATTCTAAATGGGAACTTATCAGTGCTCTGTACAGTGGAAGAATAACCCCTCCACCCGTGACTCTTTGCCCTTTTTAATACAGTTCAAGACCTTATTTGCCCTTGATGCTGCTGACTGGCATTGCTTGCTACAGCCAAGTTTATCATCTACAAGGTCTCCAAAGTCTATGGCAGGACAGTCTATCTCCCGATGCCTGTCTGTATATGGGCACCTTTATTCTAGGCTGTCTGTGGATAATGATCCATCACCTACTCTGACAAACCATATCCTAATGCTCTTCACCACTTTCTGAATGTAGGAGATGAAAAGGTCTTTTAATGCCAGAGTGATTATTTCACTGCTCCGGGTGGCCCGAGTGTAACCTCCTACTAACATGGGGTGTATGGGAAAGAGCAGCCAATTACATTGAAATAATCAGATGATCTGAGATGTAGCAAATATTCCCACAATCTCGGAATTAATGTCTCAAACCTGACTCGGCAGGGCAGAATGTGTTACTTCGAAGAGTACTTCATTATAATCAAATAATTCAAATTTTTCAAAATTATTTCCTTTTCTCTGTAATAATAAAACAGTAGCTTGTACTTGATCCCAACTAAGATATAATTAATCCTTATTGGAAGCAAACCAAGCCTATTGGGTTTATTTATGTTTAAATGATTTTCTAAGAATCCAAATTACAGAAAGATCCGGAAAAACCCCAGGTCCCGAGCAGTAATTGAGGCTGCAAAGAGAATGACAGAAACACACACACACACACATATATATATATATATCTTTTAAGGGTGAATGGTACTAAGAATGAAAAACAAGCAGTCACTTGTCTCTGTTCTTTCCATTCCGTGCTGTCTCACAGGGCCGCCGGGGATGTTACTGATGGATCCCAATATTACGTTCTACTGATCATCACTGATGGAGTCATTTCTGACATGGTCCAGACCAAAGAGGCAATTGTTAATGTAAGTCCATCTCTGTTTGGTTATTCGCTTTTAATTATCCCTGGAGCTGCTAATGATTATTCTGTCATCCCTACCCATAACCAGGGCAAGGTCAGGCTTCTCTAACTCACACACTGGGAATTCATGAGTCTTAGTGACAGTAATGAGCCAGGTTCTCCAATAAAATCTTTAATTGTCTAGCTAAATATGCTTATTTTCCTTTCATCTGCGGAGGAGGACAACTGTGAATCAAACCTATCAATTAAAATAACTGAGACGAGCTCACAAATGAGATTAATGTTAATTGCATTCAATAATTTTTCCATGTTTTGTTTGTTTAATTTTGTTACATCTGACATGCCTATACCCCATTCCTGCAAACATACCCCAGATAAACAGTAAAACACCAGCTGAAGTATTTGCCAGTTAGTTTAGTCTCCAGACTCCACCATTCATTGCTGCTCCCCACCCAGCTAAAGGTTTTGGGTTGAGTACTCGCTCCCCATGTGCCAGCCTCATGTTCAATCTCTCAGAATTGTGCCCCCTTCCCACTGTACCCTAGGCCATACCTCCCAACTGTCCCTTTTTCGGAGGGACAGTCCCTCTTTTTACAGCTCAACCCGCAGTCCCTCATTTGTACTGGAAAGTCCCTCTTTTCTCTTCACTGAACAGCCAGAAAAAGAAACTAAGGGGCAAATTCACTAAGCCGCGAAGCGCCGAACGCTAGAGTTAATTCGCTAGCGTTTGGCATTTTCGCTACTACGCAAATTCACTAACTTGCGCAGTGTACTGAACGCTACCTTTTACGCTAGACTTCCTTCGCCACCTCAGACCTGGCGAAGCGCAATAGCGTAGATAGGGATTGTTTAAAAAAAAGTCAATTTTTTTCTAAGTCCCAAAAAACGCTGGCGTGTTTTCTACATGATGTCTGATAGGCTGAAAAAGATCGAAAAATTTTTGGGGGCTCCCCTTCCTCCCCCCTACATTTCCTGGCTCATGGCAACTTACCTAGACAGTGGGCACATGTGTAGGGCAAAATAAAAATTTTTATTTGCTGATTTGAAGGTTTTCTTGGCATTTGTAGTGCTGATACGTATTCCTCCATTGAAATTTGAATTTCGCGCCGTATGCAAATTAGCCTTCGCTAGCGTAACTTCGCTTTATATAGCGAATCAACGCTAGCGCAACTCCGCAACCTTATGCTACCCCTGTGCGCAACTTCGGATTTTAGTGAATTTGCGGAGACCTGGCGAAACTACGCCTGGCGAAGTGCGGTGAAGTGCTGCGAAGTTGCACCTGGCGCAACTTCGCATCTTAGTGAATTTGCCCCAAAGTTTCTCACTTAATTGGCTTTTAGCAGAGAGCACAGAACAGCCACAGGTGCAAATAAGATACTTTGTAACAATTTTGAGACACAAAAACACAGTTTAGATAAGGAGAAATATTTTCAAACTTTCATAACCTGCCAAATTTTGTAAAACAAACATGGTAATTAGGGGGTGTGGCCACATAAAGGGGTGTGGTCAAAAATTGCTGCGCTACATGCGGAAAAAATTTTTTTTGTCCCTCTTTTTATTTCCAAAATGTTGGGAGGTATGCCCTAGGCAGGTGACTCTACTTCTGGCCCTTAACTCATGTTGTGAATGGTGGGGAGCCCAACTGAACGTTGGACCACAAAGAGTAGTTTTAACCACAAACAAATCTCTGATGCCCCTGGGGAATTGTGGGTAAATTATTGTGGTTTGATAATTTGGGTCCTCAGCTGATATACAGTATCACCTCACTGATTTTATTACACACATGGAAAACCTTCTAGGAAAAAATGTATTTGCTCTGTCTGGGCAATATGGGAGGGAGAAAGACCAGTTAAGCCAATATCCTAAATAGTGGGAATTGTAATTAGTATGTGTGACGGGCGTGTACAATATGTCCCTCCCACAGGGGAAAGGAAATAAGGGGAAAATAGTCTCTTTGCTAAAGAAAATCAGTTTTAATGGAGATGTGATATTAATTCCAATTAAAATGAGCGAGGTTAATAGTCCTGTAGAGAGGGGAAGAGAGAAAGGGGGGGTCTGGCTTTAGAACACAGAAGGTTTTAGGAAGAATCACAGAGCTCTGCTGCTTTAGCTTCTGCTCTTTATAGAGATAATGGATATGTAAGCCCTTCTCTATTAGTCTGAAATCTCCTCTCAACGCTGCAAAGCTCAGAATATATTAAACGCAAAATGAATGGTCAGGGAACTTCTTAAAAAATCATTTTAAAAATCATTATGAGGTTTTCAGAGATCAAAACTCTGAGTTTAATAGGAAATGCAGTACTGAAGTAGTTTTAACTAATGTTACAGGTGTGGGCAGGGCTGCCATCAGAAATCATGGGGCCCCACACAACAAAATTTTCTGGGCCCCCTTGCCGCCCCTCCCCTGGCCACGCCCCTTCCCTAACCACACCCTCCCACCAGTAAAAAGGTCACACGGACAAGCACAGAAACAGTAAAAATCATTTTGGCAAAAGGGTTATTAAGCTTGCCACCACATCAAGGTAGACTCTTTAAGCAGGTACCTGCTCTAAGATAAATTGTACTTACAATTCTACATATAAATTGTACAAATAAGAGCCATTTGGTTTAACCCCTTGGTCAAAAAATAACCGGTCCTAATAAGGACAATGGAAAATTGAAATGTGCCCCATTAAGAACTTTGATTAGTATAAATAAAAGATATACAACTTATCAGGGGCCCTGCATTGGGGGGATCAGGGGCCCTGCATGGAGGGGATCCGGGGCCCTAGCTTGGGGCTTTAGGGGCCAGCATGAGGCTTCAAGGGGCCCTTCCTTGGGGGGGATCAGGGGCCCTGCATGGGGGGGATCAGGGGCCCTGCATGGGGGCTTTAGGGGCCAGCATTAGGCTTCAAGGGGCCCTTCCTTGGGGGGATCAGGGGCCCTGCATGGGGGGATCAGGGGCCCTGCATGGGGGGATCAGGGGCCCTTGGAGCTTTAGGGGCCAGCATGAGGCTTCAAGGGGCCCTTCCTTGGGGGGGAATCAGGGTCCCTTCCTTGGGGGGATCAGGGGCCCTTCCTTGGGGGGATCAGGGGCCCTGAAAGGGGGGGATCAGGGGCCCTTCCTTGGGGCTTTAGGGGTCAGCATGAGGCTTCAAGGGGCCCTTCCTTGGGGGGGGATCAGCGGCCTGCATTAGGGCTTCAGGGGCCCCGCATGGGGCTTCAGGGGCCCCGCATTAGGGCTTCAAGGGGCCCGCATTAGGGCTTCAAGGGGCCCCGCATGGGGCTTCAAGGGGCCCCGCATTAGGGCTTCAAGGGGCCCCGCATTAGGGCTTCAAGGGGCCCCGCATTAGGGCTTCAAGGGGTCCCGCATTAGGGCTTCAAGGGGCCCCGCATTAGGGCTTCAAGGGGCCTGGGGGCTTAAGGGGCCCGCACGGCGGTTTAGGGGCTCTCATTGGTGGTCAGTGGCTCATTGGTGGTCAGTGGCGGGATCAGGGGCTCACATTGGTGGTCAGTGGCACTTACCTGCAACTCCAGTGGCGACTTCTCCTGTGCGGTCTTCTTATTCCTCCAGCGGTGTCTTCAGCGTCTTCGGCGTATCCAGGAAGCCGTTCCATCTCCAGGAAGACGATCCTTCTCCAGACGCATCTTCTATCTTCTGTGTGCAGGCGGCAGGCTGCGGCGGTTTAAATAGAGTTGCGCCCGTGCGTACTGACGTCACGCGTACGCACGGGACGCAACCAGTGTAAATTTCACCGGCTAAATTAATTCAGTGCGGCGCGGCCGGGCCCCCCTCAAAGTTAAAAATCCTGCGGGCCCGGGAGGACTGTACCCCCTGTGACCCCCTGATGGCGGCCCTGGGTGTGGGACCCCTTACTCAGCTCCCCTGAATCCAGAATGCTCCAAAACATTGGTAATTTGCTTCAAAGTTGTCGGATTTGCAAATTTGGAAGCAGGTTGCAGGCTCCCTACCCCCCTATCTGACCAAGAGAGGGTCAGCACTGGTTGAAATAGGTTTAGCAAACACTAACAAACATAAATCTCGATGTCCAACCTGACCCCCCAACAGAGTCACACAGTGTCGGACTGGGACACCAGGGGCCCACCCAAGAACCTTAGACCGGGGGCCCACTCTCAGTAATATTATTTTTCCTCTCCTCACTCAACCTCTATTCTAATCACTATTCTATACATATTAGGGAATGGCCATGAAATAGGCCAAATGTTTAGAAGCAGGAGGACCACTGACACCTAGGCCCACCGGGAGTTTTCCTGGTATCCCGGTGGGCCAGTCCAACACTGGGGTAACAGGCTGGATGGAAGGTGCTCCCATCTTTGGTTTATTTGTCACAGGCTGGAAATACCTGGGACCCCAATTCCAATACCCCCAATTATTCATATTTAGGTGGGAGAATCCTGATTTGAGATGACTCAACACATGCTCCTTCCAAGTGAAATCTTCAGCGTGGCTGCAATAATTACAATAATAAAAGACAATTCTTATGGGTCTTGGGAAGAGAAATTGTATCAGCTGTGTCGTATTTTCATGTCATTTAAAAAGTGAATTAATTCTAAAAGCCAATTTTTCTGCTTTTTCCAGGCTTCGTCACTACCATTGTCTGTTATTATAGTTGGAGTTGGCCCAGCAGAATTTGATGGTAATTAGGCTCTTCTTTCTAAAAAACGGTCTTTCCATCTCAGAAAAATGTCTGCCTGTTGCTTTGTAGAGAACAATAAATGCTGCATCAATGAGTTTGCAAAATGATTAATGATTTGCAATCATTATAAATGGAATCCATTTTCAACAGTGAGTTTTTTTTAGCTGAGGGCCCACCAGGATATTCCCCTGTATCCCAGTAAGCAAGTCTGACCCTGGAGCAGGCACCTAGTAAATGACATTCAGGGCTCACATCAAATGTCACAGGCCAATGACATCCTTACTGGACATAATGAGGTTGAGGTTAATAAAAATGCTGAATTATAAGATAACTCTGGTTACGGGCAAGTGCTGCCTGGTACAAATGACTATGGATGTAAATAATCTGTATCATTGTTAATATCATTCCTATTACGTGACACCATTACCCCATGCTCACTATTAGTGCTAAATCAGATAATCACAGATAACCAGCTTCAATGAGAAGAGAAGTCTCTTCCCCTGTAGAGAACAATGTAAGTAGATATTATATATATATATATATATTATATATATATAATATCATTCCTATTACGTGACACCATTACCCCATGCTCACTATTAGTGCTAAATCAGATAATCACAGATAACCAGCTTCAATGAGAAGAGAAGTCTCTTCCCCTGTAGAGAACAATGTAAGTAGATATTATATATATATATATATATATATATATATATATATATATATATATATATATATATATATATATATATATGCCATTTCATTATATCCCCATCCTCTGGGAACAGAACATGTGAAGGATTAAAAGATTGAAGGCTGTCAGAGCCACATAAAGTATAATGAAAAAGGATAGACAAAAAGTATCACATTTTAGTGGATATAAAGATTCGCCGGCGTCGGGTTAGAGTGCTGCTGGGAATGTTTCAAGGCTATTAATCATTCAAGGACATCAGGTGCATTGTCATCTTTCCTACAATGGTTGTTTGGAATCAGAATGATAATAGTTCACAACTTTACCATGAAAAATCAGAGAGAGGCAACTTTACCTCTTCTGACACTGCGGATAAATGGGAATTTATCGGGGCAGGAATAGGGGCAGGGGGTGGAAAGGACATTATACAAGTAAAGAAGTTGTTCAATGGTTATTCAGTGTGACCTCGTGGAGTAAAGGCAGCCTGCCAGCTCTTAGACTTGGCCAGCAGTTTCAGATCCTCCCTAGAATGGCAGTTAGTCTAGGCCAGTGTATTTATTCTCATTTAACTCTCTGGATCAACTGGCAGTTAGGAAAAAAAAAAAAAAGTTAAGAGGTTGAACTTAATGGACGTGTGTCTTTTTTCAACCTAACTTACGATGTTATACATCCTGAATGCCAACCTCCTGTAAACTTTAGTGCTTGGCCATATTTCCAAAAGCTGGTGGGTGGTGGGATCCTGAGCATACAAACAATCCATGCTACTCAGATTTCAGCTGTTGCCATTGTGCTACAAGAATGATATGTTATCTCTGTCTGTCAAATTTTTTGAGTTTTTTTTAGAAATATACAAATATTTTGCCCCAAGTACCAGCACCACTTGCTCCCATATACCAGTTCTGGGCTTAGCATTACCTTTATAAGGACTTACTGCTCTAATGCTTCTTTCCTTCTGGCTCGATAATGGAGCCCTTTCTGTAGGACAAGTCATCGGAAAAAATTGGAAGCTGTAGTTAAATAATTTATTCCACCTATATTTTTATCCACCAAGTGACCCAGATATCATACATTATTCCTATTTTAGCCAAGGAACAGATGTTGCTACTGTTGGGCTCTCGATTAGCAGATAGGGGTTAAATGACAGCATGGGAGCAGGAATAATTATCTTTATATGTATAATTGACCATAGTGTATGTTAATGTGATTGAGACTTTAGATGGGGGGTGGTTGTTAGAGGGGTGCAATGGACACCAAGTATATCTAGGCCCAGCTCTGTCTACTGCCATGTATAAAATCCAGCCATATAGATGGTCTCTCCTGTAAAACATTTAGTAAGATTGATTAACCCATAGCTTTTTGGATGTTGTTGGACTACAACCACCCCAAACCTTCTTTCAGCCCAGGTTGCCTGACTATGACATTCTGTATCCTATATTACTACTGTGTCATATTGGTTTGAGACCTGATGCTTGGAGAATTAAAGGGATAGGAGACCCTTTTAGAATTGAGATTTACCACTTCCATGTCCTGGTCTTCTCATTCACAGCAGGCGGAAGCCTCCTTACAAACATGGGACAACCTTTAACAAGGGCATAGGCCCTGCTCTTCTAAATACTTTTGCAAATAAGATTTTTTTTCTATTTTAAGTATTTTTTTTTTTTACACCGCTACAATCATAAATGTATTAACCCAAGCTCCCCCTGCTGTTAAGACAGAGCGAGAGTCATAGAGAAAAGAAAATCCTTAAAGGGATCCTGTCATCGGAAAACATGTTTTTTTTCAAAACACATCAGTTAATAGTGCTACTCCAGCAGAATTCTGCACTGAAATCCATTTCTCAAAAGAGCAAACAGATTTTTTTATATTCAATTTTGAAATCTGACATGGGGCTAGACATTTTGTCAATTTCCCAGCTGCCCCTGGTCATGTGACTTGTGCCTGCACTTTAGGAGAGAAATGCTTTCTGGCAGGCTGCTGTTTTTCCTTCTCAATGTAACTGAATGTGTCTCAGTGGGACATGGGTTTTTACTATTGAGTGCTGTTCTTAGATCTACCAGGCAGCTGTTATCTTGTGTTAGGGAGCTGCTATCTGGTTACCTTCCCATTGTTCTTTTGTTTGGCTGCTGGGGGGGGGGAAAGGGAGGGGGGTGATATCACTCCAACTTGCAGTACAGCAGTAAAGAGTGATTGAAGTTTATCAGAGCACAAGTCACATGACTTGGGGCAGCTTGGATATTGAAAATATCTCTAGCCCCATGTCAGATTTCAAAATTGAATATAAAAAAATCTGTTTACTGGATTTCAGTGCAGAATTCTGCTGGAGCAGCACTATTAACTGATTCATTTTGAAAAATGTTTTTTTTCCCATGACAGTATCCCTTTAATGAAGCAGACAGTGTGAAAACGTTAATAATGAAATCTGAAAACATGCACCAGTGCTCAGAAAAGAAATTTTCCATTGTTACATTATATTAAATCCACTTTCATTCAAACGTGGCTCCATTTCCCTTGCACCCCAGCAAATGAGTTTCTGCGTTCGTGTATTCCCCCAAGAACTTGCTCCTGGGCTGCTCTCTTCCCACTGTTCAGGCAAGAGGCAAGATTTGATCATAGTTATCCAGGCTGGGGATTTCCTATCACATAAACGAGAATCTTGCCTGAGAGATTGATGAATTCAGGATTCCTTGTATCTCTAGGCAACAGAGGTCTTTTCCATAAGTCTTATGCTAGGTCTTTATGTATATTGTCCATATATATTATATATTTACATATATCTGCCCATGGCTTGCCTCTATCCATAGTAACTCAGCAGCTGTTCCTTCCTCTTCATGTATAATACAGTATGTAGGGCAAGATGAGAAGGATGATTTCCGTATTTATTCATTTGTATGGTAACAACATTGTTCTAAGCTGTCATCCTGCTGTGGGGGAGACGTTACAGAGGCTACGGGTGCCACCATGCTTATTAGTCATGTATGTACAGTGTCGCTTTTTTCCAGCTGGCTTTAGTACATATCGATACCATCACAACATCCATTATTTCCTACATGAGAACAGCTGCTGCTTCCCTGCTTTCATTGCACATTTAGTTTAAAGGAGCAATATAGGTGTCTGTCCAACATAACAAGACTAATATATAGGCTTTAGCTTGGAAATGTGTTTCAACCATCAGTGGCGGAACTACCGGGGGTGCAATTGGGCCAGGGCCCGCACCCCCTCAGGGCCCCCCGGCAGCTAGCGCACTGCAGTTTTCTGGCCGCATCGGCCAAATCTCGGGTAAAAAAATCTGGTGCGGTGGGGGGCGGGGGCCGGCGGCACGTCCCGCACCAGGGCCCGCCCCCCTCCAGTTACATTACTGTCAACCATCATATCACATAGGTAACCCCTGTTATAATTAAGCCATTTGCTGGCATTCTTTACACAAGCTGTAATAGATTGATGTTTAATACTTGTGATTTGTATCAGTTGATGCACAGGGAATATTTTCGGTGCAAAGTGCACATTTGACCAAAATCCGCCATTCACACCCAGTGACAGAAAAATGCCATTGAAGTCAATAGTATGTTGCACTGGGGGAAGGCAGAGCAGTGAGTATTGCACTTATTGTGCAACCGCAAGACTATGGTGCAACATGTAGGTGCTCACGTAGTGCTGAGGGAGGTTTCGCTAAAAAAAATTGTTCATAATACAGTTGCCATATGACTGGACTTAACTGAAACCAGGACAAAATGCTGTGGACATTGATCTACTCAGTACCCATGCCTTTACATCATTACCCCACCCCTTGACATCATTACCAAATGTCATTGCCCTTTCCTTGATGTCACTACTATTACTATCATTCTTCCTATCGATGTGCGGGTTCGGGTTGAAATTTGGGCACCCATTGTGGGTTAGGGTTGGGTGTAGGTCAGACTGGGGAAGTACACTCCTCCACTGCTCCTGAAGATTCCCTGTCTTGGAACCAGAGGCACACGTAGAAGTAGAGTACAGCCTCAGACTCAGGTAGAAGTTGGTGCTGTCCTACAATGTCCATATTTTGCAGGTTAAGGTTTTGTGGGTTAGGGTCGGGTTTGGTTTTAGTTTTGGCTTTCCCATCCTCTTCAAGTCGTTTCCCTGCCCTTGTGACATCACTTTGCTGGTTTATACCCTCTGAAAAGGTGGCAACTCTAGTTGAGAAATCATGTAAAGACTGTTGTAGTGTGAAGGGAATTCCAGAGAAGGATAGGGCAAAGTTGTGGGCTGCTGTCAAGGGAAGTAGTACAAATGTTATCCTGAATGGTGGAGTCAGTGTAGAGATTGGTGCATAAATAGGGGTAAGTGAGGTGTAGGAGCCTGGCACACGCTTTAGGACTGGGGCAGTAACAGTCTGTAGAGGGGCCAGACAGTCAGTAGTGCTTTATAATAGTCAATACGTGACATGGTAGGACAGTGATTTAGAATCTTGGTGGCATCTTGTGTGGTTAATGGTTGTATTATAGAAATGCTCCATAGGTGAAAGGGATATGGTATTGAGCTGCAGGTATGAAGGAAAGAGCAGAATCAAAGATAATCCCTAGGCACCAGGCCATGGTTTAGGTGGTGATAAAGGAGCCATTTTTTTTAAATTCGTTAGTATAGAATGAAAAAAAAAACCACAAAGACAAATTAAACTTTTAAATTGCTAAGTCTTTATTAAGAAATAACTTACCGAAACTCCGCTTGTGCTCCTCTTCAGAAAAGGTGACGATCCATCATGCGGCGCTCGATTTCTCCTCCCTGGCTATCACATATAAGGAAGGCAGGGAGGAGAAATCGAGCACCACACGATGGATCTATTTTGTCTTTGTGGTTTTTTTTCCAGAAAAAAACATTATATTACTGGTCCTTCAATAGTAGTAGACACTTCCTGGGACACATTTCCCCCACCCTCCCCCGCCCAGTTGCCCTGCAGCCTCGACCTTACGCACAGTATTAAAGGGGAAGTAAAGTCTAAAATAAACTAAGCCTAGAAATTATGTATTTTTATACTAAACATAAACATGAACTTACTGCACCAAAAGCCTAATAAACAATGATTTATGCTTTCAAAGTTGGCCACAGGGGGTCACCATCTTGTAACTTTGTTAAACATCTTTGCAAGACCAAGACTGTGCACATGCTCAGTGTGGTCTGGGCTGCTTAGGGATTGTCATAAATTATCAAAACAGCACAAGTCAAATAATATCTGCCAGAAGCCGATACAACAAGACTTATTAATAATCAGAATATACAGACTGCACTGGGTCCTGTGTTGTCATGTAATCTAATGTGGATTATATCGTTTTTGTATTGTTTAATACAAACTGTCTCCAACTCTGCAGAACCAGTGGCTGCAGCAAAATAATCCTCCAAAAAGAATCCCAGTTTATCTGTTTAAATCTGGCTCCATGATCTTTGTCCCTGCAGCTGAAGTTGGATACAGTAAAGGGGATGTAAAGGCAAAAATAAAATCCAATACAAATCTCTACACAGTCGCCGACTGCTCTACAGGGAAACAAACAAAGCTGCTCAACTTCTGCATGGCTGGGAAGTAAGGCGGGAGCTCCCCCTGCTGTTCATAAGTAGGATTGTTTCCCTGCTCAGCAGTTAGGGACCATCTGAGAATTCCTATCCACAGCAGTAATTGAAGGGAGAATTTCACTGCATACAGTCAGGTTTCTTATAAAAACAGTACACATTTTGTAATTAAAGTATATTGGAGATAGGTTTCTTTTTCATTAAAAAAAGTAAAAATTGGATTTTATTTTTTTGGCTTTACATGCCCTTTAAAATTCTTCTCTTAGAAGCCGGATGGACTGGGCACGTTATTTTTAGAAATGCACAGTCCTACCAGATTCTTCAAAAACTGTCCTACTAAGGTGGGACAGGTAAGGGAGGCACATAATTGTTTATTTTAACCCCAACACCTCAATGTTTTTTTCCCTGGGAGAAGGCTGGTGTAAATATTAATAGCCAAATGCACAACATTGGTCTCAGATATGGATCTTTGCCTTTAAGAGTAAATTGTGTTTTTATATGTGATTATGGCGTGTAGGCGCTGCTGCTATTTTTACAGTTCCAAGGGCTTTTGGAGCCTCTGGGCTCACGTCCTCGGGATCATTCATGTGTCAAGATGAACCTAATTGTTTTCAAGGGGAAATCCTTTTAGTGGATTCATTTGGGAGGGAACCGGCTGCCTCTGAAACCATAATAACCCAATGCAACAGAAAAAGCAATACGCCGTGCAGTCGGCATGGCAATAGCAGACAGTCAATAATATTAGGAAAAGCAAAAGACCTGAAGATTTTACTGCTTCCCTGTAGATTCATTAATAGCACAATCCCTGCATCAGAAATACATTCTTGTCCTTGTGAACAGGAGAACTCGGCTGAATTCTATAGGGGGGTCTGTAGGGATTTATTGGAGGTTTATTTTCAAACAGCAAAATAAAGAAACTTGAAATCCTATTAAAGCTGTTAAATCAAATCACCCCACTTGTACCATATTATATCTTGTTGGGAAGATAACACTGGCTTAGTCTGTAACTCTTACACGGCCTTTACAAAACCATCACAAATAATGCCAATCTACTGGAGAAATAATATAGCTTTATACTTTGTGAGAGAGGGTCCTTGTGATATACAGTCTTGGTTTATTGGGCCTAAATACTATATTTAGGCCCAAACTAATTGCCACAGGTTATAGTCCTGCCCCATGTCCACTACCTACAAACAGTCAAGATTCCGGCAGAAAAGCCTTGATGACTTGACTGCATGGTGGTGGATAGCCAACCCCCTGATGATCATGCCTGTCAATAACATCACTACCAGGTTCTGCCCAGTCCCACTAGTGATGTCACTTCTGGTTTTAAGGGACTCCAAATTTTAAAGGGGGCACATAGCTTGATTCTTTAAGGAAGTATTTAGAATACATTTTGGACCCAGTTTCTCCCCCACAAAAAACTTATTTAGAGGGCCCCCACCAGGATTAGACTGGGCTGGCGGGACAACGGGAAAAAACCCGGTGGGCCCAGACCCACTCCCTGTTGAAATCCTCTTTCTGCCTTCACCTTCTCTTCTCTGGGCCGGACGCCGCAATAACACAGTACATGCATGCACAGAGCGGGGGGGGTAAACTAACTTAGGGGGACCCTAAGACAGCAGCCCCAGGACCGGATTTACATAGCAGGTGCCCCTAGGCCCACTGCTGTTTGTTGCCCCTTTCTCGTCCCCTTTATTTGTGCACATGCACAAATTTTCATCATCAGGCCGGGAGCACTGGGGATTGGCGCAAGAGAAATTGAAAACCCTATTGTATCTCATGATCAGCCCCAGAGCTTCCGAACAAATGTGGGTGTGCCGCCCCCTAAAATCTTGCTGCCCTAGGCCCAGGCCTTGGTGGCCTTTCCACAAATCTGGGCCTGAGAAGCCCTGATGAGCCCATGTCCCCCCAGTTTGACCCTGGCCACCACTCACATGCTGAACCTGCTCAGACAGTGGACCTCCAGCCAATGATGCATGCAGTTCTGTATCAACAGAAGCACATGTAATTACCCAGCAGCACATATCAGATAGTGGCCCTCCAGCTGTCTCTGAATCACTACTTCCAGGCAAGAGTGGGACAGTTCTGCTATGTGTTACTGGATAATGAGATAATGAGACTCATGTCCCTACATGTGAGCAGATGACCCACCATTTGTCACAGAGCTACAAATATTTCCATCTAAAGCTGGTCAGTTCATCTATGAAGCTCCGATATAATGACATATAAATCATTTAAAGCAAGTTTTTTTTGTTTTCTTTCACTATGCATTGAAAGGAAGGAGGAATATAATATTAGGAGAAAAGACTATGCACTCATCAGTTTCCCTAAACAGTATCACAAAATGATTCCAGTTTATCTAATGAACATAGTTACATAATACAGCTTAGTTAAAAAAAAAGATCAAAGTGCATCAAGTTCAACCCCTCCAAAAGGAAAGAGTTGCTTACGGCCAGTTTAGGACTTGTGTGCGGCCCAGATGTGCCTGAATTAAACACTGGGGGTCTGTGTCTATAAGATCTTTCCTTGATGTAACTTCAGCCCCTTGTTTCCCTTCACAGCAATGGAAGAGTTGGATGGAGACGAGGTGCGTGTCTCATCCCGGGGACGTTATGCAGAACGAGACATTGTGCAGGTATGACGCCAAACATTCTGTACATTCTGGGATATTGTCATGGCAGGCTGATCCTGGTTCTCCTTTCTCACCATACCAGTTGTTCTTTTGTTGCAGTTTGTGCCATTCCGTGATTATGTAGATCGTTCTGGCAACCAAGTCCTCAGCATGGCTCGACTGGCCAAGGACGTCCTAGCCGAAATCCCAGAGCAATTCCTCTCCTACATGAAATCCCGCGATATCAAACCTCGTCCTCTTTCTCAGTCTGGCCCAGTGCAGAACCTCCCTATGCACATCTGAGCACGAGCTACAAAGTGTATTTTTGCACAGGATGGGGATACCCCCCCCCTCCAGTACTTTTAAGTACAGGGTAAAAGCTTTGCCTATAACCCCTTTGCTAGGTCTGGCATCTACTTAGTACAGGGAAAAAACTGCAAATAAACTCGCTCAATCCCCATCTTCCAAGGGCAATGAAGAGTGATTAGGTGACCTCCACCCACTGATCTATCCAGACGTGGGGTTATAAGTGGTGGGTGCCACCTCCAGAAGGTCCAATGAAGCACATAGCGAAGAGCATAACCATTGCACTTGGAATGTACTCAGTGCGTACCTGGAAATCTTGTACAGTATTTAAGAACTTTTTTTCAATAATATACAAATACAAATATTGTACATTTTGTGTTACTGAGGAATTGTATAATGTAGTCCTCTTCTGTCTCCAAATATCTACAATAAACCCTTTACTCTCTGCCGTGCTCCTCTAATGAGCAACACCCTGACCCGACAGATAGAAACACGGAATGCCAGTTTATCCCATGGCTGTAGCATTGAAACCTTCACTTGCGTGTGGTGTCAGCCAGTCCAGGAGGAGAGCAGGAAAGGCTGCTTCAGAACTAACATGGCTTCTAGTATAATACGGTTGACCATTGCCAAACTGTATGTCCTTGCATGGCATTCATTTAGTGCAAGAGCTGCAAGCTCAATTGGGATTTGTTGGGCATGCATCTAAGCTTGCACTGGGATCTACAGAGATGCACGTCAAGCAGTTGAGTTTGATATGCATTTTGAAGTCCAAACCTTGCCACCAAAGCCTCTAACTTGATGCATGCTTCCATGCTCTATATGAAATTCATAGGAACACAACTCATACACCATTGTGCATTCAGTGCACATTAGTCAGTTAAGAAACCTACAGGGTCACCTAGGCATTTAGACATCACATAACACTTACAGAGTAACACGCGTGTTTCCATGCATAA
The DNA here is from genome assembly GCF_017654675.1 of Xenopus laevis. Classification (NCBI taxonomy): domain Eukaryota; kingdom Metazoa; phylum Chordata; class Amphibia; order Anura; family Pipidae; genus Xenopus; species Xenopus laevis. Next base: position 118,038,146 of record NC_054378.1, on the reverse strand, counting down.
ACTTGATAGACTGCCCGTGGACCTATACCCTTGAGAGTAGCCACCAATGTTGAACCTGGATAAAGACCATTTTTTCTGTGACCGCAGCAGTTGTCTGTGGCTATAAATGGCAGTTGCCTTAGCAGGAACAATTCGCTAGGTTTCCCACCTAGCTTGCCATGAGGGAATCACCATTATTAGGGTGGCAGCAGAATTATATGTAATAGCATAGGCTGCATATAGTACTTAATTATTCAGTTGTGAAATAATTAAAGGGCACATAATACCCTAAGATAACTTTGTACAGCATGGTTAGCAGTATCATGCCAGTTCTGCCTGAGGATCCCCACACTTATCTTTAAAGCCCTCCTTCTTTACATCCAAAACATAGAGCACACACACTGTTGCACAGGGTACTTGAACTACTTGCATTGCACCCCCCATGGGGGCAATGGGAGAAAATGGAGTTTTATTAACCTGCATGAGTGGCTCTATAGGGACTCGGGCCATGGTGGGAGCCAGAAAGAGTAAATACAGCAGCCAAGTTCAGAAAACTGTGCTAAATGTAGAGGAATAGTTCTGCAGACACAGAGTGGGACATTCACTAAGAATCGTAGTTGCGCCGCTCCGCAAATTCACTAAAGTTCGAAGTTGCGCTCAGGGGAAGTGTAAGGTTGCAAAGTTGCGCTAGCGTTACTTCGCCAAGCAAAGCGAAGTTACGCTAGCGATGGTTAATTTGCATACGGCGCCAAATTCAATTTCCAATGGAAGTATTCGTAGCAGAACTACACAAGCCTGGGAAACCTTCAAAACAGCAAATAACATTTTTTTTTTGCCCTACACATGTGCCCACTGTATAGTTAAGTTGCCATGAGTTAGGAAATGTAGGGGGGAAGGAGGGGAGCCCCCAAAATTTTTTCGATCATTTTCAGCCTGTCACCCATAATAAAGAAAAAACACCAGTGTTTTTTGGGACTTAGAAAAATTTTTAACTTTTTTTGAAGCAATCCCTATCTACTCTATTGCGCTTCGCCTGGTCTGAGGTGGCGAAGGAAGTCTAGCGTAAAAGGTAGCGTTCCGAAAAATGCGCGTGTTAGTGAATTTGCATAGTTACGTCTGTTGCACAAATTCGCCAGGCGTAAGGGTGCGAAGTAACACTAGCGAAGTTACGCCAGTTGTCCGGTGATGGCATCTCCCTGTACATAAGGCTCATTGTTATTTCATTCAGTGCTGCTGCTGCATGCCTATGGTTCAAGGATTTGTTTATGGGCAAAAACTAAAAGCTGTGCTCAGTAGTCCCTTGCCCTGATCTACAGAACCTCCTTCCCTGAAGAAGCTGGTAATAACCAGGTAATGTTTGTTCATTGCTGCCCTATGTACACTGGCCTGGTGCCTTATAAATAGTGTACTGATAATCCACCGCAGCGTTTTCTGCTTTGTCCCATGAATTTCCCATGAGCGATATGATGTAGCCATGTACTGAAATGCAGGTCTCCTGCACAAAATCCCATGGGAATTACCCAGCATGCTCAATGGAAATGACTATTCCTACCCCAAAATACTAAGGAACACTCAGCTTAGTAAATGTTTCCTGTGCTGTGAGTGGTGGGCACATAAAAACAATTGGACGGAATTGGATAGGGCCATTCCAAACATTGAAAGTGCTCTATCAACCAGGGACCCATCCACTCTGACAGGTGGGTAGCTATGGCCTCTGCTTTGGAGTGATTGAAATATATCTCCTATCTGACCAAGAACAGTTCCATGATGGATTTGGCTGGAAAGATCGGTAGCATTAAAATTAATTATATAAAGAATTAAAAGCAATAAAATGAGTTTCCCATTGGACGATCAACCATATGTTCTTCTTTCCATTGCTGTTAATGTGAGGGTGTTCCTTCATTGTAAACTTGACAGGTGGATCTCCCTTCATTCTGTCGCTAGCATTAAATAAGTAAATGAACAAGGTAGGAAGAATCATTTTGATGTCTAAGCAGGAAACTTCTACTGAAATAAGTTTTATCAAAGTAAATGAAATAAATATGTTAGAAACGTGTTCTGGCTGCACTTGTTAATGTTATTTAACCTTACCTTTATAAACACACTGTAAGTTGAACTCAGCTGGAAGAACAAAGACTTTGAAAGGTTGACTCGTGGGGAGCATCTTGTTTTAAAAATGTATGGTGGTACATCATCAGTTTAAGCGCATGACCCTAAGGGGACAAACACATGTTACATTTGCAAGTGCAAACCCCAAGTTTCCCATTTAAACAGAGCAGAGATGGGTTGTAGGAGGTCCAAGGGAATATTTCCAGTAGATAAGAGAAGATGAAGGTTCGGTTGCAGCTATATTGTCCTTTATATTGCAGTTATAATGTCCTTTTTGTCGTTAAGGTGGGTGATAGATGGAAAGAAAAGCCATGTTTGCAGCTGAACAGTACATTTAATATGTGACATCTATCAGAAGGAACAAAGGAAGGTTTCCAAGAAATCCCAAGCTCTTACGATTCAGTCATGATGCAGAGTAGACCGTTAGTGTATAGCTGAGAATATCATCTCTGATGGTTTTTTTGGAGCCACCTTTTTACAACAACTGTATATTTACCTGTACAGTCATCCTGGACACTGGACGAGAGTCTCAAATTTCTCTATTTAGTGTACGTGACCAGTTCTGGAGCTAATACAGAGAGAATATAGTGACCCTGGACCAATTGCCAAGTAGAGCACAACAAGGCTTCTTCAGTTGGATGGGCTGAAATCAAGTCCAAACTGTAGTTTAGAAGATGTTCTTCTGACTCACCAGACACCTCTGATGCCCCATGTGCTGCAGCCCTTAGCCCATAGCAAGGTGATAAATCCAAAGTGCAACAGTCGAACGGTGCTCGCAAACAGATGACCAGCATGTAGTATCAAAACACCATTTGAGGTCAGTTCTGCTGGCCAAGGATGTCATGAGCAATGGAGTCATGAACCTATTACCTCCAAAGTTCAGCTTATGGAGTTTGCAGTTTCTGGTGATTTTGCTTGGCACTGGTCATCATCCCTGATGCACAAAGACAACACCAGCAACTAATCAGAGGTCACTGTGGATGTTCATTAGGTGGATCACTCATTCTTCTCATTTTGTACCTTCCTAAAGGAAATATTAATCTGACTATACATTCTCGTGTATTTGTATGTCTACTACAAAGGTCTTACATTCTTGTCTCTCAGATTGGATGACCACCACCTTTCTTCTGAGCTTCACTAATGCTCCTACTGTGTTATAATCCCCTAGAAAGGAGCAGGTCCAGCAACACAGCGTAGTGGTCTGACAAAAGGAACCTGGTCATCAGATCTCAAGAGCTTGTGTTGGGAGAATGATCTGTGATATGAATGAAAGGTAACAGGATTACGGACACATGGGTGTTCCGCCATGGAATTTCCGTTTAAATGGATCTCCCATTTATTTGTCATTGGTGTAAATAGGGTGAAATATATATAGATACAGTATATATTGTACTTATAGAATCATAAGTCCCCTGCTCCATTCTTGATAGGGCACTTGGAGTCCATCAAATGTCCATCTAATAACCATGGATGCAGGGCGCTCTGAGCACAGTGAGTTCAGGGATAATAAGAATTTATAAGAGATTAAATAACTCTCTAACCATAAAAGAGCAACTGCTGTGTAAATAGCCAAAGAATCCGAAAAAGAGGGATTGAAGGTTGTGGATGGGGAATAAAAATAATGAAACACATAAAAGGGAAGGAAAAGTCCCAGGATTAATCTTTAGCACTGGGGTCCAGAAGCCCCCGAACTACATCCATGCACGAATAGAACATGGTACAATGGTGAAAAGGAGAAGCAGATTTTGGGAATGATGTGGCTCTGCTGAAGTTTCTACTTTAAAATAATCTCAGTGCCCGGCTAATTGGATCTTTTTTGTTACAAAAGCAAAGCCCTAAAGAAATTCACGGAAATGTGAATTTTGTCTTATACGGTACAGAGCACGTTAAACTGAAGGAGGTGCCTTTGGATAGACTGCCACTTAATGGAAGAATTTCAGAATTACAATCATTACTGTAATTTTTTTTTCTACATTGATTGCCATGTGCTTACTTTATATATTTTGTATCTGTCAGGCTAAGGACTAAGTTCCAGTTTTTTTTGTATTTAAAGAGTGGTGCCCTCCTTGGTTACCAAGAATGACAGTTGATGGACTCCATCTGCCATCTGGTCAAGTATTTTACCTGCGTGGCTAGTAAAAACAATGCTCAATGGCAATGTTATTAATAGGGACAAAATAAAATTATAGGAAGACCAGTATTTTTTTTTCTAGAAAAGGCAGCAATCCTACCTACAAGAGATGGTGGTGGATACACACTGTCCCAGCCAAACAGAGACTCTTGCTGCCCTGAAAAAAATGCTTTTACACCATGTACAGTTTATTGGCTGCCCAACACGTACTTACTTTTCTCAGTGTAATGTTGAGCCTTTATTAAGAGTGTGGTGCTCCTCTGGAGACTTGTGTCTTGGAATTTGAACTTAGGACACTGGCAAGAATCAGGATTGGACTGGGCTGGGGGACACCAAGAAAAAAACCTAGTGGGTCCGGCCTTCATAGGTCTCATCAACCTAGACCCACTCCCACACTTACCTCTTCTACAATAACACCCACATAGTTACAGTGGAGACAGTATCAGACTGGGAAGCCATGGGTCCACCAGAAAACCTTAGACCGTGGGCCCACTTTGCAAACTATTATTCCTCCTCTCCTCACTCAACCTCTTGATTCTCCTAGTCTTTTATATAAACTTACTATACTCTGTTCTTCCAATATTAAGTCTCTTTTTTCTCATAAAGAAACAGGGAATGACAATGAAATTGGCCAAATGGTTAGAAGCAAGAGGCCCACTAATAACTGAGTGGAGGGAGGTCTAAGATACGGGGTAGGCTGTGCACAGGGAGACCAGACATCAGGAGGAGGACTTCTGAGTTTGCAAGGAGGGCCGTAGTTGTTGTAGGCACAGTTGGCCCTGGACTTCAAAGTCCAACCCTGGCAAGAACCTTTCATGGTCAAAGAGAGATTACTTGGGCTGCCAGAGAAACCTGGGTAACCTCTGTGGTAGGATAGACTAGTGTTTATTGATTGAAATACTAACACACCAATACAGTGGAAACATGGAACTTTATAAAGTAATGTATCATTGATGTAAGAAAAGAGAAATAAAAATAAGAGACTGGTACTTTTCTTTTCCAATTATATTTATTGGTATTTTGCATAGATAATAAGAGCAAAACCAGCGAGCTAAAGTTCATCATCGCTTTTGTCAATTTATATAGTAAGAAGAAAAGAATTATTACATAACAATTCATTACAAATAAAACATCAAGAGAAATAAAATAAAAAAATATAGTTATATAAAATAATTCTTCCTCTCTACCAACCAAATAAACAAAATATTTACCAAATTAATGGACAAGGTTATGATCTTCAATCAATCTTGGAAGAAGAGTCTTCGTCGGAATTATACATAACCTTCTCAATAAAGACTCTATCCTCAAACTCCAGAATTTGAAAATAAGGAGTCCAAAGCCTTAGAAATATTTTCTCTAAAGCCCATGTTACTATATCTAAAACGTATTTCTTCATCTATGCAAAGAGACTTAAAGGGGTGGTTCACCTTCAAACTAGTTCTTTTCAGATAGATGATCAGAAATAACGACTTTTTCCAATGACTTTCTATTTTCTCTGTGTGACCGTTTTCCTAATATTGAAGTGTAATTTTTCACCTTCTGAAGCAGCCCTGGGAGGGGGGGGGGTCGCCAACCCTGTAAACTGTTCTAAATTAATACATTTAGTTGATATATTTCTTATCTTTGTCCCTGCTGAGCAGAATCCCTGAGTTTCATTAAAGGCAGCCGTAGAATTGATACAATAGTTGCTAATATTCCAGAGATGCCCACTCAGGGCCCCCCGGCAGCTTGCGCAACACTGAAATGTGGGCCGAAAATAGCATACGGAGGGGGGCCCGGCTGTGCATCCCGCAGCAGGGCCAGCCCCCCTCTAGTTACGTTACTGAACCCCTTTAAGATAAAATAAAATAACCTTTAAATCTGGGGGACTGGTACTTTTCTGTACGACAATTTACAGGAAGGTTACACAACCCCCTTTGCCTCCAGCATCCCCCGAGCTAAAATTCTAGCTCTGGCCAATCAAATCCTGAAATATAGAAATAAGTAATATAAATTACAGAGGTGCACATTCAGCAATTTTAGGGGGGTTATTTATCAAGGTCCAAATATTGGCTGCTACAAACTCCGATCTTTTTAACACTTATTTGTTATTACATTTTCCCGAAAATTTGCTTACGGGAAAAGCTCAGATTTTCAAGTTTTTTTTCGTGAATTTTCCCCGAAATCTCCGAATTTTTTGGACTTTTCAGCCGAAAGCTCCGAAAACATTGTGAAATTGCCCAAAACCCCCGACACAACCAAAAATCAATGGGACTGTTCCAATTGACTTTTATGCAACCTCGACAGGTTTGAGATGCCTTGTTTATATATTTATATAAAGTCCGATTTTATTTAAAAAAATCATGAATTTTTCGGATTTCGGGTATTCGGAGCTTAGTAAATAACCCCCTAAATGTGTATTATTTGGGTAACTTTACTAGGTCTAGAGTCTCTATATCTGTGCAGACAACACAAGGAGCATGCTGGGAATCTGCCTTTCAGGTTCTTTGAAGAACTGAATATTCTTGAATTCTCAGGAAGAATCTGTTGTGTTTCAGACTGAATCCAAGGAACAATGTCTCTTTAATGCAAAGAATGACCCCCGGCCTGTATAATAAAAAGGGGGACAATGTGTCGTGAGTCTGTCTTTTCATTTTACATGTTATTTTTAATGTCGATATCTTTACCCTGCAGTAGGATATTTATTGAGATTATTTATTTAAAAATTGAGGGTTCACTTTCCTCTGTATCATGCGAATAGTCGCTTGCAGCTCTGCCACTAAATGCTTTCTTATCTGCGCCCCTGCACTGGTGCCCAATCCAACCCTCTGCCCAGACACAGTCTGTTGGCATCTCTGTATGCTGCTATGTAAATTCGTTTGTGTGTATCCGCACCTCCTAACAAAACACCTTAATGGTAGATAAGTCCAACTTTATGAATGTGCTGACTCTGTATAAGCAAAAACAGAGAAGATCCTACAAGAAAAGAACTGTCAAGAAGAGTTCTGAACGTTGCACCATCCAAAATGCGACACTCTTCTTGGCAGTTCCTTACTTGTAGGATCTTTTTTTATCTCATGATACTGCATTCCCTATGACAGACAGACCCAACATAGCTTCAAGTTTCCTACAAAGAACACAATCACATTTTTGGAGTACCGAGCGCACAACAAAATATCATTGGGACTTCTCCTATTGACTATGCAACCTCGACAGGTCTGCGATACTGGATTTTCCGATTCAGACTTTTCCATCCTCTGGGTTTAATAATTTACGAAAAATTCGTGATTTTTTTTATAAAATCGGACTTTTAAAAAATAACGAATTTTTCTGAATTTATTAAACCCTGAGGATGGAAAAGTTCAAAGAGATATGGATGAGGAAATGTCCGATGATGTCCCAATACTATTTAAAATTGATGGCACATGAACTACTGTTATGTTGGGACATTCTTACTTGGAGAAATATATCTCCTCAGAGTGGATACCTAGAGGATTAAGGATTAAAAAATTCCCTACTTTTTCTAAAGATGACGTGGACTTTGCCAGTAAATGGAACAATACCTTATCCAAGTGTCCCATAGAACTAAAGGGTCTTGTTATTGATTATAAGAAGCAGGATCTTCTCAATACAAGGGAGGAAATAAAGGAGTCCCAACTCCTTAATTTGATGACGATTCATTGACATGACACCTGAGTTCGAAGGGTTTGATACCCAAATTAAGACATATTTACAAAAAAAAACCGTAAACTAAAAAGGGATAGAGAGACTACGAGAACGATATGGTGTACATCTGGAATAAACCCAAGTCTATACTTAAACATAAACATAAAAACAAATTCAGAAGTCAAAACCTTAATAAGTCCGTTTCCTTCTCAAGTGTTTCCAGTGATTCAGGAGAGGAGACTTCCTACTGTACAAAGGACTTGGAGATGACATCTTTACACACCACTAGGAGGAGCCCTACCGAAGCCGACCTGGATGATCTGGACACTGTAGACAATTCCAGAAAGGCAAAAAACTACCAAGGCCAGGATCTGTTCCCAAAACACAAGAAAATGGAAAGGAAGGAGTGGAACAACCAAACAGAAAGAAGACAAGAAGAGGTGGGAGGAGGTTCTGGAGACAGACGATATGGGCTAAGGATGAACAGGACAGGCCTTACTAAATGTGGTGAACATATCTTCAGTCACCCTGACTTTGCCACAGGAATGTATTTTGAGTCATGGTTTATCGCTTGCACCCACACATCATTTCAGTTTGTTTAACACATTACTAGACGTCAATAGGTTGGTACCTTGTTGCACCTTGTTTCGCTGCGGAATCATGCCCATAGACTTGTATGGCGTCGTGCGCCAAAAAAAATTGCCGCACTACAAGGTTTTTTTGACGCCCATAGACTTCAATGGGTGTCGGCGTCATTTTGCCAGCAGCAAATTTTTGACGAAACAAAACAGGTCAAATTCGCCCATCCCTAATGCTCATTGAGAACTAGAGGAGCTCCTGAAAACATGTTATAAGAGGAGAGGCTAGCCATCAACACACTAAGAGAGAATAGACCTATTACGATTAGGCACGCGGATAAAGGCGGGTGTGTGTTGGTGCTAAATACTGCAGATTACCTGTCAGAAGCTAGAAAACAGTTGAACGACCCAGACACATACCTTCATCTTCCACAAAGTGAGTATATGGAGTTGATAGAGAGACTAGTTACTTATCGGGTATCCCTGGGGTGGTGGATCCTCGGGACACTGACTATTTAGTCAGACATAAACCGATGGTCCTGATCTTCCACCACCTCCCGAAGATCCATAAATCACTCACGTCTCCTGATGGAAGGCCAATAGTGGCCAGTATAGGGTCCATCAATGAAGGCTTTTCGGTTTGTGTGGATACATGTTTAAAGCCTTTAGTTCCCCAGTTGGACTCCTATATTAGGGATTCAGGACACCTATTGGATAGGTTGTTCACCTTGAATTGGTCGAACATATATATATATATATATATATATATATATATATATATATATATATATATATATATATATATATATATATATATATGGGTGTCTATGGATGTCAAATCGTTATACACAACTATATCACATGACTTGGGTATACAAGCCATTACAGTTATTTTAAAAGTTACACACACACACGGATGATCTAATTCACTATACACTTTTGGTTTTGGAATTCTTATTAACGCACAACTTTTTTTACTTTGATGGGGGGTTCTACCTCCAGAGACGGGGGACCGCTATGGGAGAGTTATTCGATCCCACCTATGCCAACCTCTACATGGGTTGATGGTAGGTGTCCCGCATCTATGGATGTGAGAACCCCTTTCGAGAAGACATAATTTGGTACGGTCGCTATATAGACGACCTCTTATTTATCTGGGGTGGCCCAGAAGAATTGATAAAGGATTTTCACACTAATCGATATAATTTAAATTTACGCTTGAATATAACAAATCTGAGATTAATTTCTTGGACCTCACGTTTAGAGGTGATACACGCAGTGGTAGAATTGATTCTAATATTTACAGGAAGCCCACAGCGGGGAATACTATTCTAAGAGCAAATAGTTGCCATCCAAAACACTTTATACGGGGGATACCATACAGTCAATTTGTTAGATACAGGAGAAATTGTAGCCAGGATATTACCTTCAAAGAACAATCAAGACTTTTGGGACATAGATCACAAAGGTGAGGCTATCCAAAAGATATGACAAGGCAATCTTGTGAGAAAGCAAGTAAACATCATACCAACGATAGGTTCTACATATCCAACAATACAAATACCAATAAAGAGTTGGGTAAGAATAGAGAGAGAAAATACATCTGTGATATATTAGGGTCTCCAAACAGTATAATGGTTACTCACCACACAGGGGAAGTGGCCCAAGTGCACCGCCCCAAGCCCTCAGCACAGGGAGTGGACAAACCGAAAAATCAATGAGGAGCAGGCACTCGATGAAAGCAAACTTCAACCAGGCAATAGTCCACAGCCTGACGCGTTTCGTGTCATAAACACTTAATTATAGGCAGGCCTATGATTAAGTGTTTATAACACGAAACGCGTCAGGCCGTGGACACAATAAACGTTCTTCACTTTGAACTACTGCCTGGTGGAAGTTTGCCTTCATTGAGTGCCTGCTCCTCATTGATTTTTAAGAATAGAGAAAGAGACAAAATCTACTTTATGACGGAGTTCAGTGAGGAATACGAAAGAATCTGTAATGTAATCAGAAAGCGTCTCTCAGTGGTGTATAACGATGCCAGGCTGTCAGAAGTAATGTGTTTCAAAGAGAGCTCCTACACTGGGTAAGATGTTGGCACCAAGTTTAGTCACCTCAGAGCTGGGCCAAGTCGGGCAGGCGCCCAAGGCAGCCTGCCTGGCTGCTGTGCCAGCTAGTTGCGCGCTTCTGTGCATGCGCGAAAAGACGCTTCAGCACATAGACACTTCTGCGCATGGGTGAATCGACGCATGCGTTCGCATACTCACACAGATGGGCGGTCGGCAGAGAAGGGACCGGACTAGGGGTAGGAGTAAGTACGTGCCTGGCGCCCCTCCACCTTTGAGCCCTAGGCACGTAACTACTCTGCCTACCCCTAGTTCCGGCCCTGAGTCACCTCAATGAAGAACAGTCAGAGGGACACTTGGCTATCCATGAAGGGGAGCGATAGATGTGGAGCCACTACACTTGCAAGGTTATTTCTACTGGGCCTAGTTTTAAATCCAGTGTCACAGGAAGGGTGTATCAGAACCACAGCTTTTACAATAATAGTAAGAGGGTGGTATAACTGCTAGAACGCAAATGCTGTGAAAAATAATACGTAGGTCGCTCTACCCGCTGTCTAAAAGAGAGGATACGGGAGCATATAAGAGCCATTGATAAAAGGGATAAGGGGTCCCCTATTGGTAAGCATTTTGCCTTATGCTCCAAAAAAAGGAGTACATGACCTGCCAGTTAAAGAACATGTAAGGGAACCCCTCAGGGGTGGAGACCAGGCGCGGTCATTAAATGTAACAGAGACATTCTGGATTTTAAAGTTGGAGACAAGAATACCCAAGGGACTGAATACCAGACATGATATATCCTATTTATACTGATCTGATTTTGCGAACAAAACCACTCCCCTTCTACTCCTTCTTGAATACATGTACATTTATTTATATATTCATATCTTTATATATTTAATTATTGATGTTTTACAATTGACTTCCAGAACCTAACCTTACACCATACACCAAGAATAAAAGAATACACACACATAGTTGCAGGGATCATTTTAACTAACAGCATGTTTTTTTAATATACAAATGAGGTTTTCAGCTTTATGATGTTGGTTTTATTATGAGGATTAAAAAAAGTGATTTTAACTGTAGTACCATGTTGCACCCACCAGGGGTCACTATGTACTTTTTGTATATAACGTGTCTGTGACTTTTTGGATGAATCCTGAAACGCGTAGGTCGTAAGATCCTTGTAAGAGCTTGCAATAAAACTGCTATCTCCTTGAACGGAGTGCCGTCCATCCTTTTGGCTTTGATGTGATATTGAGCGGTGAGGATGCTGCGGACTGAGCACCCGACAAGGAGAAAACGGAACAGCCAATGGGAGGGTGAGCTTAGAGCGGTCTATTTGGTTTGAGTGAGGCGTTCGATAACTTCTAATATCCTCATATTTTGCAACAAGGGGTGCTTTATTTATTATAATACACAAGTTTCAGTGAGTCAGGTGACAGAAATGACATCAGAACTCACTGATGACATCAGAACTCACCGTTTTTAAGGATATCATTTACAAGATATTCATGGCTTTTGTGTATTATAAGTATATTATAACAGAATAAGTTTGCTTGGTCAAACCAATATTAGCATCAAATTACACAAAACTTTATATCCCAAAATGTAAAAACATGATGATCAGCATTTCCCATCAATATTATTAATCTATTTGACCAAACGCTGTTTCCTGTTACCTATCCCTTCCCATATCTGAATACTTCTTACCATGGACTTTATAGGGGTTGTTTAACTTTATCTTTTAGTATGATGTAGTGAGACATATTCTGAGCCAATTTGCAATTGGTTGTCATTTTTAACTATTTGTGTTTTCGAGTTATTTCGCTTTTTTATTCAGCAGCTCTCCAGTTTCAGCACTCTGGCTGCTAGGTCACAATTCCCCTAACAATCCTGCTTTGATTTGAATAAGAGACTGGAATATAATTAGTAGAGGGGTCTGAATAGAAAGTTGAGTAATAAAAAGTAGCAATAACAATACATAAGTAGCCTTTTGAAAACTAGAGCCCCATTTGAAAACTGGAATGAGTCAGAAGGCGGCAAATCGTCAAGAAAAATCTATAAAAAATGGAACCAGCCCTTTAAAGTGTCCCTTAAATGAGTGTCCAAAATGTAATTCTCTGCTGGACTAGAAAACTGGGAAGAAGATCTTATTAATTAAAAAATAAAAAAATCTATAAAAAATAAATAAATAATGAAGATCAATTTAAAAGTTGCTTAGAATTAGCCATCCCATAATATACTAGGGATTCAGCCAGTAGTCTGCCTTTTTCAGCAGGATTCGGATTCGGCCGAATCCTTCTGCCCAACCAAACCGAATCTGAATTTGCATATGCAAATTAGGGGCGGTAAATATGGTGTAAATATGTAACTGGGTAAATAGAAAGGGGACCAAATGGGACATAACTGATCAGTTAGTTTGTGAGCAGGTCAGATTCATAAGAAAACTGTTCTGTCCCAAGTGGCACCATCTAGTCACTGATTGGTTATTGACTGGTAACCAATAAGAGAGCTCAAAAGCAAGAAGCTGACTATTACGTTAGACATCCGGTCCTGTCCAGCCTTTACTGTAGATTATATTTTTGACTAAGTAATTATATTAAAGAAACCTTTTATTGTGCACAGATCTATTTATTCAATTTCCTTTTTACACTGAACGGTTTCATTAAAGATTGTCAACTCTGTGACTAATTCCTCCTAAATTACTCCCAAGTAGGGTTGCCACCTTTCCGTGGCCCACGATTTTGGCAGGGGGTGGAGCCATGATGGGCTTTCTGAGGAGGAGACTTTATTTTTCTCAAAATAATTATTTTTTTTGATATAGACACTCAAGTGCCCGGGTGCCTATATACAGTATAAATGAGGGATGCACTGAATTTGAGATTTGCCCAGAATTCTACCTTTTTCAGCTGGATTCAGATTCTCTTCCCCCCCTTTCCAAGTCCTAATTTGCATAGGTCTTGGTGGGTAGGGCGAGGATATATTATAATCTCTTCCTGGCAGGTGTTAGAGGAGAGACATGTTGATTTATTAGTATTAGAAATAGAGATTTAGGGGGTTATTTATCAAGGTCCGAATTTATCTCACTATTTTGAAATTAGAAATCTGAGCAACTCTGAATTCCCGAATGGACCTTATTTATGAAGAAAAAAGCCCAAAAAAATAGGGTCGGCCAAACTTGGGAGCTGTAGTTTTCCGCAACTCTGAATTGTAGTTTTCCGCAAAAACTATGTTTTTTCTGATTTTTCTCAGCTTTTTGCGCAGAAACCCCAAAATCATCGGATATCGGTACGGACATCAGCGCAGACGCTGGGACCTTCCCCATTGACTTATACAGGACCTCGATAGCTTTTAGATGCCAGGGATTCGGACTTTAATAAATATCGCAAAATTTGTAGGTTTTTTTGCTCTGAAAACTACGATTTATTCGAGGTTCAGATATTCGGACCTTGATAAATAACCTGATGGGAAGGTATAGAGACTGTTTTTACAATGACAGCACTTCCTGTTTTCTCCTTTTTTCTGATCACGCCTACTTCTGATGATTTCACTTCCGGTTTACAATGACAGCACTTCCTGATTCTTTACGGTCAGTGGGTCCGGGTTGCGCATATCACATATTCACATATCTTCTTAATGGCAAGAGGGGGAAAAGTCTGATCTGCACAGCAAGCAATTTGTCAGATTGTAGAACAAACCATTACAAAAGTACAGTTCTTAGTAGTGAACACAGTGTATTGTACTGATTCATACTATACAATTAAGGGGGAACTGAAAGATCGGGTGGGGGTGGGCCCACGTCCCCTGAACATGTCAGTGTCACAACCTCCCCCCGTGCCTTGTTCTTTTTTGTTGGAGCTGGAGGTAAAGGAGAACATCAATACTGTGAGGTGGGGAGCAGGTCTGGGTCAGTAGGGCCCATCAGGTTTTCTCCAGGTATCCTGCTAGCCCAGTCTGACCTAAAAATGCCAATATATGTGCTTAACTAGTTACTGGGCCTATATATGCCCCTGAAGTTGGGAGAATGCTACCACATTTTAGTTTTCTATAAATAATTATATATGTTTCTATGATTTAATTGAAGATTCCCTATGAAGTGAAGCCCACATCCCTATGGACATTTTTACAAAATGAAACGCCCTCCTCTGGAAGAGCATCAGATTGTGAACTTCTTTGTCAATGATAAATTCACAAGCAAGGCGAGTCAACTCCTCACAATCCCTGGAACCTGTACATTCCTTTATGGATTGCTATGGTCATTCTGGGTATTGTGATTGGTTATAATTAGGGATGCAACGAATCCAGGATTCGGTTCGGGATTAGGCCTTTTCCAGCAGGATTCGATTCGGCTGAATCCTTGTGCCTGGCCGAACTGAATCTGAATCCTAATTTGCATATGCAAATTAGGGGCTGGAAGGGAAATCAGGTAACTTTTTGTCACAAAACAAGGAAGGAAAAAATGTTTTTTCCACTTTTTACCTTCCGGTCACTAATTTGCATACGCAAATTAGGATTCGGTTCGGTATTCGGCCCGATTCTTTCATGTAGGATTCAGCCGAATCCCAAATAGTGGATGTGGTGCATCCCTAGTTATAATCACTTCCTACTTCCTGTAGGTAACACCAGAGAATATATTCCATGCTTCACTCGTATAATATCCATATACATATCTATTGATCTTTGTTTGGGACATGGTAAAAGTGTAAAAAAAAAAAAAAAAAGAGCTGTAACGGGAGGGAGTTAGGCAGTTTGCGCTAACTCTGCGCTTTCCTTTACCCAAGTCCCATCGTTCTGTATAATTCTGCGCTGATTAAATTCTGGCACCGTTTAATTTGGCAAAGAAATTGGACAATTCCATCACTTTAATTCTTAATAATAGACATTGCGGATTCAATATGCAGCACGATAGCGATATGTAACGACCTGGAACCCTCCCATTACACCTCCTTTGGTTTTCAGGGACAAGCTACTTCACTAGGCTACTCGCTCTTCCCCCTGTGTTTAGGCGCACCGGCCATACTACACTGTGTGGCGCTTGGAACCGAATAGTGGGAGCCGGGGGCTCAGTACCTTCCGATCACCTGCTGCAGCCTCGTAGGGTCATAGAAAACGGAGGCGCCTAGAGCGCAGAAAGATCACCAAGCAATGCATGCATGCCCCCGTCTCCCTCCCCACCACCGCCCACGTGAGCCAGGCAACTTGACTGACTGCAAAACCGGAGCTCCGGACTCGTCCAAGTCATTGAGCAGCGGCCGGGGACGGTCCCGCAGGGTCTTGAGCACAGACAAGCACTTGCCCCGTCATCCCCCCAGCAGCAGGCGTCGCTCTCCGTCAGGGAGTAACACTCTTTTGATAGTAGGTTGAAGCCGTCTGCCTTCACTTCTGCCACTCTGTTGGGCCTTGGCCACAGGATGTGGGGTAGAGGCCACTGCTTATCGCTGCGAGGCCAGATTCCAGTGCGATTGAAGGCCGGGTGATCTGTACAATGTAACGCTCCCTGATGCGCAGTTTGACCTCATTTCACAAGCTGTCAGTACAATATGGGATATAGCAAGGGAGGAGAAATTCAGCGCCGCTCAATGGATCGTCGCCCTCTCACCTTTTCTGAAGAGGAGCGGAAGTTATTTCTTAATAAAGGCTTTGCGATTTTCAAGTTTAATATGTCTCGGTGTTTGTTTGTTTTTTTCGAGGTGTACCAACGAATTTTTTTTAAAAAAAAATGTTTGATGTTACTTGTCCTTTAATGGTTGACTACCCCTTGACACATCTGTAGCACTAAGCACAATCTATAAATGTTCTCTCTACTTTCCTACTAAAAAAAAAACCCCACACAGCAGCCAGATGAGACAGGACAAAAGGCTTTATTTTTGAATAAGAAAAAATCTACAGTAAGTGCAAAAAAAGCAGAAGAAACAGGAGATACAAGTTTCCAATCTCCATCGTGTTGTGGGAACTAAACTATTTGTAAACCTTACCGAGTAGAGGACAGAACACTGTCTCAGGGTTAAACCGTATCATTTGGCAACAGTCTCGGTGTCAAGCCCACTGGGGGGGGATCTCCTACAAGATTCAGAGCAGAAGGCCGAGCTCTCTACTGTAATGGCTGTACAAGAGCGCGGTCACGTTATAGACTTAGTAACAGGAAAAACGATGATTACATTACCTCTAGATACTATGGCAGTATTAAGGAGCATTTCTTTCCTGATAAGCCCAAACTTTAATGATACAAGTGGCAGGCCAGCAGCTTAATGTATAGGAACATAGGATGGACCCTGCTGATGTACATATTCTTGTTCAATCCTTGGCAGATTTTTTTTTTGTTCTTTAATATTTAAAGATTTTAGGGAGTATGAAGGATGAAACCCCAAGCTAACCCCTTCAGTGCCACTGGGATCCCAGTCGTGGGCATTTACTGATAGAATTGGGCGGCCCTTTTGAAGAGGCTGCAGAAGGAAATAGAAGCAATAATAAAAAAAAAAAAAAAAGAAATACAGATTCAGACAAGCACATCATTTCTCTCTCAAAATAACAATAAAAAATATTTCTGTCCCATCCTGTGGGGGATTTTGGAATGAAGGTAAATGCCACATGTACATTTCCCCCCTGGAGGTATATTTTGACAGACATTCACGGCCTCTTTATTCTGCATTTAAATGCAAGCCCCCTCCCTTGGCCCTAATATCCCCTGCCCAGCCAATGACGGCAGCAACGCAGAGATCCTGGAGCAAAATGAGGAAGTCACATCTTGCAGCCGATCCACAAACATTAAAACTGAAAGAGAATAAAAAAAAAAAATATTTAATTAGTCCTATTCTTGAAATAAAACAAAAAAATCACTGAGGAGCACCTAACAACTTGGTGATTTTAAAGGGCATGTAAAGGCAAAAAAATAAAATCCCATTTTTACTTTCTTTAATGAAACAGAAACCTCTCTCCAATATACTTTAATTAAAAAATGTATACCATTTTTATAAGAAATCTGACTGTATGCAGTGAAATTCTCCCTTCATTTACTGCTGTGGATAGGAATTGTCAGACGGTCCCTAACTGCTCTGCAGGGAAACAATCATACTTATGAACAGCAGGGGGAGCCCCCGCCTTACTTCCCAGCCATGCAGAACTCAAGCAGCTTTGTTTGTTTCCCTGTAGAGCAGTCGGCGACTGTGTAGAGATTTGTATTAGATTTTATTTTTGCCTTTCCATCCCCTTTACTGTTTCCAACTCCAGTTGCAGGGACAAAGATCATGGAGTCAGATTTAAACAGATAAACTGGGATTCTATTTGGAGGATTATTTTGCTGCAGCCACTGGTTCTGCAGAGTTGGAGAAAGTTTTTATTAAACAATACAAAAACTATAAAATCCACAGATTAAATAACACAGGACCCAGTGCAGTCTGTATATTCTGATTATTAATCAGTTTTGCTGTATCGGCTTCTGGCAGATATTATTTGACTTGTGCTGTTTTGATAATTTATGATGATCCCTAAGCAGCCCAGACCACACTGAGCATGTGCACAGTCTTGGTCTTAAAAAGATGTATAACAAAGTTACAAGATGGTGACCCCCTGTGGCCAACTTTGAAAGCATAAATCATTTGTTTGATTAGGCTTGTGGTGCAGTAAGTTCATGTTTATATTTAGTATATAAGTGGGTTGAACATAAAGATTGCATTGACATTTTGTCAATTTCCCAGCTGCCCCTGGTCATGTGACTTGTGCCTGCACTTTAGGAGAGAAATGCTTTCTGGCAGGCTGCTGTTTTTCCTTCTCAATGTAACTGAATGTGTCTCAGTGGGACATGGGTTTTTACTATTGAGTGTTGTTCTTAGATCTACCAGGCAGCTGTTATCTTGTGTTAGGGAGCTGTTATCTGGTTACCTTCCCATTGTTGTTTTGTTTGGCTGCTGGGGGGGGGGAAGGGAGGGGGTGATATCACTCCAACTTGCAGTACGGCAGTAAAGAGTGAATGAAGTTTATCAGAGCACAAGTCACATGACTGGGGCAGCTGGGAAATTGACAAAATGTCTAGCCCCATGTCAGATTTCAAAATTGAATATAAAAAAATCTGTTTGCTCTTTTGAGAAATGGATTTCAGTGCAGAATTCTGCTGGAGCAGCACTATTAACTGATGTGTTTTGAAAAAAATGTTTTTTCCCATGACAGTATCCCTTTAAGCTGCAAAAACAGAAAAAACCCATCCGAGAAATTGGTACAATATTAGTAGTGGCAAAATCTACAGTTTGGTACATCCGGAGAAAGAAAGAAATCACTGGTGAACTCAGCAAGGCAAAAAGATCTGGACGTCCACGGAAGACAACAGTGGTGGATGATCTCAGAATCATTTCCATGGTGAAGAGAAACCCCTTCACAACAGCCAAACAAGTGAACAACACTCTCCAGGAGGTAGAGTTTCCATATCCAAGTCTACCATAAAGAGAAGACTGCATGAAAGTAAATACAGAGGGTGCACTGCAAGGTACAAGCCACTCATAAGCCTCAAGAATAGAAAGGCTGGATTGGACTTTGCTAAAAAAAACATCTAAAAAAGCCGGCACAGTTATGGAAAAACATTCTTTGGACAGATGAAAGTAAGATCAGCCTCTACCAGACTGATGGCAAGAAAAAAGTATGGAGAAGTTGTGGACCAGCTGATGATCCAAAGCATAGCACAGTTCTGTATAAAACATTTGGGAGGCAGTGTGATGGCTTGGGCGTGCATGGCTGCCAGTGGGACACTAGTGTTTATCCATCATGTGTCACAGGACAGAAGCACAAGAATGAATTCTGAGCTGTTCAGAGACACTGTCTGCTCAAATCCAGCTAAATGCAGTCACTTTGATTTGGAGGCGTTTCATAATGACCCAAAACATAGAGCCAAAGCAACCCAGGAGTTTATTAAAGCAAAGAAGTGGAATATTCTTGAATGGCCAAGTCAGTCGCCTGATCTGAACCCAATTGAGCTGCATTTCACTTGTTGAAGACTAAACTTCAGACAGAAAGGCCACAAACAAACAGCAAGTGAAAGCCGCTGCAGTAAAGGCCTGGCAGAGCATTAAACAGGAGCAAACCCAGAATCTGGTGATGTCCATGAGTTCAAGACTTCAGGCTGTCATTGCCAGCAAAGGCTTTTCAACCAAGTATTAGAAATGAACATTTTATTTTCAGTTTTTTAATTTGTCCAATTACTTTTGAGCCCCTGAAATGAAGTGATTGTGTTAACAAAAGGCTTTAGTTCCTCACATTTTTATGCAATATTTTTGTTCAACCCACTGAATTAAAGCTGAAAGTCTGCAGTTCAACTGCATCTGAGTTGTTTCATGTAAAATTCATTGTGGGAATGTACAGAACCAAAATTAGAAAAAAGTTGTCTCTGTCCAAAGATTTATGGGCCTAACTGTATTTGACATAAATAAAGATGGAGTGAACATTTTAGAGTCTACTGGCTGTTGCAGAGGCTAGAAGATGTATGTATTAAATGCAGTAAGGCACAATATTGCCCACATGCATTGGCATGATCATACAAAAAGCAAGATCTTCATGTCGGCAGGCAAATAAAACAAAATTCACGCTCACATTTTTTAGGAACTCCTCGGCTACGATACGTGCTCTAGCATTGACGGACAGTTTCATCTCGCTGATCTCCTTGTCAATCTCCTCCATGAAATGGATCACGAAGTCGACCAGTTTGTGCTTGTACATCTGCTCCGTGTGGAAGTTTGTGATCAGGAAGCTGATATCGTATCCCTGGTAACGGGAGAACATTTTCATCAGAACACAGTGGATATATAGTCACAGCCCCGCTGGCATAAGCCTCACCCACACACACCAGATTCAGTGAAAATAGAAGCCAACCTAAAAGCTTTAAAGAATACAGCAAGGAATAAGTCATGCTAAATGTATTAATGATACTGGAAAATACCTTCACGCTGACAAATTAATAGGAACTGGGATGTGTCTTACTATAGTACATCTTCTCATAATGTATTTCTGCCAAACGCAGCATTGCAACGATAGCAAACTAATAACTATTAAAAATTAATAGGGCTAAAAATGTCATATTTTATATATAGAACTTATTGCACGAGGCTAAAGTTTCAGCTTGTCAATAGCAGCAATGATCCAGGACTTCAAACTTGTCACAGGGGGTCACCATCTTGGAAAGTGTCTGTGACACTCACATGCTCAGTGGGCTCTGATTGGCTGTTGAGAAGCTAAGCTTAGGGCTCGTCACTAATTATCCAGCAGAAAATGAGCTTCCCTGGCTGTAATATAAGCTGATGCTACAGGTTTGCTGATTATTAAATTCTGATGCTAATTGCACTGGTTTCTGTGCTGCCATGTAGTAATTATCTGTATTAATTACTAATCAGCCTTATATTGTGACATTTCTATTCTATGTGTACTGTATATTGTGAGTGGGTCCCTAAGCTCAGTAAGTGACAGCAGCACAGAGCATGTGCAGTGAATCAGCAGAAAAGAAGATGGGGAGCTACTGGGGCATCTTTGGAGACACAGATCTTTACTGCTAAAGGGCTGTGGTTGCCTTGGGCTGGTACAGAAGCACAAAACATAATGTACATTTCTACCTACTTATTTAGTTAGGTTTAAGTTCTCATTTAAAGCACAGGGTATAACCTGCCTTACGGACCACTGTCCTGTCCCTCATTTACCTCTACAGGTTTTCTGCGCAGAATAAAGAAATTTTCAGCTCTCATCATCATGAAGCGCATGAATTTATGACATAAGATCTTTTCAATTTCATCTGCCTGGAGGAAGAGAAAAAAAATCTCAGTTAATGTCACAAACTCCACATGAATCAATTAAATATAATCACAATTCATATCAGAGAATATACAGAATTGAGGTTTCCCATGGTGGCCCATCATTTGCAAACCTGCAATGTATGCAATTAAAAGTGCTTTATATAAGGAATTTACTGCCTATTTTAATACATAAGGAAGTCACAGAGGAGTCCCATGACGATATGAAGTTCACAGACCTAAACGTTAAAGCAATCTGAATAAATTCAGGAAGATTCATAGTTGCACTTCCCTTTATTTAACAAGAATAAGAGCAGTGGTGCTGAGTTCTTGGACATATGGCAGTGCCCCATTTTAAGATCACACAACACCTGAATTAGGGAGGGGAGCTTTCCCTGTGCATTGTGCTGGTAAAAAGACACGAAATCAACGGTTGCAACCATATAAAGGCACAAGGCTGCAGGCTGAGTTATACAGGGAACTCTGAGTATCATGCATGTATTATAAGAGATAATGTACCCCCTACTGTAAATGATAAGGATATTAGAAGTCACTGAGGGGTTGTTCTGTGACCATATAAAGGCACAAGGCTGCAGGCTGAGTTATACAGGGAACTCGGAATATCACTCATGTATTATAAGGGGTAATGTACCCCCTACTGTAAATGATAAGGATATTAGAAGTCACTGAGGGGTTCTGTGACCATATAAAGGCACAAAGCTGCAGGCTGAGTTATACAGGGAACTCTGAGTATCACTCATATATTATAAAGGATAATGTACCCCATACTGTAAATGATAAGGATATTAGAAGTTACTGACGGGGTTGTTCTGTGACCATATAAAGGCACAAGGCTGCAGGCTGAGTTATACAGGGAATTCTGAGTATCACTCATGTATTATAAGGGATAATGTACTCCCTACTGTAAATGATAAGGATATTAGAAGTCACTGAGGGGTTCTGTGACCATATAAAGGCACAAGGCTGCAGGCTGAGTTATACAGGGAACTCGGAATATCACTCATGTATTATAAGGGATAATGTACCCCCTACTGTAAATGATAAGGATATTAGAAGTCACTGAGGGGTTCTGTGACCATATAAAGGCACAAGGCTGCAGGCTGAGTTATACAGGGAACTCTGAGTATCACTCATGTTTTATAAGGGGTAATGTACCCCCTACTGTAAATGATAAGGATATTAGAAGTCACTGAGGGGTTCTGTGACCATATAAAGGCACAAAGCTGCAGGCTGAGTTATACAGGGAACTCTGAGTATCACTCATATATTATAAAGGATAATGTACCCCATACTGTAAATAATAAGGATATTAGAAGTCACTGAGGGGTTCTTTGACCCAAACCGGACACGGAAGCATGGGGGCTGCCATAGAACAAACGGAGATCCTGCAGGTTTACTGTGGCAAAAAAATTTAATTGGAAAAGCTTGTTCCATAATAATGATGAAATCAGCCCTATAGTTTTGAAACATACAGGATGTATAACAAAGCACACAAACCATGCAAAAAACACCACAAAAGACTCCTACCTGTTTTACTGCAATGCTGACACGCACTGAGTTAATAGACCCCTCAATGAGTACTTTTTCTTTCTCATTTCGACTAATAACCACTGGCTGTAACAGCAGCTCTTTGCTACTCCTAAAATTTCAAGAAAAATTACAATAAATGTTAAAGAAAAAAACAAAAAAAAACAATGTTGTCACAAATATAGACATGAAGGGAATCAGAAAGCATATTATCATCCCCACTGGATACTGTCCCCCGATTGCTAATGACACACACAGCTTTTCTCTAATGACAAAGAGAACACTGGTTTCCTTTCAACCCCTGGTCATTTGTAAAATACATTCCCATTGATCACTAACAGACAGACACCTTTCGGGTCATTGCTACTGTCTGACACATCACATGACTTTAAGGGTTCAGGCAAATCCCAAACTATACCATTCAGTTCTTTCCCAAAGCTATACCCTCCGACTTGTATATTTAGGACTGTGTATATTTTTTAGGACTTAATGTAAGGAGGAAAAAAACCCTTCTTTTGAAACACAGAGATATTTCCTCTATAAACAGCCACGTGACGCGCACAAACACTCAAACCTGCCTTCCCGCTGGATAAAATGTAAATCGGGATAGCACTTGGCGCGATTTGTTTTCCAAAGTCGCCTGATGAGGAAACTTCGGTAAACAAATTGCGCCAAGTGCCATCCCGCCGGCGATTTACATTCTAGCCAGTGGGAAGGCAATTCGGGGAGATTAGTCACCCTGAAGAAGAGGAGATTTGTCGCCAGGTGACTAATCTCCCCGAATCTGCCTGTGTGCCATTCAGTCAGCATGCTAACAAACCTCTCTCTTCCTTAAATCTTACCTGACTTCCACTTCGGGTTTATTATGTCGTTCCACTACCTGCGATGAAAAGTTTTCCAAACATAATGCTGCCTGTAGAGTGGCGCGGACTGCATTGAGGTACGGGCGAAGTGTAGCCGTCTGAGCAGAGAGAAGGAAGATGAAAATGGACAATTTACAAACAGCTCACTGCTATACAATTCCATAGGCAACACACGTCCCTTTAAATGTGGCTTCATTCCATTCATTCATTCTCTATAATGTGGCTCTGGCCAGTATAGAGAATGCCCATTCTTAGACAACTAGTATGTGACTGCAGTGAAACAATATTCTGTGTTCATAATAATAGCATACAACTCGTTTAAAGGGGCAGTACACCTTTTTTTTTACCATGAGCAAAATAAACACTATTGATGCAAAAAATACATATTGGCTATCATTTAAAGGAGAATTCAACCCGTAATAAAAAAAAATATCTCCCCCCTACCCTGAGTAGACCCCCCTCCCTCCTCCCCCCAACCTACCTGTCCCCCCGGACAAATGCCCGTAATTCTTTACTCACCCCTCCGTGAAGATTCTGGCCTTGGAGTTCAAGGCAGCCATCTTCTTCTTCGTATCTTGACGGCATTTCCGGCGCATGCGCAGTTGGAGTAAATTTCCGGTCCCGAACAACTGTGCATGCGCCGAAAGTCACGGAAATTTTTGAAAAATTTCGGAATTTGCACATGCGCAGAAAATGCCGTCAAGACACGAATTTTACTGGAGAAGAAGATGATGGCTGCCGTGAACTCCAAGGCCAGAATCTGCACGGAAGGGTGAGTAAAGAATTAGGGGCATTTGCCCAGAGTAGGGTTTTTTCTTTACGGGTTGAATTCTCCTTTAACTGTGATAAAATACATATTTCTTGGTTGTTTTTATTACAAAGCAGTAAGAGAGAAATATTTTGCTATATCACTTAAAAACTTGCTATTAATAAACGGATTTAAACAAGGTAATGAGCTCTGCATAAACATCCCCCTCTCGTCAACCTTTGTTTTCATTTACAAAAAAAAATAAATAAATAATTTACAGAAATTCGACCTTTGATAAGTAACCCCCAAAAATTAGAAACTCTTAATAACATAGAAAGACACAGCATACCTGCCAGCCTACAGAGCAAACTGAGCAGGAGGGGTAGAAAATTAAGAGTCATTTCCTGCTGAGAAACACAAAATATGCCAGAAATACTGGATTTCAGATGCTCATTGCACAGATTCAACTCACAGGAGACCAAAGGAAATGTCTCATATTCTTGGGAAATAGCTGTACAACATAATCAAGATATGGGGGGTTCTTAAACGCTGTAAACCCACAAAAATAAAATGTTGCTTAGAGTAAATGTAATTCTAAGCAAGTTCCCTATATAACAATTGCAAAGTATAAGTGGGTTACAGTTCCCTGGGCCCATACAGACAAATAGTGTCCTTTCTTCCTATACAAACTTTTCGCAGGAGTCACATTGAAATACGAAGAGAGGTATTTTTCATGTTGATAAGCTTGTGTATAGTGCTCCATATGAGCGGGGAATGATAACACAGTGCCATGGAATATGTCAGAGCTATATAAATGAAGGATTGGCTCTCTCCATGCTCAATAGTTATGCCTACCACTTCTATTTAAAGGAGAACTAAACCCTAAAAATGAATAGGGCTAGAAATGCCATATTTTATATACTGAGCTTATTGCACGAGGCTAAAGTTTCAGCTTGTCAATAGCAGCAATGATCCAGGACTTCAAACTTGTCACAGGGGGTCACCATCTTGGAAAGTGTCTGTGACACTCACATGCTCAGTGGGCTCTGAGCAGCTGTTGAGAAGCTAAGCTTAGGGCTCGTCACTAATTATCCAGCAGAAAATGAGCTTCCCCTGTAATATAAGCTGATGCTACAGGTTTGCTGATTTTTAAATTCTGATGCTAATTGCACTGGTTTCTGTGCTGCCATGTACTAATTATGTGTATTAATTACTAATCAGCCTTATATTGTGACATTTCTATTCTATGTGTACTGTATATTGTGAGTGGGTCCCTAAGCTCAGTAAGTGACAGCAGCACAGAGCATGTGCAGTGAATCAGCAGAAAAGAAGATGGGGAGCTACTGGGGCATCTTTGGAGACACAGATCTTTACTGCTAAAGGGCTGTGGTTGCCTTGGGCTGGTACAGAAGCTCAAAACATAATGAACAACATTTCTAGCCTATTTCTTTAGTTTGGCTTTCCTTGTGCTTTAATCAGGATAAAATAACAGCTTCTTCCCTTTACACAGCATCAGCAACCACAAAATTCTATTTTGGGAGCTGGCTGCCTGAAAATACCAAAAAACAAAACAAAAAAAAAACAGTGAATTTAACACCAAAGGAACTATGTTTAATCCTTGCAGCAGCCATCTGCCTGCCTATGAACTATGCCATTAAATAGATACTCCCAGAATTACAGTTAGTATTTATTACGGATGCACCGAATCCACTATTTTGGATTCGGCCGAACCCCCGAATCCTTCGTGAAAGATTCGGCTGAATACCGAACCGAATCCGAACCCTAATTTGCATATGCAATAGATAACAGATAAGTTCTTGTGTATCTTGACAGCGCTATATAAATAAATGATGATGATGATGATGAAGTTCTGAAGAATCCCATCATATACTACAGAGCTTATCTGTTATCTACTGTGTATCCTGTGCTTGAATGGCTGCCCCCATGGCTACACAGCAACTTGTTTATATAAACTATTGTAGTGTATCTGAAGCAAACAGACCAGTTTTACCAGTGCAGGGTAGCAATAGATTATACGGTCATTCCTTTAAAACACTTTTTTTTTTTTTGTGATACTGTTCCTTTAACAACATGTAACGTAGTAAGGATTGGGCTGTAAACAATTTACATTCACCCATGGAACCCCTTGTAATAATACTTGTATCAGCAACACTGTCATATGGTAATTATATTAAAGGGGAAGTTGACCTTTACTTTTAGTATCCTGTAGTGTCCTATTCTTACCAACTTTTCAATTGGTCTTTTTTTATTATAGTTTTTAAATGGTCTTCCTCTTCTGCCTCTTTCCAGCTTTCAAATAAGTGCCTCTAACACCAGCAGTCGAAACACTATTGCGCTGTGAAGCTACAATTTGCTTTTTATTCCATAACTTTCCCCCAAACTATTATTCAAACCACTACCAGGCATTGGTTAAATTAGATCTCAGCAACCCAATAGCTGAAACTAGACCATTAAAAGAAAACCCTAAAAATAACCAGTTTCTAAATGTCTTGGAATGCCACTCTCTAAATTAGTGATCCCCAACCAGTGGCCTCACTGAATTCCAGGCTTGTATAAAAACCAGGCGCACTGCCAAACAGAGCCTCAATGTAGGGTGACAATCCACATAGTGGCTACCAAATGGCCAATCACAGCACTTATTTGGCCCCCCAAGAACATTTTTCATGCTAGCATTGCTCCTCAACTCCTTTTACTTCTGAATGTTGCTCACGGGTTCAAAAGGTTGGGGATCCCTGCTCTACATCATACAGTACATCATACAGTACATCAAAAAGTTTATATATATAAATAAAGGTGAACTGCCTCTTTATAAAAATATGTTTGCCTAATGAGAGATTTAAAAAAAACAAAAAAAAACAAACAAGTTTCCCATATAAATTCATTACAAATTGTTATTGGTTCTTTTCAAACCATTCATCAATTTAGGCAATCCAGTTTAGCCTGAAGTTCACGGATAATCCAGGGTCCTGTAAGGGTCAGGCCACACAAGCAGACTTGGGGAGATTAATCACCCCAGTGACAAATCTCCTCTTCTTCGGGGCGACAATCTCCCCGAACTGCCTTCCCTCTGCCGGCTAAAATAAATCGACTACGGCAATGCACATGCAGCGTTTCGTTTTCCAAAATTTGCCTCACGAGGAAACTTTGGGCGACTTTGGAAATCGAAGCGCCGCGTGTGCATTGCCGCAGGGGATTTTCATTTTAACCGGCGGAGGGCAGGAAGCTTGGGAAGATTGTTGCCCCAAAGAAGAGGAGATTTGTCTTTGGGGCGACTAATCTCCCCGAATCTGCTTGTGTGGCCTGACCCTAAATTGGAAAACCCCAGGTCCTGAGCATTCTGGATTACAGGTCCCATACCAATACTAGAAAGTGCACTAGAGTTCAAGCATTTTGTCCCCCAGCTACAGGGCTATAAATACCAGGAAGACAAATCACCAAGACCTTCAGGCCTGGGGAGGAATCCTAAAATACCAATCATGTGTCCCTGTAGAGGACCTCTTGTATTTCTTGGCCCACTGGTGCCTCTTTACCCAATTCATACAAACCTTCTGCCGTGGTTTAATGGACTGGATAAATCTGTTCCCTTAAATATAGCCGGGACAAACAAACAGAGAAGCAGAAATATTGAACTATTGGGAAGTAACACAAAGGAGCTTTCATTGAAACCTATGAAAGTTTAATACAATCCCTCAGCACAAATGTGTTCAATAGCAGCAGAGTTTCCAGTTATCAAGAGAGGGATAATCTCCAGCCAGTCCTTCCATATTCCATACGTGTAATTTAGGACATTCCTGCATCTGTGGGTGGGTCTAATGTGCTTGGAGGCATCTGAACATGCCTGTACAGACCACCATAGGGCTTTTTTAAAGGGCCAGCAACAAAACATTTACAAACTTTACACCAGTTCTAACATGACGCTCGGAGTTGCAAATGCCTGTAGTTTTTCTGGTAGGACTTTTGGAGGGTGCAGTTCATAAACCAGGTGGGACTATGTTTAGATGCTGACGAAGATTATCACAGGCATGCTGAAATGAAAACCATGGCTTCTATTTTAAAGACATGAGGATGCACATTACATACCAATATGATCTGTATAAACATTGTACAGTCAGGCTTAAAGGAGAAGGAAAGGTTAAAACTAAGTAAGCCTCATCAGAAAGGTCTACCTAAATATACCAGTAAACCCTCAAAGTAATGCTGCTCTGAGTCCTCTGTCATAAGAAACACCACATTTCTTTCCTTCTATTGTGTACTCATGGGCTTCTGTATCAGACTTTCTGTTATCAGCTAAAACCTAGTTGCCCCTGGCGTGAGCATGCTCAGTTTGCTCCCCCCTTCTCTGCTGTAATCTGAGCCCACAGCTATAAGCGAGCACGGAGAGACTCAGGCAGGAAGTGATGTCACAGCAAGCTAATACTTCAGCTGCTATCCTAAACAAACAGAGTTTCTAGAGCTTTTTACTCAGGTATGGTAAAACATTCTCCAGAATAAATATAGCATTCAAGCTTGCAATATTGCAGCTCTCCTTTAAGATATAAGCTGCTACTGGGAATATGAATCTGCATGAATCTCTCCTTGAACAATTCCTCCAGGAACCCCAAAAGCATACAGGCAGGTTAACTGGCTCCAACTAAAAGTTTGTGTGAATGTGAGCCTTGGAACAAATGACCTAATGTGCATAAATGGAAGGAATTGTTCAGTGTAAAAATAAAAACGAAATAAATAGATAGGATGTGCAAAATAAAAAATGTTTCTAATATAGTTATTTAGGCAAAAATGTAATATATAAAGGCTGGACTGACTGGATGTCTAACATAGCCAGAACACTACTTCCTGCTTTTCATCTCTCTTGGTTTCCATTGATTGGTTACCAGGCAGTAATCAGTGACTTGAGGGGGAGACACATGGGTCATAACGGTTGCTTATGAATCTGAGCTGAATGCTAAGGGATCAATTGCAAACTCACTGAACAGTTATGTCCCATGTGGCCACCCTTCAAGTCACTGACTAACTCAGAGTTAGAGAGCTGAAAAAGCAAGTAATGTTCTGGCTATTATGTTAGACATCCAGCCTTTATACATTATATTTTTGGCTAACAAACTATATTAGAATTTTTTTTTATTTTGCACAGCCTATTTACCCAGTTTTTATTTTTATACTGAACTGTTCCTTTAATATAGATTTATTGGATTTAAACTATTTCAGCATCTTCAATTCCTTTTCTTCCTTTTCTTCTTGCGAATTTCAACGCAGGTCTGGGCGTAACTCTAAAGCACAAGCATGTGCAGGTTCTGAAATAAGGGCGGTAATCGAACCATCAGCCGTCTCTTATATTATGGGCAGCTAATAACAGCTTAATGGACAAGCAGTGATGTTGTTGTTAGGCTGAGGTAAGATTACAACACATCCTATGCTATGAGAGCCTGCTTACCCTATTACACCTCCAGCCTGCTGCTCTCTATGTGCCGTAGGAAACAACTGGGTCTCTTTCCCATTCAACTGGATCAGATGCTACAGCAGTAACAAGGAATATTGAAACATTAAAGTGGATGATGGCACATGGGGCATATTCTCCATCTGTGTTTTTGTATCCAAAAATGGCCAGTCAGTCTGCCATTGGGTTTAACTGGAACAACTGACACGGAGTATTCCAATTACACATTAAGATAAGCACTGCGGCAAATGTAAGATAACGTCACTTTAATGATTAACTTTTGGGAGCCAACTTCCCTCTCAGGACCTGGCCCAACACAGATGTAGGAAAAGAAGGAAGTGATTAACACTCCAGCTAACCACCTTCCCACTTCAGAGCTTTTATAGCAAAGTGTATGTGAATGTGTCTGTGTGTTTCATGACCATATAAAAACCTGAGGCCGAAGGCCGAGTGCTACAGGTCATGGAAATCACAGGTAACTTCTAATATCCTCATATTTTGCAACACGGGGTACTTTATTTATTATAATACACAAGTTTTAGTGCAGGGGTGTCCAAACTGCGGCCCGAGGGCCACATGCGGCTCAGGATGCATATGAATGCGGCCCATCTTGAAACGCTTGGTTCCCGAGGAAATAGGAGGAGGGGGACTCTGCCCATTGCCCAGTTAGTAATAATAATATAATAATATGTCTATTTAATATCCAGGTGTCCCATATTCCAGTGTAAAGCTCCATCTGGTTATCCAACTGGCATTGTAGTTCTTTTCTGTTTATTTCCTTTACTTTTACAAATCAAACATGTTTGTGTATTTCATGTGTTAGAGAAGAAATAACTGCAGCACCTCTTTGTTGCAAAAGTGAAAAGGTTGTGTTTATTGGTCAGAAACCATCAGGCAAAGTTTTGGGCTTATTCTCGCCGTTTCTCAAGCCTGTATTTCATGTGTGGCCCCAGATAAATTTTCTTTTTCCAATGTGGCCCGGCGAGCCAAAAGTTTGGACACCCCTGTTTTAGTGAGTCATGGGACAAAAATGACATCACTACTCACCGTTTATAAGCATATAAAGATATTTATGGCTTTTGTGTATTATACATGTATAAAGCATTTCTCAAGTCTATAAAGTCCTCCCTCGTGTCCATTGCCTTTCTGTTTTGGTCCCTTGGTGAACTTCGTAGGTCAATCCAAATAAAATACCTGCAGTGGACACACAAACTTGTCTCCTCCCGCCCCTTCTATTCAAACTGAGGTTTCATTTAAGCTGATTCTCAAAGAAGAACAGCAGACAAACATGTCAAAACCTGACCTAATCTTCATACCAGCAATAAAATCACTAGCGAGGATTCCTCAGTGTCAGACTTACTTTTCTTACTCACTGACATTATACACCAGCGTTTTTTTTAATATTTTTTTTAATATTTAATTTGAAGCCCCCCCTTGAAGTTTTAACCTTTCATCAGGGGCCCCTTAGCCATGATGAGGTAAAACATAAAGGAATCTATCAGTATACCAGTCATTCAGCCAAATATTGAAGAATATCCAGGACAGCAAACCTTCACCTCAAATCTCACCCTAACTGACCTTAGAGCTGGGCTTTCTTTCTCTCTATAAACTCCTCTTAAACAAATAGTAACAACAAAAAAATATTGCATTTTTAAAGGAATGACAATATAATATACTGTTGCCCTGCAGTGGTACAACTGGTGTGCTTGCTTCAGAAACACAACTATAGTTTATATAAACAAGCTGCTGTGTAGCCATGGGGGCAGCCATTCAAGCACAGGATACACAGTAGATAACAGATAAGTACTACTATAGTTTATATAAACAAGCTGCTGTGTAGCCATGGGGGCAGCCATTCAAGCACAGGATACACAGTAGATAACAGATAAGTACTACTATAGTTTATATAAACAAGCTGCTGTGTAGCCATGGGGGCAGCCATTCAAGCACAGGATACACAGTAGATAACAGATAAGTACTACTATAGTTTATATAAACAAGCTGCTGTGTAGCCATGGGGCAGCCATTCAAAGCTGAAAAAGGAGAAAAGGCACAGTATACACAGTAGATAACATATAAGTACTACCATAGTTTATATACTACTATAGTTTATATAAACAAGCTACTGTGTAGCCATGGGGGCAGCCATTCATGCACAGGATACACAGTAGATAACAGATAAGTACGACTATAGTTTATATAAACAAGCTGCTGTGTAGCCATGGGGGCAGCCATTCAAGCACAGGATACACAGTAGATAACAGATACGTTCTGAAGAATTCCCAGGGGGTCCCTTCCCAATAACTGGGAACCACAATGATAAACACACAGTTACACATTATTCTGTTTATAATTATTACTATCATGCTTTGTTTATACAGAACTAGAATACTGCTTGGGGATATATGCAAAAATATGTAACCATTCACAACAGCCCTTGCAACAGGGGAGCTTACTATCTTTACCTACCACGTACACACAGAAAGCTACTTTTGTATGGAGGAGGGAAGCCAGTGCTAACACAAGCACAGACCACACAGTGACAGTGGACTGCTAAGAATACAATGCAACAAAAGTATCTATTGTACCAACTTTATTACTCTCTGTGTATATCCCTAATAATCAGGCAATATGCCCATGTGTATCAGCCTAAGTAATTATAATTAAACTAAGAGATGTGAAAAGAGATGTGAAAATATCTTGACATAGGAGCACAAGTATAAATAAATTACATAGAGATTCCCCTTATTAAAATTGGTTGCCCTCACCTTAAAAACCACATCGTCTCTGGCAATATAAGACAATAAATAAAATGAATATAAACCAGATAACACAGGCAATCACATATACAAATACAGTCACGTAACTAGATATTACTGGGCCCCACAGTAGATTATTTTTTAGGCCCCCAGGTTGACCAGTTTTACCAATATTTATTTAAATTGTATATGAATTAGGACCTCATGGCGCCCCTATACGTCCTGGGCCCCCCTGCAGCCGCAGAGTCTGCTTTCTCTATGGTTTTGTCCCTGTAGAAATAACAATCTGCCAAAGGACAGATAACTCTCATTCATTTTAAAGGAGAACTAAACCCTAATAGGGCTAAAAATGACATATTTTATATAGTGAACTTATTGCACGAGGCTAAAGTTTCAGCTTGTCAATAGCAGCAATGATCCAGGACTTCAAACTTGTCACAGGGGGTCACCATCTTGGAAAGTGTCTGTGACACTCACATGCTCAGTGGGCTCTGATTGGCTGTTGAGAAGCTAAGCTTAGGGCTCGTCACTAATTATCCAGCAGAAAATGAGCTTCCCCTGTAATATAAGCTGATGCTACAGGGCTGATTATTAAATTCTGATGCTAATTGCACTGGTTTCTGTGCTGCCATGTAGTAATTATGTGTATTAATTACTAATCAGCCTTATATTGTGACATTTCTATTCTATGTGTACTGTATATTGTGAGTGGGTCCCTAAGCTCAGTAAGTGACAGCAGCACAGAGCATGTGCAGTGAATCAGCAGAAAAGAAGATGGGGAGCTACTGGGGCATCTTTGGAGAAACAGATCTTTACTGCTAAAGGGCTGTGGTTGCCTTGGGCTGGTACAGAAGCACAAAACATAATGTACAGCATTTCTACCTACATCTTTAGTTTAACTTTCTTGTCCTTTAAGGGCAGCGACACATGCTCAAATTCGGGGAGATTAGTCGCCCCACGACAAATCTCCTCTTCTTCGGGGCGACTAATCTCCCTTAACTGCCTTCCCGCCGGCTAGAATGAAAATCGCCGGCGGGATGACACTTGGAGCGCTTAGTTTTCCAAAGTCGCCTGATGAGGAAACTTCGAAAAACAAACCGATCAGAGTGCCACCCCACTGGCGATTTACATTCTAGCCGGCGGGAAGGCAGTTCGGGGAGATTAGTCACCAGAAGAAGAGGTGATTAAATCTCCCCGAATCTGAGAGTGTGTCTCTGCCTTTAAAGGTA
This sequence comes from Xenopus laevis, assembly GCF_017654675.1. Taxonomy (NCBI): domain Eukaryota; kingdom Metazoa; phylum Chordata; class Amphibia; order Anura; family Pipidae; genus Xenopus; species Xenopus laevis. The sequence continues at coordinate 118,004,273 of NC_054378.1, read as the reverse complement.
TGTTAAACAAACAAAAAATTATTAAAATTATTTGCCTAGCGAAAGATCTTCCACAGAACTTTTCGTTAGAGGAGGGTTTATAGTTATTTGTGATTAGAAGTGAAGGCAGTTCCAGTACTTCTTACTCTTGTGACAATGTAGCAGAAGTCAGCTCTCTGGCAGCCAAGACTCCATCTATCTCAATACACTGTAGATCAATTGGCTTCTGCTACACTGTGTCAATAGTCAGAACCAGCAGTGCAGAGCAGAAAGGGTCAGACGGGCGCTGCTTTCAGTAACAAACACTACACGCGTAGAAACCATGTGAAAATATTATTGGAACGTCTTTTTAGCCTTTAATACGTGAGTAAAAGGAAGTGCAAAGTAAAACGTGTTGCTGAACTGCAGCTCTTCCCATCCCAGATGTCAGTTCTAATGGAAAAGCAGAGGCACAGGGAGCCCTTAAAGAACTGTGTCTGAATCAGGGGAACTACAGAGGAGGCAGAGGGAGGTACAGGGGCCCCATGAGGCTCTAATTCATATACAGTTTCAATAAATATCGGTAAAACAAGTCAATAATTTTCTGTGGGGCCCAGTCCACTGAGCTGAAGCCTAATCCTACGGAGAGAGGCTGTCGGTAGTTGTAGTTCTGCACGGTGTCGCTTTACGTTGTATGAATCAAAGACAAACATTCCTACGACGGCCCCCGCCCAAGACCGGTTGCCTAAGCCACTCCGGGACCGCTCCCTCCTCAACCCACAGGCGTGTCACGGCGGCCTACAGTCCGGTTCTTTATCCCGGACACTAACCTCATAGAGTATCGATTTATCACTAACAATCCCCCGCCCCTCACACTCACCATCGCTCCGGTATCCCCCCGATAGCGGAAGTGACAGACTCGCGCATGGGCAGTAACTCTCTTCCCCCTCACTGGCACAGCCAGCGGTCGGACTAAACCATCAGGAGGTGGGGGGGTGATAGAACATTCATACTTTATCTTTCAGCCATTTCGCTTCCCCGAATTAGATATGAATATTAACGGGAGCATATCTCATTTCCATTATTGTTACATGACTATAAGCACGTACTAATTTAGAGCAATACAAATTAACTCGGCGTGCATCCTCCTTTTCAAAATGGTCCGGCTCGCCCCGCTTCACACCATATTAGGGAATATGGAATGCAATGCGGGTTAAACCAAATTTAAGTATAGGGGGTGTATAAACAACAGAACCAGCGACCGAGTTAGATAATTCATGAGAGAAATCATCACGATTGCTAGAGGCTTATTACACCAAAAACCCGCGGATCTATTGCAGGTACACGTCGGTGTTGTTACTGAGGGAGGCCACGGGCTAAGCGTTCTCAATGCCGCCATTGCGCGCCAATTACGATTCTTGTCTTCGGTTCATTCTATCGAGGCACAGAATGGGGGCGTAAAAGAAAATTGTGCTTTGCAGACGTTAATACGTTGGGTAAAAACGAGTCCAAAGAACAGGCCTGATACAGACTGGTTAGTGCATTCACCACAAGCTGACACCCCTATTTGTATTCCCTCAGTGGTACGCTCCCGTGTGACTGACAGGCGGTGACAGCGACTGCGTGAGGAGCGTGGCTCTGCCCCCTACTGGCTGCGGGGAGACAAAGGAACGAGCAGAGCAGTAGTAGCAGGATTCATTGAGGGGGCCAGGCCGGAGTGTGGGTACGTGTGTGGCATTGTTGCTGAATAATACACTGCGCGTGAGGGCTGCGCTTTTATTTGAGCACTACAACTCACAGCGTCCCCCTTTGGCAAAGCGACTGCTTCTCTACCGTTACCTGTACTTACCTGGATTCATTTGTAAATTGTAATGGTACAGTGTACACATGCTGGGCATTAGAGCTGCAGATGGTTGTGCTGCTCATATTAGTACTGGTGCATTGTGGGTAGAGTGCAGGGCATTAGAGCTGCAGGGCTTGGGCAGTTCTGGTGCATTGTGGGTACAGTGAGCTGGGCATTAGATCTGCAGATGGTTGTGCTACTCATATTAGTACTGGTGCATTGTGGGTAGAGTGCAGGGCATTAGAGCTGCAGGGCTTGGGCAGTTCTGGTGCATTGTGGGTACAGTGAGCTGGGCATTAGATCTGCAGATGGTTGTGCTACTCATATTAGTACTGGTGCATTGTGGGTAGAGTGCAGGGCATTAGAGCTGCAGGGCTTGGGCAGTTCTGGTGCATTGTGGGTACAGTGAGCTGGGCATTAGATCTGCAGATGGTTGTGCTACTCATATTAGTACTGGTGCATTGTGGGTAGAGTGCAGGGCATTAGAGCTGCAGGGCTTGGGCATTTCTGGTGCATTGTGGGTACAGTGTGCTGGGCATTAGAGCTGCAGATAGTTGTGCTACTCATATTAGTACTGGTGCATTGTGGGTAGAGTGCAGGGCATTAGAGCTGCAGGGCTTGGGCAGTTCTGGTGCATTGAGGGTACAGTGTACACATGCTGGGCATTAGAGCTCATATTAGTACTGGTGCATTGTGGGTACAGTGTGCAGGGCATTAGTGCTGCAGGGCTTGGGTAGTACTAATGCATTATTCGTACAGTTAGATGGGCATTAGAGCTGCAGGGCTTGGGCAGTTCTGGTGCATTGTGGGTACAGTGTACTGGTTATTAGAGCTGCATGGTAGCGTTGCATATATTTGGCTGGAAAGTAGAAAATCACCGGCACAACAGGATATTTCTAGCAGGGAAACCCTTGCTCGTTTATTTGCGGATGCAACGTTTCGGGGCGTACCCCTTTGTCAAGCATATATATTTGGCTGGTGCATTCTGGGTACGGTATAGACATGCAATTGAGCTTGTGCATTGCTGTTACAGGTATAGATCAATTACTGTATCTAGAAACCCGTTATCCAGAAAGCTCCAAATGACGGTAAGGCCATCTCCCTTAGACTCCCTTAGACATTATAAACCGTAATAGTAAAACCATACCTTGTATTTGATCTTAACTAAGGTAAAATTAATCTTTACTGTGTTTATTTATTGCTAAAATGATTATTACTAGCCATCATTCAACGTAATATAACCTTTGGATATATATAAATACAAAGGCTATTTTTTATTGTGCTGCAGTGATTGGATTTTTCAGTACCGGTATAGTATACATTATCCAGAAACCCATTATCAAGAAAATTCCAAATTACGGAAAGGCCATTTCCCATAGATTCCACTTTATCCAAATAATATTTTTTTTTCTCTGTACTAGTAAAACAGTACCTTGTACTTGATCCCAACTAAGATATAATTAATCCTTATTGGAAGCAGCCTATTGGGTTTATTTAATGTTTACATGATTATGGAAAGATTCATTATCTGGAAAGCCCCATGTCCCGAGCATCCTGGATAACAGGTACCATACCTGTATTTCCATCTGTGATGTCAAGTCTGCTACCCAACAGCTGTTGTTAAACTGCAAAACCCCAGTCTTTTTCCAACATCATAAATGCAATGTGAATGGAATGCTCTCATTTTTTTAAGGCTGCGTTTAAAAAGGGGTATACAGTTTAGTTCACTGCGGGGTTTAATTGGGCTGGTGCATTTAAAGGGGAGGTAAAGTCTAAAATAGAATAAGGCTAGAAATGCTGTATTTTTTATACTAAACATGAACTTACTGCACCACAAGCCTAATCAAACAAATGATTTATGCTTTCAAAGTTGGCCACAGGGGGTCACCATCTTGTAACTTTGTAACTTTGTTATACATCTTTGCAAGACCAAGACTGTGCACATGCTCAGTGTGGCCTGGGCTGCTTAGGGATCATCATAAATTATCAAAATAGCACAAGTCAAATAATATCTGCCAGAAGCCGATACAGCAAGACTGATTTGTATTGTTTAATGCAAAATTTCTCCAACTCTGCAGAACCAGTGGCTGCAGCAAAATAATCCTCCAAATAGAATCCCAGTTTATCTGTTTAAATCTGGCACCATGATCTTTGTCTCTGCAGCTGGGGTTGGAAACCGTAAAGGGGGTGTAAAGCCAAAATAAAATCCAATACAAATCTCTACACAGTCCCTGACTGCTCTACAGGGAAACAAACAAAGCTGCTTGAGTTCTGCATGGCTGGGAAGTAAGGCGGGGGCTCCCCCTGCTGTTCATAAGTATGATTGTTTCCCTGCAGAGCAGTTAGGGACCGTCTGACAATTCCTATCCACAGCAGTAAATGAAGGGAGAATTTCACTGCATACAGTCAGGTCTCTTATAAAAAAAATTTGGATTTTATTTTTTTGCCTTTACATGCCCTTTAACAGCAATTCGGCAGTGACTAGGGCCTAGGTCCACCAGGAGATTCTCTGGTCCGTTGGCAGATCAGTTTTACCCCATGGTTAGGCTGAGGGATTAGAACTGTTACATCTTGTTAGGCTGAGAGTACAATTCATAGAGAGTGCATCATCATTAGTCTGTGCTTACAGGAATAGTCCTTACTGTAGACTTCCAGGAGCAAATGAGTGCAAAAGTGGTGTTTTGGGATCTTTCACGTTTGAACTGGCCCAATCATGAGTCTTTTGTGTTATACTTTTTTATACTTTTTTCTTTAAAGATTTTATTTTCAAAACTACAAACAATTACAATAGGAGGAAAAAGGAAGGAAAAAGGTAGTGAGGAAAGGGAACAGGACATATATTATGTTTGGCTTAAAGGAAAACTATACCCCCAAAATGAACACTTAATAGATAGTTTACATCATATTAAGTGGCATATTAAAGAATCGTACCCAACTGATCTATATATTTAAGTAAATCTTGCCCTTTTACATCTCTTGCCTTGAACCACCATTTTGTGATGGTCTGTGTGCTGCCTCAGAGATCACCTGACCAGAAATACTGCAGCTCTAACTGTAACAGGAAGAAGTGTGGAAGCAAAAGACAGAACTTGGTCTGTTAATTGCCTCATGTGACCTAAGAAGTATAATTTGGTTTGTTTGTGTGCACCGTGAATCATACGATCCCGGGGGCGGCCCTTATTTTTTAAAAAGCCAATTTTCTATTTATGATTACCCAATGGTCCATACTACTAGAAAATTATTATTATGAAAATAGTTTATTTACATGAAGCAGGGTTTTACATATGAGCTTTTTTATGCAATATCTTTTAATAGAGCCCTACATGGTTTGGGCAGTATAGTTTTCCTTTAAACATGCTTAATTATTCTGTAAATCAAGCCATGTACCCCATATCGCATCAAACTTCTTAGGGCAACCTCGAGATGTTTGTGTTCTACTTTACTGCAGGTCGCCAGCCTTGAAAGAATGAGTGAGTTAAAGGATTGCCCTCTCCAGTTCCACGACTTCAAGTCTGTCGACCATGTGAAGCTGTGCCCCAGATACACCGCGGTTCTCTCCCGCTCAGAGGACGATGGAATCGGTATTGAGGAGCTCGATACTCTTCAGCTGGAGCTGGAAACCTTATTGTCCTCTGCCAGCCGGAGGCTTCGTGTGCTGGAAGCGGAGACCCAGGTGAAAAGCAGCGATGAAATCTGGAGCACCGTCCCCGGCAGTTTTTTAAAGGGATACTGTCATGGGAAAACATGTTTTTCTTTCAAAACACATCAGTTAATAGTGCTGCTCCAGCAGAATTCTGCACTGAAATCCATTTCTCAAAAGAGCAAACAGGTTCTTTTATATTAAATTTTGAAATCTGACATGGGGCTAGACATATTGTCCGTTTCCCAGCTGCCCCAGTAATGTGAACTGTGCTCTGATAATATTCAGTCACTAATTACTGCTGTACTGCAAGTTGGAGTGATATCACCCCCATCCCTTCCCCCCAGCAGCCAACAGTGGGAAGGTAACCAGATAGCAGCACAAGATAACAGCTGCCTGGTAGAGGAACAGCACGCAATAGTAAAATCCAGGTCCCACTGCGACACATTCAGTTACATTGAGTAGGAGAAACAATAGCCTGCCAGAAAGCAGTTCCATCCTAAACTGCTGGCTCTTTCTGAAAGCACATGACCAGGCAAAATGACCTGAGATGCACCTACACACCAATATTACAACTAAAAAAAAATGCAATTGCTGGTTCAGGAATTTTATATTGTAGAGTGAATTATTTGCAGTGTAAAAAATGTAATTTAGAAATAAAAACGACATCATAAAAATCATGACGGAATCCCTTTAAGGGAATAATCCCCTGAGTGTCATGTCCATTACTGCAGGACTGTGTATAGGTCTAAGTTGGCAGAAAGTCAGTCTTCAAAATGCTAAATATGCTGCTCATTTCATTATACATATTATTTCCCTTCCTCTATTAAGAGATCCCTAGTTTCTGGCCACACTATTTTGGCTGTGGTATCCCGTTCTAGTCAACATCTCACTCTGCTGTTGCTCTCTGCAGATTCTGACAGACTGGCAGGATAAAAAGGGCGATCGAAGATTCCTTAAACTGGGCAAGGAGCATGAGCTTGGCACACCCATCAAACACAGTAAGCCCAAGAAACAGAAGCTGGATGGGAAAGGGAGTCATGCATCTGGACCTGGTCCTGGGAGGCCGAAATCTAGGATTATGCAGCAAAAGATGCAGGAATATGAATTCACAGATGATCCCGTAGATGTGCCAAGAATTCCCAAAAATGATGCCCCAAACAGGTATGATTTAATATAGGGTACACTTTACATAAGGGAATTTAGTGTTATAAAAGCAGAGCACATCCGCTCTAAGCGTGCATAAGGACTAAGTTTACTCAAATGGTTTAAAGTTAAATCTTTTATTTCTGCATCTTGCACTGTTTTATTATGTATACCCACAGTTTCTTCATAAGAGTACAAACTAAGTGGTATATACCCATGGCCACTACTCCATAGGAGTAGATTGCATAACAGTACATACCACACCACTGTGCCACCTAAAATGATGATAGTTCTGAAATGTGATTTCATGCAATTATTTGACAAAAATTTCAAATAAAGAGTTATAAAAAAAAAAAAGAAAAAAAAGCAGAGCACATATATACTCATTCCATAGCAGGTGATCAGATTATGTGAAGCTACTTTTGTCTGCTGAAGTCTCTCCAATTCCTTCCTGACTCCAATATGGCAATGGGACTAGTCCCTGGATCAACTTGTACTATGAGCTATTTCCCATAACCCTGTATTCCCTCACTTGCTAAACACTGTCCAACCCCTTCTTAAAGCTATCTAATGTATCAGCCTGTACCACTGATTCAGGGAGACAATTCCACATCTTCACAGCTCTCACTGAAACAAACCCTTCCGAATATTTAGGTGGAACTTCCTTGTCCTGTTTGAGAACTGGAGACCAAAACTGTACGGCATATTCTAGATGGGGCCTTATAGTGCTCTATACAGTGGAAGAATGACCGCTTCCTCCCGTGAATCAATGCCCCTTTTAATACAGCTCAAGACCTTATTTGCCCTTGATGCTGCTGACTGGCATTGCTTGTTACAGCCAAGTTTATCATCTACTAGTTCTCCAAGGTCTTTTTCCATAATGGATTTGCCTAGTGCAGTCCCATTAAGGTTATAAGTGGATATTTTTAAATCCCAGGTGCATTTATCAACATTGAATCATATTTGCCACTTAGCTGCCAGTTAGTCAAGAGCCTGTTGCAAGGATGCCACATCCAGGATGGAATTAATTGGGCTGGATAGTTTCTGCTAACACTGATACATTACTTACAATACCCTCCCCCATTAATGAGTTCTTATGCAATTAAAACTTGCCTTCGAACCTGGAATTGAAAAATAAGCAACCACTTTGAGGCCACTGGGAGCAACATCCAAGGAGTTGGGCAGGAGCATGTTGCTCATGAGCCACTGGTTGGGGATCACTGGTCTAGATCAATGCCAAATAGGTCACCATAACGGTGGTAAGTTTATGTTTTCTGTGTTCTGCATTGAAGGTTTTGGGCCTCGGTGGAACCATACTGCGCAGACATAACAAACGATGAGATTAAAGTGTTAGAGGATCTTCTGAAAACGCCTGAGGATGAAGCCGATTACTATAAGGTACGCAAACTGCACTTTGCATGTGCTGATTGCCAGTGACAGCAGATAAAGAGGATGCAACATGCTTCCAGGCAAGGTTCTGCTAATGCAAGGCCCAAACTCTTGACAAACATGGTACCATTAGTTTTCACCAGTTGAAGCCCATGTATTTTGCTGAGGGCACAGATTGTCAACTCTACCATTTGTCTTCACTGATAGATTCCTCCACTGGGAAAACACTATTCACAGCGGTGGGCACAGGAGGACCTTCTGGAAGAGCAGAAAGATGGTGCCAGGGCTGCTTTATCAGGAGACAAGAAGAAGGGAATTCTGGGACCTCTGGCCGAACTGGATTCCAAAGGTAGTTGTATTTAGACCCATGGAACATGTCCTCACTTTTTCAGGGCCGCTATGAATGGCGATCATTCTATGTAAAGGGAGGCTGTAATGTGTCAGCACTATATAATAATTATAATAACTAGCAATGATATCAAAAACAAATTTTTATAATTCACAAAATCAGTGGTTAAACTATACTTTTATACCTTGAATTAAACTGATATGAAGACGTGTGTAGCTCGTGCTCTTGCTTTGTTGCCACTAGCTTCAGTGAAAATGTTGCTAACTAAGCTTAACGTTGAGACCCTGCCTAAGGGGCAGTTTTATCAAAGTGTGAATTGAGAACTCGTCACAATAAAACTCGCTCACTTTCTGTTAATTCCTCTGGGATTTTTTTGAATCTTATTTATCAGTAGAGTTCACCATTTGATAAATATGCTTTCAAAAAATCCCATAGGAATGAACAGAAAGTGATCGAGATTTTCTGTGGTGAGTTCTAATCTCGCATTTTGATAAATCTGCCCCTTAAAGTAAAATTCAACCCTAAAGTAAAAAAACCCTACCCCCTATCCAACATAGAACCCCCCCCCCCCCCAGCCTAGCTGCTACTCCAGGCAAATGCACCTAAGTCTTTACTTACCCCTCAGTGCAAATTCTGTCCAGCGGAGTTCATGGCAGCCATCTTCTTCTCTTCGTTAATCTTTTCAACATGAGAGCATCGTATCAGTGCATGCGAAGTTGGAACAATCTTCTGCTTCGCGACAGCTGTGCATGCATGGAAATTGTTGTAGCTGGTGCTCTCATTCCGAAGATTGACGAAAGATGGCTGCCATGAACTCCGTTAGAAAGAATCTGCACCGAGGGGTAAGTAAAGATTTAGGGGCCCGGGGTAGCAGCTTGTCTGGGGGATGGAGGGGGTCTATGTAGGGGGGTAGGGTTTTTTTTTAACTTACGGTTGATTCCCCTTTAATCATCATGGCTCATAACCATTTTGTGGCTTGGCTGTGAGGGGTTTACTGTATCGTAATGTAAGGGAGGAAAAAATGGGCACAAGGGAAAACCACAAACAGACAACCAGTAAAAATGGTAACGAATAAAAAAAAAATTCTGCCATTAAAAGACTTATGCGTTGTGTGCCCACATGACACTTAGTCATAGCACTTAGTCCCCAACCTTTTTTTACCCCTGAGCCATATTCAAATGAATAAAGAATTGGGCAGCAACACAAGCATGAAAAAGTCCCTTGGGCGCCAAATAAGGACTGTGATTGGTTCTTTGGTAGCCCCTATGTGGACTGGCAACCTATAGGAGGCTTTACTTTGCACTATAACCGTATATACTCCGTATATAACGTATAAGCAGAGTTTTTCAGCATCCAAAATGTGCTGAAAAAGTCTACCTCGGCTTATACTCGAGTCAGTGGGCAGTAGCTGAGATTGCAGTCACTTTCTGTTGGTTATATGAAAGAATAACAGTGACTGCAATATCACACAGCGCCATCTGTTGGTTATATGAAAGAATAACAGTGACTGCAATATCACACAGCACCCTCTGTTGGTTATATGAAAGAATAACAGTGCGCCCCCTGTTGGTTATATCAAAGAATAACAGTGACTGCAATATCCTACAGTGCCCTCTGTTGGTTATACGAAAGATTAACAGTGATGGCAATATCAAACAGCACCCTCTGCACATGGTAGTGGGACAGTGGGACAATGCACACAGTAATCCGTTTGGCAATTCTCTGTCACCATCAACTTTGCAAAGAAGTCCGGTTGATCGCTGGGGGGTCGCTTTGGCGGAATGTGAGCTGCTGGGAGACAGGGCTGTAGTTGTGTCTAGGCTTATACTCGAGTCAATAAGTTTTCGTAGGTAAAATTAGGTACCTCGGCTTATACTCGGGTCGGCTTATACTCGAGTATATACGGTACTTAGTTTTTATGCAAATAAAAGCCTGGAATTAAAAAATAAGCACCTGCTTTGAGGCCACTGGGAGCAACATCCAAGGGGTTAGAGAGCAACATGTTGCTTGCGAGCTACTGGTTGGGGATCACTGGGCCACTCCTATGCGGGCATGAAATGCGTAAGGCTTTTAATGGTAGAAATAAAGAATTTTTTTTTTCTTTTTTACAACTTTTTCTGATGGCCTATTTGTGTGTTTCCAGTGTGCCCATTTTTTCTCATGTTACAATAGTAGACAACTGTATCTATATTGGAGTTTTGTAACTACAAGTTGTGTTTTAGGGCCTTTACTTGTTCTGCATTAGTGAGAGTATTAGCTAAACACTGGAAAGTGTTGTCACCATTAAAATAGCAATGGACAATCAGGTAAAATGCCATAAAACTACGGCAGCTCAGCTATCCCTCCTATAATAACTGATTCTGCATTATACTCTTTTGGGAGCTGGAGCTTGAAATAACAGCAAGGAGAAGGAAATGAGAGACAATGTGGGTTTTCCATCAATCAATTTGTTGAACTAATGCTGTTCTGACTTGCTTTCTATTTAAAGATATAGGCTATAAACTGGTGTCAGGTTGAACAGAGTGTATAGTGCCCCCTTAGTTGTACTCTACTTTGTACTCATTGGAATGACTACAGATTTAAGAGCTTGATACTCGGGTGACATGTTTTCCCCCCACCAATGAAATGTACGTGACTGTGTTTGCTTTCTCATTCCAGACGTGGACTCTTTGTTAAAGAAATCGGAGTCTCAGCACGACCAGCCAGAGGATGGCTGTCCATTTGGTCACCTGACACAGCGCCTCCTGCAGGCTCTAGTGGAGGTAACAGCCTAACTAGTGGTTTCACCTTTTTGCCTGTTCACTGACCTATGTAATCCTGTTTGTCTAATTAGATTTATTATTGTTTTGTTGAACCTTAAAAACAATACACTAAAACATTAGAACAATGGAGGTTGTTCTTACGCTCTGCTTGTGATTAGTAAAAGTGTTGGTGCATCGATCCTCATCAGGGTTACCGCAATCCCTAAGGAGACTCATAAAACAATAGTTTGAGGCGAGCACTCAGAAGCAAAATCTGCTGTGAAAATTTTATTCAGATACTACATAACGCACTACGGGGGTTATTTACTAAACTTTGAATGCAAAAATCACGAAAAAATTTTTTTTAGAAAATCTGACAATCACAAATTTTTTGGAATTTATGAAACCCCGAGGATGGAAAAGTCCGAATCTGAAAATCCGGCATCTCAGATCTGTTGAGGTTGCATATAAGTCAATGGGAGAAGTCCCAATGATTTTTTGATGTGCGCTGGGTTTCGTGCAATAACCTGAAGTTTTTGGGTGAAAATTCCAAAAAGATTGTGAAAATCTGTTGTTTTTTTTTTCCCTCAAAGCAAATTTTCGGGGAAAATCTAATAATAAATAAGCGTAAAAAAACCCAGGCGGCTTTGATCGGAGTTTGTATCAGAAAATATTGAGATAAATTCAGACTTTGATAAATAACCCTTAATGTTATCTAGTCTCTGAATAAAATTTTCACAGCAGATTTTGCTTCTGATTAACTTCTCCTCAAACTACTATTTTATGACCCTAAAACATTACGTAGCAAGATAATGGCAGCACTGGAAGTGGCTCTGATACAGTATTGCACCTGCTTCTTTTCTCACCCAGGAGAACATTATTTCCCCTGTAGAAGATTCCCCGATTCCGGAGATATCAGGAAAGGAATCTGGAACAGATGGAGCAAGTACTTCTCCTCGCAGCCAGAACAAACCATTTAGGTACATTTATCTTTTTATTGGGCAGATACTGGGAATTCATTCCGGTGAATGTAAAGTTCTGTAAAGGTGTTGCAAGTTGCTGGCTTCACCTTTGAGTTATCTTTTATTATGTTATAGAATGGCCAATTCTAAGCAACTTTTCAATTGGTTTTCATTATTTATTTTTTATAGTTTGGCATATTTTTCTTCTTATTCTTTCCAGTCTTCAAATGGGGGTCACTGACCCCATCTGAAAAACAAATGCTCTGTAAGGCTACAAATGTATTGCTATAGCTACTTTTTATTACTCATATTTCTATTCAGGCCTTTCCTATTCATATTCCAGTCTCTTATTCATATCCGTGCATGGTTGCTAGGATGATTTGGAACCTAGCAACCAGAATGCTGAAATCGCTAACTGGAGAGCTCAAAAACGACAAATAATAAAAACCAATTACAAATTGTCTCAGAATATCATCCTCTACGTCATACTAAAATTTAATTTAAAGATGAACAACCCCTTTAAGCTAGCCATTGCCCACCTGTACAAGAAGCTAGCAGGGAGTTGCGTCCAAGCAGGCATGTGGTTCGATGTCATTGGATGCATGGCCAGCTGAAAAAGTTTGGTAATTACACTGGCAGTAGTCATCATAAATAGAATTTATAAATGCGTGCATATCAATTCTCCAGGGACAGCATGCAGGCAGGAAGCATAAATGTACATTGTCTGGACGTTCTGATTTAAAGTAATTAAAATTAAAATGTTTTGCGTAGTTCCTTAGAAGTTGCTCAATACATTTATTTCTTTTGCAGTGCCCCCCATACCAAGTCATTAGAGGTCCGCATAAAGGAAGAGCTGATATCCCAGGGGCTGCTGGAATCTGACGATCGCCCTGCTGATGATTCCGAGGACGAAGTCTTGGCTGAGCTGCGCAAAAGGCAAGCGGAGCTGAAAGCTCTCAGTGCCCACAACAGAGCCAAGAAACAGGAGCTGCTCAGGTAATGGGACTTGCATTTTACTAATGATCATTGGGCTGCTAAGATTTGGGAATAATATGGTGTTGATGTCAACCCGTCGCTTATTAAAGAGATACAGACACCAGAAAATAACCTTTTTTTAATATCTATCATAACATTGTCTTTCAATGCTATTTATAATTTTGCCATAAAAGTATTTGCCTAATGCTTTTACATTACCTTTCTTACTACCCTGTCCCTGTATCAGGGGGCTGCCATATTTGTGCAGCAGGAGCCCATTCGCATTAGAAACTGACAGGTTAAAAAGGGACGGTCAGGTTGGCAAAACAGTCTGGTTTAGGAACTTCAAGTGACATTTACTTACAAAAGCAGAACTATCAGCGAAAAACGATCAACATGACCTATAGGTAACTTTTAATGTAGATTAATATTTTGAAAATAAATTTGTGGGGTGGGGGCAGATTTATCAAGGGTCGAATTCAAAAACTCTCGAATTCGACCCTCGAAGTAAAATCCTTCGAATTCGAAGGATTTTAGCGCAAAAGGTTCGAATAAAAATCGTTTGAATCGAACGATTTGAACGATTTAAAGCGATCGATCGAATGATTTTTATTCGATAAAAAAAAAAAACTTAGAAAAGTATGAAGTCTAAGTTTTTGTTTTTTTTAAAGAGACAGTATTCGATTATCGAATAGTGGAACGATTTTTACTTCGAATAGTTCGAATCATTTGATTCGATCGAATTTGACCAATTCGATGGTCGAAGTACCCAAAAAAATACTTCGAAATTTGAATATTTTTGCATTCGAATTATTCACTCGAGCTTAATTATCTGCCCCTTAGTGTCCGTATCACTTTAACACCCCTTTCTAGTACCATGTTACTTATCTCCTTTTTTCAGTGGTTTTACTTGGTCCAATCCATTAGATCCTCCACATAAAGCCTTAAAGGGGATGCAAACCCAAAAAAACTATTTTGACTAATGGAAGGAAATTTGTATTATGTTGTTGTCATGGATTTATGAAATATTTTTCATTTTTTGTTCTTCCTTGCCCTTCAGTTTCTGTAACTTATGCTTATGAAATTGTTAATTATTTACAACATAGGTGGTTTTAATCCCTTGGCTGCCCCCCCCCCCTGGATTGGATTCACTAGGGGTGCCTAACGTATTGGCACCCCTCTAGTGAGTCAGGCTTTCTTTGTCCTTGGAATTGTAAGGTACTGCATGATTCCTGCCACTGGTAAATAGAGAAACTTGTGGATATACGGAAGCCATTGGGCCACTGTACTACACTGGGTTGCTAAGGGTTACTGGACCAAAGGAGAGTGCATTCAGAATGGCAGTTTTTTTTTTTACTTAAAGGAGAAGTAAAGCTTGAGTAAAGAAGTAGCTAGAAATGTTGTACATTATGTTTTGTGCTTCTGTACCAGCCCAAGGCAACCACAGCCCTTTAGCAGTAAAGATCTGTGTCTCCTAAGATGCCCCAGTAGCTCCCCATCTTCTTTTATGCTGATTCACTGCACATGCTCTGTGCTGCTGTCACTTACTGAGCTTAGGGACCCACTCACAATATACAGTACACATAGAATAGAAATGTCACAATATAAGGCTGATTAGTAATTAATACAGATAATTACTACATGGCAGCACAGAAACCAGTGCAATTAGCATCAGAATTTAATAATCAGCCCTGTAGCATCAGCTTATATTACAGGGGAAGCTCATTTTGTGCTGGATAATTAGTGACGAGCCCTAAGCTTAGCTTCTCAACAGCCAATCAGAGCCCACTGAGCATGTGAGTGTCACAGACACTTTCCAAGATGGTGACCCCCTGTGACAAGTTTGAAGTCCTGGATCATTGCTGCTATTGACAAGCTGAAACTTTAGCCTCGTGCAATAAGTTCACTATATAAAACATGGCATTTTTAGCCCTATTCATTTGTAGGGTTTAGTTCTCCTTTAACACCCACACCCTCCCTTTTATTTATTGTTGGGTGATGCTGTGTTTCCCTGCTCTAGGCTTGCAAAGGAAGAGATGAACCGGCAGGAGCTGCGACAAAGGGTCCGCATGGCTGACAATGAGGTTATGGACGCTTTCCGAAAGATCATGGCTGCTCGGCAGAAGAAAAGGACTCCCACAAAGAAGGAAAAGGACCAGGCCTGGAAAGCCCTTAAGGAAAGGGAGAGCATCTTAAAGCTGCTCGATGGTTGATGGAGAAACCTATAAAAGGACTGAAATGGTTTCTTGGTGAAGGACAAGCAATGGGTGCATTCACTATTTACAGCTGATTTAGAGACCCATTATGTACAGATTGTTCAGGAACGTACTGTGCAGCTCCTAGTCACGGGCTCCCTGTGTGCAGGTTGTTTGGGACCAGGCCCGGACTGGCAATCTGTGGGTTCTGGCAAATGCCAGAGGGGCTGCTATAAGGTCCCATAGAAAGTCAGTATTTAGTGGGCTGGCGGGGGCTGATTGGGCCTCTGTGCACCTGAAATGCCCGGGCCTTTTTTAATTCTCAGTCCTGACCTGTTTGTGACTAACGATTGGTTCGTGTATACATGTTACCACTGGAAGGACCAACCAAATTACGGCTGCGCATGGATATTCTACTGCCCTAAGGTGTATATAGACAGATTTTGTTATTTGTATTCATGTGAACCCATCACTCCTGTGGCTACTTTTTTTTTTTTTTTTTAAATAAATCTCTGTGAATTTATTTATTTTTCGGAGGGGGTTTGGGTATTTTTTTAATTTACTTTTTTGGGATTAAAGCACTTGATCAAAAAATCTCATTCTGCCAATACTGACTTTTCAGACATTGATTTGGTTTTCAATTCAGTCTTCCCAATTATTTGCATTAGCACCCTCTTATAGACCAGTCTTCCCAATTATTTGCATTAGCACCCTCTTCCTGGCCAGTCTGCCCAATTATTTGGATTAGCACCCTCTTATAGACCAGTCTTCCCAATTATTTGCATTAGCACCCTCTTATAGACCAGTCTTCCCAATTATTTGCATTAGCACCCTCTTCCTGGCCAGTCTTCCCAATTATTTGCATTAGCACCCTCTTATAGACCAGTCTTCCCAATTATTTGCATTAGCACCCTCTTATAGACCAGTCTTCCCAATTATTTGCATTAGCACCCTCTTCCTGGCCAGTCTTCCCAATTATTTGCATTAGCACCCTCTTATAGACCAGTCTTCCCAATTATTTGCATTAGCACCCTCTTATAGACCAGTCTTCCCAATTATTTGCATTAGCACCCTCTTATAGACCAGTCTTCCCAATTATTTGCATTAGCACCCTCTTCCTGGCCAGTCTGCCCAATTATTTGGATTAGCACCCTCTTATAGACCAGTCTTCCCAATTATTTGCATTAGCACCCTCTTATAGACCAGTCTTCCCAATTATTTGCATTAGCACCCTCTTCCTGGCCAGTCTTCCCAATTATTTGCATTAGCACCCTCTTATAGACCAGTCTTCCCAATTATTTGCATTAGCACCCTCTTATAGACCAGTCTTCCCAATTATTTGCATTAGCACCCTCTTCCTGGCCAGTCTTCCCAATTATTTGCATTAGCACCCTCTTATAGGCCAGTCTTCCCAATTATTTGCATTAGCACCCTCTTATAGACCAGTCTTCCCAATTATTTGCATTAGCACCCTCTTATAGGCCAGTCTTCCCAATTATTTGCATTAGCACCCTCTTCCTGGCCAGTCTGCCCAATTATTTGCATTAGCACCCTCTTATAGGCCAGTCTTCCCAATTATTTGCATTAGCACCCTCTTCCTGGCCAGTCTTCCCAATTATTTGCATTAGCACCCTCTTATAGACCAGTCTTCCCAATTATTTGCATTAGCACCCTCTTCCTGGCCAGTCTGCCCAATTTATAACCCCTGTGTAGAGCACAAGTCATTGCAGTGGCTCTGGGCTGTGTGGCCCAAAACATTCTCTATTGAATAAATAGTCACTTGTAGCAAAGTATTGCTGTATCTTGTGCACTTTCCATTTGTAACTCTACAGCAGCATCGAGACCCAATTCTGTGCTTTGGGGAAAAAAATTAGTGTCCCCATGAATAGGGTCAAGGGCATAACTGTAGAGGAAGCCATCCTGTGCTTGCTGGAGGCCAAGAAGGTTTAGGGGGCCCGTTGAAATACTAACTGACTCAATGAAGTTTAAATTAAAGGAACAACAACCCCACAAAATAGCATTTTTTAGGAATGGCAATTTCATGTAGTGTTGCTCTGCACTGGTAAAACTGGTAGATTTGCTTCATAATATAGTTATATAAACAGGCTGCTGTGTAGCCATGGGGGCAGCCATTCAAGCACAGGATACACAGTAGATAACAGATAAGTACTACTATAGTTTATATAAACAAGCTGCTGTTAAGCCATGGGGGCAGCCATTCAAGCACAGGATACACAGTAGATAACAGATAAGTACTACTATAGTTTACATAAACAAGCTGCTGTGTAGCCATTGGGGCAGCCATTCAAGCACAGGATACACAGTAGATAACAGGTAAGTACTACTATAGTTTATATAAACAAGCTGCTGTGTAGCCATGGGGGCAGCCATTCAAGCACAGGATACACAGTAGATAACAGATAAGTACTACTATAGTTTATATCAACAAGCTGCTTTGTAGCCATGGGGGCAGCCATTCAAGCACAGGATACACCGTAGATAACAGGTAAGTACTACTATAGTTTATATAAACAAGCTGCTGTGTAGCCATGGGGGCAGCCATTCAAGCACAGGATACACAGTAGATAACAGATAAGTACTACTATAGTTTATATCAACAAGCTGCTGTGTAGCCATGGGGGCAGCCATTCAAGCACAGGATACACCGTAGATAACAGATAAGTACTACTATAGTTTATATCAACAAGCTGCTGTGTAGCCATGGGGGCAGCCATTCAAGCACAGGATACACAGTAGAAAACATAAACACAGAATCCCATTGTCAAGTACAGAGCTTATCTGTTATCTGCTGTGTATCCTGTGCTTGAATGGCTGCCCCCATGGCTACACAGTAGCTTGTTTATATAAACTATAGTAGTACTTATCTGTTATCTGCTGTGTATCCTGTGCTTGAATGGCTGCCCCCATGGCTACACAGTAGCTTGTTTATATAAACTATAGTAGTACTTATCTGTTATCTACTGTGTATCCTGTGCTTGAATGGCTGCCCCCATGGCTACACAGCAGCTTGTTTGGGCCAGCTAATCTCTGTGTTTCTGTTCCCTACTCTAACTTAGACAATACATACATTTACTTAAACCTACGAGGAGGCATTAGGGGGCTGAGATGATCATAAAGGGAATGAACATGTCACAAACATAATGGAACCACAGACAAACAGAACATTGGGAACAGACAGCTGCTCGGAACAGGATTGTAAGGGACTGACTTACACCAAACACAATACATTATTGTATTAGAGAGGGTACAGAGAAGGGCAACTAAGCTGGTAAAAGGTATTGAAATCTTAGCTATGAGGAAAGACTGGCCAAATTGGGGATGTTCACGCTGGAGAAGAGGCGCTTAAGGGGAGATATGATAACTATGTATAAATATAAAATCTCTCTAATGCTTTATTTACCAGTAGGGCTTTCCAGCTGACGCGTGGTCACCCATTCCGATTAGAAGAAAAGAGGTTCCGTCTAAATAATCGGAAGGGGTTTTTTTACAGTGAGAGCTGTGAAGATGTGGAATTGTCTCCCTGAATCAGTGGTACAGGCTGATACATTAGATAGCTTTAAGAAGGGGTTGGACAGTGTTTAGCAAGTGAAGGAATACAGGGTTATGGGAGATAGCTCATAGTACAAGTTGATTCAGGGACTGGTCTGATTGCCATTTTGGAGTTAGGAAGGAATTATCCCACTGTTACTATAGGCATCATCTCTCCCTACTATACCTGCTATCCCACAGTCACACTCCCTTCCCAGAGACTATTATCCCACTGTTACTATAGGCACCATCTCTCCCTACTATACCTGCTATCCCACAGTCACACTCCCTTCCCAGAGACTATTATCCACTGTTACTATAGACACTATCTCTCCCTACTATACCTGCTATCCCACAGTCACACTCCCTTCCCACAGACTATTATCCACTGTTACTATAGACACTATCTCTCCCTACTATACCTGCTATCCCACAGTCACACTCCCTTCCCACAGACTATTATCCCACTGTTACTATAGACACCATCTCTCCCTACTATACCTGCTATCCCACAGTCACACTCCCTTCCCAGAGTCTATTATCCACTGTTACTATAGGCACCATCTCTCCCTACTATACCTGCTATCCCACAGTCACACTCCCTTCTCAGAGACTATTATCCACTGTTACTATAGGCACCATCTCTCCCTACTATACCTGCTATCCCACAGTCACACTCCCTTCCCAGAGACTATTATCCACTGTTACTATAGACACTATCTCTCCCTACTATACCTGCTATCCCACAGTCACACTCCCTTCCCACAGACTATTATCCCACTGTTACTATAGACACCATCTCTCCCTACTATACCTGCTATCCCACAGTCACACTCCCTACCCAGAGACTATTATCCACTGTTACTATAGGCACCATCTCTCCCTACTATACCTGCTATCCCACAGTCACACTCCCTTCCCAGAGACTATTATCCACTGTTACTATAGGCACCATCTCTCCCTACTATACCTGCTATCCCACAGTCACACTCCCTTCTTAGAGACTATTATCCACTGTTACTATAGGCACCATCTCTCCCTACTATACCTGCTATCCCACAGTCACACTCCCTTCCCAGAGACTATTATCCCACTGTTACTATAGGCACCATCTCTCCCTACTATACCTGCTATCCCACAGTCACACTCCTTCCCAGAGACTATTATCCACTGTTACTATAGGCACCATCTCTCCCTACTATACCTGCTATCCCACAGTCACACTCCCTTCCCAGAGACTATTATCCCACTGTTACTATAGGCACCATCTCTCCCTACTATACCTGCTATCGCCACAGTCACACTCCCTTCCCAGAGACTATTATCCACTGTTACTATAGGCACCATCTCTCCCTACTATACCTGCTATCCACAGTCACACTCCCTTCCCAGAGACTATTATCCCACTGTTACTATAGACACCATCTCTCCCTACTATACCTGCTATCCCACAGTCACACTCCCTTCCCAGAGACTATTATCCCCAATGAACTATAGGTACAAGCTCCATGTTACCGTCTCCTAGCCCCTCTGTGCATCCCTACTATGCATGGGGTGCTGGGAAGTTATTGTCATGTGAACCACTTTAAGACAGCTCTGAGTAACCCAGGTTCTTGTGGGTGGTATCTATCCATTAGATAAATGTGAGTGATTCATAGTGCAAAGGTATAAAAAGTAATACAATAGCTTTTAAAATGATTTTACTTATTAAAACAGAATTTTTCAAATGCTAAGCCCCCGCATTGCTGTACTTTCCTATTTGCAGAGTTGTATTCCTCCCCCGAATTAAGCTGTACCCCCATACTCCTACAGTCACCTTCTTTCTTATTGATTCCCCCAGCTTTCTCCCACGCTCTCGTTAGATTCTATCATTATCTTTTATTAATAGAGGTGTTGTGAGGTCAAGTCCAAGCCGTTTCTCAGGGGGTGTAGCAATAGCCCATTTAACCCCCTGTAGTCTATCCCCATCCATTTGTATGGCAGTCGCATTCAGTCACAGGTGCACTCTCTCTTCAAGGCATTGTTGCTTAGAAACACTGCTTAAAAGCACCTCTCCTGGAGCTTTGGGGCATTCTCCATTGAAGTGAATGGAAGTGGTAGAAGACTGAAATGCACTGCATGCTCATTATTGCATCCCATTCCAGTTCTATAGTGGAGATCTTCATCATGACCGAAACTGGCCTACAGCTGTTCTAGTAGTGTTTCTAAGTGCCCTTTAATCATGTAAAACAATGCTGTTCAACTTCTATGGTACCGAGGGCTGGAATTTTGTGGCCTACATGGTGGAAGGCCGATAATGGAAGCCAGTGTTAGCCACTCCCTGTTTTAAGACCACACCCACTTTAAACCACACCCATGTTACCACAAGACCATGTTTACTACATTAATGGTGATCATATTAAGACATACCCTTAAATCCATATGCCTCCTCCTCCCCTGTGGATAACACAGCACCCCCCCTCCCAGCACATGATTAAACACCTTAGGGGCCCCTAACAATAATTTTCAAATGCTAACAAACCCCCAGAACAAATACCAGACTTATGTTCCACAGGCAGAGCAGGGCATATACAGTCAGAGTATGGCACACACAGGGAGCATAGGGCAGGCAGAGTATGGCACACACAGTGAGCATAGTGCAGGCAGAGTATGGCACACACAGGGAGCATATGGCATGCAGAGTATGGCACACAGGGAGAATAGGGAAAGCAGAGTATGGCACACAGGGAGAATAGGGAAAGCAGAGTATGGCACACACAGGTAGCATAGGGCAGGTAGAGTATGGCACACACATGGAGCATATGGCAGGCAGAGTATGGCACACACAGGGAGCATAGGACAGGCAGAGTATGGCACACACAGGTAGCATAGGACAGGCAGAGTATGGCACACATATGTAACAGAGGGCAGACAGAACAAAGCAGGAGACAGAGTAACCTATCAGGACCAGTCTAATATGTACTACATACAGTGACACATTAGCATTTTGTATGAGTGTGAACAGGTGAACAATGTGGGAAGTTTCAGTCTGGGTCTCAGGTGTGAACAGTACAGGGCTTTAGGGGTGTTAACAATGCAGGAGGATCACAGGTGTGAACAATACAGGGGATTACAGTCTGAATTTAGGGTGTGAACAAAGCAGCGGTCAGTTCATCTCTGTAGTGATACCTATTACATTTTACACATGGTAAGCAGACACAGCAGGCAGACTTTCATGGGGGGCACACAAGGGGGGGGGGGGTCGCAGTGGGCCGCCAGTTGGACAGCCCTGATGTAAAATATAGAAAATAAAACATTTTTTGTATTTTACGTTTGCAGCAGGTATGCAGTTCCCAAAAAGAACACTAGAGGGTGCATTTTGTATAATAACAAACTAGGTACTGCCAGGCTATGTGCAGAAGTGGATCTCCTTGGAGGATCTAGTCTGCACTACTCCTAATGAGATGAAATGATGCGAGTAAGCGATATGACGGAGCCAGTCAGCTGAGGGGTCACAAGTGCAGGGACTGCAATGGCCTATTTGCTAGGCAGCCTTGGCTGTATACCAGCATCACATCTCCAGCTCAGTTCATTGTGGGATGATGGGAGTTGTAGTTCTGGAACATTAAAAGCACAGAGGGCTTCAGGGGCCAGTATATGCAAAGGCACTTAGGTTCAGTCTTCCAATTCACTAGTGGCAACTACTATTTGCTTTATAAAGGTCTAAACCCTCAGGTAGGACCACAGAGATGGGCATTGGCACAATACAATGAGTGAGCTGGATAATACAATCGGGTTTATTTCTCAGGCTATGGAGAAGGGAATGTAGCACATGTTGGTCGGCTTCTTAACTCCCAATGCCGCATTCAGTTTGAGCCACTTTTTTCTCATTTTTTCACATTCCTCAGTGGATCCAAAACTGTCTCACCTCCACCCTTCTTCTTCCCCAGGGAGCACCCAGCAGTACAAAACAGGTAGTGGGTGCTGACGCATCAAGGACCCAATATCTAATTCTTTGTCCCACTCGCTGAAAAACAGCTCTCAGGGCTCCACACAGCACTACCAACAACCATTGGATTAGAACTGCTTCTGCTTGAACAGGATCATTCCCAACAGCAACACTAAGTGGCCTCTTTAAGGGCTCTTACATACGGGCGTTTGTTTGTACGCTCCCCTGCGTTGCGTTTTTTTCCGTTCAGCCGCAGGGGAGCGCACTGAATTATTGTCAATGTGGCTGTACTCACACAGACCATACCTCCCAACTGTCCCTTTTTCAGAGGGACAGTCCCTCTTTTGACAGCTCAACCCGCAGTCCCTCATTTGTACTGGAAAGTCCCTCTTTTCTCTGTACTGAACAGCCAGAAAAAGAAACAAAGTTTCTTACTTAATTGGCTTTTAGCAGAGAGCCCAGAACAGCCAACAGGTGCAAATAAGATACTTTGTCACAATTTTGAGACACAAAAACACAGTTTAGATAAGGAGAAATATTTTCAAACTTTCATAACCTGCCAAATTTTGTAAAACAAACATGGTAATTAGGGGTGTGGCCACAGAAGGGGTGTGGTCAAAAAAAATTGCTGCGCTACGTGCGGGAAAAAATTTTTTGTCCCTCTTTTTACTTCCAAAATGTTGGGAGGTATGCACAGACGCATGTAAGTGTCAAACGCAGGTTGGGATGCAGCATGTTGCATTTTACCTGCGATCGGCGCTTACATGCGTCTGTGTGAGTACAGCCCCATTGACAATAATTCAGTGCGTCTACTCCTGCGCTCCCCTGCGGCTGAACGGAAGAAAACACAACGCAGAGGAGCGTTCAAACAAACGCCCGTGTGTAAGAGCCCTAACAGAGGTTTGTAGAAAGCAACGCAGAATTGATTGCCTGTTATTTGATGGGATTTATATCTGTTGTTTCAGTGAAGTAATTCCATAGGAGTCTCTTACATGAGGCATGAGATAAAAGATTGTGTATTTATATAATATTTATACATTGAGGTTTAGAGACTATTTCTACAGGATACAATGTACTTGAGGCTATATCAAGTGCAATTATACGTGTATCAACCAATCAGCAACATGCATTATAGTATCTATCTGAGAGATGGCCTAATACTCAGACTCTATGGGGCCCCATTATTAATTTCATTTGCACTTTCTGACTCTTCCCAACTCCCAAGCAGTTTGGGGCTAAATTTGCTTGAAATACCAGATGGCAGTTTCAATGGCAGGACAAGCATGCTCAGGGTACCCCGCCTTCTTGCACCCCCTAAATACAGCTCTGAAAGGGCAGCATCGTGGAGTGGAGAAAGCGATTGGAAGTGAGTCCCAGCAGTGCAGCACACTACAGATTGGAGTTCTCTGTGCCAGCTACTCTCATTGAATGGCTCCTGGTTGGCATTAATATGCCCATAAATATCCTTTATTTCAAGTAGTAAAGTAGTTGGACATTTACCAGACTAATAAAACCTATAAACCAGCGGCGGCTGCTGCCTGGGGTGTCACTGCACATACAGGGATGCTCCATTACTCTTTACACAATATTATCATTATCCTTTATTTATACGCCTCTGTGTTTGCCCTGGGTCTGCGCACTGTTATATTGTAAGGATTAAAGGCCGGAGCTATTGTATATCTAGGGGTAAAATGACACTACTATAGAACCGGGGCAGATCATGTGATCCCTGCTATACAATCGCCTCCTATTGGTGCAGCAGCTCCAGACATTGTATTTCATTTTGTATTTCTGAATTGTTATCCCTCCTTTTCCTTCCCATTGTGCTCTGGAGTTTTTGTTTAACAGTTACATTGTCTCCTTCTATTGTACAGAATAGGATGCCACTTCCAGTTTAGTTTTTTTCAGACAGTTCACCCCAAATAAAGACTTTTCCCAATTCCTTTCTATTTGTGATCATTTTTCTAATATTGAAGTATAAAGTTCAATTTTTCACCTTCTAAAGCAGCTCTGGGAGGGGGGGTCGCCGACTCTTTAACTGTTCTAATTTGATACATTTAGTTGATATATTTCTTTCTCCCTGCTGAGCAGAATCCCTGAGTTTCATTAAAGGCAGCCGTTAGAATTGATATAATAGTTTCTAATATTCCACAGATACTGCTGAGAAATGTAACAACTACCGGTAATTGTAGCAAATTGTAACAGTTCAGATGCTCCTGGATCACTGAGCTGCCAGACTGAAACCCAAGGGACAGGGACATTAAACTTTAAAATTCAATTTTAGGAAAACAATAAAAATAAAATAAAATGAAAAGCAATTAAAAAAAGTATTTCAGGGGAACAATCTGAAAACAACTCAACTGAAAAAGAGTCTTTAATGATAATAGTTTTCTTTAGATTTTAAGCTCTGTGGGACAGGGACCTCCTGTGTTTCCTAGAACATTTAATACATAGTAAGTAAGGTTGAAAAGAGATACATGTCCATGAAGTTAATGTGACTAACTGCCAGTTGATCCAGAGGAAGGCAAAAAACCCCATTTGAAGGCTCTCCAATTTGCCACAGAGGGAGAAAAATTCCTTCCTGACTCCAAGATGTAATCGGACCAGTCACTTGATCAACTTGTATCTATATATACATATATATATATATATATGTGTGTGTATCTATTATATGTATTATATATATATTTATCTATTGCAATATTTATATTTGTCTAGTGCAATGCATGTCCTGCTTATATAGGGCATTCACTACTTTAAACACAGAGCTTTGTATCTACTACTCCCACAATCAGACACTAGATGGCAGCCATCTGCTAATTCTAACCAATCCCTTGTCTCCATTGTAAACTGGTGGCGCTGTATTTTGCGAGGCTATCTGAGTTGCATTCCCTTGGAAATTGTATTTTATTATTGTAAATATTCCCCAGAACTTTTTATTAATCCCATCAGTCCCTACACCGGTGGAGCTTACAGTCTAACCTGGGCCAATTTAATTCTGCCTGTATGTTTTTAAAGGGGGAATGAAACGGCACTACCCAGGTGAAAGCCACCCAGCCACAGGGAGAACATGCACGCTCCTTGCCTTGGCTGGAATTGAACCCCCGGGACCCCTGTACTGCAAATAACAGACCACTATTGGCAGAGTTATAACTTACCATCAGCCCCACCAGTTTTAGCTGCTGATAGTAGTAGGAGCAGAGCCTAAAATTGCCACCCCTGGAGCACAAATATTTAGAAAGAGATACATTAAAGGGGAAGTTAAACCACAGCAACCAGCCTTCATAATTCTAACTGCACTTGGCCCTTATAAATGATTATCTGATTGGCTTCTATAGGTGACTGAATGGAGGAACCTCTGTGCATGTTGTAGACTAAACCATTGTGACATGAAACCTGTGTTGTACAATCCTACATGATCCCTGTGCTGTCTGCACAACTGTTACACACAATCCTCTTCATCTCTTAGACTCTCTTTGTGTAATTCCAACTCTTACGCTTGTCCTGCTCTATTCTCTGCACTGCTGGTTCGGAGGGCAAAAGCAAAGAACCAGAAATCTATAAGGGGCTCTGGGGTTCCCAAGGCTTTTATTTCTGTAGGGCAGGAATGACAGAGGCTGGGTACCTGTAGGTATAAATATGCCCCTGTGTGTATTACACTAGCTCCTCTATAGCAGTGCCCACATGAGATACCTAGAAATAGCAGGAACAGCCTGCGTTCCCCACCTGCAGTCACTGCTCTATGTCCCCAATGAAAGGCGCCTGCTGCAAGAACTGACGTAATTAGCTTGAAAGGGACAATTAGAGGAAGATTGGCAGCTTTTAAACACAGGGGACAACGTCATTGTATGCTTTGGGCACCAAATTTGCACAGCTATATATTTTTCCATGAAGCCAAGATAAGTTGAGTTGTAGTTTCACAACAGCAGGAGGGACACATAATTGGCTAGTATGGTGGCACTGCTGTGGCATTGTTGTCTTGCAGCTTTGGGGTTTGGTTTCAGGCTGAGCACTCGTTGCAGGGAGTTTGTATGTTCTCTCTGTGTCTGTGTGGACTCACATCAGAGCTGAAACACCCAGGGGCCTGGGTGCAAAAGTGCCACCCTCTATCCCTTCCCCTTGAGATCACACTCTGTTCAGGGTGGACTGGGTCAGGGTCGGATTGGGCTCACTGATCAGCTGGCCCGTTGGCGTCAGTGCATCCATGCGGGAGAGGGAGTTTGGAGGTTGCCCCCGGTGACTGCCAGGAGGGCCCTTCGCTTTGCAGTCCCGGTGGGCAGGGCAGCCATCAGGGGGGGACAGGGGGGAGAGTTGTAGGGGGCCCCCGAGGGTAAGGGGGGCCCGACCACGCCACACTTACTTGATTAGCCGGGCCCCCCATCTTTCTGAGAGCTGCTGACTTCGTGAAGGCATGGACATTTAAGGGGCCCTGGCCACCAATTTTCTTATAATGTGGGGGGGGGGCTGGCCACCAATTTTGCCCACCAATTTATTTTTCTCATGTGGGTGTTCTAGCCACCAATATTTTTTAATGTGGGGGCCCTGGCCAAAAATGTTTTTTTATGGGGGGCCCTGACCACCAATATATTTTTATTCTTTATTAACATGTGGGAACTCTAGCCACCAATATTTTTTTTGTTTTTTTACTGTGTGATGGGGGGCGGACCTGTGGGGTGGGGAGGGTGGACCTGTAGGTGGGGCTTGCGGTGGGTGCAGCCAAGGGGGCCCAGGAAATTTTGTTGTATGGGGCCCTGTGATTTCTGATGGTGGTCCTGCCGGTGGGCCCCCAATGCACTAACCCAGGACTGGGACGGCAGGGCACCGGGAGAAAACCTGGTAGGCCTAGGACTCAGTTGCCTTACTTCCCCCTGATGGCCAGAGTCTGTGGGGTGGGAGGGTGGTGGTCCTTAAGGTGATGGCCCTGGGCACCCAGTCTTATACTGACTTGGGCCCCATGGGAGGGTGTAGTGACTGCCCCCCTAGCAGGGGTGTTACTACCAGGGGTGCACCCAGACCTATGTAGTTACGTTACTGGACCCTAATGTTACATAATAACATATGCCCCGGCTGACACACATGGAGCAGCAGCACATGGAGCTCTACCTGCCGTCATTAATATCCCCATACGCACAAGGGGGCAGGAGCAGGTCTGGACTGGGATTCAAAATAGCCCCTGGCATTTCCAGTACACAGACCGAGTATAGCGTCTTACAGCAGCCCCTGTGGCATTAGCCGGAACCCACGACATATTTCAAGTCCAGGCCTGAGCAAAAATCCCTATTATTCCCCTATTTGGGGTGGGGATAGTGGAGGGGTTGGCTGTGAATGGTGATGATGATGAAAGTTGCAGTTGAACAGTAGGTCAGGGCAGCAGGACTGTGGGGAGTAACTACAGAGAAAGAAGAACCT
Organism: Xenopus laevis; assembly: GCF_017654675.1. Lineage (NCBI taxonomy): Eukaryota > Metazoa > Chordata > Amphibia > Anura > Pipidae > Xenopus > Xenopus laevis. The sequence goes on along the minus strand of NC_054378.1, from coordinate 117,976,189 downwards.
GCAGGTTCAGGGGGGCCTAGTGAGACCTTAATTAATGAGCAATTTGTATATATGTTGGTCGAATAGGCTAATTCATTAATAGATTGGGGCTCTAAATTGAATTTGCTGTGGGGCTCAGTAACATGTGGAAGTTGTAGGCAACATGCAGCTGTGGGGTCAGACTCAGGGGCAAAAGCACAGCTATAAAGATGCATCTAGAACTGGCAGCCAGAGCAGGGAGGATTATGGGATTTGTAGTTCTCTAGTAATCCAGGTACCACCAGCGCCTGTGATAGTGAACGGCCACTTTCCCCAGCAGTAAAAGTGTTTTATAGCCCCTCCCCTTAATGGCAGGGACTGTCCTTCATGGAAGCTGATTGGCTCCCCAGGCCCCAGTTCCTCCCAGGCAGCGCTGACATCAGACGTGGGCGGGGCTCTAGCATGGAGAGGCAGCGCTGCTCCTGACTCACTGCGAGGCGATACCGTGCGGCACAGACAGACTGACAGACAGTAGCAGCAGCAGCAGCAGCAGCAGCAGCCGGGGGAGCAGACAAAGGGCTCAGGTAAGACATAAGCACTGATACCACCCCTGCTGGGAGTCCGGCACTTGCTGCTCATTCACCTACAGGAGCCAGTGGTGCAGCCAGTCAGGTGCCTCACACCGCCCTGTGTATGACAGAGATATGGCTTATTCCATCTGCACGGGGGGAGCCTTATTATGGGGAATATTGTTTGTGTGTGAGTTGATCTAACATTCACCCCTGTCCATAGATTTCAGTGCAACAGCGCCCCCAGGGGCCTCATTATGACCAATAACCACGGGCTGTGTCCCCTATAATTCCATACATATGGGGGTACCTTTGCTTTACATGTCAGGGAGAGACACACGCTGTTTATTGCCATGATCCTTGCTCTGTACATTGTCCCTTTAATGTGGGGATTTAAATACTTCTCTATGTACTTGTTTTGCACCTGATGAAATCCCTGTGTGATGGCGCTAATATATCCACATGTCCAGCCTACAGCTCTTGCTGAACTACAACTTCAGGGATGTGTCAGAGTTTCAATTCAGCTACAGATGGAAGCAGTGGCTCCTAGGCTTCACTTTCCACAGGGGCCCGACCCCCCTGACTACCCCCGCTGGACCTGGTCGGGTGCCGTGCTGCCCCAAATTACCTGCTTTCTGGCTCGCTGGGAGTAGATTAGGCAAGGCGCGTGTCAATTCGCCCCAAAGTCTGCTCTGGAAAATTTTTAAGCAATATAAAACAAATTGAAAAGCCCCATGGGCCCCTCAGCACTGTGAGGCCCCTAAGTTATAGTCTAGGTTAGCATAGGCATTAATCCACCCCTGGATGGAGGGGCTGACAGTCAGAGCCTCCCCACCCTATTATTGATGCTTCTGTATGTGCACTGAACTCACTGTCATGATTGGCATACATTGTGTGATCCTCTTGCCGCCAGCTACACTTGCAGTTGTATGACAGCTACACTTGCAGTTGTATGACAGCTACACTTGCATTTGTATGACAGCTACACTTGCAGTTATATGACAGCTGGAGGGTGACATGTTGGTTGTGTCTGGTCTATCAGACCATTTGAATCCCTTGCCTTTCACTTTCGCTATATACAAGGTTCCGATAACTGAAGCTGCTACAGAACCTTTTTGGCGGAAGAACTTACAATCAGCAGTCTCCAACTTATGCTGCTGATATCCACATTGAATGGCAATGTTCACCAAGAGGCAGCGCAGCAGCTGAAGTAATGAGGTGCACGTGGGGATTTTATTATGGGGGCATGTACAGTTACTTTATCAATCACCCCTGGCTGATGGTAAGAGTGCAGCAGATAGGGTATTCACCCCAGGTCCCACCCTAAGAGCACCCTCCTTTTATTCTGTATACACTGATCATTTAAGTTCTACTTAAAGGGATTCTTCTGTCATGATTTTTTTATAATGTCGTTTTTATTTCCAAATTACACTGTTTACACTGCAAATAATTCACTCTACAATATAAAATTTCATATGTGAACCAGCAAGTGCATTTTTTAGTTGTAATATTGGTGTGTAGGCGCATCTCAGGTCATTTTGCCTGGTCATGTGCTTTCAAAAAGAGCCAGCACTTTAGGATGGAACTGCTTTCTGGCAGGCTGTTGTTTCTTCTACTCAATGTAACTGAATGTGTCGAAGTGGGACCTGGATTTTACTATTGAGTGCTGTTCTTAGATCTACCAGGCAGCTGTTAGCTTGTGTTAGGGAGCTGCTATCTGGTTACCTTCCCATTTTTCTTAAATATAAATCTGTTTGCTCTTTTGAGAAAAACAGAGCAGCACTATTAACTGATGCGTTTTCAATTTTTTTTCCCTTGACAGTATCCTTTTAAACTAGGGATGCACCTAATCCAGGATTCGGTTCGTGATTCGGCCAGGATTCGGCCTTTTTCAGCAGGATTCGGATTCGGCCAAATCCTTCAGCCCAGCCGAACCGAATTTGCATATGCAAATTAGGGGTGAGGAGGGAAATCATGTGATGTTTTGTAACAAAACAAGGAAGTAAAAAATGTTTTCCCCATCCCCCCCGTAATTTACATATGCAAATTAGGATTCCGTTCGGTATTCAGCCAAATCATACGCAAAGGATTTGGGGTTTCGACCAGATCCAAAATAGTGGATTTGGTGCATCCCTACTTAAAACAAAAGGATTGCCTCCCTATGCTTCCCTAAATGCAGCCTGTTATCCACCCCTGCATAGGTAGAATGTGACCCCTGTTTCCCCAGCTAGGAGAGCAGCTATATTATTTATCAGTGCCTGTGAATGTTTCATGAAAAGTGTGTATGTAGAGCTGCTAGTGAACGCAGAACCATATGTGCATGCTCGGAGCATGAGTGGGAAGCATCCCAATATTTCCTTGTGTTGGGAATCACATTCCTAGATCATTTCATATGTCACATGTCCCGTGTCTGTGCTGTACGGCAGCCTCTGACCCTTATGTTCTCTGTCCTGTTGTTGTTTAACACTGAATGTAGTAACTGGATCGCTCAGGAACTGCTTTGTTGTTATGGAAATGGCATCACGATATGGGCCCCGGCTGAACCCCCTGTGTGGGGCCCCTCTCCCTTGACTTGCCAGATGAGCAGGCAGCAGTAGTGACAATGGGGAAAAGGATACAGTTACCAACATAGGTGCTAAATTGCACAAGGGCAGTTGCCGATCACAACCGATCAGCAGTTACTTTTAGAGGAGAAGGAAAGACATATTTACTTGGGGGTGCCAATTATTAGGCACCCCCAAGTGATTGTATTTACTTACCTGACACCCCAGGCTGGTGCTCTTATCAGCAGAAAACTGCACAGGCCCAGGGTTATACCAGTGAGCACCATGGAGCAATCGCTTGCTTCTTCTTCTTTCTTCAAATTTCCCGGGGCAGACGCATGCACAGTAGAACGAAATAGTCGACTTTTTCATTAAAGTTCATCTTTTCACTCTACTGCCCATGCGAACCCATAAAAGAAAGATGATATACATTCTGTATAATATGTCATTGTATTAATCTTCTTATTCTGCATACTATTTATCATTGATTTTTATGGTTTATTGTGAAAACCAAATGAAATATTTCAAATCAAAAAAAAAAAAGAAGAAGAAGAAAGATGAAGCCAGAAGAGGATTGCTCCGTAGTGCTCGCTGGAATAACCTCCAGACAGATGCAGTTTTCTGCAGATAAGAGCACCGGCCCAGGCTGTGAGTAGGGTTGCCACCTGGCCGGTATTTTACTGGCCTGGCCGGTAAAAATGATGGCTGATCCCAATGTTATTAATAGGGGAAAAAAAAATATATAGGAAGGCCGGTATTTTTTTCCAGAAAAGGTGGCAACCCTAGCTGTGGGGTAAGTAGGGATGCACCGAATCCACTATTTTGGATTTGGCCGAACCCCCGAATCCTTTGCTAAAGATTCGGCCGAATACCGAACCGAATCCGAACCCTAATTTGCATTTGCGTATGGTGGGAAGGGGAAACCATTTTTTACTTCCTTGTTTTCTGACAAAAAGTCACGCAATTTCCCCCACCCACCCTAATTTGCATATGCAAATTAGGATTCGGTTTGGCTGGGCAGAAGGATTCGGCCGAATCCGAATCCTGCTGAAAAAGGCCGAATCCCCAACCGAATCCTGGATTCGGTGCATCCCTAGAGGTAAGTAAATACATTCACTTGGGGGTGTCTAACTTTCGGCCCCCCTAAGTACAAACCGACTTTCCTTCTCCATTAAACAACCTACTACAGTTGGAAAATGAAAGCAGAAATCTGATCTTTTGCTACTGGCAACGACACTGGTGCAAATTAGCTCCCATGTTCATAAACCAGCCCCACAAGTAAGGTTGCCACCTGGCCAGTAAATGATGGTTGATCCCTATGTCATTAATTAAAATGATAAATATATAGGAAGGCCAGTATTTTTTTCCGGAATAGGAGGCAACCCTACCCACAAGGCCTTACTAATAGTGGGCAAAATGCAAAACTGAGTGCCACCAGCATGCCGCTGGACATACACAATCATCTCATTTGCTGATGGTCTCTTAAATGCGTTCTGTTTGCCTAATATTTATTTTGGCATAAAATACTCTGGATATAAAAGTTGTAATTATAATGTGTCATGTTGACCTTATATTGGTATATAGGTGAAACTAAGTTAACACTAAGCAAATCAGCATGGCGCATTGTTTCCTCTGCCTTGCTAAGATTTCTTGTTTTAATAGCTTGGCTGCTTAATCCTGTTACGGGTTTAGAATGCTACAGTGATGTACACAGTAGTTTTCGGGTAGGACCATGGATCACTGCAGTGTGAATGCTCTGTTATAGACATAGCTCGAATTTCGAGCTGCTACACTGATTTCAAACACAATTAAAAAAACTTATTGTTGGCAGTGTGCCGTTAGGGCTCCAGCTGCTGCTGAACTACAGTTCGTTGTGTTGGCATGCTGACTGTTGTAAAAGGAGATGAAACCCTAAAAATTAATATGGCTAAACATGTCATATTTTATAAACATGTCATATTTTACAGCTGTTGCGAAGCTAAGCTTAGGGGTCGTCACTAATTATCCAGCAGAAAATGAGGTTGGTCTGTAATATAAGCTGATGCTACAGGACTGATTATTAAATTCTGATGCTAATTGCACTGGTTTCTGTGCTGCCATGTAGTAATTATCTGTATTAATTACTAATCAGCCTTATATTGTGACATTTCTATTCTATGTGTACTGTATATTGTGAGTGGGTCCCTAAGCTCAGTAAGTGACAGCAGCACAGATCATGTGCAGTGAATCAGCAGAAAAGAAGATGGAGAGCTACTGGGGCATCTTTGGAGACACAGATCTTTACTGCTAAAGGGCTGTGGTTGCCTTGGGCTGGTACAGAAGCACAAAACATAATGTACAACATTTCTAGCTACTTCTTTAGTTTGGCTTTAGTTCTCCTTTAAACATCAGTCTGGAGGGTCGTGGGTTGAACATCTTTGCTTTGTTTAAATGATTGGACCCCACACAAACCTCAGCACCCACAGTAGTCCTGACTCTCGGCACTCTGGACAGCGTTTCCCAGGGATGAATAAAGTTATAGTTTAATAATATTATATTATAATATATCATTACGCTACAGGTAGACAGTGTAATGCTAATGTAGACCTTTGGCTGATGAGGCCTCAATTTTCCCAGAGATGCATTCCTCCAAGGGCAGTTGTGCAACCTCTTTGGGAGAGGAATGAGAAATATGAGCGGTTCCTGCTTACAGCTTGGTCGTTTTTCTCCAGCTTTCGGGCAAAACAGAAGAATGTGGAATGTAGATGTTAAAAAGCATCGCTTTGCCATGGCAACCATTATGGTAAATGAATCACCATGGGAATGTAGTGACTAAATAGCAATTACTGGGCTGTTCTATCTCTTTTGCGATAATCATTGCTATAGTTAAGGTTCTATTGCAGACCCCCTTCTCCCGGCTTCTGCCCTTTGCTAGTTATTGAGTAATGTCTCTTTGGTCACTTCTGAGCATTCTATATCTTGAGATGCCCATTTATATTCCAATGAGATACATGTGCAACTTTGTAATGTGGCTAATGCTGTTGAGCAGTGATCATCATTGAGGCATGGGCTGAAGTTCTTCTCTTTAGATCAGTGATCCCCAACATGTTGCTCTCTGACCCCTTGGATGTTGCTCCCAGTGGCCTCAAAGCAGGTGCTTATTTTTGAATTCCAGGCTTGGAGGCAAGTTTTGATTGTATAAAAACCATGTGCACTGCCAAACAGAGCCTCAATCTAGGTTGACAATCCACATAGGGGCTACTAAATGGCCAATCACAGAACTTATTTGGCTCCCCATGAACTATTTTCATGCTTGTGTTGCTCCCCAACTCCTTTTACTTCTGAATGTTGCTTACGGGTTCTAAAGGTTGGGGATCCCTGCTTTAGATGGTTTGAAGGGTTGGATTAAATGTTTGTAGTGATTCTAAATACAAGAATACAATATGAGTGTGATTGGCTGTTTTGAAACTCTAGGGCTGGCTGGTGGGGCTACGTATGGATAGAATTGTTTTTTTGCTTTCCTAGATACCCCTCAAAGTCCAAAATGAGCATCAATTAGAGAGAGATGTTGGATGAACACTTGTTTATGGCCTTGATATTAGTTTAGGGGTGGTGGGTCAACAGTGGTCTCAAACTGGGCTTGAACGACATTGCCCTGGAAACCATTGTTTTAATGTTAGATGGGTAAATTAAAGTGGCATGTTGGAGCAGGAAGGTTGAAGGGGAAGTCAGCTGATAACATGATTATCTAAGTAACTGCTTTCTCTTTGTCCTTCCTGTTTTTGACTTTCTATTCTAGTCTTGGACTTTTCCTCCAGTCTGGCTTCCAGATCGTGTTTTTCAGGTTTATGTGCTAAGATATTTGGAAACAGGATTCTCTAAACATGCCACAATTACGAACTTTCCAACGACCATTAGTCGTATAAGAGATCTTTCGTCCACTCTGCTAACATTAAGAGCTGAATCATCCGATATGCTGGTAAAAACAAAAAGAATTCTTTAGTCCTATCTGGTGATTCAGCATTAACATTATGGGAACCTTCAAAGGTGTCCCATCAAAATTTTCAGTCCTTCCCGATTGGTGAAACGACCGCTATACAAGGCTTTTTACCGATATCGGTTGCCTTGTCTTCCACCACCACACGCAACGGTTATTGTACAAAAGATCTTTTGTCCACTTTTAGGATGGGACTAGAAGGGAGATTTGAGAGTGTAGATCAGGGGTCCCCAACTGCCGGGCTGGGGACAGTCCTGAAGTGGGCCACCGAACCCACCAGAATTGGACGACGACCCCCTCCCGACACCCCCGACCCTCCCGGTCCTTGCAAAAAATGTTGGCGCTTCTTTGAGTTTGGGGACCCCTGGTGAGGAGTACTGTGCAAGTAGCAGTGCTGTAGCCCAACCGAGTAGACATACTTTCTGCAACACAGCTGGGGGGATCCTAACAACCCAGTCTACACTGAAGGCCTTATGAAAACTATGAAGGTAGGCCACTGCTTCAGTAGTAGGTTGCACTTCAATAATACAGAGTCTGGCTAGAAACTTAGCTCACCTTGTAATAGGCACACAACGTGCCCATAGTGAATGACCTACTTGTGATGCCCACTTCTTAGAGTTTGTATCAGATGACTTTTAGACCTAACAGGTCTTGAGGGGCTAGGTAGGATGGGACAGCAGAAGAGTAGAGGGGCCCTTGATAAATAATATGGGAAACCGTTTAATGGTATAAAGAAAAGATCTCAAAAAGCTGCCCTGAAAGGCACTAATTGATGCCTAACATCCCAGTTTGGCCCCATTTAGGCAGACAGCTGGAAAGTAGCAGATCTAGAGAGGAGAGGAAAAAGCAATGAGGAGAATGGACAGCCAACTGGTAGAGGTTGCTGTAATTACATAATAATAGGGGGCACACAAGTGTGTTGCTGAATGTTACTGGAGTGCAAGGTTGTGCCAGGACCTAGGGGAAAACTCAGAGGACAAAAAGACAGAGTGAGAATGTAAGGAATGAAGATGATAGTAGAAGTAAAGATAAAACGTTGGCAGTGCGCCTGAGAGGTTACAATGACAACAGAGTTATGTGGCCTCCCATACCAACACTGTGCCAAGACATTTAGTAACACAAGATGCCCATGCTCCTTAGAGCTTGCTGTTAGGTGACAAGACAGTAAAGTGATCATTGGCACACAGCTACACATGATGGGTTATCCTTGCTTTTAATTGCAAGTTGCATGTGTTTGGGTTGCATGAACCTCTCTGCTGTCTCTGATGTAAATAGAATGTAATGGGTCCATTCTAGGATTCATAATTTTGGGTAGATTTGAGCTTTTACAAATGCCCCCAAACAAGAGCTCATAGGAGCCCTTCCCCCTTCCATCATTGCAAAACAAATGTATTTTTAATATTCCTAGAATTTAGTAGAAGACTAAAATGAATTTGCCTCTTTTCTTTCGGTCAAAGTAATTAAACTTCTTGTAGATAGTACTCTGGCTGGAATCAACCGTAGAACTGCCCATTGCTAAATATTCAAGCTGCACCATCACAGACTGAAGGCAATATAATTGTATCCTATGGGTATAATTTGATTGTAAAGGAATTCCACTAATGTACCAGATGCTCTGAGGGAAGGCGGCTAATGTCGGAAATGAATAAAAGGAGCATATGTAGCATTCAGAGATGCTTATTTTATTATAATAAGGGAGCACAAATAGCAATGCAAACTGTTTCCAAAATAGGAGGATCTCTTTCCCTGGAGACCAAAAGCTTTTCTATATATAGGTTTTCTATATAAAATGCTTACTGTCTCCTTTAAAGATCTGGAGCTCGATTCTTTTTCGTGGAACTAGCTTTAACTTTTCCGTTGTTCCCCGGAACCAGAGAGCGAAGGATTTTCTTGTAAATGGGGAAAAGAGATTTCTGCATTGATGACGTTCAGGCATGAGACCTATCATTGCGGGGACATCTACAACATTGCCGGATGAGGGCACCTATCCATCTCTGAGATCAGAACCTTCTCGTAATCAGATGAGTCACCAAACTGTCCAGTCAGACTTTGGGACCGTGTTGTTTCCATATATAACATGGTTGGTTCGGTTTGGCTGATTCAAAATTTAATAATCAGGCCTGTAGCATCAGCTTATATTACAGACCAACCTCATTTTCTGCTGGATAATTAGTGACGAGCCCTAAGCTTAGCTTCTCAACAGCCAATCAGAGCCCACTGAGCATGTGAGTGTCACAGACACTTTCCAAGATGGTGACCCCCTGTGACAAGTTTGAAGTCCTGGATCATTGCTGCTATTGACAAGCTGAAACTTTAGCCTCGTGCAATAAGTTCAGTATATAAAATGACATTTTAAGGCACATTCATTTTTAGGGTTTAGTTCTTCTTTAAAGTAAAGACATGATTGGTCTTTATATTATTTATAAACTATGGCAACTTTGGGCAAACCCTCTATAACCAACTGTTTAGCCAGGACATTGCTTTGTTTGGTTGACTTTACAGTTCATTCTCTCTAACATGAATAGTCTGCACAGACGGTGCTCATAAAGGCAGCGAGAAGGCGGCGAGACCCGGCATCTGATATGAGCAGAACATGAAAAACTGGCTTTTGTGGAAGTGGATAATTGAGATTTATTGTGGCTGTGACCTATTTCCAGATTAAAGTGGAGGTTCAGCCTTACAAAAACATATCATTTTGTAACAGTGTAGCAGAGAGAATCAATGGTTTCACTTGCTTTATGTTTCTATTTTGTAACATTTTTCTGATATATATATATATATATATATATATATATATATATATATATATATATATATATATATATATGCAGGTGCTTATTTTCAATTCCCGATTTGGAGGCAAGTTTTGGTTGTATAAAAAACAGATGTACTGCCAAACAGAGTCTCCTGTAGGCTGCCAGTCCACATAGAGGCTACCAAATAACCAATCACAGCCCTTATTTGGCACTTTTTTCATGCTTGTGTTGCTCCCTTACTCTTTTTACATTTGAATGTGGCTCATGGGTAAAAAGGTTAGGGACCCCTGTTCTAAATAGCAGCAGGAGGGGTTGTGCTCAGAAATTGTTCCCTTTATCATATTACAGGGCAGTGGACCATTACTAGTAGGTCTTTCCAACTGACGTGGGGGTCACCCATTCGTATTAGAAGGAACGAGGTTCTGCCTTAATATTGGGAAGGGATTTGTTACAGTGAGAGCTGTGAAGATGTGGAATTCTCTCCATGAATCAGTGGTACAGGCTTATACATTAGATAGCTTTAAGAAGGGGTTGGATGGTGTTTAGCATATATATATGGAAATCCACAAAAATATAGGAAGGCCGGTATTTTTTTCCAGAAAAGGTGGCAACCCTAGCTACAGATCACAGCTAAGGGACAGGTCCATTCAGATAATGGATCAGTGCAGAACTCTCACCTGCACCAACCTCGCCCCCCCACAATGGATTAGGGTAGGGGTCAGCTGGAGCAGCAGTGAATGGTGTATGTGGGGGTGAGAAATGAGAGCAGACCAACTGGGAATTGGTTATTGGGGTTAAGCGAGTGAGAGAGGGGGAGCAAGCAGGGCGGCATTTGTATTGACTTCAATGGCATTTCTAGTTGATCTGGTGAGGTGGGCACAATAAATTCAGAGAGGTGATGAGTCTACAATATTCTTGGTGTCATAAACAAAGCAGGCTGGAAGATGGGCACCCAAGCCTGGGATTTGTTTTTTAAACCTGAACCCACCCTATTCTATGGCTAAATTGCCCTGCATATCACTACAGAGATGCTACTGGGAAACTTGAAAGGGTGGGGGGGGACTAAACAGATTCATTTTTAAAACTTGAAATACATGTAATAATGGCAAAAAAGAAACCTCATTATTTGTCATATTATACTGGAGGTACATGTGGGATAGTGCGTGTGGTTAGGGGAAGATAATGTGTATTGTAGGGCAATAATATCCTGCCAGGAGAAGGCGAAGCTGGAGCTGGTGATGGTGCCGCCTCCACTCCATTCAGCAACAGCTGGAGACTGCAGGTTGTTTGAAGCTTGCCAGGGATGCAGGGAGTTGTAGTAAAACAGCTCCCAGGAGGCTTTGTAGTGCCCACAATGAGATTAGTGCTTAGTTAAAATCATACAGAAATGACACAGCTCTCAAACAATAACATATATAAAACAGTGGAATTGCTGGAAAAAGACAACATTTTTTTCCTCTTTTTTTCATATTTTGGCTCCATTCCCAGAAACATGTATCAAAACAGAGTAGCAGTTAAAATACCAACATTGCTGCAGCCAGACGCCATAACTGTTACTATGGCACCTGTGCACCACAGTCGCTTCTTATTTATTTTTTTACCTTGTTTTAATTAAAATACCGTGGAACACTGCAGGGCGCTCTGGGCGTGTAAGTACCGTGTCCGAATGCCTCGTTGGTGGGAAGCGCATTGGGGTGATATTCTGATAAAGACTGTTAGGGGGAAACAAGTCTCAATGTAAAAGGCATTTCTACCCTTTTGACTGCTGTTGCCTCAATTAAGTTGTAAAAAAAAATGCTCGAGCCTTAGGAATGTTCTTTTGAGGGGCCCAGATTACAGGGTCTACAGTATGGCAGTCAGTCAGGTGAGAACCTTGTCTCAGACGGCAGAGGGTGGCCGGGGCACACTCTCAAATTCAGGGAGATTAGTCGCCCAGAGACAAATCTCCTCTTTTTCGGGGCAACTAATCTCCTCGAACTGCCTCCCGCCGGCTAGAATGTAAAAATCGATGGCGGGATGGCAATCGGTGCGTTTCGTTTTCCGAAGTCGCCCAAAGTTGCTTCACGAGGAAACTTCAGGTCGACTTCGGAAAACAAAAGAGTGCCATCCTACCGGCGATTTACATTCTAGCCGGCGGGAGGAAGTTTGGGGAGATTAGTCACCCCATAGAAGAGGAGATTTGTCACTGGGCGACTCTCGAATCTGAGCGTGTCTCTGCCCTAAGAGCCGAATTTTCGGGTTTTGACCAGAAGCATGACTACAGAGGAAGCAGACCCTGTGGCTGCTGGGGGCCCAGGAGGTATAGGGGCCCCATGAGGCCGTAATTCGTATACTATTTCAATAAATGTTGGTAAAACAGGTCAATCTCTAGACATTTTGATGGCCTGAAAAATTATTAACTGTGGGGACCAGTAACATCTAGATTTAACCCAGAAATTCGGCTCCGCTAGTGCAGAGACCACTATTGTGTTCATTGCAATAGAGATGCGGCCCCGCTTTGACCCACTCCGACACTGATGTTTTAAGTGCGGAGCAGGAGAGAGGGAGCCGCATCAGCAACCCCAGGATCACCCCCGATGGTAGTTCCCCCCTCATCAACTGGTCGAGTCATAACCCCCCTAATGTTTGACCAATAGAGAAGTTACGTTGTTATCTGTAAAGCTTGGAAGCTCTGACGTTTTGGGGGCAGATAAGAGATCCCTGTAAGATAAACGGAATATTTTATCTGTTTCTCAAGAAAATAAGTTTATTAAAAGGATAAGCACATGATACAAGGGTTTGCAGGCTTATCTCAATGAATGGCCCCCTGCCTGGCTGGCCAGTTTGTTTTTTACTGGCCAAACTGTCTGACCAAAGCTGGCCAGGTACGGACAACGTTCTGATTCAAGGTTTCAGGAATCAGAACCAGTAGTGCAGTGAATAAAAAAAGGTCCAGTCACTGCTTTCAGTAGCAATTACATTTAAAAATAACTTTAAACGGTATAATGAAAGGGTAGTTCATCTTTACATTAACTTATCACATGTTATAAAATGGCCAATTTTTAGCAATTTTTTAATTGGTCTTTATTTATTTTTAATAGTTTTTGAATTATTTGTCTTTTTCTTTTGACTCTTTCCAGCTTTCAAATGGGGGTCACTGACCCCATCTAAAAGCTAATGCTCTGTAAGGCTACACATGCTTATTCAAACCAATGCATGGTTGCTGGGGTAATCTGGACCTTAGCAACCAGATTGCTGAAACTGTAAACTGGAGAGCTGCTGAATAAAAAGCTAAATAACTCAAAAACCACAAATAATAAGAACCAATTGTAAGTTGACTCAGAATATCAGTCTCTAAATGATACTAAGGGGCTGATTCATTAAGGATCGAATATAGAGGGTTAATTAACCCTCGATATTCGACTAGGAATTGAAATCCTTCGACTTCGAATATCGAAGTCGAAGGATTTAGCGCAAATGCTGCAATCGTACGATCGAAGGATTATTCCTTCGACCGAACGATTAAATCCTTCGAATCGAACGATTCGAAGGATTTAAATCCAACGATCGAAGGAATATCCTTCGATCAAAAAAACTTAGGAAAGCCTATGGGGACCTTCCCCATAGGCTAACATTGACTTGGGTAGCTTTTAGCTGCCGAACTAGGGGGTCGAATTTTTTTTTAAAGAGACAGTACTTCGACTATCGAATGGTCGAATAGTCGAACGATTTTTACTTCGAATCCTTCGATAGTCGTAGTCGATGGTCGAAGTAGCCCAAAAAAACTTCGAAATTCGAAGCTTTTTACCTTCGAATCCTTCACTCGAAGTTAATGAATCGGCCCCTAAAAGTTAACTCATTCCCTTTAATAGGTATTGGAAAGCTGCTAAATAATAGTTGTTGGGGGCAGGTCCCCTTTAAAATACTGTGTCCTATCAAACTGCAGCCAACGAGAACCAGAACAATGTCATGGCCAAACTGACCTGTAGCTTTAATAGTGCCTTAGAGCATTTACAGGGTTAAAAACCAGCCTGCAGCCAATCAGAGCATGAGAACATTGACTTTAGCCAATGAGAAGATAATGATTTCATCACAAGCCTGTAACCAATATGAGGACTTATGCATCAGAGCATTAAAACACTGACAAGACAGAAGGCTGTTTGTGGTTGCTGGGAGTTGTAATTCAACAAAATCGGAAGGGCCACAGATTGGACATCCCTGATTTTTATAGTACAGGTATAGGATTCATTATCCAGAAACCCGTTATCTAGAAAGCTCTAAATTACAGAAAGGTCATCTCCCAAGATATAATGAATTAATCCTTATTGAAAGCAAAACCAGCCTATTCGGTATATTTAAAGGGATACTGTCATGGAAAAACATGTTTTTTCCAAAACACATCAGTTAATAGTGCTGTTCCAGCAGAATTTTGCACTGAAATCCATTTCTCAAAAGTGCAAACAGATTTTTTTATATTCAATTTTGAAATCTGACATGGTGCTAGACATTTTGTCAGTTTCCCAGCTGCCCCAGTCATGTGACTTGTGCCTGCAATTTAGGATGGAACTACTTTCTGTAACTGAATCAGTCTCAGTGGGACTTGGCTTTTACTATTAAGTGCTGTTCTTAGATCCAGGGAGCTGCTATCTTGTGTTACGGAGCTGCTATCTGGTTACCTTCCCATTGTTCTGTTGTTTGGCTGTTGGGGGGGGGGGAAAGGGAGGGGGTGATATTACTCCAACTTGCAGTACAGCAGTAAAGAGTGATTGAAGTTTATCAGAGCACAAGTCACATGACTGGAGGCAGCTGGGAAATTGACAATATGTCTAGCCCCATGTCAGATTTCAAAATTGAATATAAAAAAATCTGTTTGTTCTTTTGAAAAATGGAATTCAGTGCAGAATTCTGCTGGAGCAGCACTACTAACAAATGATGCGTTTTGAAAAAAACATGTTTTCCCATGACAGTATCCCTTTAATGTTTACATGATTTTCTAGTAGACTTAAGATATGAAGGTCCACATTATGGAAAGATCCGTTATCCGGAAAGCCCTAGGTCACGAGCATTCTGGATAACAGATCCCATTCCTGTATTTTCCTGCATTGCAGGGGAAGCGTCCTCTCTCCTTCCAACCCTGAGATGCCCTGCTGACCCCAGAGCTGTGCATGAGAATCTCTAGTAGTTACTGAACCTCCAGTGCAGATGCCTTTTCTCTGGCTGGTGACCTAAATCCATAAGAAGGATTCACACAGTAATAGTGCATTACCATTGCGTGCGATGAGCCTCTGGGCTGAATAGAAATCCTTTATTTCAGTGAAATCCCCTTCGCCGCAATGAGTATTTTCTGCACTGAGCAGATTTAACTGGAGTAATCTGGGGGATTGGACGGGACGCCTGTTCCAGCTGACCGGGACATTTCCATTTATTCCCCTTTATAAAGAGATATACAAAAGAATATTAATTTACCGTTTCTCAAAGTGAATATTCACACACAAGGGAAATGAGTTGCCTATGGCTGACAGTTGCTTATAATCCAGGGGCCACTTAATCTGTTTCCCTCAAATGCCATGGATCCAAGAGAATATATTTTCCACCTTCTGGGAATTCCAGGACTTGACAATCAAATTATAATATAAATGTTAATAAACCCTACCTTTTCTACCAGCTTTTAGTATGTTTTAGAGTGGCCAATTCTAATAAACATTTCATTTGGTCTCTATTATTTTTTTTTTTATATATATAGTTTTTTAAATTATTTTCCTTTTTCTTCTGACACTTTCCAGCCTTTTCACAGTGGGTCACTGACCCAGTCTAGAAAACAACCCTCTCTTATTCATATTTCAGTCTCTTATTCAAATTAGTGCATGGTTGCTAGGATAATTTGGACCCTGGCAACCAGGTTGCTGAACTTGGAAACTGGAGAGCTGCTGAATAAAACTCAAAATAACTAAAAAACTACAAATAATTAAAAATGAGGAGCAAATGCAAATTGTCTCAGAATAGCCCTCTCTGGGGTATATTTATCAAAGAGTGAAGTTAATAGTGAAGTTCCGCCACTAGAGTGAAATTCCGCCTCTCTCCATTCATTTCTATGGGATTTTTATAGGCGTATTTATCAAAGGGTGAACTTTCACTTTCACCCATTGATAAATACGCCTTTCAAAATCCCATAGAAATGAATTGAGAGCTGCGGAATTTCACTCTAGTGGCGGAACTTCACTCTTTGATAAATTTACCGCTATAAATCATACTAAAAGTTAATTTAACGATGATTAACTTTTACTATGTTTTAGAATGGCCAGTTGTAAGAAACCTTTCAGTTGGTTTTCATTAGGTATGGCATCCCTTATCCAGAAACCCATTATCCAGTAAGCTCCGAATTATGGAAACACCATTTCCCATAGACTCCTTTTTATCCAAATAATCCAAATTGTAAAACATTATTTTCTTTTACTCTGTAATAATAAAATTAAGATATAATTAATCCTTATCGGAGGCAAAACCAGTTTTTTGGGTTTATTTAATGTTGACATGCTTTTCTAGTAGATTTAAGGAAGGAAGTTACGGAAAAATCTATCATCCAGAAAGTCACAGGTCCCAAGCATTCTGGATAACAGGTCTCATACTGTATTTTTTTTATATTTTTTTTTTAATTATTTACTTTCTTCTCTGACTCTTTCCAGTTTTCGAATGGGGATCACTGATCCGATCCAAATAAAACAAATACTCTGTAAGGTGACAGATCTATTATTAGTGCTACTTTTTATTAATCGTCTTTCTAATCAGGCCTCTCCTATTCATATTCCAGTTTCTTATTCTAGTGAATGCATGGTTGCTAGTGTAATTTGGACCCTAGCAACCAGATTTTTGAAATTGCAATCTGGAGAGCTGCTGAATAAAAAGCTAAATGACTCAAAAGCCACAAATCATAAAAAACAAATGCAAATTGACTCAGACTATTTGAGTTACTTTTAGTACTTACTCTCTATATAGTACCTTAAAGTACCCTAAAGAACCGATGCCCTACGCCTGGACCTGCAGTTTGTAGGATTACAGGGAAGGCACACTGCAGGAATACTGACTGAAGGGTCTCCATAACTACTAGGGATTGTGCAGAAATGATTACTGTAGCATTAAAGGAATTCCTGTAAATTCTGGGAGTCACCGTGACATTTAAAGCTGGGAGTCACTGTACCTTTTAGCAAGGTGCCACTGTTTTAATTAATGTTGTAGACATAAAAAATAGTTTTATATCTAGTGTTTCTAGCTACAGGGCCACCATCAAGCTGCATTTTGTTATCTTTATTTTCATCGGTTCCCCATCCTAAGGGCAGAGACACACGGTCAGATTCGGGGAGATTAGTCGCCCAGCGACAAATCTCATTTTCTGGGCGACTAATCTCCCGAACTGCCTCCCCTACCTTCCCATTGGCTAAAATGTAAATCGCCGGCGGGATGGCACTCGGAGCGTTTCGTTTTCCGAAGTCGCCCGAAGTTTCCTAGTGGGGCGACTTCAGAAAACGAAGCGATCCAAGTGCCATCACGCCGGCAATTTTCATTCTAGCTGGGGGAAGGCAGTTTGGGGAGATTAGTCGCCCTGAAGAAGAGGAGATTTGTCACCGGGCGAATAATCTCCCCGAATCTGACCATGTGTCCCTAATTGTTGGCAGGGCCCTCCGTCTCCCATTGATTTAAATGGCAGTTGTCTGCAATCTCTGGTTCACTGGTGCCACCAAAATATTCTGTATCTTTGATTCTTTTTCTTGTTTGTATATCTTCAGTATGGGGGGGGCAGGGGTTTATGTGATTTTTAGCTCAAAATGCATGTGAATTTCAGGTGGGAAAAAAAAACAGTGTTTCAGGTGAGAATTTGAGAAAATCTCCCATGGCAACATTTTAACGCCATTCTCACATGTGGCAGCTGGTGGGTTATGATGCTTTGATTCCACAATTTGACATAAAAAAAAGACACACAACAACTAAATAATACGGTTCCTGCTTGAATCTACTCGGCGTAGTCTCTTCCTCGCTCATTTGTCCATTTTGCGTCTCGTGACCTGTTATTGTTGTAGCTGGCTAATTGCTTGGCTTGTCGAGGTAATTGTATGCACCCGAACTAATTAAGATTTTCCATAGAAAAATGGATAAATAAAGGAACAGGGCGTGATTACTGGCTTTGATCACATATTTAATGAAGCCAAGAACCAGTTAGACTGCTTTGGAAGACGGGTTCAACTGGAATGTTTGAGAAGCCAGAGATGGAATCATCTCAGTCAATCTTTGTCTATCAATCTCTCTCTGTCTCGCTGTATAGAACAATGGCTGTTTAGTGCAAGGTTGAATCTGTAAGCAGAAACATCTTAAAAGGAATTCTGCTGTGATTTTTATGGTGGTTTTTATTTCTAAATTACACTGCAAATAATTCACTTTACAATATAAAATTAAATTCCTAACCCAACAAGTGTATTTAGTTGTAATATTGATGTGTAAGTGCATCTCAGGTAATTTTGCCTGGTCATTTGCTTTCAGAAAGAGCCAGCACTTTAGGATGGAACTGCTTTCTGGCAGGCTGTTGTTTCTCCTACTCAATGTAACTGAATGCGTCTCAATGGGACCTGGATTTTACTATTGAGTGTTGTTCTTAGATCTACCAGACAGCTGTTATCTTGAGTTAGGGAGCTGCTATCTGGTTACCTTCCCATTGTTCTGTTGTTAGGCTGCGGGGGGGGGGGATGGATGGGGTTGATATCACTCCAACTTGCAGTACAGCAGTAATTATTGGCTGAAGTTTATCAGAGCACAAGTCACATGAATAGGGGCAGCGGGGAAACTGACAATATGCCTAGCCCCATGTCAGATTTTCAAATTAAATATAGAAAGTCTGTTTGCTCTTTTGAGAAGCGGATTTCAGTGCAGAATTCTGCTGGAGCAGCACTATTTATTGGGACCCGTCACCCAAAAAAATGGTTCAAAATCCTATTTTATAATGTTAGTCAAGCAAAATGATCTTTAATTACACTGTAAAAATTATTCAAATCTTGTTTACCTCTTGTCTGGGAATTATAATTATAGCCAGCAGACAGGAGCCATTTTGTGGACACTGTTATTAAGACAAGCCTTGCATCATCTCAAAATCTTGCTTGTAAACCAGAATTAGGGACCTAATGTCCATCCCCGGGGCATACACAATTACATAGTTAAGAAAAGTGGGGAGAGCAGTGACATCTAGAAAATGCTGAATGGTAAGGGAAAGTAATTGCCTGCCCCACCTCTGTGCCTAAGGCATAGGGGCAGACAATATTTGATTGACAGCTGAGATTTATAAACAAGTTTACAACAGCTATGAATCCTTAAATAAAAAAAGAATTTGGATTTCATGTTTAATTTGAAAATTACTTTTATTATACAATTTATGTCTGGGTGACAGGTCCACTTTATCTGATGCATTTTGAAAATTTTTTTTTTCCCATGACAGTATCCCTTTAAGGGGTAAAGAGCACAGCAGTAAGTAAGTGAGATTAGTTTTTGGCCTAGGCCGGGCCTAGGGTGGCAAAGATTTGAGGATAGCATGCCACATGCTGTTGCTTGAATGTTTCATACGTTTACGCACCCACAGTGGGGAGAAGAAGGGGGTGCACAAGTGGGTGGTAGTGTGCAAGTGTTGAGAGATAAGGGGGTGATTCGGGTTGAAATCTGGCCCCAGTCATCCAAAAAAGTCATTGACAAAATGAAAAAAGAGTTGTTCCTTCCCTGTAAGCAGCCTAATTGTACAAGTAATTACATATTAAGGATGTTATTCAATAAGGTGCCAGAGGAGGGGGATTATAAATGAAAACCATGCTCCCTGATTTGTTTCAGGGTGCTCAGTACTGCACCCCATGGGTGGAGCGTTGGACTAATCATGTGAAGTTTTAAAGGAGTGTCACATTTTTTGCAGTGACATCCATTGATGATTGATAGACCGCCTTAAGGCATTGAGCTCCCAACCTCAGCACCTCCCAAGCATTATGGCTAATTGATCTATTTAAAGTAGGTAGAAGCAAGAAGAACACAGATTTCCAGTCCAGCAACATTTAGCCTCATGGGCATTATAGAAACGTTGGGACCTGAACAGCCTTGGGGATTATGTTTAATCTGTAAAACCAGTTTAAAACCCTGCAGTGGACGAAGCATCCGAGGTTTCACACAATGTCGGGCTCTTCAGCCTGAGGGTGTCGAATATATAAACAGTAACTCAGAGGTGTCATTTCCTGCTGGTCTTAACCACAACGGCCTTTATCTATATCTGTCTATAGCTACAGAAAGCTAAAAAATGTCAAAATATCCAGGGCTAAAGTCAGCAAACCAGGGCCCAAGCAATGCAGGAATGTTCAGGCCCTACAAGGTTCAGGGTGTTGATGTTTTGCATTCTAATGAGGATGATCTTGGGACACATTAATATTGTAATTTTGACTTTCTGCTAGAAGATTCTTGGATCAGAGAGGATCTCTTTAACTCTTGGGTCCAAGACCTTCATAAATGTTGTTTCGGGGCTCAGTAATACATAGTTAAATAACCGTGGGTGCCACTGTATGATGGGACAGTCCAGAATATCTTTGCTTAGCCAAGAAGTTTGGCTGCAAGAATTTTGGCCTTACTCTCACAGTGACTTTCAGCTTTGCGGAGTTCCTGAGATCACTTCCAACCAGGACATTCTATGCATGGAGGCTGTATGTTCTTCTAGTTTGCCTGGATTTTCTCCCACAAGCCAAAAGCATACTGGTAGTTTAATTAGTTGCTGGAAATATACCACTGTACTCCCATACTTACAGCAGCTGACCTATTGGCCATACTGTAGTGTTGTGGAAATTAAGGAACCGGAGATCACTTGAGGTGATAAGATAATGTTTATTTGACATGAGCTCCATGTAGTCAGAATCCCAAACAAAAGCATGACAGGGTTTTTATATACACATCAGAATGTATGACATGTATGAGTAAGGGAGTCACCAATGAGAGAGGGTGGAGATATAGCTCCACAGCACAGAAAAACAAAGAGCTGCTCCTACAGCCAAATAGGTGACTGTGCCCTCAATCCCAGGCTACTAGTGATCAAGGCTATCTTGAGAACAGAATCCATCCAACTCAGGTGTGATCATGGGGGGATTTTTATACACAGTATTTTATTCTCTCTCAGTAACTTTCTCCATATGCAAGTGAATGCAAAGAAAGAAAGGACAGTGACCTGCATCCAAATAGGTGAAGGTAAGGAGCCGTGCTGTGTTGGGGTTGGATGCAAGTAGCATAATGAAAACGCTGACATGGGTCGGCCTCTAGAGCGTCCAGCTGAGACAAGGGCCCACCGGGATTTTCCCTGTTATCCCTGCAATGGTCCAGCCTCTAGAGAGTCCAGCTGAGACAAGGACCCACTGGGATTTTCCCTGTTATTCCTGCAATGGGCCAGCCTCTAGAGAGTCCAGCTGAGACAAGGACCCACTGGGATTTTCCCTGTTATTCCTGCAATGGGCCAGCCTCTAGAGAGTCCAGTTGAGACAAGGACCCACTGGGATTTTCCCTGTTATTCCTGCAATGGGCCAGCCTTTAGAAAAGTTTGAAATGGTCCAGCCTCTAGAGAGTCCATTTGAGACAAGGACCCACTGGGATTTTCCCTGTTATTCCTGCAATGGGCCAGCCTTTAGAAAAGCTTGAAATGGGCCAGCCTCTAGAGAGTCCAGCTGAGACAAGGACCCACTGGGATCTTCCCTG